>NW_028250047.1:0-675000 GCF_964263255.1 Lissotriton vulgaris
TACTGTTGGATGTGAATTATTACTTTTTCAACTAAAATCAGTGTGTTTAAAGTAATTTCTGTGCCTGAAATTGGTCAAAATTGAAGCTTCCGAGTAAGCAGAACTCTGTAAAAAAGGCAATTTTGGTCACTGTGAGGGTTAAAAAAGTTGTTATTCAACATGAGGCACGATCCAATTGACATTTTGAATCATTTTTGGTACAGTCCAAAAAAATCAATTTTCTGATGAAAAGCGATGACCGTGAACATGTCGAACGTTCCCAAAATGGTAAATTTTGATGACATTTTAACATTTAATCTTTTGACTCTAAATTACTGTTGGATGTTAATTATTACTTTTTCAACTAAAATACGTGTGTTTAAAGACATTTCTGTGCCTGAAAGAGGTCAAAATTGAAGCTTCTGAGTAAGCAAAACTTTGTAAAAATGGCAATTTTTGTCACTATGAGGGTTTAAAAAGTGGTTATTCAACATGAGGCCCGATCCAATTGACATTTTGAGTCACTTTTGGTACATTCCAAAAAATCATTTTCTGATGAAAAACGATGACCGCGGATATGTCAAACGTTCCCAAAATGGTCAATTTTGATGAAATTTTAACATTTAACCTTTTTCTGTAAATTACTGTTGGATGTGAATTATTACTTTTTCAACTAAAATACTTGTATTTAAAGTCATTTCTGTACCTGAAAGTGGTCAAAATTGAAGGTTCCGAGTAAGCAAAGCTCTGTAAAAATTGCAATTTTTGTCCTATGAGGGTTTAAAAAGTTGTTATTCAGCATGAGGCACGATCCAATTGACATTTTGAGTCACTTTTGGTACAGTCCAAAAAATCAATTTTCTGATGAAAAACGATGACCGCGGATATGTCAAACGTTCCCAAAATGGTCAATTTTGATGAAATTTTAACATTGAATCTTTTGTCTGTAAATTACTGTTGGATGTGAATTATCACTTTTTCAACTAAAATAAGTGTGTTTATAGTAATTTCTGTGCCTGAAAGTGGTCAAAATTGAAACTTCCGAGTAAGCAAAACTCTGAAAAAAAGGCAATTTTGGTCACTGTGAGGGTTTAAAAAGTGGTTATTCAACATGAGGCACGATCCAATTGACATTTTGAATCATTTTTGGTACTGTCCAAAAAATCAATCTTCTGATGAAAAACGATGACCGTGAACATGTCGAACGTTCCCAAAATGGTCAATTGTGATGACATTTTAACATTTAATCTTTTGACTGTAAATACTGTTGGATGTGAATTATTACTTTTTCAACTAAAATAAGTGTGTTTAAAGTAATTTCTGTGCCTGAAAGTGGTCAAAATTGAAGGTTCCGAGTAAGCAAAGCTCTGAAAAAAGGCAATTTTGGTCACTGTGAGGGTTTAAAAAGTGGTTATTCAACATGAGGCACGATCCAATTGACATTTTGAGTCACTTTTGGTACAGTCCAAAAAATCAATTTTCTGATGAAAAACGATGACCGCGAACATGTTGAACGTTCCCAAAATGGTCAATTTTGATGACATTTTAACATTCAATCTTTTGACTGTAAATTACTGTTGGATGTGAATTATTACTTTTTCAACTAAAATACTTGTGTTTAAAGTCATTTCTGTACCTGAAAGTGGTCAAAATTGAAGGTTCCGAGTAAGCAAAGCTCTGTAAAAATTGCAATTTTGGTCACTGTGAGGGTTTAAAAAGTAGTTATTCGACATGAGGCATGATCCAATTGACATTTTGAGTCACTTCTGGTACAGTCCAAAAAATCAATTTTCTGATGAATAACGATGACCGCGAACATGTCGAACGTTCCCAAAATGGTCAATTTTGATGACATTTTAACATTTAATCGTTTAACCGTAAATTACTGTTGGATGTGAAATATTACTTTTTCAACTAAAATAAGTGTGTTTAAAGTAATTTCTGTGCCTGAAATTGGTCAAAATTGAAGCTTCCGAGTAAGCAGAACTCTGTAAAAATGGCAATTTTTGTCACTATGAGGGTTTAAAAAGTGGTTATTCAACATGAGGCACGATCCAATTGACATTTTGAGTCACTTTTGGTACAGTCCAAAAAATCAATTTTCTGTTGAAAAACGATGACCGCGGACATGTCGAACGTTCCCAAAATGGTCAATTTTGATGGAATTTTAACATTTAATCTTTTGACTCTAAATTACTGTTGGATGTGAATTATTACTTTTTCAACTAAAATCAGTGTGTTTAAAGTAATTTCTGTGCCTGAAATTGGTCAAAATTGAAGCTTCCGAGTAAGCAGAACTCTGTAAAAAAGGCAATTTTGGTCACTGTGAGGGTTAAAAAAGTGGTTATTCAACATGAGGCACGATCCAATTGACATTTTGAATCATTTTTGGTACAGTCCAAAAAAATCAATTTTCTGATGAAAAGCGATGACCGTGAACATGTCGAACGTTCCCAAAATGGTAAATTTTGATGACATTTTAACATTTAATCTTTTGACTCTAAATTACTGTTGGATGTTAATTATTACTTTTTCAACTAAAATACGTGTGTTTAAAGACATTTCTGTGCCTGAAAGTGGTCAAAATTGAAGCTTCTGAGTAAGCAAAACTTTGTAAAAATGGCAATTTTTGTCACTATGAGGGTTTAAAAAGTGGTTATTCAACATGAAGCCCGATCCAATTGACATTTTGAGTCACTTTTGGTACATTCCAAAAAATCATTTTCTGATGAAAAACGATGACCGCGGATATGTCAAACGTTCCCAAAATGGTCAATTTTGATGAAATTTTAACATTTAACCTTTTTCTGTAAATTACTGTTGGATGTGAATTATTACTTTTTCAACTAAAATACTTGTATTTAAAGTCATTTCTGTACCTGAAAGTGGTCAAAATTGAAGGTTCCGAGGAAGCAAAGCTCTGTAAAAATTGCAATTTTTGTCCTATGAGGGTTTAAAAAGTTGTTATTCAGCATGAGGCACGATCCAATTGACATTTTGAGTCACTTTTGGTACAGTCCAAAAAATCAATTTTCTGATGAAAAACGATGACCGCGGATATGTCAAACGTTCCCAAAATGGTCAATTTTGATGAAATTTTAACATTGAATCTTTTGTCTGTAAATTACTGTTGGATGTGAATTATCACTTTTTCAACTAAAATAAGTGTGTTTATAGTAATTTCTGTGCCTGAAAGTGGTCAAAATTGAAGCTTCCGAGTAAGCAAAACTCTGAAAAAAAGGCAATTTTGGTCACTGTGAGGGTTTAAAAAGTGGTTATTCAACATGAGGCACGATCCAATTGACATTTTGAATCATTTTTGGTACTGTCCAAAAAATCAATCTTCTGATGAAAAACGATGACCGTGAACATGTCGAACGTTCCCAAAATGGTCAATTGTGATGACATTTTAACATTTAATCTTTTGACTGTAAATACTGTTGGATGTGAATTATTACTTTTTCAACTAAAATAAGTGTGTTTAAAGTAATTTCTGTGCCTGAAAGTGGTCAAAATTGAAGGTTCCGAGTAAGCAAAGCTCTGAAAAAAAGGCAATTTTGGTCACTGTGAGGGTTTAAAAAGTGGTTATTCAACATGAGGCACGATCCAATTGACATTTTGAGTCCCTTTTGGTACAGTCCAAAAAATCAATTTTCTGATGAAAAACGATGACCGCGGACATGTCGAATGTTCCCAAAATGGTCAATTTTGATGAAATTTTAACATATAATCTTTTGACTGTAAATTAGTGTTGGATGTGAATTATTACTTTTTCAACCAAAATAAGTGTGTTTAAAGTCAATTCTGTGCCTGAAAGTGGTCAAAATTAAAGCTTCTGAGTAAGCAAAACTCTGTAAAAATGGCAATTTTGGTCACTGTGAGGGTTTAAAAATTGGTTATTCTACATGAGGCACAATCCAATTGACATTTTGAGTCACTTTTGGTACAGTCCAAAAAATCAATTTTCTGTTGAAAAACGATGACCGCGGACATATCGAACGTTCCCAAAATGGTCAATTTTGATGGAATCTTAACATTTAATCTTTTGACTCTAAATTACTGTTGGATGTGAATTATTACTTTTTCAACTAAAATACGTGTGTTTAAAGACATTTCTGTGCCTGAAAGTGTCAAAATTGAAGCTTCTGAGTAAGCAAATCTTTGTAAAAATGGCAATTTTTGTCACTATGAGGGTATAAAAAGTGGTTATTCAACATGAGGCCTGATCCAATTGACATTTTGAGTCACTTTTGGTACATTCCAAAAAATCATTTTTTGATGAAAAACGATGACCGCGGATATGTCGAACGTTCCCAAAATGGTCAATTTTGATGTCCTTTTAACATTTAATCTTTTGACCGCAAATTACTGTTGGATGTGAATTATTACTTTTTCAACTAAAATACGTGTGTTTAAAGACATTTCTGTGCCTGAAAGTGGTCAAAATTGAAGCTTCTGAGTAAGCAAAACTCTGTAAAAATGGCAATTTTGGTCACTGTGAGAGTTTCAAAAGTGGTTATTCAACATGAAGCACGATCCAATTGACATTTTGAGTCACTTCTGGTACAGTCCAAAAAATCAATTTTCTGATGAAAAACGATGACCGCGAACATGTCGAACGTTCCCAAAATGGTCAATTTTGATGACATTTTAACATTTAATCTTTTGACTGTAAATTACTGTTGGATGTGAATTATTACTTTTTCAACTAAAATACTTGTATTTAAAGTCATTTCTGTACCTGAAAGTGGTCAAAATTGAAGGTTCTGAGTAAGCAAAGCTCTGTAAAAATTGCAATTTTTGTCACTATGAGGGTTTAAAAAGTTGTTATTCAACATGAGGCACGATCCAATTGACATTTTGAGTCACTTTTGGTACAGTCCAAAAAATCAATTTTCTGATGAAAAACGATGACCGCGGACATGTCGAACGTTCCCAAAATGGTCAATTTTGATGAAATTTTAACATATAATCTTTTGACTGTAAATTAGTGTTGGATGTGAATTATTACTTTTTCAACCAAAATAAGTGTGTTTAAAGTCAATTCTGTGCCTGAAAGTGGTCAAAATTGAAGCTTCTGAGTAAGCAAAACTCTGTAAAAATGGCAATTTTGGTCACTGTGAGGGTTTAAAAATTGGTTATTCAACATGAGGCACGATCCAATTGACATTTTGAGTCACTTTTGGTACAGTCCAAAAAATCAATTTTCTGTTGAAAAACGATGACCGCGGACATATCGAACGTTCCCAAAATGGTCAATTTTGATGG
This sequence comes from Lissotriton vulgaris, assembly GCF_964263255.1. NCBI lineage: Eukaryota > Metazoa > Chordata > Amphibia > Caudata > Salamandridae > Lissotriton > Lissotriton vulgaris. The sequence continues at coordinate 5,248 of NW_028250047.1, forward strand.
AATCTTAACATTTAATCTTTTGACTCTAAATTACTGTTGGATGTGAATTATTACTTTTTCAACTAAAATACGTGTGTTTAAAGACATTTCTGTGCCTGAAAGTGGTCAAAATTGAAGCTTCTGAGTAAGCAAAACTTTGTAAAAATGGCAATTTTTGTCACTATGAGGGTATAAAAAGTGGTTATTCAACATGAGGCCTGATCCAATTGACATTTTGAGTCACTTTTGGTACATTCCAAAAAATCATTTTTTGATGAAAAACGATGACCGCGGATATGTCGAACGTTCCCAAAATGGTCAATTTTGATGAAATTTTAACATTTAATCTTTTGTCCGTAAATTACTGTTGGATGTGAATTATCACTTTTTCAACTAAAATAAGTGTGTTTATAGTAATTTCTGTGCCTGAAAGTGGTCAAAATTGAAGCTTCCGAGTAAGCAAAACTCTGAAAAAAAGGCAATTTTGGTCACTGTGAGGGTTTAAAAAGTGGTTATTCAACATGAGGCACGATCCAATTGATATTTTGAGTCACTTCTGGTACAGTCCAAAAAAATCAATTTTCTGATGAAAAACGATGACCGCGAACATGTCGAACGTTCCCAAAATGGTCAATTTTTATGTCATTTTAACATTTAATCTTTTGACCGCAAATTACTGTTGGATGTGAATTATTACTTTTTCAACTAAAATAAGTGTGTTTATAGTAATTTCTGTGCCTGAAAGTGGTCAAAATTGAAGGTTCCGAGTAAGCAAAACTCTGAAAAAAAGGCAATTTTGGTCACTGTGAGGTTTTAAAAAGTGGTTATTCAACATGAGGCACGATCCAATTGACATTTTGAGTCGTTTCTGGTACAGTCCAAAAAATCAATTTTCTGATGAAAAACGATGACCGCGAACATGTCGAACGTTCCCAAAATGGTCAATTTTGATGACATTTTAACATTTAATCTTTTGACTGTAAATACTGTTGGATGTGAATTATTACTTTTTCAACTAAAAAAGGTGTTTAATGTCATTTCTGTGCCTGAAAGTGGTCAAAATTGAAGCTTCAGAGTAAGCAAAACTCTGTAAAAATGGCAATTTTGGTCACTGCGAGAGTTTCAAAAGTGGTTATTCAACATGAGGCACGATCCAATTGACATTTTGAGTCACTTCTGGTACAGTCCAGAAAATCTATTTTCTGATGAAAAACGATGACCGCGAACATGTCGAACGTTCCCAAAATGGTCAATTTTGATGACATTTTAATATTTAATCTTTTGACTGTAAATTACTGTTGGATGTGAATTATTACTTTTTCAACTAAAATACTTGTATTTAAAGTCATTTCTGTACCTGAAAGTGGTCAAAATTGAAGGTTCTGAGTAAGAAAAGCTCTGTAAAAATTGCAATTTTTGTCACTATGAGGGTTTAAAAAGTTGTTATTCAACATGAGGCACGATCCAAATGACATTTTGAGTCACTTTTGGTACAGTCCAAAAAATCTATTTTCTGATGAAAAACGATGACCGCGAACATGTTGAACGTTTCCAAAATGGTCAATTTTGATGACATTTTAACATTTAATCTTTTGACTGTAAATTACTGTTGGATGTGAATTATTACTTTTTCAACTAAAATACTTGTATTTAAAGTCATTTCTGTACCTGAAAGTGGTCAAAATTGAAGGTTCCGAGTAAGCAAAGCTCTGTAAAAATTGCAATTTTTGTCACTATGAGGGTTTAAAAAGTTGTTATTCAACATGAGGCACGATCCAATTGACATTTTGAGTCACTTTTGGTACAGTCCAAAAAATCAATTCTCTGATGAAAAACGATGACCGCGGACATGTCGAACGTTCCCAAAATGGTCAATTTTGATGAAATTTTAACATATAATCTTTTGACTGTAAATACTGTTGGATGTAAATTATTACTTTTTCAACTAAAAAAGGTATTTAATGTCATTTCTGTGCCTGAAAGTGGTCAAAATTGAAGCTTCCGAGTAAGCAAAACTCTGTAAAAATGGCAATTTTGGTCACTGTGAGAGTTTAAAAAGTGGTTATTCAACATGAGGCACGATCCAATTGACATTTTGAGTAACTTCTGGTACAGTCCAAAAAATCAATTTTCTGATGAAAAACGATGACCGCGAACATGTCGAACGTTCCGAAAATGGTCAATTTTGATGAAATTTTAACATATAATCTTTTGACTGTAAATTAGTGTTGGATGTGAATTATTACTTTTTCAACCAAAATACTTGTATTTAAAGTCATTTCTGTACCTGAAAGTGGTCAAAATTGAAGCTTCCGAGTAAGCAAAACTCTGTAAAAATGGCAATTTTAATCACTGTGAGAGTTTCAAAAGTGGTTATTCAACATGAAGCACGATCCAATTGACATTTTGAGTCACTTCTGGCACAGTCCAAAAAATCAATTTTCTGATGAAAAACGATGACCGCGAACATGTCGAACGTTCCCAAAATGGTCAATTTTGATGACATTTTAACATTTAATCTTTTGACTGTAAATTACTGTTGGATGTGAATTATTACTTTTTCAACTAAAATACTTGTATTTAAAGTCATTTCTGTACCAGAAAGTGGTCAAAATTGAAGGTTCCAAGTAAGCAAAGCTCTGTAAAAATTGCAATTTTTGTCACTATGAGGGTTTAAAAAGTTGTTATTCAACATGAGGCACGATCCAATTGACATTTTGAGTCACTTTTGGTACAGTCCAAAAAATCAATTTTCTGATGAAAAACGATGACCGCGGACATGTCGAACGTTCCCAAAATGGTCAATTTTGATGAAAGTTTAACATATAATCTTTTGACTGTAAATACTGTTGGATGTAAATTATTACTTTTTCAACTAAAAAAGGTATTTAATGTCATTTCTGTGCCTGAAAGTGGTCAAAATTGAAGCTTCCGAGTAAGCAAAACTCTGTAAAAATGGCAATTTTGGTCACTGTGAGAGTTTAAAAAGTGGTTATTCAACATGAGGCACGATCCAATTGACATTCTGAGTCACTTCTGGTACAGTCCAAAAAATCAATTTTCTGATGAAAAAAGATGACCGCGAACATGTCGAACGTTTCCAAAATGGTCAATTTTGATGACATTTTAACATTTAATCTTTTGACTGTAAATTACTGTTGGATGTGAATTATTACTTTTTCAACTAAAATACTTGTATTTAAAGTCATTTCTGTACCTGAAAGTGGTCAAAATTGAAGGTTCCGAGTAAGAAAAGCTCTGTAAAAATTGCAATTTTTGTCACTATGAGGGTTTAAAAAGTTGTTATTCAACATGAGGCACGATCCAAATGACATTTTGAGTCACTTTTGGTACAGTCCAAAAAATCTATTTTCTGATGAAAAACGATGACCGCGGACATGTCGAACGTTCCCAAAATGGTCAATTTTGATGAAATTTTAACATATAATCTTTTGACTGTAAATTAGTGTTGGATGTGAATTATTACTTTTTCAACCAAAATAAGTGTGTTTAAAGTCAATTCTGTGCCTGAAAGTGGTCAAAATTGAAGCTTCTGAGTAAGCAAAACTCTGTAAAAATGGCAATTTTGGTCACTGTGAGGGTTTAAAAATTGGTTATTCAACATGAGGCACGATCCAATTGACATTTTGAGTCACTTTTGGTACAGTCCAAAAAATCTATTTTCTGATGAAAAACGATGACCGCGGACATATCGAACGTTCCCAAAATGGTCAATTTTGATGGAATCTTAACATTTAATCTTTTGACTCTAAATTACTGTTGGATGTGAATTATTACTTTTTCAACTAAAATACGTGTGTTTAAAGACATTTCTGTGCCTGAAAGTGGTCAAAATTGAAGCTTCAAAGTAAGCAAAACTTTGTAAAAATGGCAATTTTTGTCACTATGAGGGTATAAAAAGTGGTTATTCAACATGAGGCCTGATCCAATTGACATTTTGAGTCACTTCTGGTACAGTCCAAAAAAATCAATTTTCTGATGAAAAACGATGACCGCGAACATGTCAAACGTTCCCAAAATGGTCAATTTTGATGTCATTTTAACATTTAATCTTTTGACCGCAAATTACTGTTGGATGTGAATTATTACTTTTTCAACTAAAATAAGTGTGTTTATAGTAATTTCTGTGCCTGAAAGTGGTCAAAATTGAAGCTTCCGAGTAAGCAAAACTCTGAAAAAAAGGCAATTTTGGTCACTGTGAGATTTTAAAAAGTGGTTATTCAACATGAGGCACGATCCAATTGACATTTTGAGTCACTTCTGGTACAGTCCAAAAAATCAATTTTCTGATGAAAAAAGATGACCGCGAACATGTCGAACGTTCCCAAAATGGTCAATTTTGATGACATTTTAACATTTAATCTTTTGACTGTAAATTACTGTTGGATGTGAATTATTACTTTTTCAACTAAAATACTTGTATTTAAAGTCATTTCTGTACCTGAAAGTGGTCAAAATTGAAGGTTCCGAGTAAGAAAAGCTCTGTAAAAATTGCAATTTTTGTCACTATGAGGGTTTAAAAAGTTGTTATTCAACATGAGGCACGATCCAAATGACATTTTGAGTCACTTTTGGTACAGTCCAAAAAATCTATTTTCTGATGAAAAACGATGACCGCGAACATGTTGAACGTTTCCAAAATGGTCAATTTTGATGACATTTTAACATTTAATCTTTTGTCCGTAAATTACTGTTGGATGTGAATTATCACTTTTTCAACTAAAATACTTGTGTTTAAAGTCATTTCTGTACCTGAAAGTGGTCAAAATTGAAGGTTCCGAGTAAGCAAAGCTCTGTAAAAATTGCAATTTTTGTCCTATGAGGGTTTAAAAAGTTGTTATTCAGCATGAGGCACGATCCAATTGACATTTTAAGTCACTTTTGGTACAGTCCAAAAAATCAATTTTCTGATGAAAAACGATGACCGCGGATATGTCAAACGTTCCCAAAATGATAAATTTTAATGAAATTTTAACATTTAATCTTTTGTCCGTAAATTACTGTTGGATGTGAATTATCACTTTTTCAACTAAAATAAGTGTGTTTATAGTAATTTCTGTGTCTGAAAGTGGTCAAAATTGAAGCTTCTGAGTAAGCAAAACTCTGAAAAAAAGGCAATTTTGGTCACTGTGAGGGTTTAAAAAGTGGTTATTCAACATGAGGCACGATCCAATTGACATTTTGAATCATTTTTGGTACAGTCTGAAAAATCAATTTTCTGATGAAAAGCGATGACCGTGAACATGTCGAACGTTCCCAAAATGGTCAATTTTTATGACATTTTAACATTTATTCTTTTGACTGTAAATACTGTTGGATGTGAATTATTACTTTTTCAACTAAAAAAGGTGTTTAAAGTCATTTCTGTACCTGAAAGTGGTCAAAATTGTAGGGTCCGAGTAAGCAAAGCTCTGAAAAAAAGGCAATTTTGGTCACTGTGAGGGTTTAAAAAGTGGTTATTCAACATGAGGCACGATCCAATTGACATTTTGAGTCACTTTTGGTACAGTCCAAAAAATCAATTTTCTGATGAAAAACGATGACCGCGGACATGTCGAATGTTCCCAAAATGGTCAATTTTGATGAAATTTTAACATATAATCTTTTGACTGTAAATTAGTGTTGGATGTGAATTATTACTTTTTCAACCAAAATAAGTGTGTTTAAAGTCAATTCTGTGCCTGAAAGTGGTCAAAATTGAAGCTTCCGAGTAAGCAAAACTCTGTAAAAATGGCAATTTTGGTCACTGTGAGGGTTTAAAAATTGGTTATTCAACATGAGGCACGATCCAATTGACATTTTGAGTCACTTTTGGTACAGTCCAAAAAATCAATTTTCTGTTGAAAAACGATGACCGCGGACATATCGAACGTTCCCAAAATGGTCAATTTTGATGGAATCTTAACATTTAATCTTTTGACTCTAAATTACTGTTGGATGTGAATTCTTACTTTTTCAACTAAAATACGTGTGTTTAAAGACATTTCTGTGCCTGAAAGTGGTCAAAATTGAAGCTTCTGAGTAAGCAAAACTTTGTAAAAATGGCAATTTTTGTCACTATGAGGGTAAAAAAAGTGGTTATTCAACATGAGGCCTGATCCAATTGACATTTTGAGTCACTTTTGGTACATTCCAAAAAATCATTTTTTGATGAAAAACAATGACCGCGGATATGTCGAACGTTCCCAAAATGGGCAATTTTGATGTCATTTTAACATTTAATCTTTTGACCACAAATTACTGTTGGATGTGAATTATTACTTTTTCAACTAAAATACGTGTGTTTAAAGACAATTCTGTGCCTGAAAGTGGTCAAAATTGAAGCTTCTGAGTAAGCAAAACTCTGTAAAAATGGCAATTTTAATCACTGTGAGAGTTTCAAAAGTGGTTATTCAACATGAAGCACGATCCAATTGACATTTTGAGTCACTTCTGGCACAGTCCAAAAAATCAATTTTCTGATGAAAAACGATGACCGCGAACATGTCGAACGTTCCCAAAATGGTCAATTTTGATGACATTTTAACATTTAATCTTTTGACTGTAAATTACTGTTGGATGTGAATTATTACTTTTTCAACTAAAATACTTGTATTTAAAGTCATTTCTGTACCAGAAAGTGGTCAAAATTGAAGGTTCCGAGTAAGCAAAGCTCTGTAAAAATTGCAATTTTTGTCACTATGAGGGTTTAAAAAGTTGTTATACAACATGAGGCACGATCCAATTGACATTTTGAGTCACTTTTGGTACAGTCCAAAAAATCAATTTTCTGATGAAAAACGATGACCGCGGACATGTCGAACGTTCCCAAAATGGTCAATTTTGATGAAAGTTTAACATATAATCTTTTGACTGTAAATACTGTTGGATGTAAATTATTACTTTTTCAACTAAAAAAGGTATTTAATGTCATTTCTGTGCCTGAAAGTGGTCAAAATTGAAGCTTCCGAGTAAGCAAAACTCTGTAAAAATGGCAATTTTGGTCACTGTGAGAGTTTAAAAAGTGGTTATTCAACATGAGGCACGATCCAATTGACATTTTGAGTCACTTCTGGTACAGTCCAAAAAATCAATTTTCTGATGAAAAAAGATGACCGCGAACATGTCGAACGTTTCCAAAATGGTCAATTTTGATGACATTTTAACATTTAATCTTTTGACTGTAAATTACTGTTGGATGTGAATTATTACTTTTTCAACTAAAATACTTGTATTTAAAGTCATTTCTGTACCTGAAAGTGGTCAAAATTGAAGGTTCCGAGTAAGAAAAGCTCTGTAAAAATTGCAATTTTTGTCACTATGAAGGTTTAAAAAGTTGTTATTCAACATGAGGCACGATCCAAATGACATTTTGAGTCACTTTTGGTACAGTCCAAAAAATCTATTTTCTGATGAAAAACGATGACCGCGGACATGTCGAACGTTCCCAAAATGGTCAATTTTGATGAAATTTTAACATATAATCTTTTGACTGTAAATTAGTGTTGGATGTGAATTATTACTTTTTCAACCAAAATAAGTGTGTTTAAAGTCAATTCTGTGCCTGAAAGTGGTCAAAATTGAAGCTTCTGAGTAAGCAAAACTCTGTAAAAATGGCAATTTTGGTCACTGTGAGGGTTTAAAAATTGGTTATTCAACATGAGGCACGATCCAATTGACATTTTGAGTCACTTTTGGTACAGTCCAAAAAATCTATTTTCTGATGAAAAACGATGACCGCGGACATATCGAACGTTCCCAAAATGGTCAATTTTGATGGAATCTTAACATTTAATCTTTTGACTCTAAATTACTGTTGGATGTGAATTATTACTTTTTCAACTAAAATACGTGTGTTTAAAGACATTTCTGTGCCTGAAAGTGGTCAAAATTGAAGCTTCAAAGTAAGCAAAACTTTGTAAAAATGGCAATTTTTGTCACTATGAGGGTATAAAAAGTGGTTATTCAACATGAGGCCTGATCCAATTGACATTTTGAGTCACTTCTGGTACAGTCCAAAAAAATCAATTTTCTGATGAAAAACGATGACCGCGAACATGTCAAACGTTCCCAAAATGGTCAATTTTGATGTCATTTTAACATTTAATCTTTTGACCGCAAATTACTGTTGGATGTGAATTATTACTTTTTCAACTAAAATAAGTGTGTTTATAGTAATTTCTGTGCCTGAAAGTGGTCAAAATTGAAGCTTCCGAGTAAGCAAAACTCTGAAAAAAAGGCAATTTTGGTCACTGTGAGATTTTAAAAAGTGGTTATTCAACATGAGGCACGATCCAATTGATATTTTGAGTCACTTCTGGTACAGTCCAAAAAAATCAATTTTCTGATGAAAAACGATGACCGCGAACATGTCGAACGTTCCCAAAATGGTCAATTTTTATGTCATTTTAACATTTAATCTTTTGACCGCAAATTACTGTTGGATGTGAATTATTACTTTTTCAACTAAAATAAGTGTGTTTATAGTAATTTCTGTGCCTGAAAGTGGTCAAAATTGAAGGTTCCGAGTAAGCAAAACTCTGAAAAAAAGGCAATTTTGGTCACTGTGAGGTTTTAAAAAGTGGTTATTCAACATGAGGCACGATCCAATTGACATTTTGAGTTGTTTCTGGTACAGTCCAAAAAATCAATTTTCTGATGAAAAACGATGACCGCGAACATGTCGAACGTTCCCAAAATGGTCAATTTTGATGACATTTTAACATTTAATCTTTTGACTGTAAATACTGTTGGATGTGAATTATTACTTTTTCAACTAAAAAAGGTGTTTAATGTCATTTCTGTGCCTGAAAGTGGTCAAAATTGAAGCTTCAGAGTAAGCAAAACTCTGTAAAAATGGCAATTTTGGTCACTGCGAGAGTTTCAAAAGTGGTTATTCAACATGAGGCACGATCCAATTGACATTTTGAGTCACTTCTGGTACAGTCCAGAAAATCTATTTTCTGATGAAAAACGATGACCGCGAACATGTCGAACGTTCCCAAAATGGTCAATTTTGATGACATTTTAATATTTAATCTTTTGACTGTAAATTACTGTTGGATGTGAATTATTACTTTTTCAACTAAAATACTTGTATTTAAAGTCATTTCTGTACCTGAAAGTGGTCAAAATTGAAGGTTCTGAGTAAGAAAAGCTCTGTAAAAATTGCAATTTTTGTCACTATGAGGGTTTAAAAAGTTGTTATTCAACATGAGGCACGATCCAAATGACATTTTGAGTCACTTTTGGTACAGTCCAAAAAATCTATTTTCTGATGAAAAACGATGACCGCGAACATGTTGAACGTTTCCAAAATGGTCAATTTTGATGACATTTTAACATTTAATCTTTTGACTGTAAATTACTGTTGGATGTGAATTATTACTTTTTCAACTAAAATACTTGTATTTAAAGTCATTTCTGTACCTGAAAGTGGTCAAAATTGAAGGTTCCGAGTAAGCAAAGCTCTGTAAAAATTGCAATTTTTGTCACTATGAGGGTTTAAAAAGTTGTTATTCAACATGAGGCACGATCCAATTGACATTTTGAGTCACTTTTGGTACAGTCCAAAAAATCAATTCTCTGATGAAAAACGATGACCGCGGACATGTCGAACGTTCCCAAAATGGTCAATTTTGATGAAATTTTAACATATAATCTTTTGACTGTAAATACTGTTGGATGTAAATTATTACTTTTTCAACTAAAAAAGGTATTTAATGTCATTTCTGTGCCTGAAAGTGGTCAAAATTGAAGCTTCCGAGTAAGCAAAACTCTGTAAAAATGGCAATTTTGGTCACTGTGAGAGTTTAAAAAGTGGTTATTCAACATGAGGCACGATCCAATTGACATTTTGAGTCACTTCTGGTACAGTCCAAAAAATCAATTTTCTGATGAAAAACGATGACCGCGAACATGTCGAACGTTCCGAAAATGGTCAATTTTGATGAAATTTTAACATATAATCTTTTGACTGTAAATTAGTGTTGGATGTGAATTATTACTTTTTCAACCAAAATACTTGTATTTAAAGTCATTTCTGTACCTGAAAGTGGTCAAAATTGAAGCTTCCGAGTAAGCAAAACTCTGTAAAAATGGCAATTTTAATCACTGTGAGAGTTTCAAAAGTGGTTATTCAACATGAAGCACGATCCAATTGACATTTTGAGTCACTTCTGGCACAGTCCAAAAAATCAATTTTCTGATGAAAAACGATGACCGCGAACATGTCGAACGTTCCCAAAATGGTCAATTTTGATGACATTTTAACATTTAATCTTTTGACTGTAAATTACTGTTGGATGTGAATTATTACTTTTTCAACTAAAATACTTGTATTTAAAGTCATTTCTGTACCAGAAAGTGGTCAAAATTGAAGGTTCCAAGTAAGCAAAGCTCTGTAAAAATTGCAATTTTTGTCACTATGAGGGTTTAAAAAGTTGTTATTCAACATGAGGCACGATCCAATTGACATTTTGAGTCACTTTTGGTACAGTCCAAAAAATCAATTTTCTGATGAAAAACGATGACCGCGGACATGTCGAACGTTCCCAAAATGGTCAATTTTGATGAAAGTTTAACATATAATCTTTTGACTGTAAATACTGTTGGATGTAAATTATTACTTTTTCAACTAAAAAAGGTATTTAATGTCATTTCTGTGCCTGAAAGTGGTCAAAATTGAAGCTTCCGAGTAAGCAAAACTCTGTAAAAATGGCAATTTTGGTCACTGTGAGAGTTTAAAAAGTGGTTATTCAACATGAGGCACGATCCAATTGACATTCTGAGTCACTTCTGGTACAGTCCAAAAAATCAATTTTCTGATGAAAAAAGATGACCGCGAACATGTCGAACGTTTCCAAAATGGTCAATTTTGATGACATTTTAACATTTAATCTTTTGACTGTAAATTACTGTTGGATGTGAATTATTACTTTTTCAACTAAAATACTTGTATTTAAAGTCATTTCTGTACCTGAAAGTGGTCAAAATTGAAGGTTCCGAGTAAGAAAAGCTCTGTAAAAATTGCAATTTTTGTCACTATGAGGGTTTAAAAAGTTGTTATTCAACATGAGGCACGATCCAAATGACATTTTGAGTCACTTTTGGTACAGTCCAAAAAATCTATTTTCTGATGAAAAACGATGACCGCGGACATGTCGAACGTTCCCAAAATGGTCAATTTTGATGAAATTTTAACATATAATCTTTTGACTGTAAATTAGTGTTGGATGTGAATTATTACTTTTTCAACCAAAATAAGTGTGTTTAAAGTCAATTCTGTGCCTGAAAGTGGTCAAAATTGAAGCTTCTGAGTAAGCAAAACTCTGTAAAAATGGCAATTTTGGTCACTGTGAGGGTTTAAAAATTGGTTATTCAACATGAGGCACGATCCAATTGACATTTTGAGTCACTTTTGGTACAGTCCAAAAAATCTATTTTCTGATGAAAAACGATGACCGCGGACATATCGAACGTTCCCAAAATGGTCAATTTTGATGGAATCTTAACATTTAATCTTTTGACTCTAAATTACTGTTGGATGTGAATTATTACTTTTTCAACTAAAATACGTGTGTTTAAAGACATTTCTGTGCCTGAAAGTGGTCAAAATTGAAGCTTCAAAGTAAGCAAAACTTTGTAAAAATGGCAATTTTTGTCACTATGAGGGTATAAAAAGTGGTTATTCAACATGAGGCCTGATCCAATTGACATTTTGAGTCACTTCTGGTACAGTCCAAAAAAATCAATTTTCTGATGAAAAACGATGACCGCGAACATGTCAAACGTTCCCAAAATGGTCAATTTTGATGTCATTTTAACATTTAATCTTTTGACCGCAAATTACTGTTGGATGTGAATTATTACTTTTTCAACTAAAATAAGTGTGTTTATAGTAATTTCTGTGCCTGAAAGTGGTCAAAATTGAAGCTTCCGAGTAAGCAAAACTCTGAAAAAAAGGCAATTTTGGTCACTGTGAGATTTTAAAAAGTGGTTATTCAACATGAGGCACGATCCAATTGACATTTTGAGTCACTTCTGGTACAGTCCAAAAAATCAATTTTCTGATGAAAAAAGATGACCGCGAACATGTCGAACGTTCCCAAAATGGTCAATTTTGATGACATTTTAACATTTAATCTTTTGACTGTAAATTACTGTTGGATGTGAATTATTACTTTTTCAACTAAAATACTTGTATTTAAAGTCATTTCTGTACCTGAAAGTGGTCAAAATTGAAGGTTCCGAGTAAGAAAAGCTCTGTAAAAATTGCAATTTTTGTCACTATGAGGGTTTAAAAAGTTGTTATTCAACATGAGGCACGATCCAAATGACATTTTGAGTCACTTTTGGTACAGTCCAAAAAATCTATTTTCTGATGAAAAACGATGACCGCGAACATGTTGAACGTTTCCAAAATGGTCAATTTTGATGACATTTTAACATTTAATCTTTTGTCCGTAAATTACTGTTGGATGTGAATTATCACTTTTTCAACTAAAATACTTGTGTTTAAAGTCATTTCTGTACCTGAAAGTGGTCAAAATTGAAGGTTCCGAGTAAGCAAAGCTCTGTAAAAATTGCAATTTTTGTCCTATGAGGGTTTAAAAAGTTGTTATTCAGCATGAGGCACGATCCAATTGACATTTTAAGTCACTTTTGGTACAGTCCAAAAAATCAATTTTCTGATGAAAAACGATGACCGCGGATATGTCAAACGTTCCCAAAATGATAAATTTTAATGAAATTTTAACATTTAATCTTTTGTCCGTAAATTACTGTTGGATGTGAATTATCACTTTTTCAACTAAAATAAGTGTGTTTATAGTAATTTCTGTGTCTGAAAGTGGTCAAAATTGAAGCTTCTGAGTAAGCAAAACTCTGAAAAAAAGGCAATTTTGGTCACTGTGAGGGTTTAAAAAGTGGTTATTCAACATGAGGCACGATCCAATTGACATTTTGAATCATTTTTGGTACAGTCTGAAAAATCAATTTTCTGATGAAAAGCGATGACCGTGAACATGTCGAACGTTCCCAAAATGGTCAATTTTTATGACATTTTAACATTTATTCTTTTGACTGTAAATACTGTTGGATGTGAATTATTACTTTTTCAACTAAAAAAGGTGTTTAAAGTCATTTCTGTACCTGAAAGTGGTCAAAATTGTAGGGTCCGAGTAAGCAAAGCTCTGAAAAAAAGGCAATTTTGGTCACTGTGAGGGTTTAAAAAGTGGTTATTCAACATGAGGCACGATCCAATTGACATTTTGAGTCACTTTTGGTACAGTCCAAAAAATCAATTTTCTGATGAAAAACGATGACCGCGGACATGTCGAATGTTCCCAAAATGGTCAATTTTGATGAAATTTTAACATATAATCTTTTGACTGTAAATTAGTGTTGGATGTGAATTATTACTTTTTCAACCAAAATAAGTGTGTTTAAAGTCAATTCTGTGCCTGAAAGTGGTCAAAATTGAAGCTTCCGAGTAAGCAAAACTCTGTAAAAATGGCAATTTTGGTCACTGTGAGGGTTTAAAAATTGGTTATTCAACATGAGGCACGATCCAATTGACATTTTGAGTCACTTTTGGTACAGTCCAAAAAATCAATTTTCTGTTGAAAAACGATGACCGCGGACATATCGAACGTTCCCAAAATGGTCAATTTTGATGGAATCTTAACATTTAATCTTTTGACTCTAAATTACTGTTGGATGTGAATTATTACTTTTTCAACTAAAATACGTGTGTTTAAAGACATTTCTGTGCCTGAAAGTGGTCAAAATTGAAGCTTCTGAGTAAGCAAAACTTTGTAAAAATGGCAATTTTTGTCACTATGAGGGTAAAAAAAGTGGTTATTCAACATGAGGCCTGATCCAATTGACATTTTGAGTCACTTTTGGTACATTCCAAAAAATCATTTTTTGATGAAAAACAATGACCGCGGATATGTCGAACGTTCCCAAAATGGGCAATTTTGATGTCATTTTAACATTTAATCTTTTGACCACAAATTACTGTTGGATGTGAATTATTACTTTTTCAACTAAAATACGTGTGTTTAAAGACAATTCTGTGCCTGAAAGTGGTCAAAATTGAAGCTTCTGAGTAAGCAAAACTCTGTAAAAATGGCAATTTTAATCACTGTGAGAGTTTCAAAAGTGGTTATTCAACATGAAGCACGATCCAATTGACATTTTGAGTCACTTCTGGCACAGTCCAAAAAATCAATTTTCTGATGAAAAACGATGACCGCGAACATGTCGAACGTTCCCAAAATGGTCAATTTTGATGACATTTTAACATTTAATCTTTTGACTGTAAATTACTGTTGGATGTGAATTATTACTTTTTCAACTAAAATACTTGTATTTAAAGTCATTTCTGTACCAGAAAGTGGTCAAAATTGAAGGTTCCGAGTAAGCAAAGCTCTGTAAAAATTGCAATTTTTGTCACTATGAGGGTTTAAAAAGTTGTTATACAACATGAGGCACGATCCAATTGACATTTTGAGTCACTTTTGGTACAGTCCAAAAAATCAATTTTCTGATGAAAAACGATGACCGCGGACATGTCGAACGTTCCCAAAATGGTCAATTTTGATGAAAGTTTAACATATAATCTTTTGACTGTAAATACTGTTGGATGTAAATTATTACTTTTTCAACTAAAAAAGGTATTTAATGTCATTTCTGTGCCTGAAAGTGGTCAAAATTGAAGCTTCCGAGTAAGCAAAACTCTGTAAAAATGGCAATTTTGGTCACTGTGAGAGTTTAAAAAGTGGTTATTCAACATGAGGCACGATCCAATTGACATTTTGAGTCACTTCTGGTACAGTCCAAAAAATCAATTTTCTGATGAAAAAAGATGACCGCGAACATGTCGAACGTTTCCAAAATGGTCAATTTTGATGACATTTTAACATTTAATCTTTTGACTGTAAATTACTGTTGGATGTGAATTATTACTTTTTCAACTAAAATACTTGTATTTAAAGTCATTTCTGTACCTGAAAGTGGTCAAAATTGAAGGTTCCGAGTAAGAAAAGCTCTGTAAAAATTGCAATTTTTGTCACTATGAGGGTTTAAAAAGTTGTTATTCAACATGAGGCACGATCCAAATGACATTTTGAGTCACTTTTGGTACAGTCCAAAAAATCTATTTTCTGATGAAAAACGATGACCGCGGACATGTCGAACGTTCCCAAAATGGTCAATTTTGATGAAATTTTAACATATAATCTTTTGACTGTAAATTAGTGTTGGATGTGAATTATTACTTTTTCAACCAAAATAAGTGTGTTTAAAGTCAATTCTGTGCCTGAAAGTGGTCAAAATTGAAGCTTCTGAGTAAGCAAAACTCTGTAAAAATGGCAATTTTGGTCACTGTGAGGGTTTAAAAATTGGTTATTCAACATGAGGCACGATCCAATTGACATTTTGAGTCACTTTTGGTACAGTCCAAAAAATCTATTTTCTGATGAAAAACGATGACCGCGGACATATCGAACGTTCCCAAAATGGTCAATTTTGATGGAATCTTAACATTTAATCTTTTGACTCTAAATTACTGTTGGATGTGAATTATTACTTTTTCAACTAAAATACGTGTGTTTAAAGACATTTCTGTGCCTGAAAGTGGTCAAAATTGAAGCTTCAAAGTAAGCAAAACTTTGTAAAAATGGCAATTTTTGTCACTATGAGGGTATAAAAAGTGGTTATTCAACATGAGGCCTGATCCAATTGACATTTTGAGTCACTTCTGGTACAGTCCAAAAAAATCAATTTTCTGATGAAAAACGATGACCGCGAACATGTCAAACGTTCCCAAAATGGTCAATTTTGATGTCATTTTAACATTTAATCTTTTGACCGCAAATTACTGTTGGATGTGAATTATTACTTTTTCAACTAAAATAAGTGTGTTTATAGTAATTTCTGTGCCTGAAAGTGGTCAAAATTGAAGCTTCCGAGTAAGCAAAACTCTGAAAAAAAGGCAATTTTGGTCACTGTGAGATTTTAAAAAGTGGTTATTCAACATGAGGCACGATCCAATTGACATTTTGAGTCGTTTCTGGTACAGTCCAAAAAATCAATTTTCTGATGAAAAATGATGACCGCGAACATGTCGGACGTTCCCAAAATGGTCAATTTTGATGACATTTTAACATTTAATCTTTTGACTGTAAATACTGTTGGATGTGAATTATTACTTTTTCAACTAAAAAAGGTGTTTAATGTCATTTCTGTGCCTGAAAGTGGTCAAAATTGAAGCTTCAGAGTAAGCAAAACTCTGTAAAAATGGCAATTTTGGTCACTGTGAGAGTTTCAAAAGTGGTTATTCAACATGAGGCACGATCCAATTGACATTTTGAGTCACTTCTGGTACAGTCCAGAAAATCTATTTTCTGATGAAAAACGATGACCGCGAACATGTCGAACGTTCCCAAAATGGTCAATTTTGATGACATTTTAATATTTAATCTTTTGACTGTAAATTACTGTTGGATGTGAATTATTACTTTTTCAACTAAAATGCTTGTATTTAAAGTCATTTCTGTACCTGAAAGTGGTCAAAATTGAAGGTTCCAAGTAAGCAAAGCTCTGTAAAAATTGCAATTTTTGTCACTATGAGGGTTTAAAAAGTTGTTATTCAACATGAGGCACGATCCAATTGACATTTTGAGTCACTTTTGGTACAGTCCAAAAAATCAATTTTCTGATGAAAAACGATGACCGCGGACATGTCGAACGTTCCCAAAATGGTCAATTTTGATGAAATTTTAACATATAATCTTTTGACTGTAAATACTGTTGGATGTGAATTATTACTTTTTCAACTAAAAAAGGTATTTAATGTTATTTCTGTGCCTGAAAGTGGTCAAAACTGAAGCTTCCGAGTAAGCAAAACTCTGTAAAAATGGCAATTTTGATCACTGTGAGAGTTTAAAAAGTGGTTATTCAACATGAGGCACGATCCAATTGACATTTTGAGTAACTTCTGGTACAGTCCAAAAAATCAATTTTCTGATGAAAAACGATGACCGCGAACATGTTGAACGTTCCCAAAATGGTCAATTTTGATGACATTTTAACATTTAATCTTTTGTCCGTAAATTACTGTTGGATGTGAATTATCACTTTTTCAACTAAAATACTTGTGTTTAAAGTCATTTCTGTACCTGAAAGTGGTCAAAATTGAAGGTTCCGAGTAAGCAAAGCTCTGTAAAAATTGCAATTTTTGTCCTATGAGGGTTTAAAAAGTTGTTATTCAGCATGAGGCACGATCCAATTGACATTTTGAGTCACTTTTGGTACAGTCCAAAAAAATCAATTTTCTGATGAAAAACGATGACCGCGGATATGTCAAACGTTCCCAAAATGATCAATTTTAATGAAATTTTAACATTTAATCTTTTGTCCGTAAATTACTGTTGGATGTGAATTATCACTTTTTCAACTAAAATAAGTGTGTTTATAGTAATTTCTATGTCTGAAAGTGGTCAAAATTGAAGCTTCCGAGTAAGCAAAACTCTGAAAAAAAGGCAATTTTGGTCACTGTGAGGGTTTAAAAAGTGGTTATTCAACATGAGGCACGATCCAATTGACATTTTGAATCATTTTTGGTACAGTCTAAAAAATCAATTTTCTGATGAAAAGCGATGACCGTGAACATGTCGAACGTTCCCAAAATGGTCAATTTTGATGACATTTTAACATTTAATCTTTTGACTGTAAATACTGTTGGATGTGAATTATTACTTTTTCAACTCAAAAAGGTGTTTAATGTCATTTCTGTGCCTGAAAGTGGTCAAAATTGATGCTTCCGAGTAAGCAAAACTCTGTAAAAATGGCAATTTTGGTCACTGTGAGAGTTTCAAAAGTGGTTATTCAACATGAGGCACGATCCAATTAACATTTTGAGTCACTTCTGGTACAGTCCAAAAAATCAATTTTCTGATGAAAAACGATGACCGCGAACATGTTGAATGTTCCCAAAATGGTCAATTTTGATGACATTTTAACATTTAATCTTTTGTCCGTAAATTACTGTTGGATGTGAATTATCACTTTTTCAACTAAAATACTTGTGTTTAAAGTCATTTCTGTACCTGAAAGTGGTCAAAATTGAAGGTTCCGAGTAAGCAAAGCTCTGTAAAAATTGCAATTTTTGTCCTATGAGGGTTTAAAAAGTTGTTATTCAGCATGAGGCACGATTCAATTGACATTTTGAGTCACTTTTGGTACAGTCGAAAAAATCAATTTTCTGATGAAAAACGATGGAATGAGGGTTTAAAAGGGTTTAAAAAGTGGTTATTCAACATGAGGCACGATCCAATTGACATTTTGAATCATTTTTGGTACAGTCTAAAAAATCAATTTTCTGATGAAAAGCGATGACCGTGAACATGTCGAACGTTCCCAAAATGGTCAATTTTGATGACATTTTAACATTTAATCTTTTGACTGTAAATACTGTTGGATGTGAATTATTACTTTTTCAACTAAAAAAGGTGTTTAATGTCATTTCTGTGCCTGAAAGTGGTCAAAATTGAAGCTTCCGAGTAAGCAAAACTCTGTAAAAATGGCAATTTTGGTCACTGTGAGAGTTTCAAAAGTGGTTATTCAACATGAGGCACGATCCAATTGACATTTTGAGTCACTTCTGGTACAGTCCAAAAAATCAATTTTCTGATGAAAAACAATGACCGTGAACATGTCGAACGTTCCCAAAATGGTCAATTGTGATGACATTTTAACATTTAATCTTTTGACTGTAAATACTGTTGGATGTGAATTATTACTTTTTCAACTAAAATAAGTGTGTTTAAAGTAATTTCTGTGCCTGAAATTGGTCAAAATTGAAGCTTCCGAGTAAGCAGAACTCTGTAAAAATGGCAATTTTTGTCACTATGAGGGTTTAAAAAGTGGTTATTCAACATGAGGCACGATCCAATTGACATTTTGAGTCACTTTTGGTACAGTCCAAAAAATCAATTTTCTGTTGAAAAACGATGACCGCGGACATGTCGAACGTTCCCAAAATGGTCAATTTTTATGACATTTTAACATTTATTCTTTTGACTGTAAATACTGTTGGATGTGAATTATTACTTTTTCAACTAAAAAAGGTGTTTAAAGTCATTTCTGTACCTGAAAGTGGTCAAAATTGAAGGTTCCGAGTAAGCAAAGCTCTGAAAAAAAGGCAATTTTGGTCACTGTGAGGGTTTAAAAAGTGGTTATTCAACATGAGGCACGATCCAATTGACATTTTGAGTCACTTTTGGTACAGTCCAAAAAATCAATTTTCTGATGAAAAACGATGACCGCGGACATGTCGAATGTTCCCAAAATGGTCAATTTTGATGAAATTTTAACATATAATCTTTTGACTGTAAATTAGTGTTGGATGTGAATTATTACTTTTTCAACCAAAATAAGTGTGTTTAAAGTCAATTCTGTGCCTGAAAGTGGTCAAAATTAAAGCTTCTGAGTAAGCAAAACTCTGTAAAAATGGCAATTTTGGTCACTGTGAGGGTTTAAAAATTGGTTATTCAACATGAGGCACAATCCAATTGACATTTTGAGTCACTTTTGGTACAGTCCAAAAAATCAATTTTCTGTTGAAAAACGATGACCGCGGACATATCGAACGTTCCCAAAATGGTCAATTTTGATGGAATCTTAACATTTAATCTTTTGACTCTAAATTACTGTTGGATGTGAATTATTACTTTTTCAACTAAAATACGTGTGTTTAAAGACATTTCTGTGCCTGAAAGTGGTCAAAATTGAAGCTTCTGAGTAAGCAAAACTTTGTAAAAATGGCAATTTTTGTCACTATGAGGGTATAAAAAGTGGTTATTCAACATGAGGCCTGATCCAATTGACATTTTGAGTCACTTTTGGTACATTCCAAAAAATCATTTTTTGATGAAAAACGATGACCGCGGATATGTCGAACGTTCCCAAAATGGTCAATTTTGATGAAATTTTAACATTTAATCTTTTGTCCGTAAATTACTGTTGGATGTGAATTATCACTTTTTCAACTAAAATAAGTGTGTTTATAGTAATTTCTGTGCCTGAAAGTGGTCAAAATTGAAGCTTCCGAGTAAGCAAAACTCTGAAAAAAGGCAATTTTGGTCACTGTGAGGGTTTAAAAAGTGGTTATTCAACATGAGGCACGATCCAATTGATATTTTGAGTCACTTCTGGTACAGTCCAAAAAAATCAATTTTCTGATGAAAAACGATGACCGCGAACATGTCGAACGTTCCCAAAATGGTCAATTTTGATGTCATTTTAACATTTAATCTTCTGACCGCAAATTACTGTTGGATGTGAATATTACTTTTTCAACTAAAATAAGTGTGTTTATAGTAATTTCTGTGCCTGAAAGTGGTCAAAATTGAAGCTTCCGAGTAAGCAAAACTCTGAAAAAAAGGCAATTTTGGTCACTGTGAGGTTTTAAAAAGTGGTTATTCAACATGAGGCACAATCCAATTGACATTTTGAGTCACTTCTGGTACAATCCAAAAATCAATTTTCTGATGAAAAACGATGACCGCGAACATGTCGAACGTTCCCAAAATGGTCAATTTTGATGACATTTTAACATTTAATCTTTTGACTGTAAATACTGTTGGATGTGAATTATTACTTTTTCAACTAAAAAAGGTATTTAATGTCATTTCTGTGCCTGAAAGTGGTCAAAATTGAAGCTTCCGAGTAAGCAAAACTCTGTAAAAATGGCAATTTTGGTCACTGTGAGAGTTTAAAAAGTGGTTATTCAACATGAGGCACGATCCAATTGACATTTTGAGTCACTTCTGGTACAGTCCAAAAAATCAATTTTCTGATGAAAAACGATGACCGCGGACATGTCGAACGTTCCCAAAATGGTCAATTTTGATGAAATTTTAACATATAATCTTTTGACTGTAAATACTGTTGGATGTGAATTATTACTTTTTCAACTAAAAAAGGTATTTAATGTTATTTCTGTGCCTGAAAGTGGTCAAAACTGAAGCTTCTGAGTAAGCAAAACTCTGTAAAAATGGCAATTTTGATCACTGTGAGAGTTTAAAAAGTGGTTATTCAACATGAGGCACGATCCAATTGACATTTTGAGTCACTTCTGGTACAGTCCAAAAAATCAATTTTCTGATGAAAAACGATGACCGCGAACATGTTGAACGTTCCCAAAATGGTCAATTTTGATGACATTTTAACATTTAATCTTTTGTCCGTAAATTACTGTTGGATGTGAATTATCACTTTTTCAACTAAAATACTTGTGTTTAAAGTCATTTCTGTACCTGAAAGTGGTCAAAATTGAAGGTTCCGAGTAAGCAAAGCTCTGTAAAAATTGCAATTTTTGTCCTATGAGGGTTTAAAAAGTTGTTATTCAGCATGAGGCACGATCCAATTGACATTTTGAGTCACTTTTGGTACAGTCCTAAAAAATCAATTTTCTGATGAAAAACGATGACCGCGGATATGTCAAACGTTCCCAAAATGATCAATTTTAATGAAATTTTAACATTTAATCTTTTGTCCGTAAATTACTGTTGGATGTGAATTATCACCTTTTCAACTAAAATAAGTGTGTTTATAGTAATTTCTATGTCTGAAAGTGGTCAAAATTGAAGCTTCAGAGTAAGCAAAACTCTGAAAAAAAGGCAATTTTGGTCACTGTGAGGGTTTAAAAAGTGGTTATTCAACATGAGGCACGATCCAATTGACATTTTGAATCATTTTTGGTACAGTCTAAAAAATCAATTTTCTGATGAAAAGCGATGACCGTGAACATGTCGAACGTTCCCAAAATGGTCAATTTTGATGACATTTTAACATTTAATCTTTTGACTGTAAATACTGTTGGATGTGAATTATTACTTTTTCAACTCAAAAAGGTGTTTAATGTCATTTCTGTGCCTGAAAGTGGTCAAAATTGATGCTTCCGAGTAAGCAAAACTCTGTAAAAATGGCAATTTTGGTCACTGTGAGAGTTTCAAAAGTGGTTATTCAACATGAGGCACGATCCAATTAACATTTTGAGTCACTTCTGGTACAGTCCAAAAAATCAATTTTCTAATGAAAAACGATGACCGCGAACATGTTGAATGTTCCCAAAATGGTCAATTTTGATGACATTTTAACATTTAATCTTTTGTCCGTAAATTACTGTTGGATGTGAATTATCACTTTTTCAACTAAAATACTTGTGTTTAAAGTCATTTCTGTACCTGAAAGTGGTCAAAATTGAAGGTTCCGAGTAAGCAAAGCTCTGTAAAAATTGCAATTTTTGTCCTATGAGGGTTTAAAAAGTTGTTATTCAGCATGAGGCACGATTCAATTGACATTTTGAGTCACTTTTGGTACAGTCCAAAAAATCAATTTTCTGATGAAAAACGATGGAATGAGGGTTTAAAAGGGTTTAAAAAGTTGTTATTCAACATGAGGCACGATCCAATTGACATTTTGAATCATTTTTGGTACAGTCTAAAAAAT
The DNA here is from genome assembly GCF_964263255.1 of Lissotriton vulgaris. NCBI lineage: Eukaryota > Metazoa > Chordata > Amphibia > Caudata > Salamandridae > Lissotriton > Lissotriton vulgaris. The sequence goes on from NW_028250047.1 coordinate 27,748, forward strand.
CAATTTTCTGATGAAAAGCGATGACCGTGAACATGTCGAACGTTCCCAAAATGGTCAATTTTGATGACATTTTAACATTTAATCTTTTGACTGTAAATACTGTTGGATGTGAATTATTACTTTTTCAACTAAAAAAGGTGTTTAATGTCATTTCTGTGCCTGAAAGTGGTCAAAATTGAAGCTTCCGAGTAAGCAAAACTCTGTAAAAATGGCAATTTTGGTCACTGTGAGAGTTTCAAAAGTGGTTATTCAACATGAGGCACGATCCAATTGACATTTTGAGTCACTTCTGGTACAGTCCAAAAAATCAATTTTCTGATGAAAAACAATGACCGTGAACATGTCGAACGTTCCCAAAATGGTCAATTGTGATGACATTTTAACATTTAATCTTTTGACTGTAAATACTGTTGGATGTGATTTATTACTTTTTCAACTAAAATAAGTGTGTTTAAAGTAATTTCTGTGCCTGAAATTGGTCAAAATTGAAGCTTCCGAGTAAGCAGAACTCTGTAAAAATGGCAATTTTTGTCACTATGAGGGTTTAAAAAGTGGTTATTCAACATGAGGCACGATCCAATTGACATTTTGAGTCACTTTTGGTACAGTCCAAAAAATCAATTTTCTGTTGAAAAACGATGACCGCGGACATGTCGAACGTTCCCAAAATGGTCAATTTTTATGACATTTTAACATTTATTCTTTTGACTGTAAATACTGTTGGATGTGAATTATTACTTTTTCAACTAAAAAAGGTGTTTAAAGTCATTTCTGTACCTGAAAGTGGTCAAAATTGAAGCTTCAGAGTAAGCAAAACTCTGAAAAAAAGGCAATTTTGGTCACTGTGAGGGTTTAAAAAGTGGTTATTCAACATGAGGCACGATCCAATTGATATTTTGAGTCACTTCTGGTACAGTCCAAAAAAATCAATTTTCTGATGAAAAACGATGACCGCGAACATGTCAAACGTTCCCAAAATGGTCAATTTTGATGTCATTTTAACATTTAATCTTTTGACCGCAAATTACTGTTGGATGTGAATTATTACTTTTTCAACTAAAATAAGTGTGTTTATAGTAATTTCTGTGCCTGAAAGTGGTCAAAATTGAAGCTTCCGAGTAAGCAAAACTCTGAAAAAAAGGCAATTTTCGTCACTGTGAGATTTTAAAAAGTGGTTATTCAACATGAGGCACGATCCAATTGACATTTTGAGTCGTTTCTGGTACAGTCCAAAAAATCAATTTTCTGATGAAAAATGATGACCGCGAACATGTCGGACGTTCCCAAAATGGTCAATTTTGATGACATTTTAACATTTAATCTTTTGACTGTAAATACTGTTGGATGTGAATTATTACTTTTTCAACTAAAAAAGGTGTTTAATGTCATTTCTGTGCCTGAAAGTGGTCAAAATTGAAGCTTCAGAGTAAGCAAAACTCTGTAAAAATGGCAATTTTGGTCACTGTGAGAGTTTCAAAAGTGGTTATTCAACATGAGGCACGATCCAATTGACATTTTGAGTCACTTCTGGTACAGTCCAGAAAATCTATTTTCTGATGAAAAACGATGACCGCGAACATGTCGAACGTTCCCAAAATGGTCAATTTTGATGACATTTTAATATTTAATCTTTTGACTGTAAATTACTGTTGGATGTGAATTATTACTTTTTCAACTAAAATACTTGTATTTAAAGTCATTTCTGTACCTGAAAGTGGTCAAAATTGAAGGTTCCAAGTAAGCAAAGCTCTGTAAAAATTGCAATTTTTGTCACTATGAGGGTTTAAAAAGTTGTTATTCAACATGAGGCACGATCCAATTGACATTTTGAGTCACTTTTGGTACAGTCCAAAAAATCAATTTTCTGATGAAAAACGATGACCGCGGACATGTCGAACGTTCCCAAAATGGTCAATTTTGATGAAATTTTAACATATAATCTTTTGACTGTAAATACTGTTGGATGTGAATTATTACTTTTTCAACTAAAAAAGGTATTTAATGTTATTTCTGTGCCTGAAAGTGGTCAAAACTGAAGCTTCCGAGTAAGCAAAACTCTGTAAAAATGGCAATTTTGATCACTGTGAGAGTTTAAAAAGTGGTTATTCAACATGAGGCACGATCCAATTGACATTTTGAGTAACTTCTGGTACAGTCCAAAAAATCAATTTTCTGATGAAAAACGATGACCGCGAACATGTTGAACGTTCCCAAAATGGTCAATTTTGATGACATTTTAACATTTAATCTTTTGTCCGTAAATTACTGTTGGATGTGAATTATCACTTTTTCAACTAAAATACTTGTGTTTAAAGTCATTTCTGTACCTGAAAGTGGTCAAAATTGAAGGTTCCGAGTAAGCAAAGCTCTGTAAAAATTGCAATTTTTGTCCTATGAGGGTTTAAAAAGTTGTTATTCAGCATGAGGCACGATCCAATTGACATTTTGAGTCACTTTTGGTACAGTCCAAAAAAATCAATTTTCTGATGAAAAACGATGACCGCGGATATGTCAAACGTTCCCAAAATGATCAATTTTAATGAAATTTTAACATTTAATCTTTTGTCCGTAAATTACTGTTGGATGTGAATTATCACTTTTTCAACTAAAATAAGTGTGTTTATAGTAATTTCTATGTCTGAAAGTGGTCAAAATTGAAGCTTCCGAGTAAGCAAAACTCTGAAAAAAAGGCAATTTTGGTCACTGTGAGGGTTTAAAAAGTGGTTATTCAACATGAGGCACGATCCAATTGACATTTTGAATCATTTTTGGTACAGTCTAAAAAATCAATTTTCTGATGAAAAGCGATGACCGTGAACATGTCGAACGTTCCCAAAATGGTCAATTTTGATGACATTTTAACATTTAATCTTTTGACTGTAAATACTGTTGGATGTGAATTATTACTTTTTCAACTCAAAAAGGTGTTTAATGTCATTTCTGTGCCTGAAAGTGGTCAAAATTGATGCTTCAGAGTAAGCAAAACTCTGTAAAAATGGCAATTTTGGTCACTGTGAGAGTTTCAAAAGTGGTTATTCAACATGAGGCACGATCCAATTAACATTTTGAGTCACTTCTGGTACAGTCCAAAAAATCAATTTTCTGATGAAAAACGATGACCGCGAACATGTTGAATGTTCCCAAAATGGTCAATTTTGATGACATTTTAACATTTAATCTTTTGTCCGTAAATTACTGTTGGATGTGAATTATCACTTTTTCAACTAAAATACTTGTGTTTAAAGTCATTTCTGTACCTGAAAGTGGTCAAAATTGAAGGTTCCGAGTAAGCAAAGCTCTGTAAAAATTGCAATTTTTGTCCTATGAGGGTTTAAAAAGTTGTTATTCAGCATGAGGCACGATTCAATTGACATTTTGAGTCACTTTTGGTACAGTCCAAAAAATCAATTTTCTGATGAAAAACGATGGAATGAGGGTTTAAAAGGGTTTAAAAAGTGGTTATTCAACATGAGGCACGATCCAATTGACATTTTGAATCATTTTTGGTACAGTCTAAAAAATCAATTTTCTGATGAAAAGCGATGACCGTGAACATGTCGAACGTTCCCAAAATGGTCAATTTTGATGACATTTTAACATTTAATCTTTTGACTGTAAATACTGTTGGATGTGAATTATTACTTTTTCAACTAAAAAAGGTGTTTAATGTCATTTCTGTGCCTGAAAGTGGTCAAAATTGAAGCTTCCGAGTAAGCAAAACTCTGTAAAAATGGCAATTTTGGTCACTGTGAGAGTTTCAAAAGTGGTTATTCAACATGAGGCACGATCCAATTGACATTTTGAGTCACTTCTGGTACAGTCCAAAAAATCAATTTTCTGATGAAAAACAATGACCGTGAACATGTCGAACGTTCCCAAAATGGTCAATTGTGATGACATTTTAACATTTAATCTTTTGACTGTAAATACTGTTGGATGTGAATTATTACTTTTTCAACTAAAATAAGTGTGTTTAAAGTAATTTCTGTGCCTGAAATTGGTCAAAATTGAAGCTTCCGAGTAAGCAGAACTCTGTAAAAATGGCAATTTTTGTCACTATGAGGGTTTAAAAAGTGGTTATTCAACATGAGGCACGATCCAATTGACATTTTGAGTCACTTTTGGTACAGTCCAAAAAATCAATTTTCTGTTGAAAAACGATGACCGCGGACATGTCGAACGTTCCCAAAATGGTCAATTTTTATGACATTTTAACATTTATTCTTTTGACTGTAAATACTGTTGGATGTGAATTATTACTTTTTCAACTAAAAAAGGTGTTTAAAGTCATTTCTGTACCTGAAAGTGGTCAAAATTGAAGGTTCCGAGTAAGCAAAGCTCTGAAAAAAAGGCAATTTTGGTCACTGTGAGGGTTTAAAAAGTGGTTATTCAACATGAGGCACGATCCAATTGACATTTTGAGTCACTTTTGGTACAGTCCAAAAAATCAATTTTCTGATGAAAAACGATGACCGCGGACATGTCGAATGTTCCCAAAATGGTCAATTTTGATGAAATTTTAACATATAATCTTTTGACTGTAAATTAGTGTTGGATGTGAATTATTACTTTTTCAACCAAAATAAGTGTGTTTAAAGTCAATTCTGTGCCTGAAAGTGGTCAAAATTAAAGCTTCTGAGTAAGCAAAACTCTGTAAAAATGGCAATTTTGGTCACTGTGAGGGTTTAAAAATTGGTTATTCAACATGAGGCACAATCCAATTGACATTTTGAGTCACTTTTGGTACAGTCCAAAAAATCAATTTTCTGTTGAAAAACGATGACCGCGGACATATCGAACGTTCCCAAAATGGTCAATTTTGATGGAATCTTAACATTTAATCTTTTGACTCTAAATTACTGTTGGATGTGAATTATTACTTTTTCAACTAAAATACGTGTGTTTAAAGACATTTCTGTGCCTGAAAGTGGTCAAAATTGAAGCTTCTGAGTAAGCAAAACTTTGTAAAAATGGCAATTTTTGTCACTATGAGGGTATAAAAAGTGGTTATTCAACATGAGGCCTGATCCAATTGACATTTTGAGTCACTTTTGGTACATTCCAAAAAATCATTTTTTGATGAAAAACGATGACCGCGGATATGTCGAACGTTCCCAAAATGGTCAATTTTGATGAAATTTTAACATTTAATCTTTTGTCCGTAAATTACTGTTGGATGTGAATTATCACTTTTTCAACTAAAATAAGTGTGTTTATAGTAATTTCTGTGCCTGAAAGTGGTCAAAATTGAAGCTTCCGAGTAAGCAAAACTCTGAAAAAAGGCAATTTTGGTCACTGTGAGGGTTTAAAAAGTGGTTATTCAACATGAGGCACAATCCAATTGATATTTTGAGTCACTTCTGGTACAGTCCAAAAAAATCAATTTTCTGATGAAAAACGATGACCGCGAACATGTCGAACGTTCCCAAAATGGTCAATTTTGATGTCATTTTAACATTTAATCTTCTGACCGCAAATTACTGTTGGATGTGAATATTACTTTTTCAACTAAAATAAGTGTGTTTATAGTAATTTCTGTGCCTGAAAGTGGTCAAAATTGAAGCTTCCGAGTAAGCAAAACTCTGAAAAAAAGGCAATTTTGGTCACTGTGAGGTTTTAAAAAGTGGTTATTCAACATGAGGCACAATCCAATTGACATTTTGAGTCACTTCTGGTACAATCCAAAAATCAATTTTCTGATGAAAAACGATGACCGCGAACATGTCGAACGTTCCCAAAATGGTCAATTTTGATGACATTTTAACATTTAATCTTTTGACTGTAAATACTGTTGGATGTGAATTATTACTTTTTCAACTAAAAAAGGTATTTAATGTCATTTCTGTGCCTGAAAGTGGTCAAAATTGAAGCTTCCGAGTAAGCAAAACTCTGTAAAAATGGCAATTTTGGTCACTGTGAGAGTTTAAAAAGTGGTTATTCAACATGAGGCACGATCCAATTGACATTTTGAGTCACTTCTGGTACAGTCCAAAAAATCAATTTTCTGATGAAAAACGATGACCGCGGACATGTCGAACGTTCCCAAAATGGTCAATTTTGATGAAATTTTAACATATAATCTTTTGACTGTAAATACTGTTGGATGTGAATTATTACTTTTTCAACTAAAAAAGGTATTTAATGTTATTTCTGTGCCTGAAAGTGGTCAAAACTGAAGCTTCCGAGTAAGCAAAACTCTGTAAAAATGGCAATTTTGATCACTGTGAGAGTTTAAAAAGTGGTTATTCAACATGAGGCACGATCCAATTGACATTTTGAGTCACTTCTGGTACAGTCCAAAAAATCAATTTTCTGATGAAAAACGATGACCGCGAACATGTTGAACGTTCCCAAAATGGTCAATTTTGATGACATTTTAACATTTAATCTTTTGTCCGTAAATTACTGTTGGATGTGAATTATCACTTTTTCAACTAAAATACTTGTGTTTAAAGTCATTTCTGTACCTGAAAGTGGTCAAAATTGAAGGTTCCGAGTAAGCAAAGCTCTGTAAAAATTGCAATTTTTGTCCTATGAGGGTTTAAAAAGTTGTTATTCAGCATGAGGCACGATCCAATTGACATTTTGAGTCACTTTTGGTACAGTCCTAAAAAATCAATTTTCTGATGAAAAACGATGACCGCGGATATGTCAAACGTTCCCAAAATGATCAATTTTAATGAAATTTTAACATTTAATCTTTTGTCCGTAAATTACTGTTGGATGTGAATTATCACTTTTTCAACTAAAATAAGTGTGTTTATAGTAATTTCTATGTCTGAAAGTGGTCAAAATTGAAGCTTCCGAGTAAGCAAAACTCTGAAAAAAAGGCAATTTTGGTCACTGTGAGGGTTTAAAAAGTGGTTATTCAACATGAGGCACGATCCAATTGACATTTTGAATCATTTTTGGTACAGTCTAAAAAATCAATTTTCTGATGAAAAGCGATGACCGTGAACATGTCGAACGTTCCCAAAATGGTCAATTTTGATGACATTTTAACATTTAATCTTTTGACTGTAAATACTGTTGGATGTGAATTATTACTTTTTCAACTCAAAAAGGTGTTTAATGTCATTTCTGTGCCTGAAAGTGGTCAAAATTGATGCTTCCGAGTAAGCAAAACTCTGTAAAAATGGCAATTTTGGTCACTGTGAGAGTTTCAAAAGTGGTTATTCAACATGAGGCACGATCCAATTAACATTTTGAGTCACTTCTGGTACAGTCCAAAAAATCAATTTTCTAATGAAAAACGATGACCGCGAACATGTTGAATGTTCCCAAAATGGTCAATTTTGATGACATTTTAACATTTAATCTTTTGTCCGTAAATTACTGTTGGATGTGAATTATCACTTTTTCAACTAAAATACTTGTGTTTAAAGTCATTTCTGTACCTGAAAGTGGTCAAAATTGAAGGTTCCGAGTAAGCAAAGCTCTGTAAAAATTGCAATTTTTGTCCTATGAGGGTTTAAAAAGTTGTTATTCAGCATGAGGCACGATTCAATTGACATTTTGAGTCACTTTTGGTACAGTCCAAAAAATCAATTTTCTGATGAAAAACGATGGAATGAGGGTTTAAAAGGGTTTAAAAAGTTGTTATTCAACATGAGGCACGATCCAATTGACATTTTGAATCATTTTTGGTACAGTCTAAAAAATCAATTTTCTGATGAAAAGCGATGACCGTGAACATGTCGAACGTTCCCAAAATGGTCAATTTTGATGACATTTTAACATTTAATCTTTTGACTGTAAATACTGTTGGATGTGAATTATTACTTTTTCAACTAAAAAAGGTGTTTAATGTCATTTCTGTGCCTGAAAGTGGTCAAAATTGAAGCTTCCGAGTAAGCAAAACTCTGTAAAAATGGCAATTTTGGTCACTGTGAGAGTTTCAAAAGTGGTTATTCAACATGAGGCACGATCCAATTGACATTTTGAGTCACTTCTGGTACAGTCCAAAAAATCAATTTTCTGATGAAAAACAATGACCGTGAACATGTCGAACGTTCCCAAAATGGTCAATTGTGATGACATTTTAACATTTAATCTTTTGACTGTAAATACTGTTGGATGTGATTTATTACTTTTTCAACTAAAATAAGTGTGTTTAAAGTAATTTCTGTGCCTGAAATTGGTCAAAATTGAAGCTTCCGAGTAAGCAGAACTCTGTAAAAATGGCAATTTTTGTCACTATGAGGGTTTAAAAAGTGGTTATTCAACATGAGGCACGATCCAATTGACATTTTGAGTCACTTTTGGTACAGTCCAAAAAATCAATTTTCTGTTGAAAAACGATGACCGCGGACATGTCGAACGTTCCCAAAATGGTCAATTTTTATGACATTTTAACATTTATTCTTTTGACTGTAAATACTGTTGGATGTGAATTATTACTTTTTCAACTAAAAAAGGTGTTTAAAGTCATTTCTGTACCTGAAAGTGGTCAAAATTGAAGCTTCAGAGTAAGCAAAACTCTGAAAAAAAGGCAATTTTGGTCACTGTGAGGGTTTAAAAAGTGGTTATTCAACATGAGGCACGATCCAATTGATATTTTGAGTCACTTCTGGTACAGTCCAAAAAATCAATTTTCTGATGAAAAACGATGACCGCGGACATGTCGAACGTTCCCAAAATGGTCAATTTTGATGGAATCTTAACATTTAATCTTTTGACTCTAAATTACTGTTGGATGTGAATTATTACTTTTTCAACTAAAATACGTGTGTTTAAAGACATTTCTGTGCCTGAAAGTGGTCAAAATTGAAGCTTCTGAGTAAGCAAAACTTTGTAAAAATGGCAATTTTTGTCACTATGAGGGTATAAAAAGTGGTTATTCAACATGAGGCCTGATCCAATTGACATTTTGAGTCACTTTTGGTACATTCCAAAAAATCATTTTTTGATGAAAAACGATGACCGCGGATATGTCGAACGTTCCCAAAATGGTCAATTTTGATGAAATTTTAACATTTAATCTTTTGTCCGTAAATTACTGTTGGATGTGAATTATCACTTTTTCAACTAAAATAAGTGTGTTTATAGTAATTTCTGTGCCTGAAAGTGGTCAAAATTGAAGCTTCCGAGTAAGCAAAACTCTGAAAAAAGGCAATTTTGGTCACTGTGAGGGTTTAAAAAGTGGTTATTCAACATGAGGCACGATCCAATTGATATTTTGAGTCACTTCTGGTACAGTCCAAAAAAATCAATTTTCTGATGAAAAACGATGACCGCGAACATGTCGAACGTTCCCAAAATGGTCAATTTTGATGTCATTTTAACATTTAATCTTCTGACCGCAAATTACTGTTGGATGTGAATATTACTTTTTCAACTAAAATAAGTGTGTTTATAGTAATTTCTGTGCCTGAAAGTGGTCAAAATTGAAGCTTCCGAGTAAGCAAAACTCTGAAAAAAAGGCAATTTTGGTCACTGTGAGGTTTTAAAAAGTGGTTATTCAACATGAGGCACAATCCAATTGACATTTTGAGTCACTTCTGGTACAATCCAAAAATCAATTTTCTGATGAAAAACGATGACCGCGAACATGTCGAACGTTCCCAAAATGGTCAATTTTGATGACATTTTAACATTTAATCTTTTGACTGTAAATACTGTTGGATGTGAATTATTACTTTTTCAACTAAAAAAGGTATTTAATGTCATTTCTGTGCCTGAAAGTGGTCAAAATTGAAGCTTCCGAGTAAGCAAAACTCTGTAAAAATGGCAATTTTGGTCACTGTGAGAGTTTAAAAAGTGGTTATTCAACATGAGGCACGATCCAATTGACATTTTGAGTCACTTCTGGTACAGTCCAAAAAATCAATTTTCTGATGAAAAACGATGACCGCGGACATGTCGAACGTTCCCAAAATGGTCAATTTTTATGAAATTTTAACATATAATCTTTTGACTGTAAATTACTGTTGGATGTGAATTATTACTTTTTCAACTAAAATACTTGTATTTAAAGTCATTTCTGTACCTGAAAGTGGTCAAAATTGAAGGTTCCGAGTAAGCAAAGCTCTGTAAAAATTGCAATTTTTGTCACTATGAGGGTTTAAAAAGTTGTTATTCAACATGAGGCACGATCCAATTGACATTTTGAGTCACTTTTGGTACAGTCCAAAAAATCAATTTTCTGATGAAAAACGATGACCGCGGACATGTCGAACGTTCCCAAAATGGTCAATTTTGATGAAATTTTAACATATAATCTTTTGACTGTAAATACTGTTGGATGTAAATTATTACTTTTTCAACTAAAAAAGGTATTTAATGTCATTTCTGTGCCTGAAAGTGGTCAAAATTGAAGCTTCCGAGTAAGCAAAACTCTGTAAAAATGGCAATTTTGGTCACTGTGAGAGTTTAAAAAGTGGTTATTCAACATGAGGCACGATCCAATTGACATTTTGAGTCACTTCTGGTACAGTCCAAAAAATCAATTTTCTGATGAAAAACGATGACCGCGAACATGTCGAACGTTCCGAAAATGGTCAATTTTGATGACATTTTAACATTTAATCTTTTGACTGTAAATTACTGTTGGATGTGAATTATTACTTTTTCAACTAAAATACTTGTATTTAAAGTCATTTCTGTACCTGAAAGTGGTCAAAATTGAAGGTTCCGAGTAAGAAAAGCTCTGTAAAAATTGCAATTTTTGTCACTATGAGGGTTTAAAAAGTTGTTATTCAACATGAGGCACGATCCAATTGACATTTTGTGTCACTTTTGGTACAGTCCAAAAAATCTATTTTCTGATGAAAAACGATGACCGCGGACATATCGAACGTTCCCAAAATGGTCAATTTTGATGGAATCTTAACATTTAATCTTTTGACTCTAAATTACTGTTGGATGTGAATTATTACTTTTTCAACTAAAATACGTGTGTTTAAAGACATTTCTGTGCCTGAAAGTGGTCAAAATTGAAGCTTCAAAGTAAGCAAAACTTTGTAAAAATGGCAATTTTTGTCACTATGAGGGTATAAAAAGTGGTTATTCAACATGAAGCCTGATCCAATTGACATTTTGAGTCACTTTTGGTACATTCCAAAAAATCATTTTTTGATGAAAAACGATGACCGCGAACATGTCGAACGTTCCCAAAATGGTCAATTTTGATGTCATTTTAACATTTAATCTTTTGACCGCAAATTACTGTTGGATGTGAATTATCACTTTTTCAACTAAAATAAGTGTGTTTATAGTAATTTCTGTGCCTGAAAGTGGTCAAAATTGAAGCTTCCGAGTAAGCAAAACTCTGAAAAAAGGCAATTTTGGTCACTGTGAGGGTTTAAAAAGTGGTTATTCAACATGAGGCACGATCCAATTGATATTTTGAGTCACTTCTGGTACAGTCCAAAAAAATCAATTTTCTGATGAAAAACGATGACCGCGAACATGTCGAACGTTCCCAAAATGGTCAATTTTGATGTCATTTTAACATTTAATCTTTTGACCGCAAATTACTGTTGGATGTGAATATTACTTTTTCAACTAAAATAAGTGTGTTTATAGTAATTTCTGTGCCTGAAAGTGGTCAAAATTGAAGCTTCCGAGTAAGCAAAACTCTGAAAAAAAGGCAATTTTGGTCACTGTGAGGTTTTAAAAAGTGGTTATTCAACATGAGGCACGATCCAATTGACATTTTGAGTCACTTCTGGTACAGTCCAAAAAATCAATTTTCTGATGAAAAACGATGACCGCGAACATGTTGAACGTTCCCAAAATGGTCAATTTTGATGACATTTTAACATTTAATCTTTTGACTGTAAATTACAGTTGGATGTGAATTATTACTTTTTCAACTAAAATACTTGTGTTTAAAGTCATTTCTGTACCTGAAAGTGGTCAAAATTGAAGGTTCCGAGTAAGCAAAGCTCTGTAAAAATTGCAATTTTTGTCCTATGAGGGTTTAAAAAGTTGTTATTCAGCATGAGGCACGATCCAATTGACATTTTGAGTCACTTTTGGTACAGTCCAAAAAATCAATTTTCTGATGAAAAACGATGACCGCGGATATGTCAAACGTTCCCAAAATGATCAATTTTAATGAAATTTTAACATTTAATCTTTTGTCCGTAAATTACTGTTGGATGTGAATTATCACTTTTTCAACTAAAATAAGTGTGTTTATAGTAATTTCTGTGTCTGAAAGTGGTCAAAATTGAAGCTTCCGAGTAAGCAAAACTCTGAAAAAAAGGCAATTTTGGTCACTGTGAGGGTTTAAAAAGTGGTTATTCAACATGAGGCACGATCCAATTGACATTTTGAATCATTTTTGGTACAGTCTAAAAAATCCATTTTCTGATGAAAAGCGATGACCGTGAACATGTCGAACGTTCCCAAAATGGTCAATTTTGATGACATTTTAACATTTAATCTTTTGACTGTAAATACTGTTGGATGTGAATTATTACTTTTTCAACTAAAAAAGGTGTTTAATGTCATTTCTGTGCCTGAAAGTGGTCAAAATTGAAGCTTCCGAGTAAGCAAAACTCTGTAAAAATGGCAATTTTGGTCACTGTGAGAGTTTCAAAAGTGGTTATTCAACATGAGGCACGATCCAAATGACATTTTGAGTCACTTCTGGTACAGTCCAAAAAATCAATTGTCTGATGAAAAACGATGACCGCGAACATGTCGAACGTTCCCAAAATGGTCAATTTTGATGAAATTTTAACATTTAATCTTTTGTCCGTAAATTACTGTTGGATGTGAATTATCACTTTTTCAACTAAAATAAGTGTGTTTATAGTAATTTCTGTGCCTGAAAGTGGTCAAAATTAAAGCTTCCGAGTAAGCAAAACTCTGAAAAAAGGCAATTTTGGTCACTGTGAGGGTTTAAAAAGTGGTTATTCAACATGAGGCACGATCCAATTGATATTTTGAGTCATTTCTGGTACAGTCCAAAAAAATCAATTTTCTGATGAAAAACGATGACCGCGAACATGTCGAACGTTCCCAAAATGGTCAATTTTGATGTCATTTTAACATTTAATCTTCTGACCGCAAATTACTGTTGGATGTGAATATTACTTTTTCAACTAAAATAAGTGTGTTTATAGTAATTTCTGTGCCTGAAAGTGGTCAAAATTGAAGCTTCCGAGTAAGCAAAACTCTGAAAAAAAGGCAATTTTGGTCACTGTGAGGTTTTAAAAAGTGGTTATTCAACATGAGGCACAATCCAATTGACATTTTGAGTCACTTCTGGTACAATCCAAAAATCAATTTTCTGATGAAAAACGATAACCGCGAACATGTCGAACGTTCCCAAAATGGTCAATTTTGATGTCATTTTAACATTTAATCTTTTGACCGCAAATTACTGTTGGATGTGAATATTACTTTTTCAACTAAAATAAGTGTGTTTATAGTAATTTCTGTGCCTGAAAGTGGTCAAAATTGAAGCTTCCGAGTAAGCAAAACTCTGAAAAAAAGGCAATTTTGGTCACTGTGAGGTTTTAAAAAGTGGTTATTCAACATGAGGCACGATCCAATTGACATTTTGAGTCACTTCTGGTACAGTCCAAAAAATCAATTTTCTGATGAAAAACGATGACCGCGAACATGTTGAACGTTCCCAAAATGGTCAATTTTGATGACATTTTAACATTTAATCTTTTGACTGTAAATTACAGTTGGATGTGAATTATTACTTTTTCAACTAAAATACTTGTGTTTAAAGTCATTTCTGTACCTGAAAGTGGTCAAAATTGAAGGTTCCGAGTAAGCAAAGCTCTGTAAAAATTGCAATTTTTGTCCTATGAGGGTTTAAAAAGTTGTTATTCAGCATGAGGCACGATCCAATTGACATTTTGAGTCACTTTTGGTACAGTCCAAAAAATCAATTTTCTGATGAAAAACGATGACCGCGGATATGTCAAACGTTCCCAAAATGATCAATTTTAATGAAATTTTAACATTTAATCTTTTGTCCGTAAATTACTGTTGGATGTGAATTATCACTTTTTCAACTAAAATAAGTGTGTTTATAGTAATTTCTGTGTCTGAAAGTGGTCAAAATTGAAGCTTCCGAGTAAGCAAAACTCTGAAAAAAAGGCAATTTTGGTCACTGTGAGGGTTTAAAAAGTGGTTATTCAACATGAGGCACGATCCAATTGACATTTTGAATCATTTTTGGTACAGTCTAAAAAATCCATTTTCTGATGAAAAGCGATGACCGTGAACATGTCGAACGTTCCCAAAATGGTCAATTTTGATGACATTTTAACATTTAATCTTTTGACTGTAAATACTGTTGGATGTGAATTATTACTTTTTCAACTAAAAAAGGTGTTTAATGTCATTTCTGTGCCTGAAAGTGGTCAAAATTGAAGCTTCCGAGTAAGCAAAACTCTGTAAAAATGGCAATTTTGGTCACTGTGAGAGTTTCAAAAGTGGTTATTCAACATGAGGCACGATCCAAATGACATTTTGAGTCACTTCTGGTACAGTCCAAAAAATCAATTGTCTGATGAAAAACGATGACCGCGAACATGTCGAACGTTCCCAAAATGGTCAATTTTGATGAAATTTTAACATTTAATCTTTTGTCCGTAAATTACTGTTGGATGTGAATTATCACTTTTTCAACTAAAATAAGTGTGTTTATAGTAATTTCTGTGCCTGAAAGTGGTCAAAATTGAAGCTTCCGAGTAAGCAAAACTCTGAAAAAAGGCAATTTTGGTCACTGTGAGGGTTTAAAAAGTGGTTATTCAACATGAGGCACGATCCAATTGATATTTTGAGTCACTTCTGGTACAGTCCAAAAAAATCAATTTTCTGATGAAAAACGATGACCGCGAACATGTCGAACGTTCCCAAAATGGTCAATTTTGATGTCATTTTAACATTTAATCTTCTGACCGCAAATTACTGTTGGATGTGAATATTACTTTTTCAACTAAAATAAGTGTGTTTATAGTAATTTCTGTGCCTGAAAGTGGTCAAAATTGAAGCTTCCGAGTAAGCAAAACTCTGAAAAAAAGGCAATTTTGGTCACTGTGAGGTTTTAAAAAGTGGTTATTCAACATGAGGCACAATCCAATTGACATTTTGAGTCACTTCTGGTACAATCCAAAAATCAATTTTCTGATGAAAAACGATGACCGCGAACATGTCGAACGTTCCCAAAATGGTCAATTTTGATGACATTTTAACATTTAATCTTTTGACTGTAAATACTGTTGGATGTGAATTATTACTTTTTCAACTAAAAAAGGTATTTAATGTCATTTCTGTGCCTGAAAGTGGTCAAAATTGAAGCTTCCGAGTAAGCAAAACTCTGTAAAAATGGCAATTTTGGTCACTGTGAGAGTTTAAAAAGTGGTTATTCAACATGAGGCACGATCCAATTGACATTTTGAGTCACTTCTGGTACAGTCCAAAAAATCAATTTTCTGATGAAAAACGATGACCGCGGACATGTCGAACGTTCCCAAAATGGTCAATTTTGATGAAATTTTAACATATAATCTTTTGACTGTAAATTACTGTTGGATGTGAATTATTACTTTTTCAACTAAAATACTTGTATTTAAAGTCATTTCTGTACCTGAAAGTGGTCAAAATTGAAGGTTCCGAGTAAGCAAAGCTCTGTAAAAATTGCAATTTTTGTCACTATGAGGGTTTAAAAAGTTGTTATTCAACATGAGGCACGATCCAATTGACATTTTGAGTCACTTCTGGTACAGTCCAAAAAATCAATTTTCTGATGAAAAACGATGACCGCGAACATGTCGAACGTTCCGAAAATGGTCAATTTTGATGACATTTTAACATTTAATCTTTTGACTGTAAACTACTGTTGGATGTGAATTATTACTTTTTCAACTAAAATACTTGTATTTAAAGTCATTTCTGTACCTGAAAGTGGTCAAAATTGAAGGTTCCGAGTAAGAAAAGCTCTGTAAAAATTGCAATTTTTGTCACTATGAGGGTTTAAAAAGTTGTTATTCAACATGAGGCACGATCCAATTGACATTTTGTGTCACTTTTGGTACAGTCCAAAAAATCTATTTTCTGATGAAAAACGATGACCGCGGACATATCGAACGTTCCCAAAATGGTCAATTTTGATGGAATCTTAACATTTAATCTTTTGACTCTAAATTACTGTTGGATGTGAATTATTACTTTTTCAACTAAAATACGTGTGTTTAAAGACATTTCTGTGCCTGAAAGTGGTCAAAATTGAAGCTTCAAAGTAAGCAAAACTTTGTAAAAATGGCAATTTTTGTCACTATGAGGGTATAAAAAGTGGTTATTCAACATGAGGCCTGATCCAATTGACATTTTGAGTCACTTTTGGTACATTCCAAAAAATCATTTTTTGATGAAAAACGATGACCGCGAACATGTCGAACGTTCCCAAAATGGTCAATTTTGATGTCATTTTAACATTTAATCTTTTGACCGCAAATTACTGTTGGATGTGAATTATCACTTTTTCAACTAAAATAAGTGTGTTTATAGTAATTTCTGTGCCTGAAAGTGGTCAAAATTGAAGCTTCCGAGTAAGCAAAACTCTGAAAAAAGGCAATTTTGGTCACTGTGAGGGTTTAAAAAGTGGTTATTCAACATGAGGCACGATCCAATTGATATTTTGAGTCACTTCTGGTACAGTCCAAAAAAATCAATTTTCTGATGAAAAACGATGACCGCGAACATGTCGAACGTTCCCAAAATGGTCAATTTTGATGTCATTTTAACATTTAATCTTTTGACCGCAAATTACTGTTGGATGTGAATATTTCTTTTTCAACTAAAATAAGTGTGTTTATAGTAATTTCTGTGCCTGAAAGTGGTCAAAATTGAAGCTTCCGAGTAAGCAAAACTCTGAAAAAAAGGCAATTTTGGTCACTGTGAGGTTTTAAAAAGTGGTTATTCAACATGAGGCACGATCCAATTGACATTTTGAGTCACTTCTGGTACAGTCCAAAAAATCAATTTTCTGATGAAAAACGATGACCGCGAACATGTTGAACGTTCCCAAAATGGTCAATTTTGATGACATTTTAACATTTAATCTTTTGACTGTAAATTACAGTTGGATGTGAATTATTACTTTTTCAACTAAAATACTTGTGTTTAAAGTCATTTCTGTACCTGAAAGTGGTCAAAATTGAAGGTTCCGAGTAAGCAAAGCTCTGTAAAAATTGCAATTTTTGTCCTATGAGGGTTTAAAAAGTTGTTATTCAGCATGAGGCACGATCCAATTGACATTTTGAGTCACTTTTGGTACAGTCCAAAAAATCAATTTTCTGATGAAAAACGATGACCGCGGATATGTCAAACGTTCCCAAAATGATCAATTTTAATGAAATTTTAACATTTAATCTTTTGTCCGTAAATTACTGTTGGATGTGAATTATCACTTTTTCAACTAAAATAAGTGTGTTTATAGTAATTTCTGTGTCTGAAAGTGGTCAAAATTGAAGCTTCCGAGTAAGCAAAACTCTGAAAAAAAGGCAATTTTGGTCACTGTGAGGGTTTAAAAAGTGGTTATTCAACATGAGGCACGATCCAATTGACATTTTGAATCATTTTTGGTACAGTCTAAAAAATCCATTTTCTGATGAAAAGCGATGACCGTGAACATGTCGAACGTTCCCAAAATGGTCAATTTTGATGACATTTTAACATTTAATCTTTTGACTGTAAATACTGTTGGATGTGAATTATTACTTTTTCAACTAAAAAAGGTGTTTAATGTCATTTCTGTGCCTGAAAGTGGTCAAAATTGAAGCTTCCGAGTAAGCAAAACTCTGTAAAAATGGCAATTTTGGTCACTGTGAGAGTTTCAAAAGTGGTTATTCAACATGAGGCACGATCCAAATGACATTTTGAGTCACTTCTGGTACAGTCCAAAAAATCAATTGTCTGATGAAAAACGATGACCGCGAACATGTCGAACGTTCCCAAAATGGTCAATTTTGATGAAATTTTAACATTTAATCTTTTGACTGTAAATTAGTGTTGGATGTGAATTATTACTTTTTCAACCAAAATAAGTGTGTTTAAAGTCAATTCTGTGCCTGAAAGTGGTCAAAATTGAAGCTTCTGAGTAAGCAAAACTCTGTAAAAATGGCAACTTTGGTCACTGTGAGGGATTAAAAATTGGTTATTCAACATGAGGCACGATCCAATTGACATTTTGAGTCACTTTTGGTACAGTCCAAAAAATCAATTTTCTGTTGAAAAACGATGACCGCAGACATGTCGAACGTTCCCAAAATGGTCAATTTTGATGGAATCTTAACATTTAATCTTTTGACTCTAAATTACTGTTGGATGTGAATTATTACTTTTTTCAACTAAAATACGTGTGTTTAAAGACATTTCTGTGCCTGAAAGTGGTCAAAATTGAAGCTTCTGAGTAAGCAAAACTTTGTAAAAATGGCAATTTTTGTCACTATGAGGGTTTAAAAAGTGGTTATTCAACACGAGGCCTGATCCAATTGACATTTTGAGTCACTTTTGGTACATTCCAAAAAATCATTTTTTGATGAAAAACGATGACCGCGGATATGTCGAACGTTCCCAAAATGGTCAATTTTGATGAAATTTTAACATTTAATCTTTTGTCCGTAAATTACTGTTGGATGTGAATTATCACTTTTTCAACTAAAATAAGTGTGTTTATTGTAATTTCTGTGCCTGAAAGTGGTCAAAATTGAAGCTTCCGAGTAAGCAAAACTCTGAAAAAAAGGCAATTTTGGTCACTGTGAGGGTTTAAAAAGTGGTTATTCAACATGAGGCACGATCCAATTGACATTTTGAGTCACTTCTGGTACAGTCCAAAAAAATCAATTTTCTGATGAAAAACGATGACCGCGAACATGTCGAACGTTCCCAAAATGGTCAATTTTGATGTCATTTTAACATTTAATCTTTTGACGGTAAATTACTGTTGGATGTGAATTATTACTTTTTCAACTAAAATAAGTGTGTTTAAAGTAATTTCTGTGCCTGAAATTGGTCAAAATTGAAGCTTCCGAGTAAGCAGAACTCTGTAAAAATGGCAATTTTTGTCACTATGAGGGTTTAAAAAGTGGTTATTCAACATGAGGCACGATCCAATTGACATTGTGAGTCACTTTTGGTACAGTCCAAAAAATCAATTTTCTGTTGAAAAACGATGACTGCGGACATGTCGAACATTCCCAAAATGGTCAATTTTGATGGAATTTTAACATTTAATCTTTTGACTCTAAATTACTGTTGGATGTTAATTATTACTTTTTCAACTAAAATACGTGTGCTTAAAGACATTTCTGTGCCTGAAAGTGGTCAAAATTGAAGCTTCTGAGTAAGCAAAACTTTGTAAAAATGGCAATTTTTGTCACTATGAGGGTTTAAAAAGTGGTTATTCAACATGAGGCACGATCCAATTGACATTTTGAGTCACTTTTGGTACAGTCCAAAAAATCAATTTTCTGTTGAAAAACGGCCGCGGACATGTCGAACGTTCCCAAAATGGTCAATTTTTATGACATTTTAACATTTATTCTTTTGACTGTAAATACTGTTGGATGTGAATTATTACTTTTTCAACTAAAAAAGGTGTTTAAAGTCATTTCTGTACCTGAAAGTGGTCAAAATTGAAGGTTCCGAGTAAGCAAAGCTCTGAAAAAAAGGCAATTTTGGTCACTGTGAGGGTTTAAAAAGTGGTTATTCAACATGAGGCCCGATCCAATTGACATTTTGAGTCACTTTTGGTACAGTCCAAAAAATCAATTTTCTGATGAAAAACGATGACCGCGGACATGTCGAACGTTCCCAAAATGGTCAATTTTGATGAAATTTTAACATATAATCTTTTGACTGTAAATTAGTGTTGGATGTGAATTATTACTTTTTCAACCAAAATAAGTGTGTTTAAAGTCAATTCTGTGCCTGAAAGGGGTCAAAATTGAAGCTTCTGAGTAAGCAAAACTCTGTAAAAATGGCAATTTTGGTCACTGTGAGGGTTTAAAAATTGGTTATTCAACATGAGGCACGATCCAATTGACATTTTGAGTCACTTTTGGTACATTCCAAAAAATCATTTTTTGATGAAAAACGATGACCGCGGATATGTCGAACGTTCCCAAAATGGTCAATTTTGATGAAATTTTAACATTTAATCTTTTGTCCGTAAATTACTGTTGGATGTGAATTATCACTTTTTCAACTAAAATAAGTGTGTTTATAGTAATTTCTGTGCCTGAAAGTGGTCAAAATTGTAGCTTCCGAGTAAGCAAAACTCTGAAAAAAAGGCAATTTTGGTCACTGTGAGGGTTTAAAAAGTGGTTATTCAACATGAGGCACGATCCAATTGATATTTTGAGTCACTTCTGGTACAGTCCAAAAAAATCAATTTTCTGATGAAAAACGATGACCGCGAACATGTCGAACGTTCCGAAAATGGTCAATTTTGATGACATTTTAACATTTAATCTTTTGTCCGTAAATTACTGTTGGATGTGAATTATCACTTTTTCAACTAAAATAAGTGTGTTTATAGTAATTTCTGTGCCTGAAAGTGGTCAAAATTGAAGCTTCCGAGTAAGCAAAACTCTGAAAAAAAGGCAATTTTGGTCACTGTGAGGTTTTAAAAAGTGGTTATTCAACATGAGGCACGATCCAATTGACATTTTGAGTCACTTCTGGTACAGTCCAAAAAATCAATTTTCTGATGAAAAACGATGACCGCGAACATGTCGAACGTTCCCAAAATGGTCAATTTTGATGGCATTTTAACATTTAATCTTTTGACTGTAAATACTGTTGGATGTGAATTATTACTTTTTCAACTAAAAAAGGTGTTTAATGTCATTTCTGTGCCTGAAAGTGGTCAAAATTGAAGCTTCAGAGTAAGCAAAACTCTGTAAAAATGGCAATTTTGGTCACTGTGAGAGTTTCAAAAGTGGTTATTCAACATGAGGCACGATCCAATTGACATTTTGAGTCACTTCTGGTACAGTCCAGAAAATCAATTTTCTGATGAAAACGATGACCGCGAACATGTCAAACGTTCCCAAAATGGTCAATTTTGATGACATTTTAACATTTAATCTTTTGACTGTAAATACTGTTGGATGTGAATTATTACTTTTTCAACTAAAAAAGGTGTTTAATGTCATATCTGTGCCTGAAAGTGGTCAAAATTGAAGCTTCCGAGTAAGCAGAACTCTGTAAAAATAGCAATTTTTGTCACTATGAGGGTTTAAAAAGTGGTTATTCAACATGAGGCCCGATCCAATTGACATTTTGTGTCACTTTTGGTACATTCCAAAAAATCATTTTCTGATGAAAAACGATGACCGCGGATATGTCGAACGTTCCAAAATGGTCAATTTTGATGAAATTTTAACATTTAATCTTTTGTCCGTAAATTACTGTTGGATGTGAATTATCACTTTTTCAACTAAAATAAGTGTGTTTATAGTAATTTTTGTGCCTGAAAGTGGTCAAAATTGAAGCTTCCGAGTAAGCAAAACTCTGAAAAAAAGGCAATTTTGGTCACTGTGAGGTTTTAAAAAGTGGTTATTCAACATGAGGCACGATCCAATTGACATTTTGAGTCACTTCTGGTACAGTCCAAAAAATCAATTTCTGATGAAAAACGATGACCGCGAACATGTCGAACGTTCCCAAAATGGTCAATTTTGATGGCATTTTAACATTTAATCTTTTGACTGTAAATACTGTTGGATGTGAATTATTACTTTTTCAACTAAAAAAGGTGTTTAATGTCATTTCTGTGCCTGAAAGTGGTCAAAATTGAAGCTTCAGAGTAAGCAAAACTCTGTAAAAATGGCAATTTTGGTCACTGTGAGAGTTTCAAAAGTGGTTATTCAACATGAGGCACGATCCAATTGACATTTTGAGTCACTTCTGGTACAGTCCAGAAAATCAATTTTCTGATGAAAAACGATGACCGCGAACATGTCAAACGTTCCCAAAATGGTCAATTTTGATGACATTTTAACATTTAATCTTTTGACTGTAAATTACTGTTGGATGTGAATTATTACTTTTTCAACTAAAATACTTGTGTTTAAAGTCATTTCTGTACCTGAAAGTGGTCAAAATTGAAGGTTCCGAGTAAGCAAAGCTCTGTAAAAATTGCAATTTTGGTCACTGTGAGGGTTTAAAAAGTAGTTATTCAACATGAGGCATGATCCAATTGACAGTTTGAGTCACTTCTGGTACAGTCCAAAAAATCAATTTTCTGATGAAAAACGATGACCGCGAACATGTCGAACGTTCCCAAAATGGTCAATTTTGATGTCATTTTAACATTTAATCTTTTAACCGTAAATTACTGTTGGATGTGAAATATTATTTTTGCAACTAAAATAAGTGTGTTTAAAGTAATTTCTGTGCCTGAAATTGGTCAAAATTGAAGCTTCCGAGTAAGCAGAACTCTGTAAAAATGGCAATTTTTGTCACTATGTGGGTTTAAAAAGTGGTTATTCAACATGAGGCACGATCCAATTGACATTTTGAGTCACTTTGGTACAGTCCAAAAAATCAATTTTCTGTTGAAAAACGATGACCGCGGACATGTCGAACGTTCCCAAAATGGTCAATTTTGATGGAATTTTAACATTTAATCTTTTGTCCGTAAATTACTGTTGGATGTGAATTATCACTTTTTCAACTAAAATAAGTGTGTTTATAGTAATTTCTGTGCCTGAAAGTGGTCAAAATTGAAGCTTCAGTGTAAGCAAAACTCTGAAAAAAAGGCAATTTTGGTCACTGTGAGGGTTTAAAAGTGGTTATTCAACATGAGGCACGATCCAATTGACATTTTGAGTCACTTTTGGTACAGTCCAAAAAATCAATTTTCTGTTGAAAAACGATGACCGCAGACATGTCGAACGTTCCCAAAATGGTCAATTTTGATGACATTTTAACATTTAATCTTTTGACTCTAAATTACTGTTGGATGTTAATTATTACTTTTTCAACTAAAATACGTGTGTTTAAAGAACATTTCTGTGCCTGAAAGTGGTCGAAATTGAAGCTTCTGAGTAAGCAAAACTTTGTAAAAATGGCAATTTTTGTCACTATGAGGGTTTAAAAAGTGGTTATTCAACATGAGGCCCGATCCAATTGACATTTTGAGTCACTTTTGGTACATTCCAAAAATCATTTTCTGATGAAAAACGATGACCGCGGATATGTCAAACGTTCCCAAAATGGTCAATTTTGATGAAATTTTAACATATAATCTTTTGACTGTAAATACTGTTGGATGTAAATTATTACTTTTTCAACTAAAAAAGGTATTTAATGTCATTTCTGTGCCTGAAAGTTGTCAAAATTGAAGCTTCCGAGTAAGCAAAGCTCTGTAAAAATTGCAATTTTTGTCACTATGAGGGTTTAAAAAGTTGTTATTCAACATGAGGCACGATCCAATTGACATTTTGAGTCACTTTTGGTACAGTCCAAAAAATCAATTTTCTGATGAAAAACGATGACCGCAGACATGTCGAACGTTCCCAAAATGGTCAATTTTGATGAAATTTTAACATATAATCTTTTGACTGTAAATTAGTGTTGGATGTGAATTATTACTTTTTCAACCAAAATAAGTGTGTTTAAAGTCAATTCTGTGCCTGAAAGGGGTCAAAATTGAAGCTTCTGAGTAAGCAAAACTCTGTAAAAATGGCAATTTTGGTCACTGTGAGGGTTTAAAAATTGGTTATTCAACATGAGGCACGATCCAATTGACATTTTGAGTCACTTTTGGTACAGTCCAAAAAATCAATTTTCTGTTGAAAAACGATGACCGCGGACATATCGAACGTTCCCAAAATGGTCAATTTTGATGGAATCTTAACATTTAATCTTTTGACTCTAAATTACTGTTGGATGTGAATTATTACTTTTTCAACTAAAATACATATGTTTAAAGACATTTCTGTGCCTGAAAGTGGTCAAAATTGAAGCTTCTGAGTAAGCAAAACTTTGTAAAAATGGCAATTTTTGTCACTATGAGGGTATAAAAAGTGGTTATTCAACATGAGGCCTGATCCAATTGACATTTTGAGTCACTTTTGGTACATTCCAAAAAATCATTTTTTGATGAAAAACGATGACCGCGAACATGTTGAACGTTCCCAAAATGGTCAATTTTGATGACATTTTAACATTTAATCTTTTGACTGTAAATTACTGTTGGATGTGAATTATTACTTTTTCAACTAAAATACTTGTGTTTAAAGTCATTTCTGTACCTGAAAGTGGTCAAAATTGAAGGTTCCGAGTAAGCAAAGCTCTGTAAAAATTTCAATTTTTGTCCTATGAGGGTTTAAAAAGTGGTTATTCAACATGAGGCACGATCCAATTGACATTTTGAATCATTTTTGGTACAGTCTAAAAAATCCATTTTCTGATGAAAAGCGATGACCGTGAACATGTCGAACGTTCCCAAAATGGTCAATTTTGATGACATTTTAACATTTAATCTTTTGACTGTAAATACTGTTGGATGTGAATTATTACTTTTTCAACTAAAAAAGGTGTTTAATGTCATTTCTGTGCCTGAAAGTGGTCAAAATTGAAGCTTCCGAGTAAGCTAAACTCTGTAAAAATGGCAATTTTGGTCACTGTGAGAGTTTCAAAAGTGGTTATTCAACATGAGGCACGATCCAAATGACATTTTGAGTCACTTCTGGTACAGTCCAAAAAATCAATTTTCTGATGAAAAACGATGACCGCGAACATGTCGAACGTTCCCAAAATGGTCAATTTTGATGAAATTTTAACATTTAATCTTTTGACTGTAAATTAGTGTTGGATGTGAATTATTACTTTTTCAACCAAAATAAGTGTGTTTAAAGTCAATTCTGTGCCTGAAAGTGGTCAAAATTGAAGCTTCTGAGTAAGCAAAACTCTGTAAAAATGGCAACTTTGGTCACTGTGAGGGATTAAAAATTGGTTATTCAACATGAGGCACGATCCAATTGACATTTTGAGTCACTTTTGGTACAGTCCAAAAAATCAATTTTCTGTTGAAAAACGATGACCGCAGACATGTCGAACGTTCCCAAAATGGTCAATTTTGATGGAATCTTAACATTTAATCTTTTGACTCTAAATTACTGTTGGATGTGAATTATTACTTTTTCAACTAAAATACGTGTGTTTAAAGACATTTCTGTGCCTGAAAGTGGTCAAAATTGAAGCTTCTGAGTAAGCAAAACTTTGTAAAAATGGCAATTTTTGTCACTATGAGGGTTTAAAAAGTGGTTATTCAACATGAGGCCTGATCCAATTGACATTTTGAGTCACTTTTGGTACATTCCAAAAAATCATTTTTTGATGAAAAACGATGACCGCGGATATGTCGAACGTTCCCAAAATGGTCAATTTTGATGAAATTTTAACATTTAATCTTTTGTCCGTAAATTACTGTTGGATGTGAATTATCACTTTTTCAACTAAAATAAGTGTGTTTATTGTAATTTCTGTGCCTGAAAGTGGTCAAAATTGAAGCTTCCGAGTAAGCAAAACTCTGAAAAAAAGGCAATTTTGGTCACTGTGAGGGTTTAAAAAGTGGTTATTCAACATGAGGCACGATCCAATTGACATTTTGAGTCACTTCTGGTACAGTCCAAAAAAATCAATTTTCTGATGAAAAACGATGACCGCGAACATGTCGAACGTTCCCAAAATGGTCAATTTTGATGTCATTTTAACATTTAATCTTTTGACCGTAAATTACTGTTGGATGTGAATTATTACTTTTTCAACTAAAATAAGTGTGTTTAAAGTAATTTCTGTGCCTGAAATTGGTCAAAATTGAAGCTTCCGAGTAAGCAGAACTCTGTAAAAATGGCAATTTTTGTCACTATGAGGGTTTAAAAAGTGGTTATTCAACATGAGGCACGATCCAATTGACATTGTGAGTCACTTTTGGTACAGTCCAAAAAATCAATTTTCTGTTGAAAAACGATGACTGCGGACATGTCGAACGTTCCCAAAATGGTCAATTTTGATGGAATTTTAACATTTAATCTTTTGACTCTAAATTACTGTTGGATGTTAATTATTACTTTTTCAACTAAAATACGTGTGCTTAAAGACATTTCTGTGCCTGAAAGTGGTCAAAATTGAAGCTTCTGAGTAAGCAAAACTTTGTAAAAATGGCAATTTTTGTCACTATGAGGGTTTAAAAAGTGGTTATTCAACATGAGGCCCGATCCAATTGACATTTTGAGTCACTTTTGGTACATTCCAAAAAATCATTTTCTGATGAAAAACGATGACCGCGGATATGTCAAACGTTCCCAAAATGGTCAATTTTGATGAAATTTTAACATTTAATCTTTTGTCTGTAAATTACTGTTGGATGTGAATTATTACTTTTTCAGCTAAAATACTTGTATTTAAAGTCATTTCTGTACCTGAAAGTGGTCAAAATTGAAGGTTCCGAGTAAGCAAAGCTCTGTAAAAATTGCAATTTCTGTCCTATGAGGGTTTAAAAAGTTGTTATTCAGCATGAGGCACGATCCAATTGACATTTTGAGTCACTTTTGGTACAGTCCAAAAAATCAATTTTCTGATGAAAAACGATGACCGCGGATATGTCAAACGTTCCCAAAATGGTCAATTTTGATGAAATTTTAACATTTAATCTTTTGTCCTTAAATTACTGTTGGATGTGAATTATCACTTTTTCAACTAAAATAAGTGTGTTTATTGTAATTTCTGTGCCTGAAAGTGGTCAAAATTGAAGCTTCCGAGTAAGCAAAACTCTGAAAAAAAGGCAATTTTGGTCACTGTGAGGGTTTAAAAAGTGGTTATTCAACATGAGGCACGATCCAATTGACATTTTGAGTCACTTCTGGTACAGTCCAAAAAAATCAATTTTCTGATGAAAAACGATGACCGCGAACATGTCGAACGTTCCCAAAATGGTCAATTTTGATGTCATTTTAACATTTAATCTTTTGACCGTAAATTACTGTTGGATGTGAATTATTACTTTTTCAACTAAAATAAGTGTGTTTAAAGTAATTTCTGTGCCTGAAATTGGTCAAAATTGAAGCTTCCGAGTAAGCAGAACTCTGTAAAAATGGCAATTTTTGTCACTATGAGGGTTTAAAAAGTGGTTATTCAACATGAGGCACGATCCAATTGACATTGTGAGTCACTTTTGGTACAGTCCAAAAAATCAATTTTCTGTTGAAAAACGATGACTGCGGACATGTCGAACGTTCCCAAAATGGTCAATTTTGATGGAATTTTAACATTTAATCTTTTGACTCTAAATTACTGTTGGATGTTAATTATTACTTTTTCAACTAAAATACGTGTGCTTAAAGACATTTCTGTGCCTGAAAGTGGTCAAAATTGAAGCTTCTGAGTAAGCAAAACTTTGTAAAAATGGCAATTTTTGTCACTATGAGGGTTTAAAAAGTGGTTATTCAACATGAGGCCCGATCCAATTGACATTTTGAGTCACTTTTGGTACATTCCAAAAAATCATTTTCTGATGAAAAACGATGACCGCGGATATGTCAAACGTTCCCAAAATGGTCAATTTTGATGAAATTTTAACATTTAATCTTTTGTCTGTAAATTACTGTTGGATGTGAATTATTACTTTTTCAGCTAAAATACTTGTATTTAAAGTCATTTCTGTACCTGAAAGTGGTCAAAATTGAAGGTTCCGAGTAAGCAAAGCTCTGTAAAAATTGCAATTTCTGTCCTATGAGGGTTTAAAAAGTTGTTATTCAGCATGAGGCACGATCCAATTGACATTTTGAGTCACTTTTGGTACAGTCCAAAAAATCAATTTTCTGATGAAAAACGATGACCGCGGATATGTCAAACGTTCCCAAAATGGTCAATTTTGATGAAATTTTAACATTGAATCTTTTGTCTGTAAATTACTGTTGGATGTGAATTATCACTTTTTCAACTAAAATAAGTGTGTTTATAGTAATTTCTGTGCCTGAAAGTGGTCAAAATTGAAGCTTCCGAGTAAGCAAAACTCTGAAAAAAAGGCAATTTTGGTCACTGTGAGGGTTTAAAAAGTGGTTATTCAACATGAGGCACGATCCAATTGACATTTTGAATCATTTTTGGTACAGTCCAAAAAATCAATCTTCTGATGAAAAACGATGACCGTGAACATGTCGAACGTTCCCAAAATGGTCAATTGTGATGACATTTTAACATTTAATCTTTTGACTGTAAATACTGTTGGATGTGAATTATTACTTTTTCAACTAAAATAAGTGTGTTTAAAGTAATTTCTGTGCCTGAAATTGGTCAAAATTGAAGCTTCCGAGTAAGCAGAACTCTGTAAAAATGGCAATTTTTGTCACTATGAGGGTTTAAAAAGTGGTTATTCAACATGAGGCACGATCCAATTGACATTTTGAGTCACTTTTGATACAGTCCAAAAAATCAATTTTCTGTTGAAAAACGGCCGCGGACATGTCGAACGTTCCCAAAATGGTCAATTTTTATGACATTTTAACATTTATTCTTTTGACTGTAAATACTGTTGGATGTGAATTATTACTTTTTCAACTAAAAAAGGTGTTTAAAGTCATTTCTGTACCTGAAAGTGGTCAAAATTGAAGGTTCCGAGTAAGCAAAGCTCTGAAAAAAAGGCAATTTTGGTCACTGTGAGGGTTTAAAAAGTGGTTATTCAACATGAGGCCCGATCCAATTGACATTTTGAGTCACTTTTGGTACAGTCCAAAAAATCAATTTTCTGATGAAAAACGATGACCGCGGACATGTCGAACATTCCCAAAATGGTCAATTTTGATGAAATTTTAACATATAATCTTTTGACTGTAAATTAGTGTTGGATGTGAATTATTACTTTTTCAACCAAAATAAGTGTGTTTAAAGTCAATTCTGTGCCTGAAAGGGGTCAAAATTGAAGCTTCTGAGTAAGCAAAACTCTGTAAAAATGGCAATTTTGGTCACTGTGAGGGTTTAAAAATTGGTTATTCAACATGAGGCACGATCCAATTGACATTTTGAGTCACTTTTGGTACAGTCCAAAAAATCAATTTTCTGTTGAAAAACGATGACCGCGGACATATCGAACGTTCCCAAAATGGTCAATTTTGATGACATTTTAACATTTAATCTTTTGACTGTAAATTACTGTTGGATGTGAATTATTACATTTTCAACTAAAATACTTGTGTTTAAAGTCATTTCTGTACCTGAAAGTGGTCAAAATTGAAGGTTCCGAGTAAGCAAAGCTCTGTAAAAATTGAAATTTTTGTCCTATGAGGGTTTAAAAAGTTGTTATTCAGCATGAGGCACGATCCAATTGACATTTTGAGTCACTTTTGGTACAGTCCAAAAAATCAATTTTCTGATGAAAAACGATGACCGCGGATATGTCAAACGTTCCCAAAATGATCAATTTTAATGAAATTTTAACATTTAATCTTTTGTCCGTAAATTACTGTTGGATGTGAATTATCACTTTTTCAACTAAAATAAGTGTGTTTATAGTAATTTCTGTGCCTGAAAGTGGTCAAAATTGAAGCTTCCGAGTAAGCAAAACTCTGAAAAAAAGGCAATTTTGGTCACTGTGAGGGTTTAAAAAGTGGTTATTCAACATGAGGCACGATCCAATTGACATTTTGAATCATTTTTGGTACAGTCTAAAAAATCCATTTTCTGATGAAAAGCGATGACCGTGAACATGTCGAACGTTCCCAAAATGGTCAATTTTGATGACATTTTAACATTTAATCTTTTGACTGTAAATACTGTTGGATGTGAATTATTACTTTTTAACTAAAAAAGGTGTTTAATGTCATTTCTGTGCCTGAAAGTGGTCAAAATTGAAGCTTCCGAGTAAGCAAAACTCTGTAAAAATGGCAATTTTGGTCACTGTGAGAGTTTCAAAAGTGGTTATTCAACATGAGGCACGATCCAATTGACATTTTGAGTCACTTCTGGTACAGTCCAAAAAATCAATTTTCTGATGAAAAACGATGACCGCGAACATGTCGAACGTTCCCAAAATGGTCAATTTTGATGAAATTTTAACATTTAATCTTTTGACTGTAAATTAGTGTTGGATGTGAATTATTACTTTTTCAACCAAAATAAGTGTGTTTAAAGTCAATTCTGTGCCTGAAAGTGGTCAAAATTGAAGCTTCTGAGTAAGCAAAACTCTGTAAAAATGGCAACTTTGGTCACTGTGAGGGATTAAAAAGTGGCTATTCAACATGAGGCACGATCCAATTGACATTTTGAGTCACTTTTGGTACAGTCCAAAAAATCAATTTTCTGTTGAAAAACGGCCGCGGACATGTCGAACGTTCCCAAAATGGTCAATTTTTATGACATTTTAACATTTATTCTTTTGACTGTAAATACTGTTGGATGTGAATTATTACTTTTTCAACTAAAAAAGGTGTTTAAAGTCATTTCTGTACCTGAAAGTGGTCAAAATTGAAGGTTCCGAGTAAGCAAAGCTCTGAAAAAAAGGCAATTTTGGTCACTGTGAGGGTTTAAAAAGTGGTTATTCAACATGAGGCCCGATCCAATTGACATTTTGAGTCACTTTTGGTACAGTCCAAAAAATCAATTTTCTGATGAAAAACGATGACCGCGGACATGTCGAACGTTCCCAAAATGGTCAATTTTGATGAAATTTTAACATATAATCTTTTGACTGTAAATTAGTGTTGGATGTGAATTATTACTTTTTCAACCAAAATAAGTGTGTTTAAAGTCAATTCTGTGCCTGAAAGGGGTCAAAATTGAAGCTTCTGAGTAAGCAAAACTCTGTAAAAATGGCAATTTTGGTCACTGTGAGGGTTTAAAAATTGGTTATTCAACATGAGGCACGATCCAATTGACATTTTGAGTCACTTTTGGTACAGTCCAATAAATCAATTTTCTGTTGAAAAACGATGACCGCGGACATATCGAACGTTCCCAAAATGGTCAATTTTGATGGAATCTTAACATTTAATCTTTTGACTCTAAATTACTGTTGGATGTGAATTATTACTTTTTCAACTAAAATACGTATGTTTAAAGACATTTCTGTGCCTGAAAGTGGTCAAAATTGAAGCTTCTGAGTAAGCAAAACTTTGTAAAAATGGCAATTTTTGTCACTATGAGGGTATAAAAAGTGGTTATTCAACATGAGGCCTGATCCAATTGACATTTTGAGTCACTTTTGGTACATTCCAAAAAATCATTTTTTGATGAAAAACGATGACCGCGAACAGGTTGAACGTTCCCAAAATGGTCAATTTTGATGACATTTTAACATTTAATCTTTTGACTGTAAATTACTGTTGGATGTGAATTATTACTTTTTCAACTAAAATACTTGTGTTTAAAGTCATTTCTGTACCTGAAAGTGGTCAAAATTGAAGGTTCCGAGTAAGCAAAGCTCTGTAAAAATTGCAATTTTTGTCCTATGAGGGTTTAAAAAGTTGTTATTCAGCATGAGGCACGATCCAATTGACATTTTGAGTCACTTTTGGTACAGTCCAAAAAATCAATTTTTTGATGAAAAACGATGACCGCGGATATGTCAAACGTTCCCAAAATGATCAATTTTAATGAAATTTTAACATTTAATCTTTTGTCCGTAAATTACTGTTGGATGTGAATTATCACTTTTTCAACTAAAATAAGTGTGTTTATAGTAATTTCTGTGCCTGAAAGTGGTCAAAATTGAAGCTTCCGAGTAAGCAAAACTCTGAAAAAAAGGCAATTTTGGTCACTGTGAGGGTTTAAAAAGTGGTTATTCAACATGAGGCACGATCCAATTGACATTTTGAATCATTTTTGGTACAGTCTAAAAAATCCATTTTCTGATGAAAAGCGATGACCGTGAACATGTCGAACGTTCCCAAAATGGTCAATTTTGATGACATTTTAACATTTAATCTTTTGACTGTAAATACTGTTGGATGTGAATTATTACTTTTTCAACTAAAAAAGGTGTTTAATGTCATTTCTGTGCCTGAAAGTGGTCAAAATTGAAGCTTCCGAGTAAGCAAAACTCTGTAAAAATGGCAATTTTGGTCACTGTGAGAGTTTCAAAAGTGGTTATTCAACATGAGGCACGATCCAATTGACATTTTGAGTCACTTCTGGTACAGTCCAAAAAATCAATTTTCTGATGAAAAACGATGACCGCGAACATGTCGAACGTTCCCAAAATGGTCAATTTTGATGAAATTTTAACATTTAATCTTTTGACTGTAAATTAGTGTTGGATGTGAATTATTACTTTTTCAACCAAAATAAGTGTGTTTAAAGTCAATTCTGTGCCTGAAAGTGGTCAAAATTGAAGCTTCTGAGTAAGCAAAACTCTGTAAAAATGGCAACTTTGGTCACTGTGAGGGATTAAAAATTGGTTATTCAACATGAGGCACGATCCAATTGACATTTTGAGTCACTTTTGGTACAGACCAAAAAATCAATTTTCTGTTGAAAAACGATGACCGCAGACATGTCGAACGTTCCCAAAATGGTCAATTTTGATGGAATCTTAACATTTAATCTTTTGACTCTAAATTACTGTTGGATGTGAATTATTACTTTTTCAACTAAAATACGTGTGTTTAAAGACATTTCTGTGCCTGAAAGTGGTCAAAATTTAAGCTTCTGAGTAAGCAAAACTTTGTAAAAATGGCAATTTTTGTCACTATGAGGGTTTAAAAAGTGGTTATTCAACATGAGGCCTGATCCAATTGACATTTTGAGTCACTTTTGGTACATTCCAAAAAATCATTTTTTGATGAAAAACGATGACCGCGGATATGTCGAACGTTCCCAAAATGGTCAATTTTGATGAAATTTTAACATTTAATCTTTTGTCCGTAAATTACTGTTGGATGTGAATTATCACTTTTTCAACTAAAATAAGTGTGTTTATTGTAATTTCTGTGCCTGAAAGTGGTCAAAATTGAAGCTTCCGAGTAAGCAAAACTCTGAAAAAAAGGCAATTTTGGTCACTGTGAGGGTTTAAAAAGTGGTTATTCAACATGAGGCACGATCCAATTGACATTTTGAGTCACTTCTGGTACAGTCCAAAAAAAATCAATTTTCTGATGAAAAACGATGACCGCGAACATGTCGAACGTTCCCAAAATGGTCAATTTTGATGTCATTTTAACATTTAATCTTTTGACCGTAAATTACTGTTGGATGTGAATTATTACTTTTTCAACTAAAATAAGTGTGTTTAAAGTAATTTCTGTGCCTGAAATTGGTCAAAATTGAAGCTTCCGAGTAAGCAGAACTCTGTAAAAATGGCAATTTTTGTCACTATGAGGGTTTAAAAAGTGGTTATTCAACATGAGGCACGATCCAATTGACATTGTGAGTCACTTTTGGTACAGTCCAAAAAATCAATTTTCTGTTGAAAAACGATGACTGCGGACATGTCGAACGTTCCCAAAATGGTCAATTTTGATGGAATTTTAACATTTAATCGTTTGACTCTAAATTACTGTTGGATGTTAATTATTACTTTTTCAACTAAAATACGTGTGCTTAAAGACATTTCTGTGCCTGAAAGTGGTCAAAATTGAAGCTTCTGAGTAAGCAAAACTTTGTAAAAATGGCAATTTTTGTCACTATGAGGGTTTAAAAAGTGGTTATTCAACATGAGGCACGATCCAATTGACATTTTGAATCATTTTTGGTACAGTCTAAAAAATCCATTTTCTGATGAAAAGCGATGACCGTGAACATGTCGAACGTTCCCAAAATGGTCAATTTTGATGACATTTTAACATTTAATCTTTTGACTGTAAATACTGTTGGATGTGAATTATTACTTTTTCAACTAAAAAAGGTGTTTAATGTCATTTCTGTGCCTGAAAGTGGTCAAAATTGAAGCTTCCGAGTAAGCAAAACTCTGTAAAAATGGCAATTTTGGTCACTGTGAGAGTTTCAAAAGTGGTTATTCAACATGAGGCACGATCCAATTGACATTTTGAGTCACTTCTGGTACAGTCCAAAAAATCAATTTTCTGATGAAAAACGATGACGGCGAACATGTCGAACGTTCCCAAAATGGTCAATTTTGATGAAATTTTAACATTTAATCTTTTGACTGTAAATTAGTGTTGGATGTGAATTATTACTTTTTCAACCAAAATAAGTGTGTTTAAAGTCAATTCTGTGCCTGAAAGTGGTCAAAATTGAAGCTTCTGAGTAAGCAAAACTCTGTAAAAATGGCAACTTTGGTCACTGTGAGGGATTAAAAAGTGGCTATTCAACATGAGGCACGATCCAATTGACATTTTGAGTCACTTTTGGTACAGTCCAAAAAATCAATTTTCTGTTGAAAAACGGCCGCGGACATGTCGAACGTTCCCAAAATGGTCAATTTTTATGACATTTTAACATTTATTCTTTTGACTGTAAATACTGTTGGATGTGAATTATTACTTTTTCAACTAAAAAAGGTGTTTAAAGTCATTTCTGTACCTGAAAGTGGTCAAAATTGAAGGTTCCGAGTAAGCAAAGCTCTGAAAAAAAGGCAATTTTGGTCACTGTGAGGGTTTAAAAAGTGGTTATTCAACATGAGGCCCGATCCAATTGACATTTTGAGTCACTTTTGGTACAGTCCAAAAAATCAATTTTCTGATGAAAAACGATGACCGCGGACATGTCGAACGTTCCCAAAATGGTCAATTTTGATGAAATTTTAACATATAATCTTTTGACTGTAAATTAGTGTTGGATGTGAATTATTACTTTTTCAACCAAAATAAGTGTGTTTAAAGTCAATTCTGTGCCTGAAAGGGGTCAAAATTGAAGCTTCTGAGTAAGCAAAACTCTGTAAAAATGGCAATTTTGGTCACTGTGAGGGTTTAAAAATTGGTTATTCAACATGAGGCACGATCCAATTGACATTTTGAGTCACTTTTGGTACAGTCCAATAAATCAATTTTCTGTTGAAAAACGATGACCGCGGACATATCGAACGTTCCCAAAATGGTCAATTTTGATGGAATCTTAACATTTAATCTTTTGACTCTAAATTACTGTTGGATGTGAATTATTACTTTTTCAACTAAAATACGTATGTTTAAAGACATTTCTGTGCCTGAAAGTGGTCAAAATTGAAGCTTCTGAGTAAGCAAAACTTTGTAAAAATGGCAATTTTTGTCACTATGAGGGTATAAAAAGTGGTTATTCAACATGAGGCCTGATCCAATTGACATTTTGAGTCACTTTTGGTACATTCCAAAAAATCATTTTTTGATGAAAAACGATGACCGCGAACAGGTTGAACGTTCCCAAAATGGTCAATTTTGATGACATTTTAACATTTAATCTTTTGACTGTAAATTACTGTTGGATGTGAATTATTACTTTTTCAACTAAAATACTTGTGTTTAAAGTCATTTCTGTACCTGAAAGTGGTCAAAATTGAAGGTTCCGAGTAAGCAAAGCTCTGTAAAAATTGCAATTTTTGTCCTATGAGGGTTTAAAAAGTTGTTATTCAGCATGAGGCACGATCCAATTGACATTTTGAGTCACTTTTGGTACAGTCCAAAAAATCAATTTTTTGATGAAAAACGATGACCGCGGATATGTCAAACGTTCCCAAAATGATCAATTTTAATGAAATTTTAACATTTAATCTTTTGTCCGTAAATTACTGTTGGATGTGAATTATCACTTTTTCAACTAAAATAAGTGTGTTTATAGTAATTTCTGTGCCTGAAAGTGGTCAAAATTGAAGCTTCCGAGTAAGCAAAACTCTGAAAAAAAGGCAATTTTGGTCACTGTGAGGGTTTAAAAAGTGGTTATTCAACATGAGGCACGATCCAATTGACATTTTGAATCATTTTTGGTACAGTCTAAAAAATCCATTTTCTGATGAAAAGCGATGACCGTGAACATGTCGAACGTTCCCAAAATGGTCAATTTTGATGACATTTTAACATTTAATCTTTTGACTGTAAATACTGTTGGATGTGAATTATTACTTTTTCAACTAAAAAAGGTGTTTAATGTCATTTCTGTGCCTGAAAGTGGTCAAAATTGAAGCTTCCGAGTAAGCAAAACTCTGTAAAAATGGCAATTTTGGTCACTGTGAGAGTTTCAAAAGTGGTTATTCAACATGAGGCACGATCCAATTGACATTTTGAGTCACTTCTGGTACAGTCCAAAAAATCAATTTTCTGATGAAAAACGATGACCGCGAACATGTCGAACGTTCCCAAAATGGTCAATTTTGATGAAATTTTAACATTTAATCTTTTGACTGTAAATTAGTGTTGGATGTGAATTATTACTTTTTCAACCAAAATAAGTGTGTTTAAAGTCAATTCTGTGCCTGAAAGTGGTCAAAATTGAAGCTTCTGAGTAAGCAAAACTCTGTAAAAATGGCAACTTTGGTCACTGTGAGGGATTAAAAATTGGTTATTCAACATGAGGCACGATCCAATTGACATTTTGAGTCACTTTTGGTACAGACCAAAAAATCAATTTTCTGTTGAAAAACGATGACCGCAGACATGTCGAACGTTCCCAAAATGGTCAATTTTGATGGAATCTTAACATTTAATCTTTTGACTCTAAATTACTGTTGGATGTGAATTATTACTTTTTCAACTGAAATACGTGTGTTTAAAGACATTTCTGTGCCTGAAAGTGGTCAAAATTTAAGCTTCTGAGTAAGCAAAACTTTGTAAAAATGGCAATTTTTGTCACTATGAGGGTTTAAAAAGTGGTTATTCAACATGAGGCCTGATCCAATTGACATTTTGAGTCACTTTTGGTACATTCCAAAAAATCATTTTTTGATGAAAAACAATGACCGCGGATATGTCGAACGTTCCCAAAATGGTCAATTTTGATGAAATTTTAACATTTAATCTTTTGTCCGTAAATTACTGTTGGATGTGAATTATCACTTTTTCAACTAAAATAAGTGTGTTTATTGTAATTTCTGTGCCTGAAAGTGGTCAAAATTGAAGCTTCCGAGTAAGCAAAACTCTGAAAAAAAGGCAATTTTGGTCACTGTGAGGGTTTAAAAAGTGGTTATTCAACATGAGGCACGATCCAATTGACATTTTGAGTCACTTCTGGTACAGTCCAAAAAAATCAATTTTCTGATGAAAAACGATGACCGCGAACATGTCGAACGTTCCCAAAATGGTCAATTTTGATGTCATTTTAACATTTAATCTTTTGACCGTAAATTACTGTTGGATGTGAATTATTACTTTTTCAACTAAAATAAGTGTGTTTAAAGTAATTTCTGTGCCTGAAATTGGTCAAAATTGAAGCTTCCGAGTAAGCAGAACTCTGTAAAAATGGCAATTTTTGTCACTATGAGGGTTTAAAAAGTGGTTATTCAACATGAGGCACGATCCAATTGACATTGTGAGTCACTTTTGGTACAGTCCAAAAAATCAATTTTCTGTTGAAAAACGATGACTGCGGACATGTCGAACGTTCCCAAAATGGTCAATTTTGATGGAATTTTAACATTTAATCGTTTGACTCTAAATTACTGTTGGATGTTAATTATTACTTTTTCAACTAAAATACGTGTGCTTAAAGACATTTCTGTGC
This sequence comes from Lissotriton vulgaris, assembly GCF_964263255.1. NCBI lineage: Eukaryota > Metazoa > Chordata > Amphibia > Caudata > Salamandridae > Lissotriton > Lissotriton vulgaris. Next base: position 65,320 of record NW_028250047.1, read on the forward strand.
CTGAAAGTGGTCAAAATTGAAGCTTCTGAGTAAGCAAAACTTTGTAAAAATGGCAATTTTTGTCACTATGAGGGTTTAAAAAGTGGTTATTCAACATGAGGCCCGATCCAATTGACATTTTGAGTCACTTTTGGTACATTCCAAAAAATCATTTTCTGATGAAAAACGATGACCGCGGATATGTCCAACGTTCCCAAAATGGTCAATTTTGATGAAATTTTAACATTTAATCTTTTGTCTGTAAATTACTGTTGGATGTGAATTATTACTTTTTCAGCTAAAATACTTGTATTTAAAGTCATTTCTGTACCTGAAAGTGGTCAAAATTGAAGGTTCCGAGTAAGCAAAGCTCTGTAAAAATTGCAATTTTTGTCCTATGAGGGTTTAAAAAGTTGTTATTCAGCATGAGGCACGATCCAATTGACATTTTGAGTCACTTTTGGTACAGTCCAAAAAATCAATTTTCTGATGAAAAACGATGACCGCGGATATGTCAAACGTTCCCAAAATGGTCAATTTTGATGAAATTTTAACATTGAATCTTTTGTCTGTAAATTACTGTTGGATGTAAATTATCACTTTTTCAACTAAAATAAGTGTGTTTATAGTAATTTCTGTGCCTGAAAGTGGTCAAAATTGAAGCTTCCGAGTAAGCAAAACTCTGAAAAAAAGGCAATTTTGGTCACTGTGAGGGTTTAAAAAGTGGTTATTCAACATGAGGCACGATCCAATTGACATTTTGAATCATTTTTGGTACAGTCCAAAAAATCAATCTTCTGATGAAAAACGATGACCGTGAACATGTCGAACGTTCCCAAAATGGTCAATTGTGATGACATTTTAACATTTAATCTTTTGACTGTAAATACTGTTGGATGTGAATTATTACTTTTTCAACTAAAATAAGTGTGTTTAAAGTAATTTCTGTGCCTGAAATTGGTCAAAATTGAAGCTTCCGAGTAAGCAGAACTCTGTAAAAATGGCAATTTTTGTCACTATGAGGGTTTAAAAAGTGGTTATTCAACATGAGGCACGATCCAATTGACATTTTGAGTCACTTTTGGTACAGTCCAAAAAATCAATTTTCTGTTGAAAAACGACCGCGGACATATCGAACGTTCCCAAAATGGTCAATTTTTATGACATTTTAACATTTATTCTTTTGACTGTAAATACTGTTGGATGTGAATTATTACTTTTTCAACTAAAAAAGGTGTTTAAAGTCATTTCTGTACCTGAAAGTGGTCAAAATTGAAGGTTCCGAGTAAGCAAAGCTCTGAAAAAAAGGCAATTTTGGTCACTGTGAGGGTTTAAAAAGTGGTTATTCAACATGAGGCCCGATCCAATTGACATTTTGAGTCACTTTTGGTACAGTCCAAAAAATCAATTTTCTGATGAAAAACGATGACCGCGGACATGTCGAACGTTCCCAAAATGGTCAATTTTGATGAAATTTTAACATATAATCTTTTGACTGTAAATTAGTGTTGGATGTGAATTATTACTTTTTCAACCAAAATAAGTGTGTTTAAAGTCAATTATGTGCCTGAAAGGGGTCAAAATTGAAGCTTCTGAGTAAGCAAAACTCTGTAAAAATGGCAATTTTGGTCACTGTGAGGGTTTTTCAACATGAGGCACGATCCAATTGACATTTTGAGTCACTTTTGGTACAGTCCAAAAAATCAATTTTCTGTTGAAAAACGATGACCGCGGACATATCGAACGTTCCCAAAATGGTCAATTTTGATGGAATCTTAACATTTAATCTTTTGACTCTAAATTACTGTTGGATGTGAATTATTACTTTTTCAACTAAAATACGTGTGTTTAAAGACATTTCTGTGCCTGAAAGTGGTCAAAATTGAAGCTTCTGAGTAAGCAAAACTTTGTAAAAATGGCAATTTTTGTCACTATGAGGGTATAAAAAGTGGTTATTCAACATGAGGCCTGATCCAATTGACATTTTGAGTCACTTTTGGTACATTCCAAAAAATCATTTTTTGATGAAAAACGATGACCGCGAACATGTTGAACGTTCCCAAAATGGTCAATTTTGATGACATTTTAACATTTAATCTTTTGACTGTAAATTACTGTTGGATGTGAATTATTACTTTTTCAACTAAAATACTTGTGTTTAAAGTCATTTCTGTACCTGAAAGTGGTCAAAATTGAAGGTTCCGAGTAAGCAAAGCTCTGTAAAAATTGCAATTTTTGTCCTATGAGGGTTTAAAAAGTTGTTATTCAGCATGAGGCACGATCCAATTGACATTTTGAGTCACTTTTGGTACAGTCCAAAAAATCAATTTTCTGATGAAAAACGATGACCGCGGATATGTCAAACGTTCCCAAAATGGTCAATTTTGATGACATTTTAACATTTAATCTTTTGTCCGTAAATTACTGTTGGATGTGAATTATCACTTTTTCAACTAAAATAAGTGTGTTTATAGTAATTTCTGTGCCTGAAAGTGGTCAAAATTGAAGCTTCCGAGTAAGCAAAACTCTGAAAAAAAGGCAATTTTGGTCACTGTGAGGGTTTAAAAAGTGGTTATTCAACATGAGGCACGATCCAATTGACATTTTGAATCATTTTTGGTACAGTCTAAAAAATCCATTTTCTGATGAAAAGCGATGACCGTGAACATGTCGAACGTTCCCAAAATGGTCAATTTTGATGACATTTTAACATTTAATCTTTTGACTGTAAATACTGTTGGATGTGAATTATTACTTTTTCAACTAAAAAAGGTGTTTAATGTCATTTCTGTGCCTGAAAGTGGTCAAAATTGAAGCTTCCGAGTAAGCAAAACTCTGTAAAAATGGCAATTTTGGTCACTGTGAGAGTTTCAAAAGTGGTTATTCAACATGAGGCACGATCCAATTGACATTTTGAGTCACTTCTGGTACAGTCCAAAAAATCAATTTTCTGATGAAAAACGATGACCGCGAACATGTCGAACGTTCCCAAAATGGTCAATTTTGATGAAATTTTAACATTTAATCTTTTGACTGTAAATTAGTGTTGGATGTGAATTATTACTTTTTCAACCAAAATAAGTGTGTTTAAAGTCAATTCTGTGCCTGAAAGTGGTCAAAATTTAAGCTTCTGAGTAAGCAAAACTCTGTAAAAATGGCAACTTTGGTCACTGTGAGGGATTAAAAATTGGTTATTCAACATGAGGCACGATCCAATTGACATTTTGAGTCACTTTTGGTACAGTCCAAAAAATCAATTTTCTGTTGAAAAACGATGACCGCAGACATGTCGAACGTTCCCAAAATTGTCAATTTTGATGGAATCTTAACATTTAATCTTTTGACTCTAAATTACTGTTGGATGTGAATTATTACTTTTTCAACTAAAATACGTGTGTTTAAAGACATTTCTGTGCCTGAAAGTGGTCAAAATTGAAGCTTCTGAGTAAGCAAAACTTTGTAAAAATGGCAATTTTTGTCACTATGAGGGTTTAAAAAGTGGTTATTCAACATGAGGCCTGATCCAATTGACATTTTGAGTCACTTTTGGTACATTCCAAAAAATCATTTTTTGATGAAAAACGATGACCGCGGATATGTCGAACGTTCCCAAAATGGTCAATTTTGATGAAATTTTAACATTTAATCTTTTGTCCGTAAATTACTGTTGGATGTGAATTATCACTTTTTCAACTAAAATAAGTGTGTTTATTGTAATTTCTGTGCCTGAAAGTGGTCAAAATTGAAGCTTCCGAGTAAGCAAAACTCTGAAAAAAAGGCAATTTTGGTCACTGTGAGGGTTTAAAAAGTGGTTATTCAACATGAGGCACGATCCAATTGACATTTTGAGTCACTTCTGGTACAGTCCAAAAAAATCAATTTTCTGATGAAAAACGATGACCGCGAACATGTCGAACGTTCCCAAAATGGTCAATTTTGATGTCATTTTAACATTTAATCTTTTGACCGTAAATTACTGTTGGATGTGAATTATTACTTTTTCAACTAAAATAAGTGTGTTTAAAGTAATTTCTGTGCCTGAAATTGGTCAAAATTGAAGCTTCCGAGTAAGCAGAACTCTGTGAAAATGGCAATTTTTGTCACTATGAGGGTTTAAAAAGTGGTTATTCAACATGAGGCACGATCCAATTGACATTGTGAGTCACTTTTGGTACAGTCCAAAAAATCAATTTTCTGTTGAAAAACGATGACTGCGGACATGTCGAACGTTCCCAAAATGGTCAATTTTGATGGAATTTTAACATTTAATCTTTTGACTCTAAATTACTGTTGGATGTTAATTATTACTTTTTCAACTAAAATACATGTGCTTAAAGACATTTCTGTGCCTGAAAGTGGTCAAAATTGAAGCTTCTGAGTAAGCAAAACTTTGTAAAAATGGCAATTTTTGTCACTATGAGGGTTTAAAAAGTGGTTATTCAACATGAGGCCCGATCCAATTGACATTTTGAGTCACTTTTGGTACATTCCAAAAAATCATTTTCTGATGAAAAACGATGACCGCGGATATGTCAAACGTTCCCAAAATGGTCAATTTTGATGAAATTTTAACATTTAATCTTTTGTCTGTAAATTACTGTTGGATGTGAATTATTACTTTTTCAGCTAAAATACTTGTATTTAAAGTCATTTCTGTACCTGAAAGTGGTCAAAATTGAAGGTTCCGAGTAAGCAAAGCTCTGTAAAAATTGCAATTTTTGTCATATGAGGGTTTAAAAAGTTGTTATTCAGCATGAGGCACGATCCAATTGACATTTTGAGTCACTTTTGGTACAGTCCAAAAAATCAATTTTCTGATGAAAAACGATGACCGCGGATATGTCAAACATTCCCAAAATGGTCAATTTTGATGAAATTTTAACATTGAATCTTTTGTCTGTAAATTACTGTTGGATGTGAATTATCACTTTTTCAACTAAAATAAGTGTGTTTATAGTAATTTCTGTGCCTGAAAGTGGTCAAAATTGAAGCTTCCGAGTAAGCAAAACTCTGAAAAAAAGGCAATTTTGGTCACTGTGAGGGTTTAAAAAGTGGTTATTCAACATGAGGCACGATCCAATTGACATTTTGAATCATTTTTGGTACAGTCCAAAAAATCAATCTTCTGATGAAAAACGATGACCGTGAACATGTCGAACGTTCCCAAAATGGTCAATTGTGATGACATTTTAACATTTAATCTTTTGACTGTAAATACTGTTGGATGTGAATTATTACTTTTTCAACTAAAATAAGTGTGTTTAAAGTAATTTCTGTGCCTGAAATTGGTCAAAATTGAAGCTTCCGAGTAAGCAGAACTCTGTAAAAATGGCAATTTTTGTCACTATGAGGGTTTAAAAAGTGGTTATTCAACATGAGGCACGATCCAATTGACATTTTGAGTCACTTTTGGTACAGTCCAAAAAATCAATTTTCTGTTGAAAAACGACCGCGGACATGTCGAACGTTCCCAAAATGGTCAATTTTTATGACATTTTAACATTTATTCTTTTGACTGTAAATACTGTTGGATGTGAATTATTACTTTTTCAACTAAAAAAGGTGTTTAAAGTCATTTCTGTACCTGAAAGTGGTCAAAATTGAAGGTTCCGAGTAAGCAAAGCTCTGAAAAAAAGGCAATTTTGGTCACTGTGAGGGTTTAAAAAGTGGTTATTCAACATGAGGCCCGATCCAATTGACATTTTGAGTCACTTTTGGTACAGTCCAAAAAATCAATTTTCTGATGAAAAACGATGACCGCGGACATATCGAACGTTCCCAAAATGGTCAATTTTGATGGAATCTTAACATTTAATCGTTTGACTCTAAATTACTGTTGGATGTTAATTATTACTTTTTCAACTAAAATACGTGTGCTTAAAGACATTTCTGTGCCTGAAAGTGGTCAAAATTGAAGCTTCTGAGTAAGCAAAACTTTGTAAAAATGGCAATTTTTGTCACTATGAGGGTTTAAAAAGTGGTTATTCAACATGAGGCACGATCCAATTGACATTTTGAATCATTTTTGGTACAGTCTAAAAAATCCATTTTCTGATGAAAAGCGATGACCGTGAACATGTCGAACGTTCCCAAAATGGTCAATTTTGATGACATTTTAACATTTAATCTTTTGACTGTAAATACTGTTGGATGTGAATTATTACTTTTTCAACTAAAAAAGGTGTTTAATGTCATTTCTGTGCCTGAAAGTGGTCAAAATTGAAGCTTCCGAGTAAGCAAAACTCTGTAAAAATGGCAATTTTGGTCACTGTGAGAGTTTCAAAAGTGGTTATTCAACATGAGGCACGATCCAATTGACATTTTGAGTCACTTCTGGTACAGTCCAAAAAATCAATTTTCTGATGAAAAACGATGACCGCGAACATGTCGAACGTTCCCAAAATGGTCAATTTTGATGAAATTTTAACATTTAATCTTTTGACTGTAAATTAGTGTTGGATGTGAATTATTACTTTTTCAACCAAAATAAGTGTGTTTAAAGTCAATTCTGTGCCTGAAAGTGGTCAAAATTGAAGCTTCTGAGTAAGCAAAACTCTGTAAAAATGGCAACTTTGGTCACTGTGAGGGATTAAAAAGTGGCTATTCAACATGAGGCACGATCCAATTGACATTTTGAGTCACTTTTGGTACAGTCCAAAAAATCTATTTTCTGTTGAAAAACGGCCGCGGACATGTCGAACGTTCCCAAAATGGTCAATTTTTATGACATTTTAACATTTATTCTTTTGACTGTAAATACTGTTGGATGTGAATTATTACTTTTTCAACTAAAAAAGGTGTTTAAAGTCATTTCTGTACCTGAAAGTGGTCAAAATTGAAGGTTCCGAGTAAGCAAAGCTCTGAAAAAAAGGCAATTTTGGTCACTGTGAGGGTTTAAAAAGTGGTTATTCAACATGAGGCCCGATCCAATTGACATTTTGAGTCACTTTTGGTACAGTCCAAAAAATCAATTTTCTGATGAAAAACGATGACCGCGGACATGTCGAACGTTCCCAAAATGGTCAATTTTCATGAAATTTTAACATATAATCTTTTGACTGTAAATTAGTGTTGGATGTGAATTATTACTTTTTCAACCAAAATAAGTGTGTTTAAAGTCAATTCTGTGCCTGAAAGGGGTCAAAATTGAAGCTTCTGAGTAAGCAAAACTCTGTAAAAATGGCAATTTTGGTCACTGTGAGGGTTTTAAAATTGGTTATTCAACATGAGGCACGATCCAATTGACATTTTGAGTCACTTTTGGTACAGTCCAATAAATCAATTTTCTGTTGAAAAACGATGACCGCGGACATATCGAACGTTCCCAAAATGGTCAATTTTGATGGAATCTTAACATTTAATCTTTTGACTCTAAATTACTGTTGGATGTGAATTATTACTTTTTCAACTAAAATACGTATGTTTAAAGACATTTCTGTGCCTGAAAGTGGTCAAAATTTAAGCTTCTGAGTAAGCAAAACTTTGTAAAAATGGCAATTTTTGTCACTATGAGGGTTTAAAAAGTGGTTATTCAACATGAGGCCTGATCCAATTGACATTTTGAGTCACTTTTGGTACATTCCAAAAAATCATTTTTTGATGAAAAACAATGACCGCGGATATGTCGAACGTTCCCAAAATGGTCAATTTTGATGAAATTTTAACATTTAATCTTTTGTCCGTAAATTACTGTTGGATGTGAATTATCACTTTTTCAACTAAAATAAGTGTGTTTATTGTAATTTCTGTGCCTGAAAGTGGTCAAAATTGAAGCTTCCGAGTAAGCAAAACTCTGAAAAAAAGGCAATTTTGGTCACTGTGAGGGTTTAAAAAGTGGTTATTCAACATGAGGCACGATCCAATTGACATTTTGAGTCACTTCTGGTACAGTCCAAAAAAATCAATTTTCTGATGAAAAACGATGACCGCGAACATGTCGAACGTTCCCAAAATGGTCAATTTTGATGTCATTTTAACATTTAATCTTTTGACCGTAAATTACTGTTGGATGTGAATTATTACTTTTTCAACTAAAATAAGTGTGTTTAAAGTAATTTCTGTGCCTGAAATTGGTCAAAATTGAAGCTTCCGAGTAAGCAGAACTCTGTAAAAATGGCAATTTTTGTCACTATGAGGGTTTAAAAAGTGGTTATTCAACATGAGGCACGATCCAATTGACATTGTGAGTCACTTTTGGTACAGTCCAAAAAATCAATTTTCTGTTGAAAAACGATGACTGCGGACATGTCGAACGTTCCCAAAATGGTCAATTTTGATGGAATTTTAACATTTAATCGTTTGACTCTAAATTACTGTTGGATGTTAATTATTACTTTTTCAACTAAAATACGTGTGCTTAAAGACATTTCTGTGCCTGAAAGTGGTCAAAATTGAAGCTTCTGAGTAAGCAAAACTTTGTAAAAATGGCAATTTTGGTCACTGTGAGGGTTTAAAAAGTGGTTATTCAACATGAGGCCCGATCCAATTGACATTTTGAGTCACTTTTGGTACAGTCCAAAAAATCAATTTTCTGATGAAAAACGATGACCGCGGACATGTCGAACGTTCCCAAAATGGTCAATTTTGATGAAATTTTAACATATAATCTTTTGACTGTAAATTAGTGTTGGATGTGAATTATTACTTTTTCAACCAAAATAAGTGTGTTTAAAGTCAATTATGTGCCTGAAAGGGGTCAAAATTGAAGCTTCTGAGTAAGCAAAACTCTGTAAAAATGGCAATTTTGGTCACTGTGAGGGTTTAAAAATTGGTTATTCAACATAAGGCACGATCCAATTGACATTTTGAGTCACTTTTGGTACAGTCCAAAAAATCAATTTTCTGTTGAAAAACGATGACCGCGGACATATCGAACGTTCCCAAAATGGTCAATTTTGATGGAATCTTAACATTTAATCTTTTGACTCTAAATTACTGTTGGATGTGAATTATTACTTTTTCAACTAAAATACGTGTGTTTAAAGACATTTCTGTGCCTGAAAGTGGTCAAAATTGAAGCTTCTGAGTAAGCAAAACTTTGTAAAAATGGCAATTTTTGTCACTATGAGGGTATAAAAAGTGGTTATTCAACATGAGGCCTGATCCAATTGACATTTTGAGTCACTTTTGGTACATTCCAAAAAATCATTTTTTGATGAAAAACGATGACCGCGAACATGTTGAACGTTCCCAAAATGGTCAATTTTGATGACATTTTAACATTTAATCTTTTGACTGTAAATTACTGTTGGATGTGAATTATTACTTTTTCAACTAAAATACTTGTGTTTAAAGTCATTTCTGTACCTGAAAGTGGTCAAAATTGAAGGTTCCGAGTAAGCAAAGCTCTGTAAAAATTGCAATTTTTGTCCTATGAGGGTTTAAAAAGTTGTTATTCAGCATGAGGCACGATCCAATTGACATTTTGAGTCACTTTTGGTACAGTCCAAAAAATCAATTTTCTGATGAAAAACGATGACCGCGGATATGTCAAACGTTCCCAAAATGATCAATTTTAATGAAATTTTAACATTTAATCTTTTGTCCGTAAATTACTGTTGGATGTGAATTATCACTTTTTCAACTAAAATAAGTGTGTTTATAGTAATTTCTGTGCCTGAAAGTGGTCAAAATTGAAGCTTCCGAGTAAGCAAAACTCTGAAAAAAAGGCAATTTTGGTCACTGTGAGGGTTTAAAAAGTGGTTATTCAACATGAGGCACGATCCAATTGACATTTTGAATCATTTTTGGTACAGTCTAAAAAATCCATTTTCTGATGAAAAGCGATGACCGTGAACATGTCGAACGTTCCCAAAATGGTCAATTTTGATGACATTTTAACATTTAATCTTTTGACTGTAAATACTGTTGGATGTGAATTATTACTTTTTCAACTAAAAAAGGTGTTTAATGTCATTTCTGTGCCTGAAAGTGGTCAAAATTGAAGCTTCCGAGTAAGCAAAACTCTGTAAAAATGGCAATTTTGGTCACTGTGAGAGTTTCAAAAGTGGTTATTCAACATGAGGCACGATCCAATTGACATTTTGAGTCACTTCTGGTACAGTCCAAAAAATCAATTTTCTGATGAAAAACGATGACCGCGAACATGTCGAACGTTCCCAAAATGGTCAATTTTGATGAAATTTTAACATTTAATCTTTTGACTGTAAATTAGTGTTGGATGTGAATTATTACTTTTTCAACCAAAATAAGTGTGTTTAAAGTCAATTCTGTGCCTGAAAGTGGTCAAAATTTAAGCTTCTGAGTAAGCAAAACTCTGTAAAAATGGCAACTTTGGTCACTGTGAGGGATTAAAAATTGGTTATTCAACATGAGGCACGATCCAATTGACATTTTGAGTCACTTTTGGTACAGTCCAAAAAATCAATTTTCTGTTGAAAAACGATGACCGCAGACATGTCGAACGTTCCCAAAATTGTCAATTTTGATGGAATCTTAACATTTAATCTTTTGACTCTAAATTACTGTTGGATGTGAATTATTACTTTTTCAACTAAAATACGTGTGTTTAAAGACATTTCTGTGCCTGAAAGTGGTCAAAATTGAAGCTTCTGAGTAAGCAAAACTTTGTAAAAATGGCAATTTTTGTCACTATGAGGGTTTAAAAAGTGGTTATTCAACATGAGGCCTGATCCAATTGACATTTTGAGTCACTTTTGGTACATTCCAAAAAATCATTTTTTGATGAAAAACGATGACCGCGGATATGTCGAACGTTCCCAAAATGGTCAATTTTGATGAAATTTTAACATTTAATCTTTTGTCCGTAAATTACTGTTGGATGTGAATTATCACTTTTTCAACTAAAATAAGTGTGTTTATTGTAATTTCTGTGCCTGAAAGTGGTCAAAATTGAAGCTTCCGAGTAAGCAAAACTCTGAAAAAAAGGCAATTTTGGTCACTGTGAGGGTTTAAAAAGTGGTTATTCAACATGAGGCACGATCCAATTGACATTTTGAGTCACTTCTGGTACAGTCCAAAAAAATCAATTTTCTGATGAAAAACGATGACCGCGAACATGTCGAACGTTCCCAAAATGGTCAATTTTGATGTCATTTTAACATTTAATCTTTTGACCGTAAATTACTGTTGGATGTGAATTATTACTTTTTCAACTAAAATAAGTGTGTTTAAAGTAATTTCTGTGCCTGAAATTGGTCAAAATTGAAGCTTCCGAGTAAGCAGAACTCTGTGAAAATGGCAATTTTTGTCACTATGAGGGTTTAAAAAGTGGTTATTCAACATGAGGCACGATCCAATTGACATTGTGAGTCACTTTTGGTACAGTCCAAAAAATCAATTTTCTGTTGAAAAACGATGACTGCGGACATGTCGAACGTTCCCAAAATGGTCAATTTTGATGGAATTTTAACATTTAATCTTTTGACTCTAAATTACTGTTGGATGTTAATTATTACTTTTTCAACTAAAATACATGTGCTTAAAGACATTTCTGTGCCTGAAAGTGGTCAAAATTGAAGCTTCTGAGTAAGCAAAACTTTGTAAAAATGGCAATTTTTGTCACTATGAGGGTTTAAAAAGTGGTTATTCAACATGAGGCCCGATCCAATTGACATTTTGAGTCACTTTTGGTACATTCCAAAAAATCATTTTCTGATGAAAAACGATGACCGCGGATATGTCAAACGTTCCCAAAATGGTCAATTTTGATGAAATTTTAACATTTAATCTTTTGTCTGTAAATTACTGTTGGATGTGAATTATTACTTTTTCAGCTAAAATACTTGTATTTAAAGTCATTTCTGTACCTGAAAGTGGTCAAAATTGAAGGTTCTGAGTAAGCAAAGCTCTGTAAAAATTGCAATTTTTGTCATATGAGGGTTTAAAAAGTTGTTATTCAGCATGAGGCACGATCCAATTGACATTTTGAGTCACTTTTGGTACAGTCCAAAAAATCAATTTTCTGATGAAAAACGATGACCGCGGATATGTCAAACATTCCCAAAATGGTCAATTTTGATGAAATTTTAACATTGAATCTTTTGTCTGTAAATTACTGTTGGATGTGAATTATCACTTTTTCAACTAAAATAAGTGTGTTTATAGTAATTTCTGTGCCTGAAAGTGGTCAAAATTGAAGCTTCCGAGTAAGCAAAACTCTGAAAAAAAGGCAATTTTGGTCACTGTGAGGGTTTAAAAAGTGGTTATTCAACATGAGGCACGATCCAATTGACATTTTGAATCATTTTTGGTACAGTCCAAAAAATCAATCTTCTGATGAAAAACGATGACCGTGAACATGTCGAACGTTCCCAAAATGGTCAATTGTGATGACATTTTAACATTTAATCTTTTGACTGTAAATACTGTTGGATGTGAATTATTACTTTTTCAACTAAAATAAGTGTGTTTAAAGTAATTTCTGTGCCTGAAATTGGTCAAAATTGAAGCTTCCGAGTAAGCAGAACTCTGTAAAAATGGCAATTTTTGTCACTATGAGGGTTTAAAAAGTGGTTATTCAACATGAGGCACGATCCAATTGACATTTTGAGTCACTTTTGGTACAGTCCAAAAAATCAATTTTCTGTTGAAAAACGACCGCGGACATGTCGAACGTTCCCAAAATGGTCAATTTTTATGACATTTTAACATTTATTCTTTTGACTGTAAATACTGTTGGATGTGAATTATTACTTTTTCAACTAAAAAAGGTGTTTAAAGTCATTTCTGTACCTGAAAGTGGTCAAAATTGAAGGTTCCGAGTAAGCAAAGCTCTGAAAAAAAGGCAATTTTGGTCACTGTGAGGGTTTAAAAAGTGGTTATTCAACATGAGGCCCGATCCAATTGACATTTTGAGTCACTTTTGGTACAGTCCAAAAAATCAATTTTCTGATGAAAAACGATGACCGCGGACATGTCGAACGTTCCCAAAATGGTCAATTTTGATGAAATTTTAACATATAATCTTTTGACTGTAAATTAGTGTTGGATGTGAATTATTACTTTTTCAACCAAAATAAGTGTGTTTAAAGTCAATTCTGTGCCTGAAAGTGGTCAAAATTAAAGCTTCTGAGTAAGCAAAACTCTGTAAAAATGGCAATTTTGGTCACTGTGAGGGTTTAAAAATTGGTTATTCAACATGAGGCACGATCCAATTGACATTTTGAGTCACTTTTGGTACAGTCCAAAAAATCAATTTTCTGTTGAAAAACGATGACCGCGGACATATCGAACGTTCCCAAAATGGTCAATTTTGATGGAATCTTAACATTTAATCTTTTGACTCTAAATTACTGTTGGATGTGAAGTATTACTTTTTCAACTAAAATACGTGTGTTTAAAGACATTTCTGTGCCTGAAAGTGGTCAAAATTGAAGCTTCTGAGTAAGCAAAACTTTGTAAAAATGGCAATTTTTGTCACTATGAGGGTATAAAAAGTGGTTATTCAACATGAGGCCTGATCCAATTGACATTTTGAGTCACTTTTGGTACATTCCAAAAAATCATTTTTTGATGAAAAACGATGACCGCGGATATGTCGAACGTTCCCAAAATGGTCAATTTTGATGTCATTTTAACATTTAATCTTTTGACCGCAAATTACTGTTGGATGTGAATTATTACTTTTTCAACTAAAATACGTGTGTTTAAAGACATTTCTGTGCCTGAAAGTGGTCAAAATTGAAGCTTCTGAGTAAGCAAAACTCTGTAAAAATGGCAATTTTGGTCACTGTGAGAGTTTCAAGAGTGGTTATTCAACATGAAGCACGATCCAATTGACATTTTGAGTCACTTCTGGTACAGTCCAAAAAATCAATTTTCTGATGAAAAACGATGACCGCGAACATGTCGAACGTTCCCAAAATGGTCAATTTTGATGACATTTTAACATTTAATCTTTTGACTGTAAATTACTGTTGGATGTGAAATATTACTTTTTCAACTAAAATACTTGTATTTAAAGTCATTTCTGTACCTGAAAGTGGTCAAAATTGAAGGTTCCGAGTAAGCAAAGCTCTGTAAAAATTGCAATTTTTGTCACTATGAGGGTTTAAAAAGTTGTTATTCAACATGAGGCACGATCCAATTGACATTTTGAGTCACTTTTGGTACAGTCCAAAAAATCAATTTTCTGATGAAAAACGATGACCGCGGACATGTCGAACGTTCCCAAAATGGTCAATTTTGATGAAATTTTAACATATAATCTTTTGACTGTAAATACTGTTGGATGTAAATTATTACTTTTTCAACTAAAAAAGGTATTTAATGTCATTTCTGTGCCTGAAAGTGGTCAAAATTGAAGCTTCTGAGTAAGCAAAACTCTGTAAAAATGTAAATTTTGGTCACTGTGAGAGTTTAAAAAGTGGTTATTCAACATGAGGCACGATCCAATTGACATTTTGAGTCACTTCCGGTACAGTCCAAAAAATCAATTTTCTGATGAAAAACGATGACCGCGAACATGTCGAACGTTCCGAAAATGGTCAATTTTGATGACATTTTAACATTTAATCTTTTGACTGTAAATTACTGTTGGATGTGAATTATTACTTTTTCAACTAAAATACTTGTATTTAAAGTCATTTCTGTACCTGAAAGTGGTCAAAATTGAAGGTTCCGAGTAAGCAAAGCTCTGTAAAAATTGCAATTTTTGTCACTATGAGGGTTTAAAAAGTTGTTATTCAACATGAGGCACGATCCAATTGACATTTTGAGTCACTTTTGGTACAGTCCACAAAAATCAATTTTCTGATGAAAAACGATGACCGCGGACATGTCGAACGTTCCCAAAATGGTCAATTTTGATGAAATTTTAACATATAATCTTTTGACTGTAAATTAGTGTTGGATGTGAATTATTACTTTTTCAACCAAAATAAGTGTGTTTAAAGTCAATTCTGTGCCTGAAAGTGGTCAAAATTGAAGCTTCTGAGTAAGCAAAACTCTGTAAAAATGGCAATTTTGGTCACTGTGAGGGTTTAAAAATTGGTTATTCAACATGAGGCACGATCCAATTGACATTTTGAGTCACTTTTGGTACAGTCCAAAAAATCAATTTTCTGTTGAAAAACGATGACCGCGGACATATCGAACGTTCCCAAAATGGTCAATTTTGATGGAATCTTAACATTTAATCTTTTGACTCTAAATTACTGTTGGATGTGAAGTATTACTTTTTCAACTAAAATACGTGTGTTTAAAGACATTTCTGTGCCTGAAAGTGGTCAAAATTGAAGCTTCTGAGTAAGCAAAACTTTGTAAAAATGGCAATTTTTGTCACTATGAGGGTATAAAAAGTGGTTATTCAACATGAGGCCTGATCCAATTGACATTTTGAGTCACTTTTGGTACATTCCAAAAAATCATTTTTTGATGAAAAACGATGACCGCGGATATGTCGAACGTTCCCAAAATGGTCAATTTTGATGTCATTTTAACATTTAATCTTTTGACCGCAAATTACTGTTGGATGTGAATTATTACTTTTTCAACTAAAATACGTGTGTTTAAAGACATTTCTGTGCCTGAAAGTGGTCAAAATTGAAGCTTCTGAGTAAGCAAAACTCTGTAAAAATGGCAATTTTGGTCACTGTGAGAGTTTCAAGAGTGGTTATTCAACATGAAGCACGATCCAATTGACATTTTGAGTCACTTCTGGTACAGTCCAAAAAATCAATTTTCTGATGAAAAACGATGACCGCGAACATGTCGAACGTTCCCAAAATGGTCAATTTTGATGACATTTTAACATTTAATCTTTTGACTGTAAATTACTGTTGGATGTGAAATATTACTTTTTCAACTAAAATACTTGTATTTAAAGTCATTTCTGTACCTGAAAGTGGTCAAAATTGAAGGTTCCGAGTAAGCAAAGCTCTGTAAAAATTGCAATTTTTGTCACTATGAGGGTTTAAAAAGTTGTTATTCAACATGAGGCACGATCCAATTGACATTTTGAGTCACTTTTGGTACAGTCCAAAAAATCAATTTTCTGATGAAAAACGATGACCGCGGACATGTCGAACGTTCCCAAAATGGTCAATTTTGATGAAATTTTAACATATAATCTTTTGACTGTAAATACTGTTGGATGTAAATTATTACTTTTTCAACTAAAAAAGGTATTTAATGTCATTTCTGTGCCTGAAAGTGGTCAAAATTGAAGCTTCTGAGTAAGCAAAACTCTGTAAAAATGTAAATTTTGGTCACTGTGAGAGTTTAAAAAGTGGTTATTCAACATGAGGCACGATCCAATTGACATTTTGAGTCACTTCCGGTACAGTCCAAAAAATCAATTTTCTGATGAAAAACGATGACCGCGAACATGTCGAACGTTCCGAAAATGGTCAATTTTGATGACATTTTAACATTTAATCTTTTGACTGTAAATTACTGTTGGATGTGAATTATTACTTTTTCAACTAAAATACTTGTATTTAAAGTCATTTCTGTACCTGAAAGTGGTCAAAATTGAAGGTTCCGAGTAAGCAAAGCTCTGTAAAAATTGCAATTTTTGTCACTATGAGGGTTTAAAAAGTTGTTATTCAACATGAGGCACGATCCAATTGACATTTTGAGTCACTTTTGGTACAGTCCACAAAAATCAATTTTCTGATGAAAAACGATGACCGCGGACATGTCGAACGTTCCCAAAATGGTCAATTTTGATGAAATTTTAACATATAATCTTTTGACTGTAAATTAGTGTTGGATGTGAATTATTACTTTTTCAACCAAAATAAGTGTGTTTAAAGTCAATTCTGTGCCTGAAAGTGGTCAAAATTGAAGCTTCTGAGTAAGCAAAACTCTGTAAAAATGGCAATTTTGGTCACTGTGAGGGTTTAAAAATTGGTTATTCAACATGAGGCACGATCCAATTGACATTTTGAGTCACTTTTGGTACAGTCCAAAAAATCAATTTTCTGTTGAAAAACGATGACCGCGGACATATCGAACGTTCCCAAAATGGTCAATTTTGATGGAATCTTAACATTTAATCTTTTGACTCTAAATTACTGTTGGATGTGAATTATTACTTTTTCAACTAAAATACGTGTGTTTAAAGACATTTCTGTGCCTGAAAGTGGTCAAAATTGAAGCTTCTGAGTAAGCAAAACTTTGTAAAAATGGCAATTTTTGTCACTATGAGGGTATAAAAAGTGGTTGTTCAACATGAGGCCTGATCCAATTGACATTTTGAGTCACTTTTGGTACATTCCAAAAAATCATTTTTTGATGAAAAACGATGACCGCGGATATGTCAAACGTTCCCAAAATGGTCAATTTTAATGAAATTTTAACATTTAATTTTTTGTCTGTAAATTACTGTTGGATGTGAATTATCACTTTTTCAACTAAAATAAGTGTGCTTATAGTAATTTCTGTGCCTGAAAGTGGTCAAAATTGAAGCTTCCGGGTAAGCAAAACTCTGAAAAAAAGGCAATTTTGGTCACTGTGAGGGTTTAAAAAGTGGTTATTCAACATGAGGCACGATCCAATTGATATTTTGAGTCACTTCTGGTACAGTCCAAAAAAATCAATTTTCTGATGAAAAACGATGACCGCGGACATGTCGAACGTTCCCAAAATGGTCAATTTTGATGAAATTTTAACATATAATCTTTTGACTGTAAATACTGTTGGATGTAAATTATTACTTTTTCAACTAAAAAAGGTATTTAATGTCATTTCTGTGCCTGAAAGTGGTCAAAATTGAAGCTTCTGAGTAAGCAAAACTCTGTAAAAATGTCAATTTTGGTCACTGTGAGAGTTTAAAAAGTGGTTATTCAACATGAGGCACGATCCAATTGACATTTTGAGTCACTTCTGGTACAGTCCAAAAAATCAATTTTCTGATGAAAAACGATGACCGCGAAAATGTCGAACGTTCCGAAAATGGTCAATTTTGATGACATTTTAACATTTAATCTTTTGACTGTAAATTACTGTTGGATGTGAATTATTACTTTGTCAACTAAAATACTTGTATTTAAAGTCATTTCTGTACCTGAAAGTGGTCAAAATTGAAGGTTCCGAGTAAGCAAAGCTCTGTAAAAATTGCAATTTTTGTCACTATGAGGGTTTAAAAAGTTGTTATTCAACATGAGGCACGATCCAATTGACATTTTGAGTCACTTTTGGTACAGTCCACAAAAATCAATTTTCTGATGAAAAACGATGACCGCGGACATGTCGAACGTTCCCAAAATGGTCAATTTTGATGAAATTTTAACATATAATCTTTTGACTGTAAATTAGTGTTGGATGTGAATTATTACTTTTTCAACCAAAATAAGTGTGTTTAAAGTCAATTCTGTGCCTGAAAGTGGTCAAAATTGAAGCTTCTGAGTAAGCAAAACTCTGTAAAAATGGCAATTTTGGTCACTGTGAGGGTTTAAAAATTGGTTATTCAACATGAGGCACGATCCAATTGACATTTTGAGTCACTTTTGGTACAGTCCAAAAAATCAATTTTCTGTTGAAAAACGATGACCGCGGACATATCGAACGTTCCCAAAATGGTCAATTTTGATGGAATCTTAACATTTAATCTTTTGACTCTAAATTACTGTTGGATGTGAATTATTACTTTTTCAACTAAAATACGTGTGTTTAAAGACATTTCTGTGCCTGAAAGTGGTCAAAATTGAAGCTTCTGAGTAAGCAAAACTTTGTAAAAATGGCAATTTTTGTCACTATGAGGGTATAAAAAGTGGTTGTTCAACATGAGGCCTGATCCAATTGACATTTTGAGTCACTTTTGGTACATTCCAAAAAATCATTTTTTGATGAAAAACAATGACCGCGGATATGTCGAAGGTTCCCAAAATGGTCAATTTTAATGAAATTTTAACATTTAATCTTTTGTCCGTAAATTACTGTTGGATGTGAATTATCACTTTTTCAACTAAAATAAGTGTGTTTATAGTAATTTCTGTGCCTGAAAGTGGTCAAAATTGAAGCTTCCGGGTAAGCAAAACTCTGAAAAAAAGGCAATTTTGGTCACTGTGAGGGTTTAAAAAGTGGTTATTCAACATGAGGCACGATCCAATTGATATTTTGAGTCACTTCTGGTACAGTCCAAAAAAATCAATTTTCTGATGAAAAACGATGACCGCGAACATGTCGAACGTTCTCAAAATGGTCAATTTTGATGTCATTTTAACATTTAATCTTTTGACCGCAAATTACTGTTAGATGTGAACTATTACTTTTTCAACTAAAATAAGTGTGTTTAAAGTAATTTCTGTGCCTGAAATTGGTCAAAATTGAAGCTTCCGAGTAAGCAGAACTCTGTAAAAATGGCAATTTTTGTCACTATGAGGGTTTAAAAAGTGGTTATTCAACATGAGGCCCGATCCAATTGACATTTTGAGTCACTTTTGGTACATTCCAAAAAATAATTTTCTGATGAAAAACGATGACCGCGGATATGTCGAACGTTCCCAAAATGGTCAATTTTGATGAAATTTTAACATTTAATCTTTTGTCCGTAAATTACTGTTGGATGTGAATTATCACTTTATCAACTAAAATAAGTGTGTTTATAGTAATTTCTGTGCCTGAAAGTGGTCAAAATTGAAGCTTCCGAGTAAGCTAAACTCTGAAAAAAAGGCAATTTTGGTCACTGTGAGGTTTTAAAAAGTGGTTATTCAACATGAGGCACGATCCAATTGACATTTTGAGTCACTTCTGGTACAGTCCAAAAAATCAATTTTCTGATGAAAAACGATGACCACGAACATGTCGAACGTTCCCAAAATGGTCAATTTTGATGACATTTTAACATTTAATCTTTTGACTGTAAATACTGTTGGATGTGAATTATTACTTTTTCAACTAAAAAAGGTGTTTAATGTCATTTCTGTGCCTGAAAGTGGTCAAAATTGAAGCTTCAGAGTAAGCAAAACTCTGTAAAAATGGCAATTTTGGTCACTGTGAGAGTTTCAAAAGTGGTTATTCAACATGAGGCACAATCCAATTGACATTTTGAGTCACTTCTGGTACAGTCCAGAAAATCAATTTTCTGATGAAAAACGATGACCGCGAACATGTCGAACGTTCCCAAAATGGTCAATTTTGATGACATTTTAATATTTAATCTTTTGACTGTAAATTACTGTTGGATGTGAATTATTACTTTTTCAACTAAAATACTTGTATTTAAAGTCATTTCTGTACCTGAAAGTGGTCAAAATTGAAGGCTCCGAGTAAGCAAAGCTCTGTAGAAATTGCAATTTTTGTCACTATGAGGGTTTAAAAAGTTGTTATTCAACATGAGGCACGATCCAATTGACATTTTGAGTCACTTTTGGTACAGTCCAAAAAATCAATTTTCTGATGAAAAACGATGACCGCGGACATGTCGAACGTTCCCAAAATGGTCAATTTTGATGAAATTTTAACATATAATCTTTTGACTGTAAATACTGTTGGATGTGAATTATTACTTTTTCAACTAAAAAAGGTATTTAATGTCATTTCTGTGCCTGAAAGTGGTCAAAATTGAAGCTTCCGAGTAAGCAAAACTCTGTAAAAATGGCAATTTTGGTCACTGTGAGAGTTTAAAAAGTGGTTATTCAACATGAGGCACGATCCAATTGACATTTTGAGTCACTTCTGGTACAGTCCAAAAAAATCAATTTTCTGATGAAAAACGATGACCGCGAACATGTTGAACGTTCCCAAAATGGTCAATTTTGATGACATTTTAACATTTAATCTTTTGACTATAAATTACTGTTGGATGTGAATTATTACTTTTTCAACTAAAATACTTGTGTTTAAAGTCATTTCTGTACCTGAAAGTGCTCAAAATTGAAGGTTCCGTGTAAGCAAAGCTCTGTAAAAATTGCAATTTTGGTCACTGTGAGGGTTTAAAAAGTAGTTATTCAAGATGAGGCATGATCCAATTGACATTTTGAGTCACTTCTGGTACAGTCCAAAAAATCAATTTTCTGTTGAAAAACGATGACCGCGGACATGTCGAACGTTCCCAAAATGGTCAATTTTGATGGAATTTTAACATTTAATGTTTTGACTCTAAATTACTGTTGGATGTGAATTATTACTTTTTCAACTAAAATACGTGTGTTTAAAGACATTTCTGTGCCTGAAAGTGGTCAAAATTGAAGCTTCTGAGTAAGCAAAACTTTGTAAAAATGGCAATTTTTGTCACTATGAGGGTATAAAAAGTGGTTATTCAACATGAGGCCTGATCCAATTGACATTTTGAGTCACTTTTGGTACATTCCAAAAAATCATTTTTTGATGAAAAACGATGACCGCGAACATGTTGAACGTTCCCAAAATGGTCAATTTTGATGACATTTTAACATTTAATCTTTTAACCGTAAATTACTGTTGGATGTGAAATATTATTTTTGCAACTAAAATAAGTGTGTTTTAAGTAATTTCTGTGCCTGAAATTGGTCAAAATTGAAGCTTCCGAGTAAGCAGAAATCTGTAAAAATGGCAATTTTTGTCACTATGAGGGTTTAAAAAGTGGTTATTCAACATGAGGCACGATCCAATTGACATTTTGAATCACTTTTGGTACAGTCCAAAAAATCAATTTTCTGTTGAAAAACGATGACCGCGGACATGTCGAACGTTCCCAAAATGGTCAATTTTGATGGAATTTTAACATTTAATCTTTTGACTCTAAATTACTGTTGGATGTGAATTATTACTTTTTCAACTAAAATACATGTGTTTAAAGACATTTCTGTGCCTGAAAGTGGTCAAAATTGAAGCTTCTGAGTAAGCAAAACTCTGTAAAAATGGCAATTTTGGTCACTGTGAGGGTTTAAAAATTGGTTATTCAACATGAGGCACGATCCAATTGACATTTTGAGTCACTTTTGGTACAGTCCAAAAAATCAATTTTCTGTTGAAAAACGATGACCGCAGACATATAGAACGTTCCCAAAATGGTCAATTTTGATGGAATCTTAACATTTAATCTTTTGACTCTAAATTACTGTTGGATGTGAATTATTACTTTTTCAACTAAAATACGTGTGTTTAAAGACATTTCTGTGCCTGAAAGTGGTCAAAATTGAAGCTTCTGAGTAAGCAAAACTTTGTAAAAATGGCAATTTTTGTCACTATGAGGGTATTAAAAGTGGTTATTCAACATGAGGCCTGATCCAATTGACATTTTGAGTCACTTTTGGTACATTCCAAAAAATCATTTTTTGATGAAAAACGATGACCGCAAACATGTTGAACGTTCCCAAAATGGTCAATTTTGATGACATTTTAACATTTAATCTTTTGACTGTAAATTACTGTTGGATGTGAATTATTACTTTTTCAACTAAAATACTTGTGTTTAAAGTCATTTCTGTACCTGAAAGTGGTCAAAATTGAAGGTTCCGAGTAAGCAAAGCTCTGTAAAAATTGCAATTTTTGTCCTATGAGGGTTTAAAAAGTTGTTATTCAGCATGAGGCACGATCCAATTGACATTTTGAGTCACTTTTGGTACAGTCCAAAAAATCAATTTTCTGATGAAAAACGATGACCGCGGATATGTCAAACGTTCCCAAAATGATCAATTTTAATGAAATTTTAACATTTAATCTTTTGTCCGTAAATTACTGTTGGATGTGAATTATCACTTTTTCAACTAAAATAAGTGTGTTTATAGTAATTTCTGTGCCTGAAAGTGGTCAAAATTGAAGCTTCCGAGTAAGCAGAACTCTGTAAAAATGGCAATTTTTGTCACTATGAGGGTTTAAAAAGTGGTTATTCAGCATGAGGCACGATCCAATTGACATTTTGAGTCACTTTTGGTACAGTCCAAAAAATCAATTTTCTGATGAAAAACGATGACCGCGGATATGTCAAACGTTCCCAAAATGATCAATTTTAATGAAATTTTAACATTTAATCTTTTGTCCGTAAATTACTGTTGGATGTGAATTATCACTTTTTCAACTAAAATAAGTGTGTTTATAGTAATTTCTGTGCCTGAAAGTGGTCAAAATTGAAGCTTCCGAGTAAGCAAAACTCTGAAAAAAAGGCAATTTTGGTCACTGTGAGGGTTTAAAAAGTGGTTATTCAACATGAGGCACGATCCAATTGACATTTTGAATCATTTTTGGTACAGTCTAAAAAATCCATTTTCTGATGAAAAGCGATGACCGTGAACATGTCGAACGTTCCCAAAATGGTCAATTTTGATGACATTTTAACATTTAATCTTTTGACTGTAAATACTGTTGGATGTGAATTATTACTTTTTCAACTAAAAAAGGTGTTTAATGTCATTTCTATGCCTGAAAGTGGTCAAAATTGAAGCTTCCGAGTAAGCAAAACTCTGTAAAAATGGCAATTTTTGTCACTATGAGGGTTTAAAAAGTGGTTATTCAACATGAGGCACGATCTAATTGACATTTTGAGTCACTTTTGGTACAGTCCAAAAAATCAATTTTCTGTTGAAAAACGATGACCGCGGACATGTCGAACGTTCCCAAAATGGTCAATTTTGATGGAATTTTAACATTTAATCTTTTGACTCTAAATTACTGTTGGATGTGAATTATTACTTTTTCAACTAAAATACGTGTGTTTAAAGACATTTCTGTGCCTGAAAGTGGTCAAAATTGAAGCTTCTGAGTAAGCAAAACTTTGTCAAAATGGCAATTTTTGTCACTATGAGGGTTTAAAAAGTGGTGATTCAACATGAGGCCCGATCCAATTGACATTTTGAGTCACTTTTGGTACATTCCAAAAAATCATTTTCTGATGAAAAACGATGACCGCGGATATGTCAAACGTTCCCAAAATGGTCAATTTTGATGAAATTTTAACATTTAATCTTTTGTCCGTAAATTACTGTTGGATGTGAATTATCACTTTTTCAACTAAAATAAGTGTGTTTATAGTAATTTCTGTGCCTGAAAGTGGTCAAAATTGAAGCTTCAGAGTAAGAAAAACTCTGAAAAAAAGGCAATTTTGGTCACTGTGAGGGTTTAAAAAGTGGTTATTCAACATGAGGCACGATCCAATTGACATTTTGAATCATTTTTGGTACAGTCCAAAAAATCAATTTTCTGATGAAAAGCGATGACCGTGAACATGTCGAACGTTCCCAAAATGGTCAATTTTGATGACATTTTAACATTTAATCTTTTGACTCTAAATTACTGTTGGATGTTAATTATTACTTTTTCAACTAAAATACGTGTGTTTAAAGACATTTCTGTGCCTGAAAGTGGTCAAAATTGAAGCTTCTGAGTAAGCAAAACTTTGTAAAAATGGCAATTTTTGTCACTATGAGGGTTTAAAAAGTGGTTATTCAACATGAGGCCCGATCCAATTGACATTTTGAGTCACTTTTGGTACATTCCAAAAAATCTTTTTCTGATGAAAAACGATGACCGCGGATATGTCAAACGTTCCCAAAATGGTCAATTTTGATGAAATTTTAACATTTAATCTTTTGTCTGTAAATTACTGTTGGATGTGAATTATTACTTTTTCAACTAAAATACTTGTATTTAAAGTCATTTCTGTACCTGAAAGTGGTCAAAATTGAAGGTTCCGAGTAAGCAAAGCTCTGTAAAAATTGCAATTTTTGTCCTATGACCGTTTAAAAAGTTGTTATTCAGCATGAGGCACGATCCAATTGACATTTTGAGTCACTTTTGGTACAGTCCAAAAAATCAATTTTCTGATGAAAAACGATGACCGCGGATATGTCAAACGTTCTTTTGACTCTAAATTACTGTTGGATGTGAATTATTACTTTTTCAACTAAAATACGTGTGTTTAAAGACATTTCTGTGCCTGAAAGTGGTCAAAATTGAAGCTTCTGAGTAAGCAAAACTTTGTAAAAATGGCAATTTTTGTCACTATGAGGGTTTAAAAAGTGGTGATTCAACATGAGGCCCGATCCAATTGACATTTTGAGTCACTTTTGGTACATTCCAAAAAATCATTTTCTGATGAAAAACGATGACCGCGGATATGTCAAACGTTCCCAAAATGGTCAATTTTGATGAAAGTTTAACATTTAATCTTTTGTCCGTAAATTACTGTTGGATGTGAATTATCACTTTTTCAACTAAAATAAGTGTGTTTATAGTAATTTCTGTGCCTGAAAGTGGTCAAAATTGAAGCTTCAGAGTAAGCAAAACTCTGAAAAAAAGGCAATTTTGGTCACTGTGAGGGTTTAAAAAGTGGTTATTCAACATGAGGCACGATCCAATTGACATTTTGAATCATTTTTGGTACAGTCCAAAAAATCAATTTTCTGATGAAAAGCGATGACCGTGAACATGTCGAACGTTCCCAAAATGGTCAATTTTGATGACATTTTAACATTTAATCTTTTGACTCTAAATTACTGTTGGATGTTAATTATTACTTTTTCAACTAAAATACGTGTGTTTAAAGACATTTCTGTGCCTGAAAGTGGTCAAAATTGAAGCTTCTGAGTAAGCAAAACTTTGTAAAAATGGCAATTTTTGTCACTATGAGGGTTTAAAAAGTGGTTATTCAACATGAGGCCCGATCCAATTGACATTTTGAGTCACTTTTGGTACATTCCAAAAAATCTTTTTCTGATGAAAAACGATGACCGCGGATATGTCAAACGTTCCCAAAATGGTCAATTTTGATGAAATTTTAACATTTAATCTTTTGTCTGTAAATTACTGTTGGATGTGAATTATTACTTTTTCAACTAAAATACTTGTATTTAAAGTCATTTCTGTACCTGAAAGTGGTCAAAATTGAAGGTTCCGAGTAAGCAAAGCTCTGTAAAAATTGCAATTTTTGTCCTATGACGGTTTAAAAAGTTGTTATTCAGCATGAGGCACGATCCAATTGACATTTTGAGTCAATTTTGGTACAGTCCAAAAAATCAATTTTCTGATGAAAAACGATGACCGCGGATATGTCAAACGTTCCCAAAATGGTCAATTTTGATGAAATTTTAACATTGAATCTTTTGTCTGTAAATTACTGTTGGATGTGAATTATCACTTTTTCAACTAAAATAAGTGTGTTTATAGTAATTTCTGTGCCTGAAAGTGGTCAAAATTGAAGCTTCCGAGTAAGCAAAACTCTGAAAAAAAGGCAATTTTGGTCACTGTGAGGGTTTAAAAAGTGGTTATTCAACATGAGGCACGATCCAATTGACATTTTGAATCATTTTTGGTACAGTCTAAAAAATCCATTTTCTGATGAAAAGCGATGACCGTGAACATGTCGAACGTTCCCAAAATGGTCAATTTTGATGACATTTTAACATTTAATCTTTTGACTGTAAATACTGTTGGATGTGAATTATTACTTTTTCAACTAAAAAAGGTGTTTAATGTCATTTCTGTGCCTGAAAGTGGTCAAAATTGAAGCTTCAGAGTAAGCAAAACTCTGTAAAAATGGCAATTTTGGTCACTGTGAGAGTTTCAAAAGTGGTTATTCAACATGAGGCACGATCCAATTGACATTTTGAGTCACTTCTGGTACAGTCCAAAAAATCAATTTTCTGATGAAAAACGATGACCGCGAACATGTCGAACGTTCCCAAAATGGTCAATTTTGATGAAATTTTAACATTTAATCTTTTGACTGTAAATTAGTGTTGGATGTGAATTATTACTTTTTCAACCAAAATAAGTGTGTTTAAAGTCAATTCTGTGCCTGAAAGTGGTCAAAATTTAAGCTACTGAGTAAGCAAAACTTTGTAAAAATGGCAATTTTTGTCACTATGAGGGTTTAAAAAGTGGTTATTCAACATGAGGCCTGATCCAATTGACATTTTGAGGCACTTTTGGTACATTCCAAAAAATCATTTTTTGATGAAAAACGATGACCGCGGATATGTCGAACGTTCCCAAAATGGTCAATTTTGATGAAATTTTAACATTTAATCTTTTGTCCGTAAATTACTGTTGGATGTGAATTATCACTTTTTCAACTAAAATAAGTGTGTTTATTGTAATTTCTGTGCCTGAAAGTGGTCAAAATTGAAGCTTCCGAGTAAGCAAAACTCTGAAAAAAGGCAATTTTGGTCACTGTGAGGGTTTAAAAAGTGGTTATTCAACATGAGGCACGATCCAATTGACATTTTGAGTCACTTCTGGTACAGTCCAAAAAAATCAATTTTCTGATGAAAAACGATGACCGCGAACATGTCGAACGTTCCCAAAATGGTCAATTTTGATGTCATTTTAACATTTAATCTTTTGACCGTAAATTACTGTTGGATGTGAATTATTACTTTTTCAACTAAAATAAGTGTGTTTAAAGTAATTTCTGTGCCTGAAATTGGTCAAAATTGAAGCTTCCGAGTAAGCAGAACTCTGTAAAAATGGCAATTTTTGTCACTATGAGGGTTTAAAAAGTGGTTATTCAACATGAGGCACGATCCAATTGACATTGTGAGTCACTTTTGGTACAGTCCAAAAAATCAATTTTCTGTTGAAAAACGATGACTGCGGACATGTCGAACGTTCCCAAAATGGTCAATTTTGATGGAATTTTAACATTTAATCGTTTGACTCTAAATTACTGTTGGATGTTAATTATTACTTTTTCAACTAAAATACGTGTGCTTAAAGACATTTCTGTGCCTGAAAGTGGTCAAAATTGAAGCTTCTGAGTAAGCAAAACTTTGTAAAAATGGCAATTTTTGTCACTATGAGGGTTTAAAAAGTGGTTATTCAACATGAGGCCCGATCCAATTGACATTTTGAGTCACTTTTGGTACATTCCAAAAAATCATTTTCTGATGAAAAACGATGACCGCGGATATGTCAAACGTTCCCAAAATGGTCAATTTTGATGAAATTTTAACATTTAATCTTTTGTCTGTAAATTACTGTTGGATGTGAATTATTACTTTTTCAGCTAAAATACTTGTATTTAAAGTCATTTCTGTACCTGAAAGTGGTCAAAATTGAAGGTTCCGAGTAAGCAAAGCTCTGTAAAAATTGCAATTTTTGTCCTATGAGGGTTTAAAAAGTTGTTATTCAGCATGAGGCACGATCCAATTGACATTTTGAGTCACTTTTGGTACAGTCCAAAAAATCAATTTTCTGATGAAAAACGATGACCGCGGATATGTCAAACGTTCCCAAAATGGTCAATTTTGATGAAATTTTAACATTGAATCTTTTGTCTGTAAATTACTGTTGGATGTAAATTATCACTTTTTCAACTAAAATAAGTGTGTTTATAGTAATTTCTGTGCCTAAAAGTGATCAAAATTGAAGCTTCCGAGTAAGCAAAACTCTGAAAAAAAGGCAATTTTGGTCACTGTGAGGGTTTAAAAAGTGGTTATTCAACATGAGGCACGATCCAATTGACATTTTGAATCATTTTTGGTACAGTCCAAAAAATCAATCTTCTGATGAAAAACGATGACCGTGAACATGTCGAACGTTCCCAAAATGGTCAATTGTGATGACATTTTAACATTTAATCTTTTGACTGTAAATACTGTTGGATGTGAATTATTACTTTTTCAACTAAAAAAGGTGTTTAATGTCATTTCTGTGCCTGAAAGTGGTCAAAATTGAAGCTTCAGAGTAAGCAAAACTCTGTAAAAATGGCAATTTTGGTCACTGTGAGGGTATAAAAAGTGGTTATTCAACATGAGGCCTGATCCAATTGACAGTTTGAGTCACTTTTGGTACATTCCAAAAAATCATTTTTTGATGAAAAACGATGACCGCGGATATGTCGAACGTTCCCAAAATGGTCAATTTTGATGTCATTTTAACATTTAATCTTTTGACCGCAAATTACTGTTGGATGTGAATTATTACTTTTTCAACTAAAATACGTGTGTTTAAAGACATTTCTGTGCCTGAAAGTGGTCAAAATTGAAGCTTCTGAGTAAGCAAAACTCTGTAAAAATGGCAATTTTGGTCACTGTGAGAGTTTCAAGAGTGGTTATTCAACATGAAGCACGATCCAATTGACATTTTGAGTCACTTCTGGTACAGTCCAAAAAATCAATTTTCTGATGAAAAACGATGACCGCGAACATGTCGAACGTTCCCAAAATGGTCAATTTTGATGACATTTTAACATTTAATCTTTTGACTGTAAATTACTGTTGGATGTGAAATATTACTTTTTCAACTAAAATACTTGTATTTAAAGTCATTTCTGTACCTGAAAGTGGTCAAAATTGAAGGTTCCGAGTAAGCAAAGCTCTGTAAAAATTGCAATTTTTGTCACTATGAGGGTTTAAAAAGTTGTTATTCAACATGAGGCACGATCCAATTGACATTTTGAGTCACTTTTGGTACAGTCCAAAAAATCAATTTTCTGATGAAAAACGATGACCGCGGACATGTCGAACGTTCCCAAAATGGTCAATTTTGATGAAATTTTAACATATAATCTTTTGACTGTAAATACTGTTGGATGTAAATTATTACTTTTTCAACTAAAAAAGGTATTTAATGTCATTTCTGTGCCTGAAAGTGGTCAAAATTGAAGCTTCTGAGTAAGCAAAACTCTGTAAAAATGTAAATTTTGGTCACTGTGAGAGTTTAAAAAGTGGTTATTCAACATGAGGCACGATCCAATTGACATTTTGAGTCACTTCCGGTACAGTCCAAAAAATCAATTTTCCGATGAAAAACGATGACCGCGAACATGTCGAACGTTCCGAAAATGGTCAATTTTGATGACATTTTAACATTTAATCTTTTGACTGTAAATTACTGTTGGATGTGAATTATTACTTTTTCAACTAAAATACTTGTATTTAAAGTCATTTCTGTACCTGAAAGTGGTCAAAATTGAAGGTTCCGAGTAAGCAAAGCTCTGTAAAAATTGCAATTTTTGTCACTATGAGGGTTTAAAAAGTTGTTATTCAACATGAGGCACGATCCAATTGACATTTTGAGTCACTTTTGGTACAGTCCACAAAAATCAATTTTCTGATGAAAAACGATGACCGCGGACATGTCGAACGTTCCCAAAATGGTCAATTTTGATGAAATTTTAACATATAATCTTTTGACTGTAAATTAGTGTTGGATGTGAATTATTACTTTTTCAACCAAAATAAGTGTGTTTAAAGTCAATTCTGTGCCTGAAAGTGGTCAAAATTAAAGCTTCTGAGTAAGCAAAACTCTGTAAAAATGGCAATTTTGGTCACTGTGAGGGTTTAAAAATTGGTTATTCAACATGAGGCACGATCCAATTGACATTTTGAGTCACTTTTTGTACAGTCCAAAAAATCAATTTTCTGTTGAAAAACGATGACCGCGGACATATCGAACGTTCCCAAAATGGTCAATTTTGATGGAATCTTAACATTTAATCTTTTGACTCTAAATTACTGTTGGATGTGAATTATTACTTTTTCAACTAAAATACGTGTGTTTAAAGACATTTCTGTGCCTGAAAGTGGTCAAAATTGAAGCTTCTGAGTAAGCAAAACTTTGTAAAAATGGCAATTTTTGTCACTATGAGGGTATAAAAAGTGGTTATTCAACATGAGGCACGATCCAATTGATATTTTGAGTCACTTCTGGTACAGTCCAAAAAAATCAATTTTCTGATGAAAAACGATGACCGCGAACATGTCGAACGTTCTCAAAATGGTCAATTTTGATGTCATTTTAACATTTAATCTTTTGACCGCAAATTACTGTTAGATGTGAATTATTACTTTTTCAACTAAAATAAGTGTGTTTAAAGTAATTTCTGTGCCTGAAATTGGTCTAAAATTGAAGCTTCCGAGTAAGCAGAACTCTGTAAAAATGGCAATTTTTGTCACTATGAGGGTTTAAAAAGTGGTTATTCAACATGAGGCCCGATCCAATTGACATTTTGAGTCACTTTTGGTACATTCCAAAAAATCATTTTCTGATGAAAAACGATGACCGCGGATATGTCGAACGTTCCCAAAATGGTCAATTTTGATGAAATTTTAACATTTAATCTTTTGTCCGTAAATTACTGTTGGATGTGAATTATCACTTTATCAACTAAAATAAGTGTGTTTATAGTAATTTCTGTGCCTGAAAGTGGTCAAAATTGAAGCTTCCGAGTAAGCTAAACTCTGAAAAAAAGGCAATTTTGGTCACTGTGAGGTTTTAAAAAGTGGTTATTCAACATGAGGCACGATCCAATTGACATTTTGAGTCACTTCTGGTACAGTCCAAAAAATCAATTTTCTGATGAAAAACGATGACCACGAACATGTCGAACGTTCCCAAAATGGTCAATTTTGATGACATTTTAACATTTAATCTTTTGACTGTAAATACTGTTGGATGTGAATTATTACTTTTTCAACTAAAAAAGGTGTTTAATGTCATTTCTGTGCCTGAAAGTGGTCAAAATTGAAGCTTCAGAGTAAGCAAAACTCTGTAAAAATGGCAATTTTGGTCACTGTGAGAGTTTCAAAAGTGGTTATTCAACATGAGGCACAATCCAATTGACATTTTGAGTCACTTCTGGTACAGTCCAGAAAATCAATTTTCTGATGAAAAACGATGACCGCGAACATGTCGAACGTTCCCAAAATGGTCAATTTTGATGACATTTTAATATTTAATCTTTTGACTGTAAATTACTGTTGGATGTGAATTATTACTTTTTCAACTAAAATACTTGTATTTAAAGTCATTTCTGTACCTGAAAGTGGTCAAAATTGAAGGCTCCGAGTAAGCAAAGCTCTGTAAAAATTGCAATTTTTGTCACTATGAGGGTTTAAAAAGTTGTTATTCAACATGAGGCACGATCCATTTGACATTTTGAGTCACTTTTGGTACAGTCCAAAAAATCAATTTTCTGATGAAAAACGATGACCGCGGACATGTCGAACGTTCCCAAAATGGTCAATTTTGATGAAATTTTAACATATAATCTTTTGACTGTAAATACTGTTGGATGTGAATTATTACTTTTTCAACTAAAAAAGGTATTTAATGTCATTTCTGTGCCTGAAAGTGGTCAAAATTAAAGCTTCTGAGTAAGCAAAACTCTGTAAAAATGGCAATTTTGGTCACTGTGAGGGTTTAAAAATTGGTTATTCAACATGAGGCACGATCCAATTGACATTTTGAGTCACTTTTGGTACAGTCCAAAAAATCAATTTTCTGTTGAAAAACGATGACCGCGGACATATCGAACGTTCCCAAAATGGTCAATTTTGATGGAATCTTAACATTTAATCTTTTGACTCTAAATTACTGTTGGATGTGAAGTATTACTTTTTCAACTAAAATACGTGTGTTTAAAGACATTTCTGTGCCTGAAAGTGGTCAAAATTGAAGCTTCTGAGTAAGCAAAACTTTGTAAAAATGGCAATTTTTGTCACTATGAGGGTATAAAAAGTGGTTATTCAACATGAGGCCTGATCCAATTGACATTTTGAGTCACTTTTGGTACATTCCAAAAAATCATTTTTTGATGAAAAACGATGACCGCGGATATGTCGAACGTTCCCAAAATGGTCAATTTTGATGTCATTTTAACATTTAATCTTTTGACCGCAAATTACTGTTGGATGTGAATTATTACTTTTTCAACTAAAATACGTGTGTTTAAAGACATTTCTGTGCCTGAAAGTGGTCAAAATTGAAGCTTCTGAGTAAGCAAAACTCTGTAAAAATGGCAATTTTGGTCACTGTGAGAGTTTCAAGAGTGGTTATTCAACATGAAGCACGATCCAATTGACATTTTGAGTCACTTCTGGTACAGTCCAAAAAATCAATTTTCTGATGAAAAACGATGACCGCGAACATGTCGAACGTTCCCAAAATGGTCAATTTTGATGACATTTTAACATTTAATCTTTTGACTGTAAATTACTGTTGGATGTGAAATATTACTTTTTCAACTAAAATACTTGTATTTAAAGTCATTTCTGTACCTGAAAGTGGTCAAAATTGAAGGTTCCGAGTAAGCAAAGCTCTGTAAAAATTGCAATTTTTGTCACTATGAGGGTTTACAAAGTTGTTATTCAACATGAGGCACGATCCAATTGACATTTTGAGTCACTTTTGGTACAGTCCAAAAAATCAATTTTCTGATGAAAAACGATGACCGCGGACATGTCGAACGTTCCCAAAATGGTCAATTTTGATGAAATTTTAACATATAATCTTTTGACTGTAAATACTGTTGGATGTAAATTATTACTTTTTCAACTAAAAAAGGTATTTAATGTCATTTCTGTGCCTGAAAGTGGTCAAAATTGAAGCTTCTGAGTAAGCAAAACTCTGTAAAAATGTAAATTTTGGTCACTGTGAGAGTTTAAAAAGTGGTTATTCAACATGAGGCACGATCCAATTGACATTTTGAGTCACTTCCGGTACAGTCCAAAAAATCAATTTTCCGATGAAAAACGATGACCGCGAACATGTCGAACGTTCCGAAAATGGTCAATTTTGATGACATTTTAACATTTAATCTTTTGACTGTAAATTACTGTTGGATGTGAATTATTACTTTTTCAACTAAAATACTTGTATTTAAAGTCATTTCTGTACCTGAAAGTGGTCAAAATTGAAGCTTCTGAGTAAGCAAAACTCTGTAAAAATGGCAATTTTGGTCACTGTGAGGGTTTAAAAATTGGTTATTCAACATGAGGCACGATCCAATTGACATTTTGAGTCACTTTTTGTACAGTCCAAAAAATCAATTTTCTGTTGAAAAACGATGACCGCGGACATATCGAACGTTCCCAAAATGGTCAATTTTGATGGAATCTTAACATTTAATCTTTTGACTCTAAATTACTGTTGGATGTGAATTATTACTTTTTCAACTAAAATACGTGTGTTTAAAGACATTTCTGTGCCTGAAAGTGGTCAAAATTGAAGCTTCTGAGTAAGCAAAACTTTGTAAAAATGGCAATTTTTGTCACTATGAGGGTATAAAAAGTGGTTATTCAACATGAGGCACGATCCAATTGATATTTTGAGTCACTTCTGGTACAGTCCAAAAAAATCAATTTTCTGATGAAAAACGATGACCGCGAACATGTCGAACGTTCTCAAAATGGTCAATTTTGATGTCATTTTAACATTTAATCTTTTGACCGCAAATTACTGTTAGATGTGAATTAATACTTTTTCAACTAAAATAAGTGTGTTTAAAGTAATTTCTGTGCCTGAAATTGGTCAAAATTGAAGCTTCCGAGTAAGCAGAACTCTGTAAAAATGGCAATTTTTGTCACTATGAGGGTTTAAAAAGTGGTTATTCAACATGAGGCCCGATCCAATTGACATTTTGAGTCACTTTTGGTACATTCCAAAAAATCATTTTCTGATGAAAAACGATGACCGCGGATATGTCGAACGTTCCCAAAATGGTCAATTTTGATGAAATTTTAACATTTAATCTTTTGTCCGTAAATTACTGTTGGATGTGAATTATCACTTTATCAACTAAAATAAGTGTGTTTATAGTAATTTCTGTGCCTGAAAGTGGTCAAAATTGAAGCTTCCGAGTAAGCTAAACTCTGAAAAAAAGGCAATTTTGGTCACTGTGAGGTTTTAAAAAGTGGTTATTCAACATGAGGCACGATCCAATTGACATTTTGAGTCACTTCTGGTACAGTCCAAAAAATCAATTTTCTGATGAAAAACGATGACCACGAACATGTCGAACGTTCCCAAAATGGTCAATTTTGATGACATTTTAACATTTAATCTTTTGACTGTAAATACTGTTGGATGTGAATTATTACTTTTTCAACTAAAAAAGGTGTTTAATGTCATTTCTGTGCCTGAAAGTGGTCAAAATTGAAGCTTCAGAGTAAGCAAAACTCTGTAAAAATGGCAATTTTGGTCACTGTGAGAGTTTCAAAAGTGGTTATTCAACATGAGGCACAATCCAATTGACATTTTGAGTCACTTCTGGTACAGTCCAGAAAATCAATTTTCTGATGAAAAACGATGACCGCGAACATGTCGAACGTTCCCAAAATGGTCAATTTTGATGACATTTTAATATTTAATCTTTTGACTGTAAATTACTGTTGGATGTGAATTATTACTTTTTCAACTAAAATACTTGTATTTAAAGTCATTTCTGTACCTGAAAGTGGTCGAAATTGAAGGCTCCGAGTAAGCAAAGCTCTGTAAAAATTGCAATTTTTGTCACTATGAGGGTTTAAAAAGTTGTTATTCAACATGAGGCACGATCCAATTGACATTTTGAGTCACTTTTGGTACAGTCCAAAAAATCAATTTTCTGATGAAAAACGATGACCGCGGACATGTCGAACGTTCCCAAAATGGTCAATTTTGATGAAATTTTAACATATAATCTTTTGACTGTAAATACTGTTGGATGTGAATTATTACTTTTTCAACTAAAAAAGGTATTTAATGTCATTTCTGTGCCTGAAAGTGGTCAAAATTGAAGCTTCCGAGTAAGCAAAACTCTGTAAAAATGGCAATTTTGGTCACTGTGAGAGTTTAAAAAGTGGTTATTCAACATGAGGCACGATCCAATTGACATTTTGAGTCACTTTTTGTACAGTCCAAAAAATCAATTTTCTGTTGAAAAACGATGACCGCGGACATATCGAACGTTCCCAAAATGGTCAATTTTGATGGAATCTTAACATTTAATCTTTTGACTCTAAATTACTGTTGGATGTGAATTATTACTTTTTCAACTAAAATACGTGTGTTTAAAGACATTTCTGTGCCTGAAAGTGGTCAAAATTGAAGCTTCTGAGTAAGCAAAACTTTGTAAAAATGGCAATTTTTGTCACTATGAGGGTATAAAAAGTGGTTATTCAACATGAGGCACGATCCAATTGATATTTTGAGTCACTTCTGGTACAGTCCAAAAAAATCAATTTTCTGATGAAAAACGATGACCGCGAACATGTCGAACGTTCTCAAAATGGTCAATTTTGATGTCATTTTAACATTTAATCTTTTGACCGCAAATTACTGTTAGATGTGAATTATTACTTTTTCAACTAAAATAAGTGTGTTTAAAGTAATTTCTGTGCCTGAAATTGGTCTAAAATTGAAGCTTCCGAGTAAGCAGAACTCTGTAAAAATGGCAATTTTTGTCACTATGAGGGTTTAAAAAGTGGTTATTCAACATGAGGCCCGATCCAATTGACATTTTGAGTCACTTTTGGTACATTCCAAAAAATCATTTTCTGATGAAAAACGATGACCGCGGATATGTCGAACGTTCCCAAAATGGTCAATTTTGATGAAATTTTAACATTTAATCTTTTGTCCGTAAATTACTGTTGGATGTGAATTATCACTTTATCAACTAAAATAAGTGTGTTTATAGTAATTTCTGTGCCTGAAAGTGGTCAAAATTGAAGCTTCCGAGTAAGCTAAACTCTGAAAAAAAGGCAATTTTGGTCACTGTGAGGTTTTAAAAAGTGGTTATTCAACATGAGGCACGATCCAATTGACATTTTGAGTCACTTCTGGTACAGTCCAAAAAATCAATTTTCTGATGAAAAACGATGACCACGAACATGTCGAACGTTCCCAAAATGGTCAATTTTGATGACATTTTAACATTTAATCTTTTGACTGTAAATACTGTTGGATGTGAATTATTACTTTTTCAACTAAAAAAGGTGTTTAATGTCATTTCTGTGCCTGAAAGTGGTCAAAATTGAAGCTTCAGAGTAAGCAAAACTCTGTAAAAATGGCAATTTTGGTCACTGTGAGAGTTTCAAAAGTGGTTATTCAACATGAGGCACAATCCAATTGACATTTTGAGTCACTTCTGGTACAGTCCAGAAAATCAATTTTCTGATGAAAAACGATGACCGCGAACATGTCGAACGTTCCCAAAATGGTCAATTTTGATGACATTTTAATATTTAATCTTTTGACTGTAAATTACTGTTGGATGTGAATTATTACTTTTTCAACTAAAATACTTGTATTTAAAGTCATTTCTGTACCTGAAAGTGGTCAAAATTGAAGGCTCCGAGTAAGCAAAGCTCTGTAAAAATTGCAATTTTTGTCACTATGAGGGTTTAAAAAGTTGTTATTCAACATGAGGCACGATCCATTTGACATTTTGAGTCACTTTTGGTACAGTCCAAAAAATCAATTTTCTGATGAAAAACGATGACCGCGGACATGTCGAACGTTCCCAAAATGGTCAATTTTGATGAAATTTTAACATATAATCTTTTGACTGTAAATACTGTTGGATGTGAATTATTACTTTTTCAACTAAAAAAGGTATTTAATGTCATTTCTGTGCCTGAAAGTGGTCAAAATTAAAGCTTCTGAGTAAGCAAAACTCTGTAAAAATGGCAATTTTGGTCACTGTGAGGGTTTAAAAATTGGTTATTCAACATGAGGCACGATCCAATTGACATTTTGAGTCACTTTTGGTACAGTCCAAAAAATCAATTTTCTGTTGAAAAACGATGACCGCGGACATATCGAACGTTCCCAAAATGGTCAATTTTGATGGAATCTTAACATTTAATCTTTTGACTCTAAATTACTGTTGGATGTGAAGTATTACTTTTTCAACTAAAATACGTGTGTTTAAAGACATTTCTGTGCCTGAAAGTGGTCAAAATTGAAGCTTCTGAGTAAGCAAAACTTTGTAAAAATGGCAATTTTTGTCACTATGAGGGTATAAAAAGTGGTTATTCAACATGAGGCCTGATCCAATTGACATTTTGAGTCACTTTTGGTACATTCCAAAAAATCATTTTTTGATGAAAAACGATGACCGCGGATATGTCGAACGTTCCCAAAATGGTCAATTTTGATGTCATTTTAACATTTAATCTTTTGACCGCAAATTACTGTTGGATGTGAATTATTACTTTTCCAACTAAAATACGTGTGTTTAAAGACATTTCTGTGCCTGAAAGTGGTCAAAATTGAAGCTTCTGAGTAAGCAAAACTCTGTAAAAATGGCAATTTTGGTCACTGTGAGAGTTTCAAGAGTGGTTATTCAACATGAAGCACGATCCAATTGACATTTTGAGTCACTTCTGGTACAGTCCAAAAAATCAATTTTCTGATGAAAAACGATGACCGCGAACATGTCGAACGTTCCCAAAATGGTCAATTTTGATGACATTTTAACATTTAATCTTTTGACTGTAAATTACTGTTGGATGTGAAATATTACTTTTTCAACTAAAATACTTGTATTTAAAGTCATTTCTGTACCTGAAAGTGGTCAAAATTGAAGGTTCCGAGTAAGCAAAGCTCTGTAAAAATTGCAATTTTTGTCACTATGAGGGTTTAAAAAGTTGTTATTCAACATGAGGCACGATCCAATTGACATTTTGAGTCACTTTTGGTACAGTCCAAAAAATCAATTTTCTGATGAAAAACGATGACCGCGGACATGTCGAACGTTCCCAAAATGGTCAATTTTGATGAAATTTTAACATATAATCTTTTGACTGTAAATACTGTTGGATGTAAATTATTACTTTTTCAACTAAAAAAGGTATTTAATGTCATTTCTGTGCCTGAAAGTGGTCAAAATTGAAGCTTCTGAGTAAGCAAAACTCTGTAAAAATGTAAATTTTGGTCACTGTGAGAGTTTAAAAAGTGGTTATTCAACATGAGGCACGATCCAATTGACATTTTGAGTCAATTCCGGTACAGTCCAAAAAATCAATTTTCCGATGAAAAACGATGACCGCGAACATGTCGAACGTTCCGAAAATGGTCAATTTTGATGACATTTTAACATTTAATCTTTTGACTGTAAATTACTGTTGGATGTGAATTATTACTTTTTCAACTAAAATACTTGTATTTAAAGTCATTTCTGTACCTGAAAGTGGTCAAAATTGAAGGTTCCGAGTAAGCAAAGCTCTGTAAAAATTGCAATTTTTGTCACTATGAGGGTTTAAAAAGTTGTTATTCAACATGAGGCACGATCCAATTGACATTTTGAGTCACTTTTGGTACAGTCCACAAAAATCAATTTTCTGATGAAAAACGATGACCGCGGACATGTCGAACGTTCCCAAAATGGTCAATTTTGATGAAATTTTAACATATAATCTTTTGACTGTAAATTAGTGTTGGATGTGAATTATTACTTTTTCAACCAAAATAAGTGTGTTTAAAGTCAATTCTGTGCCTGAAAGTGGTCAAAATTGAAGCTTCTGAGTAAGCAAAACTCTGTAAAAATGGCAATTTTGGTCACTGTGAGGGTTTAAAAATTGGTTATTCAACATGAGGCACGATCCAATTGACATTTTGAGTCACTTTTTGTACAGTCCAAAAAATCAATTTTCTGTTGAAAAACGATGACCGCGGACATATCGAACGTTCCCAAAATGGTCAATTTTGATGGAATCTTAACATTTAATCTTTTGACTCTAAATTACTGTTGGATGTGAATTATTACTTTTTCAACTAAAATACGTGTGTTTAAAGACATTTCTGTGCCTGAAAGTGGTCAAAATTGAAGCTTCTGAGTAAGCAAAACTTTGTAAAAATGGCAATTTTTGTCACTATGAGGGTATAAAAAGTGGTTATTCAACATGAGGCACGATCCAATTGATATTTTGAGTCACTTCTGGTACAGTCCAAAAAAATCAATTTTCTGATGAAAAACGATGACCGCGAACATGTCGAACGTTCTCAAAATGGTCAATTTTGATGTCATTTTAACATTTAATCTTTTGACCGCAAATTACTGTTAGATGTGAATTATTACTTTTTCAACTAAAATAAGTGTGTTTAAAGTAATTTCTGTGCCTGAAATTGGTCAAAATTGAAGCTTCCGAGTAAGCAGAACTCTGTAAAAATGGCAATTTTTGTCACTATGAGGGTTTAAAAAGTGGTTATTCAACATGAGGCCCGATCCAATTGACATTTTGAGTCACTTTTGGTACATTCCAAAAAATCATTTTCTGATGAAAAACGATGACCGCGGATATGTCGAACGTTCCCAAAATGGTCAATTTTGATGAAATTTTAACATTTAATCTTTTGTCCGTAAATTACTGTTGGATGTGAATTATCACTTTATCAACTAAAATAAGTGTGTTTATAGTAATTTCTGTGCCTGAAAGTGGTCAAAATTGAAGCTTCCGAGTAAGCTAAACTCTGAAAAAAAGGCAATTTTGGTCACTGTGAGGTTTTAAAAAGTGGTTATTCAACATGAGGCACGATCCAATTGACATTTTGAGTCACTTCTGGTACAGTCCAAAAAATCAATTTTCTGATGAAAAACGATGACCACGAACATGTCGAACGTTCCCAAAATGGTCAATTTTGATGACATTTTAACATTTAATCTTTTGACTGTAAATACTGTTGGATGTGAATTATTACTTTTTCAACTAAAAAAGGTGTTTAATGTCATTTCTGTGCCTGAAAGTGGTCAAAATTGAAGCTTCAGAGTAAGCAAAACTCTGTAAAAATGGCAATTTTGGTCACTGTGAGAGTTTCAAAAGTGGTTATTCAACATGAGGCACAATCCAATTGACATTTTGAGTCACTTCTGGTACAGTCCAGAAAATCAATTTTCTGATGAAAAACGATGACCGCGAACATGTCGAACGTTCCCAAAATGGTCAATTTTGATGACATTTTAATATTTAATCTTTTGACTGTAAATTACTGTTGGATGTGAATTATTACTTTTTCAACTAAAATACTTGTATTTAAAGTCATTTCTGTACCTGAAAGTGGTCAAAATTGAAGGCTCCGAGTAAGCAAAGCTCTGTAAAAATTGCAATTTTTGTCACTATGAGGGTTTAAAAAGTTGTTATTCAACATGAGGCACGATCCAATTGACATTTTGAGTCACTTTTGGTACAGTCCAAAAAATCA
The DNA here is from genome assembly GCF_964263255.1 of Lissotriton vulgaris. Classification (NCBI taxonomy): domain Eukaryota; kingdom Metazoa; phylum Chordata; class Amphibia; order Caudata; family Salamandridae; genus Lissotriton; species Lissotriton vulgaris. The sequence continues at coordinate 106,051 of NW_028250047.1, forward strand.
ATTTTCTGATGAAAAACGATGACCGCGCACATGTCGAACGTTCCCAAAATGGTCAATTTTGATGAAATTTTAACATATAATCTTTTGACTGTAAATACTGTTGGATGTGAATTATTACTTTTTCAACTAAAAAAGGTATTTAATGTCATTTCTGTGCCTGAAAGTGGTCAAAATTGAAGCTTCCGAGTAAGCAAAACTCTGTAAAAATGGCAATTTTGGTCACTGTGAGAGTTTAAAAAGTGGTTATTCAACATGAGGCACGATCCAATTGACATTTTGAGTCACTTCTGGTACAGTCCAAAAAAATCAATTTTCTGATGAAAAACGATGACCGCGAACATGTTGAACGTTCCCAAAATGGTCAATTTTAATGACATTTTAACATTTAATCTTTTGACTGTAAATTACTGTTGGATGTGAATTATTACTTTTTCAACTAAAATACTTGTGTTTAAAGTCATTTCTGTACCTGAAAGTGCTCAAAATTGAAGGTTCCGAGTAAGCAAAGCTCTGTAAAAATTGCAATTTTGGTCACTGTGAGGGTTTAAAAAGTAGTTATTCAAGATGAGGCATGATCCAATTGACATTTTGAGTCACTTCTGGTACAGTCCAAAAAATCAATTTTCTGTTGAAAAACGATGACCGCGGACATGTCGAACGTTCCCAAAATGGTCAATTTTGATGACATTTTAACATTTAATCTTTTGACTGTAAATTACTGTTGGATGTGAATTATTACTTTTTCAACTAAAATACGTGTGTTTAAAGACATTTCTGTGCCTGAAAGTGGTCAAAATTGAAGCTTCTGAGTAAGCAAAACTTTGTAAAAATGGCAATTTTTGTCACTATGAGGGTATAAAAAGTGGTTATTCAACATGAGGCCTGATCCAATTGACATTTTGAGTCACTTTTGGTACATTCCAAAAAATCATTTTTTGATGAAAAACGATGACCGCGGATATGTCGAACGTTCCCAAAATGGTCAATTTTGATGTCATTTTAACATTTAATCTTTTGACCGCAAATTACTGTTGGATGTGAATTATTACTTTTTCAACTAAAATACGTGTGTTTAAAGACATTTCTGTGCCTGAAAGTGGTCAAAATTGAAGCTTCTGAGTAAGCAAAACTCTGTAAAAATGGCAATTTTGGTCACTGTGAGAGTTTCAAGAGTGGTTATTCAACATGAAGCACGATCCAATTGACATTTTGAGTCACTTCTGGTACAGTCCAAAAAATCAATTTTCTGATGAAAAACGATGACCGCGAACATGTCGAACGTTCCCAAAATGGTCAATTTTGATGACATTTTAACATTTAATCTTTTGACTGTAAATTACTGTTGGATGTGAAATATTACTTTTTCAACTAAAATACTTGTATTTAAAGTCATTTCTGTACCTGAAAGTGGTCAAAATTGAAGGTTCCGAGTAAGCAAAGCTCTGTAAAAATTGCAATTTTTGTCACTATGAGGGTTTACAAAGTTGTTATTCAACATGAGGCACGATCCAATTGACATTTTGAGTCACTTTTGGTACAGTCCAAAAAATCAATTTTCTGATGAAAAACGATGACCGCGGACATGTCGAACGTTCCCAAAATGGTCAATTTTGATGAAATTTTAACATATAATCTTTTGACTGTAAATACTGTTGGATGTAAATTATTACTTTTTCAACTAAAAAAGGTATTTAATGTCATTTCTGTGCCTGAAAGTGGTCAAAATTGAAGCTTCTGAGTAAGCAAAACTCTGTAAAAATGTAAATTTTGGTCACTGTGAGAGTTTAAAAAGTGGTTATTCAACATGAGGCACGATCCAATTGACATTTTGAGTCACTTCCGGTACAGTCCAAAAAATCAATTTTCCGATGAAAAACGATGACCGCGAACATGTCGAACGTTCCGAAAATGGTCAATTTTGATGACATTTTAACATTTAATCTTTTGACTGTAAATTACTGTTGGATGTGAATTATTACTTTTTCAACTAAAATACTTGTATTTAAAGTCATTTCTGTACCTGAAAGTGGTCAAAATTGAAGCTTCTGAGTAAGCAAAACTCTGTAAAAATGGCAATTTTGGTCACTGTGAGGGTTTAAAAATTGGTTATTCAACATGAGGCACGATCCAATTGACATTTTGAGTCACTTTTTGTACAGTCCAAAAAATCAATTTTCTGTTGAAAAACGATGACCGCGGACATATCGAACGTTCCCAAAATGGTCAATTTTGATGGAATCTTAACATTTAATCTTTTGACTCTAAATTACTGTTGGATGTGAATTATTACTTTTTCAACTAAAATACGTGTGTTTAAAGACATTTCTGTGCCTGAAAGTGGTCAAAATTGAAGCTTCTGAGTAAGCAAAACTTTGTAAAAATGGCAATTTTTGTCACTATGAGGGTATAAAAAGTGGTTATTCAACATGAGGCACGATCCAATTGATATTTTGAGTCACTTCTGGTACAGTCCAAAAAAATCAATTTTCTGATGAAAAACGATGACCGCGAACATGTCGAACGTTCTCAAAATGGTCAATTTTGATGTCATTTTAACATTTAATCTTTTGACCGCAAATTACTGTTAGATGTGAATTAATACTTTTTCAACTAAAATAAGTGTGTTTAAAGTAATTTCTGTGCCTGAAATTGGTCAAAATTGAAGCTTCCGAGTAAGCAGAACTCTGTAAAAATGGCAATTTTTTTCACTATGAGGGTTTAAAAAGTGGTTATTCAACATGAGGCCCGATCCAATTGACATTTTGAGTCACTTTTGGTACATTCCAAAAAATCATTTTCTGATGAAAAACGATGACCGCGGATATGTCGAACGTTCCCAAAATGGTCAATTTTGATGAAATTTTAACATTTAATCTTTTGTCCGTAAATTACTGTTGGATGTGAATTATCACTTTATCAACTAAAATAAGTGTGTTTATAGTAATTTCTGTGCCTGAAAGTGGTCAAAATTGAAGCTTCCGAGTAAGCTAAACTCTGAAAAAAAGGCAATTTTGGTCACTGTGAGGTTTTAAAAAGTGGTTATTCAACATGAGGCACGATCCAATTGACATTTTGAGTCACTTCTGGTACAGTCCAAAAAATCAATTTTCTGATGAAAAACGATGACCACGAACATGTCGAACGTTCCCAAAATGGTCAATTTTGATGACATTTTAACATTTAATCTTTTGACTGTAAATACTGTTGGATGTGAATTATTACTTTTTCAACTAAAAAAGGTGTTTAATGTCATTTCTGTGCCTGAAAGTGGTCAAAATTGAAGCTTCAGAGTAAGCAAAACTCTGTAAAAATGGCAATTTTGGTCACTGTGAGAGTTTCAAAAGTGGTTATTCAACATGAGGCACAATCCAATTGACATTTTGAGTCACTTCTGGTACAGTCCAGAAAATCAATTTTCTGATGAAAAACGATGACCGCGAACATGTCGAACGTTCCCAAAATGGTCAATTTTGATGACATTTTAATATTTAATCTTTTGACTGTAAATTACTGTTGGATGTGAATTATTACTTTTTCAACTAAAATACTTGTATTTAAAGTCATTTCTGTACCTGAAAGTGGTCGAAATTGAAGGCTCCGAGTAAGCAAAGCTCTGTAAAAATTGCAATTTTTGTCACTATGAGGGTTTAAAAAGTTGTTATTCAACATGAGGCACGATCCAATTGACATTTTGAGTCACTTTTGGTACAGTCCAAAAAATCAATTTTCTGATGAAAAACGATGACCGCGGACATGTCGAACGTTCCCAAAATGGTCAATTTTGATGAAATTTTAACATATAATCTTTTGACTGTAAATACTGTTGGATGTGAATTATTACTTTTTCAACTAAAAAAGGTATTTAATGTCATTTCTGTGCCTGAAAGTGGTCAAAATTGAAGCTTCCGAGTAAGCAAAACTCTGTAAAAATGGCAATTTTGGTCACTGTGAGAGTTTAAAAAGTGGTTATTCAACATGAGGCACGATCCAATTGACATTTTGAGTCACTTCTGGTACAGTCCAAAAAAATCAATTTTCTGATGAAAAACGATGACCGCGAACATGTTGAACGTTCCCAAAATGGTCAATTTTGATGACATTTTAACATTTAATCTTTTGACTGTAAATTACTGTTGGATGTGAATTATTACTTTTTCAACTAAAATACTTGTGTTTAAAGTCATTTCTGTACCTGAAAGTGCTCAAAATTGAAGGTTCCGAGTAAGCAAAGCTCTGTAAAAATTGCAATTTTGGTCACTGTGAGGGTTTAAAAAGTAGTTATTCAAGATGAGGCATGATCCAATTGACATTTTGAGTCACTTCTGGTACAGTCCAAAAAATCAATTTTCTGTTGAAAAACGATGACCGCGGACATGTCGAACGTTCCCAAAATGGTCAATTTTGATGGAATTTTAACATTTAATCTTTTGACTCTAAATTACTGTTGGATGTGAATTATTACTTTTTCAACTAAAATACGTGTGTTTAAAGACATTTCTGTGCCTGAAAGTGGTCAAAATTGAAGCTTCTGAGTAAGCAAAACTTTGTAAAAATGGCAATTTTTGTCACTATGAGGGTATAAAAAGTGGTTATTCAACATGAGGCCTGATCCAATTGACATTTTGAGTCACTTTTGGTACATTCCAAAAAATCATTTTTTGATGAAAAACGATGACCGCGAACATGTTGAACGTTCCCAAAATGGTCAATTTTGATGACATTTTAACATTTAATCTTTTAACCGTAAATTACTGTTGGATGTGAAATATTATTTTTGCAACTAAAATAAGTGTGTTTTAAGTAATTTCTGTGCCTGAAATTGGTCAAAATTGAAGCTTCCGAGTAAGCAGAAATCTGTAAAAATGGCAATTTTTGTCACTATGAGGGTTTAAAAAGTGGTTATTCAACATGAGGCACGATCCAATTGACATTTTGAGTCACTTTTGGTACAGTCCAAAAAATCAATTTTCTGTTGAAAAACGATGACCGCGGACATGTCGAACGTTCCCAAAATGGTCAATTTTGATGGAATTTTAACATTTAATCTTTTGACTCTAAATTACTGTTGGATGTGAATTATTACTTTTTCAACTAAAATACGTGTGTTTAAAGACATTTCTGTGCCTGAAAGTGGTCAAAATTGAAGCTTCTGAGTAAGCAAAACTCTGTAAAAATGGCAATTTTGGTCACTGTGAGGGTTTAAAAATTGGTTATTCAACATGAGGCACGATCCAATTGACATTTTGAGTCACTTTTGGTACAGTCCAAAAAATCAATTTTCTGTTGAAAAACGATGACCGCAGACATATCGAACGTTCCCAAAATGGTCAATTTTGATGGAATCTTAACATTTAATCTTTTGACTCTAAATTACTGTTGGATGTGAATTATTACTTTTTCAACTAAAATACGTGTGTTTAAAGACATTTCTGTGCCTGAAAGTGGTCAAAATTGAAGCTTCTGAGTAAGCAAAACTTTGTAAAAATGGCAATTTTTGTCACTATGAGGGTATAAAAAGTGGTTATTCAACATGAGGCCTGATCCAATTGACATTTTGAGTCACTTTTGGTACATTCCAAAAAATCATTTTTTGATGAAAAACGATGACCGCAAACATGTTGAACGTTCCCAAAATGGTCAATTTTGATGACATTTTAACATTTAATCTTTTGACTGTAAATTACTGTTGGATGTGAATTATTACTTTTTCAACTAAAATACTTGTGTTTAAAGTCATTTCTGTACCTGAAAGTGGTCAAAATTGAAGGTTCCGAGTAAGCAAAGCTCTGTAAAAATTGCAATTTTTGTCCTATGAGGGTTTAAAAAGTTGTTATTCAGCATGAGGCACGATCCAATTGACATTTTGAGTCACTTTTGGTACAGTCCAAAAAAATCAATTTTCTGATGAAAAACGATGACCGCGGATATGTCAAACGTTCCCAAAATGATCAATTTTAATGAAATTTTAACATTTAATCTTTTGTCCGTAAATTACTGTTGGATGTGAATTATCACTTTTTCAACTAAAATAAGTGTGTTTATAGTAATTTCTGTGCCTGAAAGTGGTCAAAATTGAAGCTTCCGAGTAAGCAGAACTCTGTAAAAATGGCAATTTTTGTCACTATGAGGGTTTAAAAAGTGGTTATTCAGCATGAGGCACGATCCAATTGACATTTTGAGTCACTTTTGGTACAGTCCAAAAAATCAATTTTCTGATGAAAAACGATGACCGCGGATATGTCAAACGTTCCCAAAATGATCAATTTTAATGAAATTTTAACATTTAATCTTTTGTCTGTAAATTACTGTTGGATGTGAATTATTACTTTTTCAGCTAAAATACTTGTATTTAAAGTCATTTCTGTACCTGAAAGTGGTCAAAGTTGAAGGTTCCGAGTAAGCAAAGCTCTGTAAAAATTGCAATTTTTGTCATATGAGGGTTTAAAAAGTTGTTATTCAGCATGAGGCACGATCCAATTGACATTTTGAGTCACTTTTGGTACAGTCCAAAAAATCAATTTTCTGATGAAAAATGATGACCGCGGATATGTCAAACGTTCCCAAAATGGTCAATTTTTATGACATTTTAACATTTATTCTTTTGACTGTAAATACTGTTGGATGTGAATTATTACTTTTTCAACTAAAATAAGTGTGTTTAAAGTAATTTCTGTGCCTGAAATTGGTCAAAATTGAAGCTTCCGAGTAAGCAGAACTCTGTAAAAATGGCAATTTTTGTCACTATGAGGGTTTAAAAAGTGGTTATTCAACATGAGGCACGATCCAATTGACATTTTGAGTCACTTTTGGTACAGTCCAAAAAATCAATTTTCTGTTGAAAAACGACCGCGGACATGTCGAACGTTCCCAAAATGGTCAATTTTTATGACATTTTAACATTTATTCTTTTGACTGTAAATACTGTTGGATGTGAATTATTACTTTTTCAACTAAAAAAGGTGTTTAAAGTCATTTCTGTACCTGAAAGTGGTCAAAATTGAAGGTTCCGAGTAAGCAAAGCTCTGAAAAAAAGGCAATTTTGGTCACTGTGAGGGTTTAAAAAGTGGTTATTCAACATGAGGCCCGATCCAATTGACATTTTGAGTCACTTTTGGTACAGTCCAAAAAATCAATTTTCTGATGAAAAACGATGACCGCGGACATGTCGAACGTTCCCAAAATGGTCAATTTTGATGAAATTTTAACATATAATCTTTTGACTGTAAATTAGTGTTGGATGTGAATTATTACTTTTTCAACCAAAATAAGTGTGTTTAAAGTCAATTCTGTGCCTGAAAGTGGTCAAAATTAAAGCTTCTGAGTAAGCAAAACTCTGTAAAAATGGCAATTTTGGTCACTGTGAGGGTTTAAAAATTGGTTATTCAACATGAGGCACGATCCAATTGACATTTTGAGTCACTTTTGGTACAGTCCAAAAAATCAATTTTCTGTTGAAAAACGATGACCGCGGACATATCGAACGTTCCCAAAATGGTCAATTTTGATGGAATCTTAACATTTAATCTTTTGACTCTAAATTACTGTTGGATGTGAAGTATTACTTTTTCAACTAAAATACGTGTGTTTAAAGACATTTCTGTGCCTGAAAGTGGTCAAAATTGAAGCTTCTGAGTAAGCAAAACTTTGTAAAAATGGCAATTTTTGTCACTATGAGGGTATAAAAAGTGGTTATTCAACATGAGGCCTGATCCAATTGACATTTTGAGTCACTTTTGGTACATTCCAAAAAATCATTTTTTGATGAAAAACGATGACCGCGGATATGTCGAACGTTCCCAAAATGGTCAATTTTGATGTCATTTTAACATTTAATCTTTTGACCGCAAATTACTGTTGGATGTGAATTATTACTTTTTCAACTAAAATACGTGTGTTTAAAGACATTTCTGTGCCTGAAAGTGGTCAAAATTGAAGCTTCTGAGTAAGCAAAACTCTGTAAAAATGGCAATTTTGGTCACTGTGAGGGTTTAAAAATTGGTTATTCAACATGAGGCACGATCCAATTGACATTTTGAGTCACTTTTGGTACAGTCCAAAAAATCAATTTTCTGTTGAAAAACGATGACCGCGGACATGTCGAACGTTCCCAAAATGGTCAATTTTGATGAAATTTTAACATATAATCTTTTGACTGTAAATTAGTGTTGGATGTGAATTATTACTTTTTCAACCAAAATAAGTGTGTTTAAAGTCAATTCTGTGCCTGAAAGTGGTCAAAATTAAAGCTTCTGAGTAAGCAAAACTCTGTAAAAATGGCAATTTTGGTCACTGTGAGGGTTTAAAAATTGGTTATTCAACATGAGGCACGATCCAATTGACATTTTGAGTCACTTTTGGTACAGTCCAAAAAATCAATTTTCTGTTGAAAAACGATGACCGCGGACATATCGAACGTTCCCAAAATGGTCAATTTTGATGGAATCTTAACATTTAATCTTTTGACTCTAAATTACTGTTGGATGTGAAGTATTACTTTTTCAACTAAAATACGTGTGTTTAAAGACATTTCTGTGCCTGAAAGTGGTCAAAATTGAAGCTTCTGAGTAAGCAAAACTTTGTAAAAATGGCAATTTTTGTCACTATGAGGGTATAAAAAGTGGTTATTCAACATGAGGCCTGATCCAATTGACATTTTGAGTCACTTTTGGTACATTCCAAAAAATCATTTTTTGATGAAAAACGATGACCGCGGATATGTCGAACGTTCCCAAAATGGTCAATTTTGATGTCATTTTAACATTTAATCTTTTGACCGCAAATTACTGTTGGATGTGAATTATTACTTTTTCAACTAAAATACGTGTGTTTAAAGACATTTCTGTGCCTGAAAGTGGTCAAAATTGAAGCTTCTGAGTAAGCAAAACTCTGTAAAAATGGCAATTTTGGTCACTGTGAGAGTTTCAAGAGTGGTTATTCAACATGAAGCACGATCCAATTGACATTTTGAGTCACTTCTGGTACAGTCCAAAAAATCAATTTTCTGATGAAAAACGATGACCGCGAACATGTCGAACGTTCCCAAAATGGTCAATTTTGATGACATTTTAACATTTAATCTTTTGACTGTAAATTACTGTTGGATGTGAAATATTACTTTTTCAACTAAAATACTTGTATTTAAAGTCATTTCTGTACCTGAAAGTGGTCAAAATTGAAGGTTCCGAGTAAGCAAAGCTCTGTAAAAATTGCAATTTTTGTCACTATGAGGGTTTAAAAAGTTGTTATTCAACATGAGGCACGATCCAATTGACATTTTGAGTCACTTTTGGTACAGTCCAAAAAATCAATTTTCTGATGAAAAACGATGACCGCGGACATGTCGAACGTTCCCAAAATGGTCAATTTTGATGAAATTTTAACATATAATCTTTTGACTGTAAATACTGTTGGATGTAAATTATTACTTTTTCAACTAAAAAAGGTATTTAATGTCATTTCTGTGCCTGAAAGTGGTCAAAATTGAAGCTTCTGAGTAAGCAAAACTCTGTAAAAATGTAAATTTTGGTCACTGTGAGAGTTTAAAAAGTGGTTATTCAACATGAGGCACGATCCAATTGACATTTTGAGTCACTTCCGGTACAGTCCAAAAAATCAATTTTCCGATGAAAAACGATGACCGCGAACATGTCGAACGTTCCGAAAATGGTCAATTTTGATGACATTTTAACATTTAATCTTTTGACTGTAAATTACTGTTGGATGTGAATTATTACTTTTTCAACTAAAATACTTGTATTTAAAGTCATTTCTGTACCTGAAAGTGGTCAAAATTGAAGGTTCCGAGTAAGCAAAGCTCTGTAAAAATTGCAATTTTTGTCACTATGAGGGTTTAAAAAGTTGTTATTCAACATGAGGCACGATCCAATTGACATTTTGAGTCACTTTTGGTACAGTCCACAAAAATCAATTTTCTGATGAAAAACGATGACCGCGGACATGTCGAACGTTCCCAAAATGGTCAATTTTGATGAAATTTTAACATATAATCTTTTGACTGTAAATTAGTGTTGGATGTGAATTATTACTTTTTCAACCAAAATAAGTGTGTTTAAAGTCAATTCTGTGCCTGAAAGTGGTCAAAATTGAAGCTTCTGAGTAAGCAAAACTCTGTAAAAATGGCAATTTTGGTCACTGTGAGGGTTTAAAAATTGGTTATTCAACATGAGGCACGATCCAATTGACATTTTGAGTCACTTTTTGTACAGTCCAAAAAATCAATTTTCTGTTGAAAAACGATGACCGCGGACATATCGAACGTTCCCAAAATGGTCAATTTTGATGGAATCTTAACATTTAATCTTTTGACTCTAAATTACTGTTGGATGTGAATTATTACTTTTTCAACTAAAATACGTGTGTTTAAAGACATTTCTGTGCCTGAAAGTGGTCAAAATTGAAGCTTCTGAGTAAGCAAAACTTTGTAAAAATGGCAATTTTTGTCACTATGAGGGTATAAAAAGTGGTTATTCAACATGAGGCACGATCCAATTGATATTTTGAGTCACTTCTGGTACAGTCCAAAAAAATCAATTTTCTGATGAAAAACGATGACCGCGAACATGTCGAACGTTCTCAAAATGGTCAATTTTGATGTCATTTTAACATTTAATCTTTTGACCGCAAATTACTGTTAGATGTGAATTATTACTTTTTCAACTAAAATAAGTGTGTTTAAAGTAATTTCTGTGCCTGAAATTGGTCAAAATTGAAGCTTCCGAGTAAGCAGAACTCTGTAAAAATGGCAATTTTTGTCACTATGAGGGTTTAAAAAGTGGTTATTCAACATGAGGCCCGATCCAATTGACATTTTGAGTCACTTTTGGTACATTCCAAAAAATCATTTTCTGATGAAAAACGATGACCGCGGATATGTCGAACGTTCCCAAAATGGTCAATTTTGATGAAATTTTAACATTTAATCTTTTGTCCGTAAATTACTGTTGGATGTGAATTATCACTTTATCAACTAAAATAAGTGTGTTTATAGTAATTTCTGTGCCTGAAAGTGGTCAAAATTGAAGCTTCCGAGTAAGCTAAACTCTGAAAAAAAGGCAATTTTGGTCACTGTGAGGTTTTAAAAAGTGGTTATTCAACATGAGGCACGATCCAATTGACATTTTGAGTCACTTCTGGTACAGTCCAAAAAATCAATTTTCTGATGAAAAACGATGACCACGAACATGTCGAACGTTCCCAAAATGGTCAATTTTGATGACATTTTAACATTTAATCTTTTGACTGTAAATACTGTTGGATGTGAATTATTACTTTTTCAACTAAAAAAGGTGTTTAATGTCATTTCTGTGCCTGAAAGTGGTCAAAATTGAAGCTTCAGAGTAAGCAAAACTCTGTAAAAATGGCAATTTTGGTCACTGTGAGAGTTTCAAAAGTGGTTATTCAACATGAGGCACAATCCAATTGACATTTTGAGTCACTTCTGGTACAGTCCAGAAAATCAATTTTCTGATGAAAAACGATGACCGCGAACATGTCGAACGTTCCCAAAATGGTCAATTTTGATGACATTTTAATATTTAATCTTTTGACTGTAAATTACTGTTGGATGTGAATTATTACTTTTTCAACTAAAATACTTGTATTTAAAGTCATTTCTGTACCTGAAAGTGGTCAAAATTGAAGGCTCCGAGTAAGCAAAGCTCTGTAAAAATTGCAATTTTTGTCACTATGAGGGTTTAAAAAGTTGTTATTCAACATGAGGCACGATCCAATTGACATTTTGAGTCACTTTTGGTACAGTCCAAAAAATCAATTTTCTGATGAAAAACGATGACCGCGGACATGTCGAACGTTCCCAAAATGGTCAATTTTGATGAAATTTTAACATATAATCTTTTGACTGTAAATACTGTTGGATGTGAATTATTACTTTTTCAACTAAAAAAGGTATTTAATGTCATTTCTGTGCCTGAAAGTGGTCAAAATTAAAGCTTCTGAGTAAGCAAAACTCTGTAAAAATGGCAATTTTGGTCACTGTGAGGGTTTAAAAATTGGTTATTCAACATGAGGCACGATCCAATTGACATTTTGAGTCACTTTTGGTACAGTCCAAAAAATCAATTTTCTGTTGAAAAACGATGACCGCGGACATATCGAACGTTCCCAAAATGGTCAATTTTGATGGAATCTTAACATTTAATCTTTTGACTCTAAATTACTGTTGGATGTGAAGTATTACTTTTTCAACTAAAATTACGTGTGTTTAAAGACATTTCTGTGCCTGAAAGTGGTCAAAATTGAAGCTTCTGAGTAAGCAAAACTTTGTAAAAATGGCAATTTTTGTCACTATGAGGGTATAAAAAGTGGTTATTCAACATGAGCCTGATCCAATTGACATTTTGAGTCACTTTTGGTACATTCCAAAAAATCATTTTTTGATGAAAAACGATGACCGCGGATATGTCGAACGTTCCCAAAATGGTCAATTTTGATGTCATTTTAACATTTAATCTTTTGACCGCAAATTACTGTTGGATGTGAATTATTACTTTTTCAACTAAAATACGTGTGTTTAAAGACATTTCTGTGCCTGAAAGTGGTCAAAATTGAAGCTTCTGAATAAGCAAAACTCTGTAAAAATGGCAATTTTGGTCACTGTGAGAGTTTCAAGAGTGGTTATTCAACATGAAGCACGATCCAATTGACATTTTGAGTCACTTCTGGTACAGTCCAAAAAATCAATTTTCTGATGAAAAACGATGACCGCGAACATGTCGAACGTTCCCAAAATGGTCAATTTTGATGACATTTTAACATTTAATCTTTTGACTGTAAATTACTGTTGGATGTGAAATATTACTTTTTCAACTAAAATACTTGTATTTAAAGTCATTTCTGTACCTGAAAGTGGTCAAAATTGAAGGTTCCGAGTAAGCAAAGCTCTGTAAAAATTGCAATTTTTGTCACTATGAGGGTTTAAAAAGTTGTTATTCAACATGAGGCACGATCCAATTGACATTTTGAGTCACTTTTGGTACAGTCCAAAAAATCAATTTTCTGATGAAAAACGATGACCGCGGACATGTCGAACGTTCCCAAAATGGTCAATTTTGATGAAATTTTAACATATAATCTTTTGACTGTAAATACTGTTGGATGTAAATTATTACTTTTTCAACTAAAAAAGGTATTTAATGTCATTTCTGTGCCTGAAAGTGGTCAAAATTGAAGCTTCTGAGTAAGCAAAACTCTGTAAAAATGTAAATTTTGGTCACTGTGAGAGTTTAAAAAGTGGTTATTCAACATGAGGCACGATCCAATTGACATTTTGAGTCACTTCCGGTACAGTCCAAAAAATCAATTTTCCGATGAAAAACGATGACCGCGAACATGTCGAACGTTCCGAAAATGGTCAATTTTGATGACATTTTAACATTTAATCTTTTGACTGTAAATTACTGTTGGATGTGAATTATTACTTTTTCAACTAAAATACTTGTATTTAAAGTCATTTCTGTACCTGAAAGTGGTCAAAATTGAAGGTTCCGAGTAAGCAAAGCTCTGTAAAAATTGCAATTTTTGTCACTATGAGGGTTTAAAAAGTTGTTATTCAACATGAGGCACGATCCAATTGACATTTTGAGTCACTTTTGGTACAGTCCACAAAAATCAATTTTCTGATGAAAAACGATGACCGCGGACATGTCGAACGTTCCCAAAATGGTCAATTTTGATGAAATTTTAACATATAATCTTTTGACTGTAAATTAGTGTTGGATGTGAATTATTACTTTTTCAACCAAAATAAGTGTGTTTAAAGTCAATTCTGTGCCTGAAAGTGGTCAAAATTGAAGCTTCTGAGTAAGCAAAACTCTGTAAAAATGGCAATTTTGGTCACTGTGAGGGTTTAAAAATTGGTTATTCAACATGAGGCACGATCCAATTGACATTTTGAGTCACTTTTTGTACAGTCCAAAAAATCAATTTTCTGTTGAAAAACGATGACCGCGGACATATCGAACGTTCCCAAAATGGTCAATTTTGATGGAATCTTAACATTTAATCTTTTGACTCTAAATTACTGTTGGATGTGAATTATTACTTTTTCAACTAAAATACGTGTGTTTAAAGACATTTCTGTGCCTGAAAGTGGTCAAAATTGAAGCTTCTGAGTAAGCAAAACTTTGTAAAAATGGCAATTTTTGTCACTATGAGGGTATAAAAAGTGGTTATTCAACATGAGGCACGATCCAATTGATATTTTGAGTCACTTCTGGTACAGTCCAAAAAAATCAATTTTCTGATGAAAAACGATGACCGCGAACATGTCGAACGTTCTCAAAATGGTCAATTTTGATGTCATTTTAACATTTAATCTTTTGACCGCAAATTACTGTTAGATGTGAATTATTACTTTTTCAACTAAAATAAGTGTGTTTAAAGTAATTTCTGTGCCTGAAATTGGTCAAAATTGAAGCTTCCGAGTAAGCAGAACTCTGTAAAAATGGCAATTTTTGTCACTATGAGGGTTTAAAAAGTGGTTATTCAACATGAGGCCCGATCCAATTGACATTTTGAGTCACTTTTGGTACATTCCAAAAAATCATTTTCTGATGAAAAACGATGACCGCGGATATGTCGAACGTTCCCAAAATGGTCAATTTTGATGAAATTTTAACATTTAATCTTTTGTCCGTAAATTACTGTTGGATGTGAATTATCACTTTATCAACTAAAATAAGTGTGTTTATAGTAATTTCTGTGCCTGAAAGTGGTCAAAATTGAAGCTTCCGAGTAAGCTAAACTCTGAAAAAAAGGCAATTTTGGTCACTGTGAGGTTTTAAAAAGTGGTTATTCAACATGAGGCACGATCCAATTGACATTTTGAGTCACTTCTGGTACAGTCCAAAAAATCAATTTTCTGATGAAAAACGATGACCACGAACATGTCGAACGTTCCCAAAATGGTCAATTTTGATGACATTTTAACATTTAATCTTTTGACTGTAAATACTGTTGGATGTGAATTATTACTTTTTCAACTAAAAAAGGTGTTTAATGTCATTTCTGTGCCTGAAAGTGGTCAAAATTGAAGCTTCAGAGTAAGCAAAACTCTGTAAAAATGGCAATTTTGGTCACTGTGAGAGTTTCAAAAGTGGTTATTCAACATGAGGCACAATCCAATTGACATTTTGAGTCACTTCTGGTACAGTCCAGAAAATCAATTTTCTGATGAAAAACGATGACCGCGAACATGTCGAACGTTCCCAAAATGGTCAATTTTGATGACATTTTAATATTTAATCTTTTGACTGTAAATTACTGTTGGATGTGAATTATTACTTTTTCAACTAAAATACTTGTATTTAAAGTCATTTCTGTACCTGAAAGTGGTCAAAATTGAAGGCTCCGAGTAAGCAAAGCTCTGTAAAAATTGCAATTTTTGTCACTATGAGGGTTTAAAAAGTTGTTATTCAACATGAGGCACGATCCAATTGACATTTTGAGTCACTTTTGGTACAGTCCAAAAAATCAATTTTCTGATGAAAAACGATGACCGCGGACATGTCGAACGTTCCCAAAATGGTCAATTTTGATGAAATTTTAACATATAATCTTTTGACTGTAAATACTGTTGGATGTGAATTATTACTTTTTCAACTAAAAAAGGTATTTAATGTCATTTCTGTGCCTGAAAGTGGTCAAAATTGAAGCTTCCGAGTAAGCAAAACTCTGTAAAAATGGCAATTTTGGTCACTGTGAGAGTTTAAAAAGTGGTTATTCAACATGAGGCACGATCCAATTGACATTTTGAGTCACTTCTGGTACAGTCCAAAAAAATCAATTTTCTGATGAAAAACGATGACCGCGAACATGTTGAACGTTCCCAAAATGGTCAATTTTGATGACATTTTAACATTTAATCTTTTGACTGTAAATTACTGTTGGATGTGAATTATTACTTTTTCAACTAAAATACTTGTGTTTAAAGTCATTTCTGTACCTGAAAGTGCTCAAAATTGAAGGTTCCGAGTAAGCAAAGCTCTGTAAAAATTGCAATTTTGGTCACTGTGAGGGTTTAAAAAGTAGTTATTCAAGATGAGGCATGATCCAATTGACATTTTGAGTCACTTCTGGTACAGTCCAAAAAATCAATTTTCTGTTGAAAAACGATGACCGCGGACATGTCGAACGTTCCCAAAATGGTCAATTTTGATGGAATTTTAACATTTAATCTTTTGACTCTAAATTACTGTTGGATGTGAATTATTACTTTTTCAACTAAAATACGTGTGTTTAAAGACATTTCTGTGCCTGAAAGTGGTCAAAATTGAAGCTTCTGAGTAAGCAAAACTTTGTAAAAATGGCAATTTTTGTCACTATGAGGGTATAAAAAGTGGTTATTCAACATGAGGCCTGATCCAATTGACATTTTGAGTCACTTTTGGTACATTCCAAAAAATCATTTTTTGATGAAAAACGATGACCGCGAACATGTTGAACGTTCCCAAAATGGTCAATTTTGATGACATTTTAACATTTAATCTTTTAACCGTAAATTACTGTTGGATGTGAAATATTATTTTTGCAACTAAAATAAGTGTGTTTTAAGTAATTTCTGTGCCTGAAATTGGTCAAAATTGAAGCTTCCGAGTAAGCAGAAATCTGTAAAAATGGCAATTTTTGTCACTATGAGGGTTTAAAAAGTGGTTATTCAACATGAGGCACGATCCAATTGACATTTTGAGTCACTTTTGGTACAGTCCAAAAAATCAATTTTCTGTTGAAAAACGATGACCGCGGACATGTCGAACGTTCCCAAAATGGTCAATTTTGATGGAATTTTAACATTTAATCTTTTGACTCTAAATTACTGTTGGATGTGAATTATTACTTTTTCAACTAAAATATGTGTGTTTAAAGACATTTCTGTGCCTGAAAGTGGTCAAAATTGAAGCTTCTGAGTAAGCAAAACTCTGTAAAAATGGCAATTTTGGTCACTGTGAGGGTTTAAAAATTGGTTATTCAACATGAGGCACGATCCAATTGACATTTTGAGTCACTTTTGGTACAGTCCAAAAAATCAATTTTCTGTTGAAAAACGATGACCGCAGACATATCGAACGTTCCCAAAATGGTCAATTTTGATGGAATCTTAACATTTAATCTTTTGACTCTAAATTACTGTTGGATGTGAATTATTACTTTTTCAACTAAAATACGTGTGTTTAAAGACATTTCTGTGCCTGAAAGTGGTCAAAATTGAAGCTTCTGAGTAAGCAAAACTTTGTAAAAATGGCAATTTTTGTCACTATGAGGGTATAAAAAGTGGTTATTCAACATGAGGCCTGATCCAATTGACATTTTGAGTCACTTTTGGTACATTCCAAAAAATCATTTTTTGATGAAAAACGATGACCGCAAACATGTTGAACGTTCCCAAAATGGTCAATTTTGATGACATTTTAACATTTAATCTTTTGACTGTAAATTACTGTTGGATGTGAATTATTACTTTTTCAACTAAAATACTTGTGTTTAAAGTCATTTCTGTACCTGAAAGTGGTCAAAATTGAAGGTTCCGAGTAAGCAAAGCTCTGTAAAAATTGCAATTTTTGTCCTATGAGGGTTTAAAAAGTTGTTATTCAGCATGAGGCACGATCCAATTGACATTTTGAGTCACTTTTGGTACAGTCCAAAAAAATCAATTTTCTGATGAAAAACGATGACCGCGGATATGTCAAACGTTCCCAAAATGATCAATTTTAATGAAATTTTAACATTTAATCTTTTGTCCGTAAATTACTGTTGGATGTGAATTATCACTTTTTCAACTAAAATAAGTGTGTTTATAGTAATTTCTGTGCCTGAAAGTGGTCAAAATTGAAGCTTCCGAGTAAGCAGAACTCTGTAAAAATGGCAATTTTTGTCACTATGAGGGTTTAAAAAGTGGTTATTCAGCATGAGGCACGATCCAATTGACATTTTGAGTCACTTTTGGTACAGTCCAAAAAATCAATTTTCTGATGAAAAACGATGACCGCGGATATGTCAAACGTTCCCAAAATGATCAATTTTAATGAAATTTTAACATTTAATCTTTTGTCTGTAAATTACTGTTGGATGTGAATTATTACTTTTTCAGCTAAAATACTTGTATTTAAAGTCATTTCTGTACCTGAAAGTGGTCAAAGTTGAAGGTTCCGAGTAAGCAAAGCTCTGTAAAAATTGCAATTTTTGTCATATGAGGGTTTAAAAAGTTGTTATTCAGCATGAGGCACGATCCAATTGACATTTTGAGTCACTTTTGGTACAGTCCAAAAAATCAATTTTCTGATGAAAAACGATGACCGCGGATATGTCAAACGTTCCCAAAATGGTCAATTTTTATGACATTTTAACATTTATTCTTTTGACTGTAAATACTGTTGGATGTGAATTATTACTTTTTCAACTAAAATAAGTGTGTTTAAAGTAATTTCTGTGCCTGAAATTGGTCAAAATTGAAGCTTCCGAGTAAGCAGAACTCTGTAAAAATGGCAATTTTTGTCACTATGAGGGTTTAAAAAGTGGTTATTCAACATGAGGCACGATCCAATTGACATTTTGAGTCACTTTTGGTACAGTCCAAAAAATCAATTTTCTGTTGAAAAACGACCGCGGACATGTCGAACGTTCCCAAAATGGTCAATTTTTATGACATTTTAACATTTATTCTTTTGACTGTAAATACTGTTGGATGTGAATTATTACTTTTTCAACTAAAAAAGGTGTTTAAAGTCATTTCTGTACCTGAAAGTGGTCAAAATTGAAGGTTCCGAGTAAGCAAAGCTCTGAAAAAAAGGCAATTTTGGTCACTGTGAGGGTTTAAAAAGTGGTTATTCAACATGAGGCCCGATCCAATTGACATTTTGAGTCACTTTTGGTACAGTCCAAAAAATCAATTTTCTGATGAAAAACGATGACCGCGGACATGTCGAACGTTCCCAAAATGGTCAATTTTGATGAAATTTTAACATATAATCTTTTGACTGTAAATTAGTGTTGGATGTGAATTATTACTTTTTCAACCAAAATAAGTGTGTTTAAAGTCAATTCTGTGCCTGAAAGTGGTCAAAATTAAAGCTTCTGAGTAAGCAAAACTCTGTAAAAATGGCAATTTTGGTCACTGTGAGGGTTTAAAAATTGGTTATTCAACATGAGGCACGATCCAATTGACATTTTGAGTCACTTTTGGTACAGTCCAAAAAATCAATTTTCTGTTGAAAAACGATGACCGCGGACATATCGAACGTTCCCAAAATGGTCAATTTTGATGGAATCTTAACATTTAATCTTTTGACTCTAAATTACTGTTGGATGTGAAGTATTACTTTTTCAACTAAAATACGTGTGTTTAAAGACATTTCTGTGCCTGAAAGTGGTCAAAATTGAAGCTTCTGAGTAAGCAAAACTTTGTAAAAATGGCAATTTTTGTCACTATGAGGGTATAAAAAGTGGTTATTCAACATGAGGCCTGATCCAATTGACATTTTGAGTCACTTTTGGTACATTCCAAAAAATCATTTTTTGATGAAAAACGATGACCGCGGATATGTCGAACGTTCCCAAAATGGTCAATTTTGATGTCATTTTAACATTTAATCTTTTGACCGCAAATTACTGTTGGATGTGAATTATTACTTTTTCAACTAAAATACGTGTGTTTAAAGACATTTCTGTGCCTGAAAGTGGTCAAAATTGAAGCTTCTGAGTAAGCAAAACTCTGTAAAAATGGCAATTTTGGTCACTGTGAGGGTTTAAAAATTGGTTATTCAACATGAGGCACGATCCAATTGACATTTTGAGTCACTTTTGGTACAGTCCAAAAAATCAATTTTCTGTTGAAAAACGATGACCGCGGACATGTCGAACGTTCCCAAAATGGTCAATTTTGATGAAATTTTAACATATAATCTTTTGACTGTAAATTAGTGTTGGATGTGAATTATTACTTTTTCAACCAAAATAAGTGTGTTTAAAGTCAATTCTGTGCCTGAAAGTGGTCAAAATTAAAGCTTCTGAGTAAGCAAAACTCTGTAAAAATGGCAATTTTGGTCACTGTGAGGGTTTAAAAATTGGTTATTCAACATGAGGCACGATCCAATTGACATTTTGAGTCACTTTTGGTACAGTCCAAAAAATCAATTTTCTGTTGAAAAACGATGACCGCGGACATATCGAACGTTCCCAAAATGGTCAATTTTGATGGAATCTTAACATTTAATCTTTTGACTCTAAATTACTGTTGGATGTGAAGTATTACTTTTTCAACTAAAATACGTGTGTTTAAAGACATTTCTGTGCCTGAAAGTGGTCAAAATTGAAGCTTCTGAGTAAGCAAAACTTTGTAAAAATGGCAATTTTTGTCACTATGAGGGTATAAAAAGTGGTTATTCAACATGAGGCCTGATCCAATTGACATTTTGAGTCACTTTTGGTACATTCCAAAAAATCATTTTTTGATGAAAAACGATGACCGCGGATATGTCGAACGTTCCCAAAATGGTCAATTTTGATGTCATTTTAACATTTAATCTTTTGACCGCAAATTACTGTTGGATGTGAATTATTACTTTTTCAACTAAAATACGTGTGTTTAAAGACATTTCTGTGCCTGAAAGTGGTCAAAATTGAAGCTTCTGAGTAAGCAAAACTCTGTAAAAATGGCAATTTTGGTCACTGTGAGAGTTTCAAGAGTGGTTATTCAACATGAAGCACGATCCAATTGACATTTTGAGTCACTTCTGGTACAGTCCAAAAAATCAATTTTCTGATGAAAAACGATGACCGCGAACATGTCGAACGTTCCCAAAATGGTCAATTTTGATGACATTTTAACATTTAATCTTTTGACTGTAAATTACTGTTGGATGTGAAATATTACTTTTTCAACTAAAATACTTGTATTTAAAGTCATTTCTGTACCTGAAAGTGGTCAAAATTGAAGGTTCCGAGTAAGCAAAGCTCTGTAAAAATTGCAATTTTTGTCACTATGAGGGTTTAAAAAGTTGTTATTCAACATGAGGCACGATCCAATTGACATTTTGAGTCACTTTTGGTACAGTCCAAAAAATCAATTTTCTGATGAAAAACGATGACCGCGGACATGTCGAACGTTCCCAAAATGGTCAATTTTGATGAAATTTTAACATATAATCTTTTGACTGTAAATACTGTTGGATGTAAATTATTACTTTTTCAACTAAAAAAGGTATTTAATGTCATTTCTGTGCCTGAAAGTGGTCAAAATTGAAGCTTCTGAGTAAGCAAAACTCTGTAAAAATGTAAATTTTGGTCACTGTGAGAGTTTAAAAAGTGGTTATTCAACATGAGGCACGATCCAATTGACATTTTGAGTCACTTCCGGTACAGTCCAAAAAATCAATTTTCCGATGAAAAACGATGACCGCGAACATGTCGAACGTTCCGAAAATGGTCAATTTTGATGACATTTTAACATTTAATCTTTTGACTGTAAATTACTGTTGGATGTGAATTATTACTTTTTCAACTAAAATACTTGTATTTAAAGTCATTTCTGTACCTGAAAGTGGTAAAAATTGAAGGTTCCGAGTAAGCAAAGCTCTGTAAAAATTGCAATTTTTGTCACTATGAGGGTTTAAAAAGTTGTTATTCAACATGAGGCACGATCCAATTGACATTTTGAGTCACTTTTGGTACAGTCCACAAAAATCAATTTTCTGATGAAAAACGATGACCGCGGACATGTCGAACGTTCCCAAAATGGTCAATTTTGATGAAATTTTAACATATAATCTTTTGACTGTAAATTAGTGTTGGATGTGAATTATTACTTTTTCAACCAAAATAAGTGTGTTTAAAGTCAATTCTGTGCCTGAAAGTGGTCAAAATTGAAGCTTCTGAGTAAGCAAAACTCTGTAAAAATGGCAATTTTGGTCACTGTGAGGGTTTAAAAATTGGTTATTCAACATGAGGCACGATCCAATTGACATTTTGAGTCACTTTTTGTACAGTCCAAAAAATCAATTTTCTGTTGAAAAACGATGACCGCGGACATATCGAACGTTCCCAAAATGGTCAATTTTGATGGAATCTTAACATTTAATCTTTTGACTCTAAATTACTGTTGGATGTGAATTATTACTTTTTCAACTAAAATACGTGTGTTTAAAGACATTTCTGTGCCTGAAAGTGGTCAAAATTGAAGCTTCTGAGTAAGCAAAACTTTGTAAAAATGGCAATTTTTGTCACTATGAGGGTATAAAAAGTGGTTATTCAACATGAGGCACGATCCAATTGATATTTTGAGTCACTTCTGGTACAGTCCAAAAAAATCAATTTTCTGATGAAAAACGATGACCGCGAACATGTCGAACGTTCTCAAAATGGTCAATTTTGATGTCATTTTAACATTTAATCTTTTGACCGCAAATTACTGTTAGATGTGAATTATTACTTTTTCAACTAAAATAAGTGTGTTTAAAGTAATTTCTGTGCCTGAAATTGGTCAAAATTGAAGCTTCCGAGTAAGCAGAACTCTGTAAAAATGGCAATTTTTGTCACTATGAGGGTTTAAAAAGTGGTTATTCAACATGAGGCCCGATCCAATTGACATTTTGAGTCACTTTTGGTACATTCCAAAAAATCATTTTCTGATGAAAAACGATGACCGCGGATATGTCGAACGTTCCCAAAATGGTCAATTTTGATGAAATTTTAACATTTAATCTTTTGTCCGTAAATTACTGTTGGATGTGAATTATCACTTTATCAACTAAAATAAGTGTGTTTATAGTAATTTCTGTGCCTGAAAGTGGTCAAAATTGAAGCTTCCGAGTAAGCTAAACTCTGAAAAAAAGGCAATTTTGGTCACTGTGAGGTTTTAAAAAGTGGTTATTCAACATGAGGCACGATCCAATTGACATTTTGAGTCACTTCTGGTACAGTCCAAAAAATCAATTTTCTGATGAAAAACGATGACCACGAACATGTCGAACGTTCCCAAAATGGTCCATTTTGATGACATTTTAACATTTAATCTTTTGACTGTAAATACTGTTGGATGTGAATTATTACTTTTTCAACTAAAAAAGGTGTTTAATGTCATTTCTGTGCCTGAAAGTGGTCAAAATTGAAGCTTCAGAGTAAGCAAAACTCTGTAAAAATGGCAATTTTGGTCACTGTGAGAGTTTCAAAAGTGGTTATTCAACATGAGGCACAATCCAATTGACATTTTGAGTCACTTCTGGTACAGTCCAGAAAATCAATTTTCTGATGAAAAACGATGACCGCGAACATGTCGAACGTTCCCAAAATGGTCAATTTTGATGACATTTTAATATTTAATCTTTTGACTGTAAATTACTGTTGGATGTGAATTATTACTTTTTCAACTAAAATACTTGTATTTAAAGTCATTTCTGTACCTGAAAGTGGTCAAAATTGAAGGCTCCGAGTAAGCAAAGCTCTGTAAAAATTGCAATTTTTGTCACTATGAGGGTTTAAAAAGTTGTTATTCAACATGAGGCACGATCCAATTGACATTTTGAGTCACTTTTGGTACAGTCCAAAAAATCAATTTTCTGATGAAAAACGATGACCGCGGACATGTCGAACGTTCCCAAAATGGTCAATTTTGATGAAATTTTAACATATAATCTTTTGACTGTAAATACTGTTGGATGTGAATTATTACTTTTTCAACTAAAAAAGGTATTTAATGTCATTTCTGTGCCTGAAAGTGGTCAAAATTAAAGCTTCTGAGTAAGCAAAACTCTGTAAAAATGGCAATTTTGGTCACTGTGAGGGTTTAAAAATTGGTTATTCAACATGAGGCACGATCCAATTGACATTTTGAGTCACTTTTGGTACAGTCCAAAAAATCAATTTTCTGTTGAAAAACGATGACCGCGGACATATCGAACGTTCCCAAAATGGTCAATTTTGATGGAATCTTAACATTTAATCTTTTGACTCTAAATTACTGTTGGATGTGAAGTATTACTTTTTCAACTAAAATACGTGTGTTTAAAGACATTTCTGTGCCTGAAAGTGGTCAAAATTGAAGCTTCTGAGTAAGCAAAACTTTGTAAAAATGGCAATTTTTGTCACTATGAGGGTATAAAAAGTGGTTATTCAACATGAGGCCTGATCCAATTGACATTTTGAGTCACTTTTGGTACATTCCAAAAAATCATTTTTTGATGAAAAACGATGACCGCGGATATGTCGAACGTTCCCAAAATGGTCAATTTTGATGTCATTTTAACATTTAATCTTTTGACCGCAAATTACTGTTGGATGTGAATTATTACTTTTCCAACTAAAATACGTGTGTTTAAAGACATTTCTGTGCCTGAAAGTGGTCAAAATTGAAGCTTCTGAGTAAGCAAAACTCTGTAAAAATGGCAATTTTGGTCACTGTGAGAGTTTCAAGAGTGGTTATTCAACATGAAGCACGATCCAATTGACATTTTGAGTCACTTCTGGTACAGTCCAAAAAATCAATTTTCTGATGAAAAACGATGACCGCGAACATGTCGAACGTTCCCAAAATGGTCAATTTTGATGACATTTTAACATTTAATCTTTTGACTGTAAATTACTGTTGGATGTGAAATATTACTTTTTCAACTAAAATACTTGTATTTAAAGTCATTTCTGTACCTGAAAGTGGTCAAAATTGAAGGTTCCGAGTAAGCAAAGCTCTGTAAAAATTGCAATTTTTGTCACTATGAGGGTTTAAAAAGTTGTTATTCAACATGAGGCACGATCCAATTGACATTTTGAGTCACTTTTGGTACAGTCCAAAAAATCAATTTTCTGATGAAAAACGATGACCGCGGACATGTCGAACGTTCCCAAAATGGTCAATTTTGATGAAATTTTAACATATAATCTTTTGACTGTAAATACTGTTGGATGTAAATTATTACTTTTTCAACTAAAAAAGGTATTTAATGTCATTTCTGTGCCTGAAAGTGGTCAAAATTGAAGCTTCTGAGTAAGCAAAACTCTGTAAAAATGTAAATTTTGGTCACTGTGAGAGTTTAAAAAGTGGTTATTCAACATGAGGCACGATCCAATTGACATTTTGAGTCAATTCCGGTACAGTCCAAAAAATCAATTTTCCGATGAAAAACGATGACCGCGAACATGTCGAACGTTCCGAAAATGGTCAATTTTGATGACATTTTAACATTTAATCTTTTGACTGTAAATTACTGTTGGATGTGAATTATTACTTTTTCAACTAAAATACTTGTATTTAAAGTCATTTCTGTACCTGAAAGTGGTCAAAATTGAAGGTTCCGAGTAAGCAAAGCTCTGTAAAAATTGCAATTTTTGTCACTATGAGGGTTTAAAAAGTTGTTATTCAACATGAGGCACGATCCAATTGACATTTTGAGTCACTTTTGGTACAGTCCACAAAAATCAATTTTCTGATGAAAAACGATGACCGCGGACATGTCGAACGTTCCCAAAATGGTCAATTTTGATGAAATTTTAACATATAATCTTTTGACTGTAAATTAGTGTTGGATGTGAATTATTACTTTTTCAACCAAAATAAGTGTGTTTAAAGTCAATTCTGTGCCTGAAAGTGGTCAAAATTGAAGCTTCTGAGTAAGCAAAACTCTGTAAAAATGGCAATTTTGGTCACTGTGAGGGTTTAAAAATTGGTTATTCAACATGAGGCACGATCCAATTGACATTTTGAGTCACTTTTTGTACAGTCCAAAAAATCAATTTTCTGTTGAAAAACGATGACCGCGGACATATCGAACGTTCCCAAAATGGTCAATTTTGATGGAATCTTAACATTTAATCTTTTGACTCTAAATTACTGTTGGATGTGAATTATTACTTTTTCAACTAAAATACGTGTGTTTAAAGACATTTCTGTGCCTGAAAGTGGTCAAAATTGAAGCTTCTGAGTAAGCAAAACTTTGTAAAAATGGCAATTTTTGTCACTATGAGGGTATAAAAAGTGGTTATTCAACATGAGGCACGATCCAATTGATATTTTGAGTCACTTCTGGTACAGTCCAAAAAAATCAATTTTCTGATGAAAAACGATGACCGCGAACATGTCGAACGTTCTCAAAATGGTCAATTTTGATGTCATTTTAACATTTAATCTTTTGACCGCAAATTACTGTTAGATGTGAATTATTACTTTTTCAACTAAAATAAGTGTGTTTAAAGTAATTTCTGTGCCTGAAATTGGTCAAAATTGAAGCTTCCGAGTAAGCAGAACTCTGTAAAAATGGCAATTTTTGTCACTATGAGGGTTTAAAAAGTGGTTATTCAACATGAGGCCCGATCCAATTGACATTTTGAGTCACTTTTGGTACATTCCAAAAAATCATTTTCTGATGAAAAACGATGACCGCGGATATGTCGAACGTTCCCAAAATGGTCAATTTTGATGAAATTTTAACATTTAATCTTTTGTCCGTAAATTACTGTTGGATGTGAATTATCACTTTATCAACTAAAATAAGTGTGTTTATAGTAATTTCTGTGCCTGAAAGTGGTCAAAATTGAAGCTTCCGAGTAAGCTAAACTCTGAAAAAAAGGCAATTTTGGTCACTGTGAGGTTTTAAAAAGTGGTTATTCAACATGAGGCACGATCCAATTGACATTTTGAGTCACTTCTGGTACAGTCCAAAAAATCAATTTTCTGATGAAAAACGATGACCACGAACATGTCGAACGTTCCCAAAATGGTCAATTTTGATGACATTTTAACATTTAATCTTTTGACTGTAAATACTGTTGGATGTGAATTATTACTTTTTCAACTAAAAAAGGTGTTTAATGTCATTTCTGTGCCTGAAAGTGGTCAAAATTGAAGCTTCAGAGTAAGCAAAACTCTGTAAAAATGGCAATTTTGGTCACTGTGAGAGTTTCAAAAGTGGTTATTCAACATGAGGCACAATCCAATTGACATTTTGAGTCACTTCTGGTACAGTCCAGAAAATCAATTTTCTGATGAAAAACGATGACCGCGAACATGTCGAACGTTCCCAAAATGGTCAATTTTGATGACATTTTAATATTTAATCTTTTGACTGTAAATTACTGTTGGATGTGAATTATTACTTTTTCAACTAAAATACTTGTATTTAAAGTCATTTCTGTACCTGAAAGTGGTCAAAATTGAAGGCTCCGAGTAAGCAAAGCTCTGTAAAAATTGCAATTTTTGTCACTATGAGGGTTTAAAAAGTTGTTATTCAACATGAGGCACGATCCAATTGACATTTTGAGTCACTTTTGGTACAGTCCAAAAAATCAATTTTCTGATGAAAAACGATGACCGCGCACATGTCGAACGTTCCCAAAATGGTCAATTTTGATGAAATTTTAACATATAATCTTTTGACTGTAAATACTGTTGGATGTGAATTATTACTTTTTCAACTAAAAAAGGTATTTAATGTCATTTCTGTGCCTGAAAGTGGTCAAAATTGAAGCTTCCGAGTAAGCAAAACTCTGTAAAAATGGCAATTTTGGTCACTGTGAGAGTTTAAAAAGTGGTTATTCAACATGAGGCACGATCCAATTGACATTTTGAGTCACTTCTGGTACAGTCCAAAAAAATCAATTTTCTGATGAAAAACGATGACCGCGAACATGTTGAACGTTCCCAAAATGGTCAATTTTAATGACATTTTAACATTTAATCTTTTGACTGTAAATTACTGTTGGATGTGAATTATTACTTTTTCAACTAAAATACTTGTGTTTAAAGTCATTTCTGTACCTGAAAGTGCTCAAAATTGAAGGTTCCGAGTAAGCAAAGCTCTGTAAAAATTGCAATTTTGGTCACTGTGAGGGTTTAAAAAGTAGTTATTCAAGATGAGGCATGATCCAATTGACATTTTGAGTCACTTCTGGTACAGTCCAAAAAATCAATTTTCTGTTGAAAAACGATGACCGCGGACATGTCGAACGTTCCCAAAATGGTCAATTTTGATGGAATTTTAACATTTAATCTTTTGACTCTAAATTACTGTTGGATGTGAATTATTACTTTTTCAACTAAAATACGTGTGTTTAAAGACATTTCTGTGCCTGAAAGTGGTCAAAATTGAAGCTTCTGAGTAAGCAAAACTTTGTAAAAATGGCAATTTTTGTCACTATGAGGGTATAAAAAGTGGTTATTCAACATGAGGCCTGATCCAATTGACATTTTGAGTCACTTTTGGTACATTCCAAAAAATCATTTTTTGATGAAAAACGATGACCGCGAACATGTTGAACGTTCCCAAAATGGTCAATTTTGATGACATTTTAACATTTAATCTTTTAACCGTAAATTACTGTTGGATGTGAAATATTATTTTTGCAACTAAAATAAGTGTGTTTTAAGTAATTTCTGTGCCTGAAATTGGTCAAAATTGAAGCTTCCGAGTAAGCAGAAATCTGTAAAAATGGCAATTTTTGTCACTATGAGGGTTTAAAAAGTGGTTATTCAACATGAGGCACGATCCAATTGACATTTTGAGTCACTTTTGGTACAGTCCAAAAAATCAATTTTCTGTTGAAAAACGATGACCGCGGACATGTCGAACGTTCCCAAAATGGTCAATTTTGATGGAATTTTAACATTTAATCTTTTGACTCTAAATTACTGTTGGATGTGAATTATTACTTTTTCAACTAAAATACGTGTGTTTAAAGACATTTCTGTGCCTGAAAGTGGTCAAAATTGAAGCTTCTGAGTAAGCAAAACTCTGTAAAAATGGCAATTTTGGTCACTGTGAGGGTTTAAAAATTGGTTATTCAACATGAGGCACGATCCAATTGACATTTTGAGTCACTTTTGGTACAGTCCAAAAAATCAATTTTCTGTTGAAAAACGATGACCGCAGACATATCGAACGTTCCCAAAATGGTCAATTTTGATGGAATCTTAACATTTAATCTTTTGACTGTAAATTACTGTTGGATGTGAATTATTACTTTTTCAACTAAAATACTTGTATTTAAAGTCATTTCTGTACCTGAAAGTGGTCAAAATTGAAGGTTCCGAGTAAGCAAAGCTCTGTAAAAATTGCAATTTTTGTCACTATGAGGGTTTAAAAAGTTGTTATTCAACATGAGGCACGATCCAATTGACATTTTGAGTCACTTTTGGTACAGTCCACAAAAATCAATTTTCTGATGAAAAACGATGACCGCGGACATGTCGAACGTTCCCAAAATGGTCAATTTTGATGAAATTTTAACATATAATCTTTTGACTGTAAATTAGTGTTGGATGTGAATTATTACTTTTTCAACCAAAATAAGTGTGTTTAAAGTCAATTCTGTGCCTGAAAGTGGTCAAAATTGAAGCTTCTGAGTAAGCAAAACTCTGTAAAAATGGCAATTTTGGTCACTGTGAGGGTTTAAAAATTGGTTATTCAACATGAGGCACGATCCAATTGACATTTTGAGTCACTTTTTGTACAGTCCAAAAAATCAATTTTCTGTTGAAAAACGATGACCGCGGACATATCGAACGTTCCCAAAATGGTCAATTTTGATGGAATCTTAACATTTAATCTTTTGACTCTAAATTACTGTTGGATGTGAATTATTACTTTTTCAACTAAAATACGTGTGTTTAAAGACATTTCTGTGCCTGAAAGTGGTCAAAATTGAAGCTTCTGAGTAAGCAAAACTTTGTAAAAATGGCAATTTTTGTCACTATGAGGGTATAAAAAGTGGTTATTCAACATGAGGCACGATCCAATTGATATTTTGAGTCACTTCTGGTACAGTCCAAAAAAATCAATTTTCTGATGAAAAACGATGACCGCGAACATGTCGAACGTTCTCAAAATGGTCAATTTTGATGTCATTTTAACATTTAATCTTTTGACCGCAAATTACTGTTAGATGTGAATTATTACTTTTTCAACTAAAATAAGTGTGTTTAAAGTAATTTCTGTGCCTGAAATTGGTCAAAATTGAAGCTTCCGAGTAAGCAGAACTCTGTAAAAATGGCAATTTTTGTCACTATGAGGGTTTAAAAAGTGGTTATTCAACATGAGGCCCGATCCAATTGACATTTTGAGTCACTTTTGGTACATTCCAAAAAATCATTTTCTGATGAAAAACGATGACCGCGGATATGTCGAACGTTCCCAAAATGGTCAATTTTGATGAAATTTTAACATTTAATCTTTTGTCCGTAAATTACTGTTGGATGTGAATTATCACTTTATCAACTAAAATAAGTGTGTTTATAGTAATTTCTGTGCCTGAAAGTGGTCAAAATTGAAGCTTCCGAGTAAGCTAAACTCTGAAAAAAAGGCAATTTTGGTCACTGTGAGGTTTTAAAAAGTGGTTATTCAACATGAGGCACGATCCAATTGACATTTTGAGTCACTTCTGGTACAGTCCAAAAAATCAATTTTCTGATGAAAAACGATGACCACGAACATGTCGAACGTTCCCAAAATGGTCAATTTTGATGACATTTTAACATTTAATCTTTTGACTGTAAATACTGTTGGATGTGAATTATTACTTTTTCAACTAAAAAAGGTGTTTAATGTCATTTCTGTGCCTGAAAGTGGTCAAAATTGAAGCTTCAGAGTAAGCAAAACTCTGTAAAAATGGCAATTTTGGTCACTGTGAGAGTTTCAAAAGTGGTTATTCAACATGAGGCACAATCCAATTGACATTTTGAGTCACTTCTGGTACAGTCCAGAAAATCAATTTTCTGATGAAAAACGATGACCGCGAACATGTCGAACGTTCCCAAAATGGTCAATTTTGATGACATTTTAATATTTAATCTTTTGACTGTAAATTACTGTTGGATGTGAATTATTACTTTTTCAACTAAAATACTTGTATTTAAAGTCATTTCTGTACCTGAAAGTGGTCAAAATTGAAGGCTCCGAGTAAGCAAAGCTCTGTAAAAATTGCAATTTTTGTCACTATGAGGGTTTAAAAAGTTGTTATTCAACATGAGGCACGATCCAATTGACATTTTGAGTCACTTTTGGTACAGTCCAAAAAATCAATTTTCTGATGAAAAACGATGACCGCGGACATGTCGAACGTTCCCAAAATGGTCAATTTTGATGAAATTTTAACATATAATCTTTTGACTGTAAATACTGTTGGATGTGAATTATTACTTTTTCAACTAAAAAAGGTATTTAATGTCATTTCTGTGCCTGAAAGTGGTCAAAATTAAAGCTTCTGAGTAAGCAAAACTCTGTAAAAATGGCAATTTTGGTCACTGTGAGGGTTTAAAAATTGGTTATTCAACATGAGGCACGATCCAATTGACATTTTGAGTCACTTTTGGTACAGTCCAAAAAATCAATTTTCTGTTGAAAAACGATGACCGCGGACATATCGAACGTTCCCAAAATGGTCAATTTTGATGGAATCTTAACATTTAATCTTTTGACTCTAAATTACTGTTGGATGTGAAGTATTACTTTTTCAACTAAAATACGTGTGTTTAAAGACATTTCTGTGCCTGAAAGTGGTCAAAATTGAAGCTTCTGAGTAAGCAAAACTTTGTAAAAATGGCAATTTTTGTCACTATGAGGGTATAAAAAGTGGTTATTCAACATGAGGCCTGATCCAATTGACATTTTGAGTCACTTTTGGTACATTCCAAAAAATCATTTTTTGATGAAAAACGATGACCGCGGATATGTCGAACGTTCCCAAAATGGTCAATTTTGATGTCATTTTAACATTTAATCTTTTGACCGCAAATTACTGTTGGATGTGAATTATTACTTTTCCAACTAAAATACGTGTGTTTAAAGACATTTCTGTGCCTGAAAGTGGTCAAAATTGAAGCTTCTGAGTAAGCAAAACTCTGTAAAAATGGCAATTTTGGTCACTGTGAGAGTTTCAAGAGTGGTTATTCAACATGAAGCACGATCCAATTGACATTTTGAGTCACTTCTGGTACAGTCCAAAAAATCAATTTTCTGATGAAAAACGATGACCGCGAACATGTCGAACGTTCCCAAAATGGTCAATTTTGATGACATTTTAACATTTAATCTTTTGACTGTAAATTACTGTTGGATGTGAAATATTACTTTTTCAACTAAAATACTTGTATTTAAAGTCATTTCTGTACCTGAAAGTGGTCAAAATTGAAGGTTCCGAGTAAGCAAAGCTCTGTAAAAATTGCAATTTTTGTCACTATGAGGGTTTAAAAAGTTGTTATTCAACATGAGGCACGATCCAATTGACATTTTGAGTCACTTTTGGTACAGTCCAAAAAATCAATTTTCTGATGAAAAACGATGACCGCGGACATGTCGAACGTTCCCAAAATGGTCAATTTTGATGAAATTTTAACATATAATCTTTTGACTGTAAATACTGTTGGATGTAAATTATTACTTTTTCAACTAAAAAAGGTATTTAATGTCATTTCTGTGCCTGAAAGTGGTCAAAATTGAAGCTTCTGAGTAAGCAAAACTCTGTAAAAATGTAAATTTTGGTCACTGTGAGAGTTTAAAAAGTGGTTATTCAACATGAGGCACGATCCAATTGACATTTTGAGTCAATTCCGGTACAGTCCAAAAAATCAATTTTCCGATGAAAAACGATGACCGCGAACATGTCGAACGTTCCGAAAATGGTCAATTTTGATGACATTTTAACATTTAATCTTTTGACTGTAAATTACTGTTGGATGTGAATTATTACTTTTTCAACTAAAATACTTGTATTTAAAGTCATTTCTGTACCTGAAAGTGGTCAAAATTGAAGGTTCCGAGTAAGCAAAGCTCTGTAAAAATTGCAATTTTTGTCACTATGAGGGTTTAAAAAGTTGTTATTCAACATGAGGCACGATCCAATTGACATTTTGAGTCACTTTTGGTACAGTCCACAAAAATCAATTTTCTGATGAAAAACGATGACCGCGGACATGTCGAACGTTCCCAAAATGGTCAATTTTGATGAAATTTTAACATATAATCTTTTGACTGTAAATTAGTGTTGGATGTGAATTATTACTTTTTCAACCAAAATAAGTGTGTTTAAAGTCAATTCTGTGCCTGAAAGTGGTCAAAATTGAAGCTTCTGAGTAAGCAAAACTCTGTAAAAATGGCAATTTTGGTCACTGTGAGGGTTTAAAAATTGGTTATTCAACATGAGGCACGATCCAATTGACATTTTGAGTCACTTTTTGTACAGTCCAAAAAATCAATTTTCTGTTGAAAAACGATGACCGCGGACATATCGAACGTTCCCAAAATGGTCAATTTTGATGGAATCTTAACATTTAATCTTTTGACTCTAAATTACTGTTGGATGTGAATTATTACTTTTTCAACTAAAATACGTGTGTTTAAAGACATTTCTGTGCCTGAAAGTGGTCAAAATTGAAGCTTCTGAGTAAGCAAAACTTTGT
Source organism: Lissotriton vulgaris (assembly GCF_964263255.1). Taxonomy (NCBI): domain Eukaryota; kingdom Metazoa; phylum Chordata; class Amphibia; order Caudata; family Salamandridae; genus Lissotriton; species Lissotriton vulgaris. The sequence goes on from NW_028250047.1 coordinate 139,457, forward strand.
AAAAATGGCAATTTTTGTCACTATGAGGGTATAAAAAGTGGTTATTCAACATGAGGCACGATCCAATTGATATTTTGAGTCACTTCTGGTACAGTCCAAAAAAATCAATTTTCTGATGAAAAACGATGACCGCGAACATGTCGAACGTTCTCAAAATGGTCAATTTTGATGTCATTTTAACATTTAATCTTTTGACCGCAAATTACTGTTAGATGTGAATTATTACTTTTTCAACTAAAAAAGGTGTTTAATGTCATTTCTGTGCCTGAAAGTGGTCAAAATTGAAGCTTCAGAGTAAGCAAAACTCTGTAAAAATGGCAATTTTGGTCACTGTGAGAGTTTCAAAAGTGGTTATTCAACATGAGGCACAATCCAATTGACATTTTGAGTCACTTCTGGTACAGTCCAGAAAATCAATTTTCTGATGAAAAACGATGACCGCGAACATGTCGAACGTTCCCAAAATGGTCAATTTTGATGACATTTTAATATTTAATCTTTTGACTGTAAATTACTGTTGGATGTGAATTATTACTTTTTCAACTAAAATACTTGTATTTAAAGTCATTTCTGTACCTGAAAGTGGTCAAAATTGAAGGCTCCGAGTAAGCAAAGCTCTGTAAAAATTGCAATTTTTGTCACTATGAGGGTTTAAAAAGTTGTTATTCAACATGAGGCACGATCCAATTGACATTTTGAGTCACTTTTGGTACAGTCCAAAAAATCAATTTTCTGATGAAAAACGATGACCGCGGACATGTCGAACGTTCCCAAAATGGTCAATTTTGATGAAATTTTAACATATAATCTTTTGACTGTAAATACTGTTGGATGTGAATTATTACTTTTTCAACTAAAAAAGGTATTTAATGTCATTTCTGTGCCTGAAAGTGGTCAAAATTGAAGCTTCCGAGTAAGCAAAACTCTGTAAAAATGGCAATTTTGGTCACTGTGAGAGTTTAAAAAGTGGTTATTCAACATGAGGCACGATCCAATTGACATTTTGAGTCACTTCTGGTACAGTCCAAAAAAATCAATTTTCTGATGAAAAACGATGACCGCGAACATGTTGAACGTTCCCAAAATGGTCAATTTTGATGACATTTTAACATTTAATCTTTTGACTGTAAATTACTGTTGGATGTGAATTATTACTTTTTCAACTAAAATACTTGTGTTTAAAGTCATTTCTGTACCTGAAAGTGCTCAAAATTGAAGGTTCCGAGTAAGCAAAGCTCTGTAAAAATTGCAATTTTGGTCACTGTGAGGGTTTAAAAAGTAGTTATTCAAGATGAGGCATGATCCAATTGACATTTTGAGTCACTTCTGGTACAGTCCAAAAAATCAATTTTCTGTTGAAAAACGATGACCGCGGACATGTCGAACGTTCCCAAAATGGTCAATTTTGATGGAATTTTAACATTTAATCTTTTGACTCTAAATTACTGTTGGATGTGAATTATTACTTTTTCAACTAAAATACGTGTGTTTAAAGACATTTCTGTGCCTGAAAGTGGTCAAAATTGAAGCTTCTGAGTAAGCAAAACTTTGTAAAAATGGCAATTTTTGTCACTATGAGGGTATAAAAAGTGGTTATTCAACATGAGGCCTGATCCAATTGACATTTTGAGTCACTTTTGGTACATTCCAAAAAATCATTTTTTGATGAAAAACGATGACCGCGAACATGTTGAACGTTCCCAAAATGGTCAATTTTGATGACATTTTAACATTTAATCTTTTAACCGTAAATTACTGTTGGATGTGAAATATTATTTTTGCAACTAAAATAAGTGTGTTTTAAGTAATTTCTGTGCCTGAAATTGGTCAAAATTGAAGCTTCCGAGTAAGCAGAAATCTGTAAAAATGGCAATTTTTGTCACTATGAGGGTTTAAAAAGTGGTTATTCAACATGAGGCACGATCCAATTGACATTTTGAGTCACTTTTGGTACAGTCCAAAAAATCAATTTTCTGTTGAAAAACGATGACCGCGGACATGTCGAACGTTCCCAAAATGGTCAATTTTGATGGAATTTTAACATTTAATCTTTTGACTCTAAATTACTGTTGGATGTGAATTATTACTTTTTCAACTAAAATACGTGTGTTTAAAGACATTTCTGTGCCTGAAAGTGGTCAAAATTGAAGCTTCTGAGTAAGCAAAACTCTGTAAAAATGGCAATTTTGGTCACTGTGAGGGTTTAAAAATTGGTTATTCAACATGAGGCACGATCCAATTGACATTTTGAGTCACTTTTGGTACAGTCCAAAAAATCAATTTTCTGTTGAAAAACGATGACCGCAGACATATCGAACGTTCCCAAAATGGTCAATTTTGATGGAATCTTAACATTTAATCTTTTGACTCTAAATTACTGTTGGATGTGAATTATTACTTTTTCAACTAAAATACGTGTGTTTAAAGACATTTCTGTGCCTGAAAGTGGTCAAAATTGAAGCTTCTGAGTAAGCAAAACTTTGTAAAAATGGCAATTTTTGTCACTATGAGGGTATAAAAAGTGGTTATTCAACATGAGGCCTGATCCAATTGACATTTTGAGTCACTTTTGGTACATTCCAAAAAATCATTTTTTGATGAAAAACGATGACCGCAAACATGTTGAACGTTCCCAAAATGGTCAATTTTGATGACATTTTAACATTTAATCTTTTGACTGTAAATTACTGTTGGATGTGAATTATTACTTTTTCAACTAAAATACTTGTGTTTAAAGTCATTTCTGTACCTGAAAGTGGTCAAAATTGAAGGTTCCGAGTAAGCAAAGCTCTGTAAAAATTGCAATTTTTGTCCTATGAGGGTTTAAAAAGTTGTTATTCAGCATGAGGCACGATCCAATTGACATTTTGAGTCACTTTTGGTACAGTCCAAAAAAATCAATTTTCTGATGAAAAACGATGACCGCGGATATGTCAAACGTTCCCAAAATGATCAATTTTAATGAAATTTTAACATTTAATCTTTTGTCCGTAAATTACTGTTGGATGTGAATTATCACTTTTTCAACTAAAATAAGTGTGTTTATAGTAATTTCTGTGCCTGAAAGTGGTCAAAATTGAAGCTTCCGAGTAAGCAGAACTCTGTAAAAATGGCAATTTTTGTCACTATGAGGGTTTAAAAAGTGGTTATTCAGCATGAGGCACGATCCAATTGACATTTTGAGTCACTTTTGGTACAGTCCAAAAAATCAATTTTCTGATGAAAAACGATGACCGCGGATATGTCAAACGTTCCCAAAATGATCAATTTTAATGAAATTTTAACATTTAATCTTTTGTCCGTAAATTACTGTTGGATGTGAATTATCACTTTTTCAACTAAAATAAGTGTGTTTATAGTAATTTCTGTGCCTGAAAGTGGTCAAAATTGAAGCTTCCGAGTAAGCAAAACTCTGAAAAAAAGGCAATTTTGGTCACTGTGAGGGTTTAAAAAGTGGTTATTCAACATGAGGCACGATCCAATTGACATTTTGAATCATTTTTGGTACAGTCTAAAAAATCCATTTTCTGATGAAAAGCGATGACCGTGAACATGTCGAACGTTCCCAAAATGGTCAATTTTGATGACATTTTAACATTTAATCTTTTGACTGTAAATACTGTTGGATGTGAATTATTACTTTTTCAACTAAAAAAGGTGTTTAATGTCATTTTTATGCCTGAAAGTGGTCAAAATTGAAGCTTCCGAGTAAGCAAAACTCTGTAAAAATGGCAATTTTTGTCACTATGAGGGTTTAAAAAGTGGTTATTCAACATGAGGCACGATCTAATTGACATTTTGAGTCACTTTTGGTACAGTCCAAAAAATCAATTTTCTGTTGAAAAACGATGACCGCGGACATGTCGAACGTTCCCAAAATGGTCAATTTTGATGGAATTTTAACATTTAATCTTTTGACTCTAAATTACTGTTGGATGTGAATTATTACTTTTTCAACTAAAATACGTGTGTTTAAAGACATTTCTGTGCCTGAAAGTGGTCAAAATTGAAGCTTCTGAGTAAGCAAAACTTTGTAAAAATGGCAATTTTTGTCACTATGAGGGTTTAAAAAGTGGTGATTCAACATGAGGCCCGATCCAATTGACATTTTGAGTCACTTTTGGTACATTCCAAAAAATCATTTTCTGATGAAAAACGATGACCGCGGATATGTCATATGGCTGAGATACCCGCCACCCCCTCTCAACACAATCCCCAAAAGGAGGGAAACCGGAAACAGTTCTTGAAGTTTTTGGAAGTGGGAGGGAGTGACCCTCCCGGCCGTATTTATTAAAACAAAATTAAAAACATTAAACGTTTCATGTTATGTACAATTTCATTACCACATTGCGATGTTTGGCTAACCTTAACATATTCTCTAATACAGAGGTTCTCCTAGCCGAACTAGCATCCTACAAAACATTCTCTAGAAATATTGAAATTGTACATCCTAACGTTTAAGGGCCAACGGCAAGGTCATAACCGGTGTCAAGATCCCTAACCAGACTTACCCCTCCCACTTGGGAGGGGCGACAGCACGGAGGCTTACCTCAAGTGCAACTACTACCAATTTCCCTTGACTTGACGGGGGCACTTAAGAACTCGACGCCAGTTAAAGGTCGTTCGAAGACTCGTGTGAGGTATCTAGAAGGTATCGTAGACCTCCCCCCAACCCCACACAACTCACCGCATCTGCCGTCGCAGATGTCACTGGCCCCGGGAAATTCCCCAGGAGGGGGCTGTAACCCCTCCTACACAGGAAGGGGCCTTGACCGCCTTTCCTTTACTTCCGGCGACCCATCCTTAGAAGGTACCGCCTCCCCATTGAGGGGCCAATGGCCACCTCTCCCGAGCGCTCCCATCCGTGTTGGGTGACGCCCACTCATAGGGATCTTTTAATTAGTGCTCACCGATCATGACCTTACCGCCTACCAAAATAAATACGACAATGCTAATAAAACCTACGAAAACATTGGTCACTACGACCGAAAGAGCATGCTTAAAAATTCAACACTATATCCGAATCATTTTAATCGCAAATCCTACACAACATACACCATTCTTTATTATAATCAACATCAAAACATGATACTATCACAACCTGTAAACGAAACAGAAACAGAATTATTGATCAACTTTATTACAAACAACTGGCTGTCCTCAGGGGCTGGTGGGTGGGTCAAAATTGGCTCTTCGTTCTGTCCCGAGCTCACGTGTAACGAGGAGGTGCAGCTTCAGAGCACAAGAACAAGAGGACGTCTTCTGGTCTTGCGTCCCTTTTTATCCGTCTTCAGGGCGGGCGAAAACCCGCCCCTGCCTGCCCCGAGGGCGTGGCTGGCTGCGTCAGTGTCTAGGCCAGCCCACTCTAGGGCGGGAAAAAAGCGCACCCCGGCTACGCCGCTTCGGGCATACCAGCCGAGACGCGCCTCCCGCCCAAAAATGGCTTCCCGGGGGGATCGAGGCACTCCGCCATACGTTCGGGGGGACCGAGTGGTCGCCCCTTTCCATATGGCTGAGATACCCGCCACCCCCTCTCAACACAATCCCCAAAAGGAGGGAAACCGGAAACAGTTCTTGAAGTTTTTGGAAGTGGGAGGGAGTGACCCTCCCGGCCGTATTTATTAAAACAAAATTAAAAACATTAAACGTTTCATGTTATGTACAATTTCATTACCACATTGCGATGTTTGGCTAACCTTAACATATTCTCTAATACAGAGGTTCTCCTAGCCGAACTAGCATCCTACAAAACATTCTCTAGAAATATTGAAATTGTACATCCTAACGTTTAAGGGCCAACGGCAAGGTCATAACCGGTGTCAAGATCCCTAACCAGACTTACCCCTCCCACTTGGGAGGGGCGACAGCACGGAGGCTTACCTCAAGTGCAACTACTACCAATTTCCCTTGACTTGACGGGGGCACTTAAGAACTCGACGCCAGTTAAAGGTCGTTCGAAGACTCGTGTGAGGTATCTAGAAGGTATCGTAGACCTCCCCCCAACCCCACACAACTCACCGCATCTGCCGTCGCAGATGTCACTGGCCCCGGGAAATTCCCCAGGAGGGGGCTGTAACCCCTCCTACACAGGAAGGGGCCTTGACCGCCTTTCCTTTACTTCCGGCGACCCATCCTTAGAAGGGACCGCCTCCCCATTGAGGGGCCAATGGCCACCTCTCCCGAGCGCTCCCATCCGTGTTGGGTGACGCCCACTCATAGGGATCTTTTAATTAGTGCTCACCGATCATGACCTTACCGCCACAGGTCCGGATAGTTGACCGGCTATCCGGACCCCCCACAAAACTCCTACCTAAAGGTCATGTTTTATCGTCTTTAACCATGCTAAGAAGTCTCCTATGAGTAACTCATTTCCCACCCGCGACAAATGCACACCATCCCCCAAATACATACTGTCATCGTTAATACAACCATGCGAGATAGAATGCAATGTCTTGGAACGGAACAACCTACTCACTTTGTTATTAAGTTTTCTAACAGAATGGTTCAAAGCAGGAATCGAGATAGCCCCCCGCCACACTTTTCGTGGGATCATATGAGACCACGCAATTATGCACCCCGGAACTTTCCTCGCCAACCAACTTACAGTGGAAAGCATTGCCTCTAGGAGAAGTCGTCTACCGGTGGTGACCAAATCATTGCCCCCTAAATGTACTATGACTATAGACGGCGGTGACCTCGTCCGCCCTAACAAACCCTCAAAGAATACTTGAAACTGGTCAATACAGAGACCGCCTCTTCCGTAGAAGGACACCCTGTACCCGTATTCCCCAGCTACGTGAATCATGTCACCTGCTTCGAATACGTCTGCGGCACGCCTCACGTATGAGTGGCCCACGACCCACACCTCCTTTCTCACAGCCGGTGATGTCTGACCGCTGGCCTGGTGTTGGGTCGACTGCATAGTCCGCCCCGCCTCGTAGGCTTGCGCAACTGAAACCAAACAAAAGACAAGAAGCGTGAGTACATTATTACAGCTTCACAACATGTGCAACCGCACATATCTCTTATAACAATTGGAGGACCAACGCCCCACTCGTTTTACTTGTTCAACATTAAGACCCCTGGCTGTAGCTTCAGTGGCAGCCCCTATTCGAAAGGAATGGGTCCCGAATTCGCCCGGGTCTAAGCCCGCTGCGGTAATTGACATCGCAAGCACCCGCTGAAACTGAAACTTCGTCAGTGGGGTGGCGTCCACGTGTCTCAACAATGTCCCCCCCCATGATGCCACCCTTCGTGCTAGGTAATCTTCTAAACACTGTACCGGACACATGGAGGACCCGGGAATCCTGCGAATGATCGTGCAGTCACCCATCCCATCTTGATCGGTCTTGGACCTGACAAAGGAGACAATCATCGCTTCATCCCTGATCTGAACGTGTTCCCGGCACAAACCCCCCACCACATCCTGTTTGTTCCTTGCAACCAGCTCACTTATCCTCATCGCCCCGTGAAATGCCAGCGTAAAAGCTGCTCGGAACAGACACGTCTCGAACTGAGACGAGCATGTGGCCGGGAGTGTGGCCAGCAACTGGGACAACCTATCCAGACCTATCGGGCGCCTCTCATCTACTCTGCGACCCTCCAGGCGTTGCCACCCACGCAGCGCTTTCTGTACCACAAAAGACGCTGTCGGGTCCTGGATATTATGGGCCCTGGCAACAAAGGAAATGGCAGCACGATGCCTCTGGGCCGTAGCCACCGACTTCCCAGCCCTACGCAAGGACATCAGAAAATGTACTACCCATTCCTCCTGACCCCAAAGCCCCTCTCTCTCAGTCCCCAAAAAGGCTAAATAGGCCCGAAACGCCCCTTCATATGCCTTCCTCGTCCTTGGCGCTAGACTCTCTCCCACGAGGTGACGAAGTTCGGGGCACCGAGAGACCAGAGAGCTTCGGGGAAGGGTGCCGGCTCTGGGTCCGCTGAGGGAAGGAAACCCGAGAAAGCCTGCATTTGAAAACGAGACAGTGCATCAGCCGCCTGATTCATCACCCCTGGGACATGTTTTGCTCTGAATATCACGTTCAGTTGCATACACAGTAAGACAATTTCTTTGAGCAGCCTTAAAATCAGTTTACAACGTGCTGCCTGACTATTGATGCATTCTACAACGGTCATATTGTCAGACCAAAACACGACAGAATGATCTTTGAACCCTTCGGGCCAGGTTCTGAGGGCCACCAGGATGGGAAACAGTTCAAGGAAGGCAATATTACTCGTCAGCCCCTCTTCATGCCACCAGGTGGGCCACCTTTGTGCCGACCATTTTGTGCCGAAGATGGCGCCAAAGCCCATGCTTCCTGCTGAATCTGTCCATAGACCAAGCTCTTCAGAGGACACGGCTGGTTTGTTCCAGACGACTCGACCATTGAAGTCCGCCAAGAATGCTAACCAAATACGCATGTCTTGGCGGACCTCAGCCGATAGTCTCGTGCGGTGATGACCCTCCTTTAGGCCAACCATCGCTTGGGCAATTGAACGGGAAAAGGGGCGGGCCATTGGGATCACCCTCAGGGCAAACTTCAACTTCCCCACCAATTGTTGCAATTGATTCAGCGTAACTTTAGATGCATTTATACATACTTGCAGGGCTGCCCTGAATTTCGACACTTTGGCAGCTGGTAAACGAAAACAACCCTCACTAGAGTCCAACTCGATCCCCAGAAACTCGAGGCAAGTCGTGGGACCCACAGTTTTACCTGGTGCCAATGGCACGCCAAATTGACCCATTAACACGCAAAATTCAGCCAAGGCCTGGCCGCATTCGTGATTTCCGGCGGGCCCAAGGAAAAGAAAGTCATCAAGGTAATGCATTACATTTCGGAAACCCGTTTTCTTCGTGAATACCCATTGCAGAAAAGTACTGAATCTCTCGAAATATGCACAGGATATAGAGCATCCCATCGGCATACACCTATCCATGTAATACGATCCCTGAAACATGAATCCCAGAAGACGCTGGTCGTCTAGGTGTACCGGGAGCAACCGGAACGCTGACTCGATATCTGATTTCGCCATCAACGTCCCGGGCCCCAGGCGATTCAAAATGGCCACTGCTTCATCAAATGATGCATACCGCACCGAACATACCTCTGGATCAATTGCATCGTTCACCGAAAGACCATGTGGAGCTGACAGATTATGGATTAATCGAAACTCACCTGGGTCCTTCTTGGGGACCACCCCTAACGGAGAACAGACAAAATTCGGTACCGGGGGTACACTAAACGGGCCGGCGATCCGACCCCGGCTAACCTCTTTCCGGATCTTATCCTGCACTACAGTCGTATGCTGCAAGACGGAAAGTTGATTTTTGCACGTCCCGACGCCCTGAAAGTCCCCTACCGGGATGCGGAAACCATATGAAAACCCGTTCCGCAGCACCCCAGCAGAAGTACGATCTGGGTATTCACTGAGCCAGGGAATCATCGCCAAGGTATCAATCGGGGTTGGTAAAGGCGCCCCTCGGACTACATTAGACCTGTTTGGCGCCTCCACTACCCCCATTCTCACCCGTTCTGGCTCTGCACGAGGACTCAGGATGGGACGACCCGCAACCACTACATTCGTGTTTGAACTTACACGATCCCGGAGGCCTGGTACATTTACCTTTGTTGAAATTGAAGCAGAAACCCCTTTTCCCTGTATTACCGGCAGGTCTCGAGTAATCGTCGGTACTCGTACCTGACCGAAAGGGCGTCCCCGCATTTTGGCGGGAGTATTCACCAACATTGCTCCCCACCAACGGCATTTTCAACATTCCTGACTCTTTCATTTTATCCCATGTCAAAGAATCATAACAGTCCCAGGTTAAACTTTTGTTATGCTCCTTTGCTTTCCTGAAAAGGTTGTCATAACAGAACCAATGGTTACCTTGATGCGATGTCGAGTATCCCATAATTCGTGACTGATAAATTGGAAACTCAGGAAGCAACTCAGGCCTACGTTCCCCCAAAATCGATGTAAAAATACCCCACGCATTGCCCCAGTTGCCAATATTCTCATTTACCTTAAAGGCGGCCATTTTTGCGCGCCAAACACTCGGATGCATTAGGTCCTTCTGACTCTTAACATGCTCCACTTCATAATGATCGATAAGCAAGGAGAAAATGTTCACATACTCCCCCGCCCAAATCTTTTCCTTTATTGCCAAAGGAACATGTTGCCCCAATTTCTCTCTACGAGAGGGTGCTGACTCATCCCTCGCGATCGGCAATGGCCGCTTACCTGCACCGGACGCTGCTTCCGCCACTTGTGGCTTGTCTATCACCGCAGCCGGCGCGGGCACCTTGGCTGCATCTCTTTTTCCACGCAACTGTTTCATCAGCGCCTGTGCCTCGGCAGCCGTGGCGCCCTCACTACTATCGCCCAACCACGCTGCTAGCTGTGCTGCCAGCTCGGGGGGCATATCCTCATTGGATGTCGGGGTGACGACAACGGGGATCGGATTCCCCTCCATCGGTACCGGGGTCGGCGCATCGAGCGGGGTAGAGGGAACCGGGACGTCTCCCCCGGCTGGTCCCCTTCTTGGCCTCTTTGGTTTCCCTCCAGCCGATGGACGCCCCGATCCCTCCTCCCCGTCTCGCTCCGCCAGCCGCTTCTTTATTTCGGACATCTCCTTTACAAGGACCCGAACCATCTGGTCAGTCGTCATTCTCTTCGCGCCTTTCTTGGGCATCTTTCCGACAAAGTATCTAGAAGACAAAAGAAAAGATCAAAACGCTCAAAATTGGCTCTTCGTTCTGTCCCGAGCTCACGTGTAGCGAGGAGGTGCAGCTTCAGAGCACAAGAACAAGAGGACGTCTTCTGGTCTTGCGTCCCTTTTTATCCGTCTTCAGGGCGGGCGAAAACCCGCCCCTGCCTGCCCCGAGGGCGTGGCTGGCTGCGTCAGTGTCTAGGCCAGCCCACTCTAGGGCGGGAAAAAAGCGCGCCCCGGCTACGCCGCTTCGGGCATACCAGCCGAGACGCGCCTCCCGCCCAAAAATGGCTTCCCGGGGGGATCGAGGCACTCCGCCATACGTTCGGGGGGACCGAGTGGTCGCCCCTTTCCAAACGTTCCCAAAATGGTCAATTTTGATGAAATTTTAACATTTAATCTTTTGTCCGTAAATTACTGTTGGATGTGAATTATCACTTTTTCAACTAAAATAAGTGTGTTTATAGTAATTTCTGTGCCTGAAAGTGGTCAAAATTGAAGCTTCAGAGTAAGCAAAACTCTGAAAAAAAGGCAATTTTGGTCACTGTGAGGGTTTAAAAAGTGGTTATTCAACATGAGGCACGATCCAATTGACATTTTGAATCATTTTTGGTACAGTCCAAAAAATCAATTTTCTGATGAAAAGCGATGGCCGTGAACATGTCGAACGTTCCCAAAATGGTCAATTTTGATGACATTTTAACATTTAATCTTTTGACTCTAAATTACTGTTGGATGTTAATTATTACTTTTTCAACTAAAATACGTGTGTTTAAAGACATTTCTGTGCCTGAAAGTGGTCAAAATTGAAGCTTCTGAGTAAGCAAAACTTTGTAAAAATGGCAATTTTTGTCACTATGAGGGTTTAAAAAGTGGTTATTCAACATGAGGCCCGATCCAATTGACATTTTGAGTCACTTTTGGTACATTCCAAAAAATCTTTTTCTGATGAAAAACGATGACCGCGGATATGTCAAACGTTCCCAAAATGGTCAATTTTGATGAAATTTTAACATTTAATCTTTTGTCTGTAAATTACTGTTGGATGTGAATTATTACTTTTTCAACTAAAATACTTGTATTTAAAGTCATTTCTGTACCTGAAAGTGGTCAAAATTGAAGGTTCCGAGTAAGCAAAGCTCTGTAAAAATTGCAATTTTTGTCCTATGACGGTTTAAAAAGTTGTTATTCAGCATGAGGCACGATCCAATTGACATTTTGAGTCACTTTTGGTACAGTCCAAAAAATCTATTTTCTGATGAAAAACGATGACCGCGGATATGTCAAACGTTCTTTTGACTCTAAATTACTGTTGGATGTGAATTATTACTTTTTCAACTAAAATACGTGTGTTTAAAGACATTTCTGTGCCTGAAAGTGGTCAAAATTGAAGCTTCTGAGTAAGCAAAACTTTGTAAAAATGGCAATTTTTGTCACTATGAGGGTTTAAAAAGTGGTGATTCAACATGAGGCCCGATCCAATTGACATTTTGAGTCACTTTTGGTACATTCCAAAAAATCATTTTCTGATGAAAAACGATGACCGCGGATATGTCAAACGTTCCCAAAATGGTCAATTTTGATGAAATTTTAACATTTAATCTTTTGTCCGTAAATTACTGTTGGATGTGAATTATCACTTTTTCAACTAAAATAAGTGTGTTTATAGTAATTTCTGTGCCTGAAAGTTGTCAAAATTGAAGCTTCAGAGTAAGCAAAACTCTGAAAAAAAGGCAATTTTGGTCACTGTGAGGGTTTAAAAAGTGGTTATTCAACATGAGGCACGATCCAATTGACATTTTGAATCATTTTTGGTACAGTCCAAAAAATCAATTTTCTGATGAAAAGCGATGACCGTGAACATGTCGAACGTTCCCAAAATGGTCAATTTTGATGACATTTTAACATTTAATCTTTTGACTCTAAATTACTGTTGGATGTTAATTATTACTTTTTCAACTAAAATACGTGTGTTTAAAGACATTTCTGTGCCTGAAAGTGGTCGAAATTGAAGCTTCTGAGTAAGCAAAACTTTGTAAAAATGGCAATTTTTGTCACTATGAGGGTTTAAAAAGTGGTTATTCAACATGAGGCCCAATCCAATTGACATTTTGAGTCACTTTTGGTACATTCCAAAAAATCTTTTTCTGATGAAAAACGATGACCGCGGATATGTCAAACGTTCCCAAAATGGTCAATTTTGATGAAATTTTAACATTTAATCTTTTGTCTGTAAATTACTGTTGGATGTGAATTATTACTTTTTCAACTAAAATACTTGTATTTAAAGTCATTTCTGTACCTGAAAGTGGTCAAAATTGAAGGTTCCGAGTAAGCAAAGCTCTGTAAAAATTGCAATTTTTGTCCTATGACGGTTTAAAAAGTTGTTATTCAGCATGAGGCACGATCCAATTGACATTTTGAGTCACTTTTGGTACAGTCCAAAAAATCAATTTTCTGATGAAAAACGATGACCGCGGATATGTCAAACGTTCCCAAAATGGTCAATTTTGATGAAATTTTAACATTGAATCTTTTGTCTGTAAATTACTGTTGGATGTGAATTATCACTTTTTCAACTAAAATAAGTGTGTTTATAGTAATTTCTGTGCCTGAAAGTGGTCAAAATTGAAGCTTCCGAGTAAGCAAAACTCTGAAAAAAAGGCAATTTTGGTCACTGTGAGGGTTTAAAAAGTGGTTATTCAACATGAGGCACGATCCAATTGACATTTTGAATCATTTTTGGTACAGTCCAAAAAATCAATCTTCTGATGAAAAACGATGACCGTGAACATGTCGAACGTTCCCAAAATGGTCAATTTTGATGTCATTTTAACATTTAATCTTTTGACTGTAAATTACTGTTGGATGTGAATTATTACTTTTTCAACTAAAATAAGTGTGTTTAAAGTAATTTCTGTGCCTGAAATTGGTCAAAATTGAAGCTTCCGAGTAAGCAGAACTCTGTAAAAATGGCAATTTTTGTCACTATGAGGGTTTAAAAAGTGGTTATTCAACATGAGGCACGATCCAATTGACATTGTGAGTCACTTTTGGTACAGTCCAAAAAATCAATTTTCTGTTGAAAAACGATGACCGCGGACATGTCGAACGTTCCCAAAATGGTCAATTTTGATGGAATTTTAACATTTAATCTTTTGACTCTAAATTACTGTTGGATGTTAATTATTACTTTTTCAACTAAAATACGTGTGTTTAAAGACATTTCTGTGCCTGAAAGTGGTCAAAATTGAAGCTTCTGAGTAAGCAAAACTTTGTAAAAATGGCAATTTTTGTCACTATGAGGGTTTAAAAAGTGGTTATTCAACATGAGGCCCGATCCAATTGACATTTTGAGTCACTTTTGGTACATTCCAAAAAATCATTTTCTGATGAAAAACGATGACCGCGGATATGTCAAACGTTCCCAAAATGGTCAATTTTGATGACATTTTAACATTTAATCTTTTGTCTGTAAATTACTGTTGGATGTGAATTATTACTTTTTCAGCTAAAATACTTGTATTTAAAGTCATTTCTGTACCTGAAAGTGGTCAAAATTGAAGGTTCCGAGTAAGCAAAGCTCTGTAAAAATTGCAATTTTTGTCCTATGAGGGTTTAAAAAGTTGTTATTCAGCATGAGGCACGATCCAATTGACATTTTGAGTCACTTTTGGTACAGTCCAAAAAATCAATTTTCTGATGAAAAACGATGACCGCGGATATGTCAAACGTTCCCAAAATGGTCAATTTTGATGAAATTTTAACATTGAATCTTTTGTCTGTAAATTACTGTTGGATGTGAATTATCACTTTTTCAACTAAAATAAGTGTGTTTATAGTAATTTCTGTGCCTGAAAGTGGTCAAAATTGAAGCTTCCGAGTAAGCAAAACTCTGTAAAAATGGCAATTTTGGTCACTGTGAGGGTTTAAAAATTGGTTATTCAACATGAGGCACGATCCAATTGACATTTTGAGTCACTTTTGGTACAGTCCAAAAAATCAATTTTCTGTTGAAAAACGACCGCGGACATGTCGAACGTTCCCAAAATGGTCAATTTTTATGACATTTTAACATTTATTCTTTTGACTGTAAATACTGTTGGATGTGAATTATTACTTTTTCAACTAAAAAAGGTGTTTAAAGTCATTTCTGTACCTGAAAGTGGTCAAAATTGAAGGTTCCGAGTAAGCAAAGCTCTGAAAAAAAGGCAATTTTGGTCACTGTGAGGGTTTAAAAAGTGGTTATTCAACATGAGGCCCGATCCAATTGACATTTTGAGTCACTTTTGGTACAGTCCAAAAACTCAATTTTCTGATGAAAAACGATGACCGCGGACATGTCGAACGTTCCCAAAATGGTCAATTTTGATGAAATTTTAACATATAATCTTTTGACTGTAAATTAGTGTTGGATGTGAATTATTACTTTTTCAACCAAAATAAGTGTGTTTAAAGTCAATTCTGTGCCTGAAAGTGGTCAAAATTAAAGCTTCTGAGTAAGCAAAACTCTGTAAAAATGGCAATTTTGGTCACTGTGAGGGTTTAAAAATTGGTTATTCAACATGAGGCACGATCCAATTGACATTTTGAGTCACTTTTGGTACAGTCCAAAAAATCAATTTTCTGTTGAAAAACGATGACCGCGGACATATCGAACGTTCCCAAAATGGTCAATTTTGATGGAATCTTAACATTTAATCTTTTGACTCTAAATTACTGTTGGATGTGAATTATTACTTTTTCAACTAAAATACGTGTGTTTAAAGACATTTCTGTGCCTGAAAGTGGTCAAAATTGAAGCTTCTGAGTAAGCAAAACTTTGTAAAAATGGCAATTTTTGTCACTATGAGGGTATAAAAAGTGGTTATTCAACATGAGGCCTGATTCAATTGACATTTTGAGTCACTTTTGGTACATTCCCAAAAAATCATTTTTTGATGAAAAACGATGACCGCGGATATGTCGAACGTTCCCAAAATGGTCAATTTTGATGTCATTTTAACATTTAATCTTTTGACCGCAAATTACTGTTGGATGTGAATTATTACTTTTTCTACTAAAATACGTGTGTTTAAAGACATTTCTGTGCCTGAAAGTGGTCAAAATTGAAGCTTCTGAGTAAGCAAAACTCTGTAAAAATGGCAATTTTGGTCACTGTGAGAGTTTCAAAAGTGGTTATTCAACATGAAGCACGATCCAATTGACATTTTGAGTCACTTCTGGTACAGTCCAAAAAATCAATTTTCTGATGAAAAACGATGACCGCGAACATGTCGAACGTTCCCAAAATGGTCAATTTTGATGACATTTTAACATTTAATCTTTTGACTGTAAATTACTATTGGATGTGAATTATTACTTTTTCAACTAAAATACTTGTATTTAAAGTCATTTCTGTACCTGAAAGTGGTCAAAATTGAAGGTTCCGAGTAAGCAAAGCTCTGTAAAAATTGCAATTTTTGTCACTATGAGGGTTTAAAAAGTTGTTATTCAACATGAGGCACGATCCAATTGACATTTTGAGTCACTTTTGGTACAGTCCAAAAAATCAATTTTCTGATGAAAAACGATGACCGCGGACATGTCGAACGTTCCCAAAATGGTCAATTTTGATGAAATTTTAACATATAATCTTTTGACTGTAAATACTGTTGGATGTAAATTATTACTTTTTCAACTAAAAAAGGTATTTAATGTCATTTCTGTGCCTGAAAGTGGTCAAAATTGAAGCTTCCGAGTAAGCAAAACTCTGTAAAAATGTCAATTTTGGTCACTGTGAGAGTTTAAAAAGTGGTTATTCAACATGAGGCACGATCCAATTGACATTTTGAGTCACTTCTGGTACAGTCCAAAAAAATCAATTTTCTGATGAAAAACGATGACCGCGAACATGTCGAACGTTCCGAAAATGGTCAATTTTGATGACATTTTAACATTTAATCTTTTGACTGTAAATTACTGTTGGATGTGAATTATTACTTTTTCAACTAAAATACTTGTATTTAAAGTCATTTCTGTACCTGAAAGTGGTCAAAATTGAAGGTTCCGAGTAAGCAAAGCTCTGTAAAAATTGCAATTTTTGTCACTATGAGGGTTTAAAAAGTGGTTATTCAACATGAGGCCCGATCCAATTGACATTTTGAGTCACTTTTGGTACATTCCAAAAAATCATTTTCTGATGAAAAACGATGACCGCGGATATGTCAAACGTTCCCAAAATGGTCAATTTTGATGAAATTTTAACATTTAATCTTTTGTCTGTAAATTACTGTTGGATGTGAATTATTACTTTTTCAGCTAAAATACTTGTATTTAAAGTCATTTCTGTACCTGAAAGTGGTCAAAATTGAAGGTTCTGAGTAAGCAAAGCTCTGTAAAAATTGCAATTTTTGTCCTATGAGGGTTTAAAAAGTTGTTATTCAGCATGAGGCACGATCCAATTGACATTTTGAGTCACTTTTGGTACAGTCCAAAAAATCAATTTTCTGATGAAAAACGATGACCGCGGATATGTCAAACGTTCCCAAAATGGTCAATTTTGATGAAATTTTAACATTGAATCTTTTGTCTGTAAATTACTGTTGGATGTGAATTATCACTTTTTCAACTAAAATAAGTGTGTTTATAGTAATTTCTGTGCCTGAAAGTGGTCAAAATTGAAGCTTCCGAGTAAGCAAAACTCTGTAAAAATGGCAATTTTGGTCACTGTGAGGGTTTAAAAATTGGTTATTCAACATGAGGCACGATCCAATTGACATTTTGAGTCACTTTTGGTACAGTCCAAAAAATCAATTTTCTGTTAAAAAACGACCGCGGACATGTCGAACGTTCCCAAAATGGTCAATTTTTATGACATTTTAACATTTATTCTTTTGACTGTAAATACTGTCGGATGTGAATTATTACTTTTTCAACTAAAAAAGGTGTTTAAAGTCATTTCTGTACCTGAAAGTGGTCAAAATTGAAGGTTCCGAGTAAGCAAAGCTCTGAAAAAAAGGCAATTTTGGTCACTGTGAGGGTTTAAAAAGTGGTTATTCAACATGAGGCCCGATCCAATTGACATTTTGAGTCACTTTTGGTACAGTCCAAAAACTCAATTTTCTGATGAAAAACGATGACCGCGGACATGTCGAACGTTCCCAAAATGGTCAATTTTGATGAAATTTTAACATATAATCTTTTGACTGTAAATTAGTGTTGGATGTGAATTATTACTTTTTCAACCAAAATAAGTGTGTTTAAAGTCAATTCTGTGCCTGAAAGTGGTCAAAATTAAAGCTTCTGAGTAAGCAAAACTCTGTAAAAATGGCAATTTTGGTCACTGTGAGGGTTTAAAAATTGTTTATTCAACATGAGGCACGATCCAATTGACATTTTGAGTCACTTTTGGTACAGTCCAAAAAATCAATTTTCTGTTGAAAAACGATGACCGCGGACATATCGAACGTTCCCAAAATGGTCAATTTTGATGGAATCTTAACATTTAATCTTTTGACTCTAAATTACTGTTGGATGTGAATTATTACTTTTTCAACTAAAATACGTGTGTTTAAAGACATTTCTGTGCCTGAAAGTGGTCAAAATTGAAGCTTCTGAGTAAGCAAAACTTTTTAAAAATGGCAATTTTTGTCACTATGAGGGTATAAAAAGTGGTTATTCAACATGAGGCCTGATTCAATTGACATTTTGAGTCACTTTTGGTACATTCCAAAAAATCATTTTTTGATGAAAAACGATGACCGCGGATATGTCGAACGTTCCCAAAATGGTCAATTTTGATGTCATTTTAACATTTAATCTTTTGACCGCAAATTACTGTTGGATGTGAATTATTACTTTTTCAACTAAAATACGTGTGTTTAAAGACATTTCTGTGCCTGAAAGTGGTCAAAATTGAAGCTTCTGAGTAAGCAAAACTCTGTAAAAATGGCAATTTTGGTCACTGTGAGAGTTTCAAAAGTGGTTATTCAACATGAAGCACGATCCAATTGACATTTTGAGTCACTTCTGGTACAGTCCAAAAAATCAATTTTCTGATGAAAAACGATGACCGCGAACATGTCGAACGTTCCCAAAATGGTCAATTTTGATGACATTTTAACATTTAATCTTTTGACTGTAAATTACTATTGGATGTGAATTATTACTTTTTCAACTAAAATACTTGTATTTAAAGTCATTTCTGTACCTGAAAGTGGTCAAAATTGAAGGTTCCGAGTAAGCAAAGCTCTGTAAAAATTGCAATTTTTGTCACTATGAGGGTTTAAAAAGTTGTTATTCAACATGAGGCACGATCCAATTGACATTTTGAGTCACTTTTGGTACAGTCCAAAAAATCAATTTTCTGATGAAAAACGATGACCGCGGACATGTCGAACGTTCCCAAAATGGTCAATTTTGATGAAATTTTAACATATAATCTTTTGACTGTAAATACTGTTGGATGTAAATTATTACTTTTTCAACTAAAAAAGGTATTTAATGTCATTTCTGTGCCTGAAAGTGGTCAAAATTGAAGCTTCCGAGTAAGCAAAACTCTGTAAAAATGTCAATTTTGGTCACTGTGAGAGTTTAAAAAGTGGTTATTCAACATGAGGCACGATCCAATTGACATTTTGAGTCACTTCTGGTACAGTCCAAAAAAATCAATTTTCTGATGAAAAACGATGACCGCGAACATGTCGAACGTTCCGAAAATGGTCAATTTTGATGACATTTTAACATTTAATCTTTTGACTGTAAATTACTGTTGGATGTGAATTATTACTTTTTCAACTAAAATACTTGTATTTAAAGTCATTTCTGTACCTGAAAGTGGTCAAAATTGAAGGTTCCGAGTAAGCAAAGCTCTGTAAAAATTGCAATTTTTGTCACTATGAGGGTTTAAAAAGTTGTTATTCAACATGAGGCACGATCCAATTGACATTTTGAGTCACTTTTGGTACAGTCCAAAAAATCAATTTTCTGATGAAAAACGATGACCGCGGACATGTCGAACTTTCCCATAATGGTCAATTTTGATGAAATTTTAACATATAATCTTTTGACTGTAAATTAGTGTTGGATGTGAATTATTACTTTTTCAACCAAAATAAGTGTGTTTAAAGTCAATTCTGTGCCTTGAAAGTGGTCAAAATTGAAGCTTCTGAGTAAGCAAAACTCTGTAAAAATGGCAATTTTGGTCACTGTGAGGGTTTAAAAATTGGTTATTCAACATGAGGCACGATCCAATTGACATTTTGAGTCACTTTTGGTACATTCCAAAAAATCATTTTTTGATGAAAAACGATGACCGCGGATATGTCGAACGTTCCCAAAATGGTCAATTTTGATGAAATTTTAACATTTAATCTTTTGTCCGTAAATTACTGTTGGATGTGAATTATCACTTTTTCAACTAAAATAAGTGTGTTTATAGTAATTTCTGTGCCTGAAAGTGGTCAAAATTGAAGCTTCCGGGTAAGCAAAACTCTGAAAAAAAGGCAATTTTGGTCACTGTGAGGGTTTAAAAAGTGGTTATTCAACATGAGGCACGATCCAATTGATATTTTGAGTCACTTCTGGTACAGTCCAAAAAAATCAATTTTCTGATGAAAAACAATGACCGCGAACATGTCGAACGTTCTCAAAATGGTCAATTTTGATGTCATTTTAACATTTAATCTTTTGACCGCAAATTACTGTTGGATGTGAATTATTACTTTTTCAACTAAAATAAGTGTGTTTAAAGTAATTTCTGTGCCTGAAATTGGTCAAAATTGAAGCTTCCGAGTAAGCAGAACTCTGTAAAAATGGCAATTTTTGTCACTATGAGGGTTTAAAAAGTGGTTATTCAACATGAGGCCCGATCCAATTGACATTTTGAGTCACTTTTGGTACATTCCAAAAAATCATTTTCTGATGAAAAACGATGACCGCGGATATGTCGAACGTTCCCAAAATGGTCAATTTTGATGAAATTTTAACATTTAATCTTTTGTCCGTAAATTACTGTTGGATGTGAATTATCACTTTTTCAACTAAAATAAGTGTGTTTATAGTAATTTCTGTGCCTGAAAGTGGTCAAAATTGAAGCTTCTGAGTAAGCAAAACTCTGTAAAAATGGCAATTTTGGTCACTGTGAGAGTTTCAAAAGTGGTTATTCAACATGAGGCACGATCCAATTGACATTTTGAGTCACTTTTGGTACAGTCCAAAAAATCAATTTTCTGATGAAAAACGATGACCGCGGACATGTCGAACGTTCCCAAAATGGTCAATTTTGATGAAATTTTAACATATAATCTTTTGACTGTAAATACTGTTGGATGTGAATTATTACTTTTTCAACTAAAAAAGGTATTTAAAGTCATTTCTGTGCCTGAAAGTGGTCAAAATTGAAGCTTCCGAGTAAGCAAAACTCTGTAAAAATGGCGATTTTGGTCACTGTGAGAGTTTAAAAAGTGGTTATTCAACATGAGGCAGGATCCAATTGACATTTTGAGTCACTTCTGGTGCAGTCCAAAAAATCAATTTTCTGATGAAAAACGATGACCGCGAACATGTTGAACGTTCCCAAAATGGTCAATTTTGATGACATTTTAACATTTAATCTTTTGACTGTAAATTACTGTTGGATGTGAATTATTACTTTTTCAACTAAAATACTTGTGTTTAAAGTCATTTCTGTACCTGAAAGTGGTCAAAATTGAAGGTTCCGAGTAAGCAAAGCTCTGTAATAATTGCAATTTTGGTCACTGTGAGGGTTTAAAAAGTAGTTATTCAAGATGAGGCATGATCCAATTGACATTTTGAGTCACTTCTGGTACAGTCCAAAAAATCAATTTTCTGATGAAAAACGATGACCGCGAACATGCCGAACGTTCCCAAAATGGTCAATTTTGATGACATTTTAACATTTAATCTTTTAACCGTAAATTACTGTTGGATGTGAAATATTATTTTTGCAACTAAAATAAGTGTGTTTAAAGTAATTTCTGTGCCTGAAATTGGTCAAAATTGAAGCTTCCGAGTAAGCAGAACTCTGTAAAAATGGCAATTTTTGTCACTATGAGGGTTTAAAAAGTGGTTATTCAACATGAGGCACGATCTAATTGACATTTTGAGTCACTTTTGGTACAGTCCAAAAAATCAATTTTCTGATGAAAAACGATGACCGCGGACATGTCAAACGTTCCCAAAATGGTCAATTTTGATGAAATTTTAACATTTAATCTTTTGTCCGTAAATTACTGTTGGATGTGAATTATCACTTTTTCAACTAAAATAAGTGTGTTTATAGTAATTTCTGTGCCTGAAAGTGGTCAAAATTGAAGCTTCAGAGTAAGCAAAACTCTGAAAAAAAGGCAATTTTGGTCACTGTGAGGGTTTAAAAAGTGGTTATTCAACATGAGGCACGATCCAATTGACATTTTGAATCATTTTTGGTACAGTCCAAAAAATCAATTTTCTGATGAAAAGCGATGACCGTGAACATGTCGAACGTTCCCAAAATGGTCAATTTTGATGACATTTTAACATTTAATCTTTTGACTCTAAATTACTGTTGGATGTTAATTATTACTTTTTCAACTAAAATACGTGTGTTTAAAGACATTTCTGTGCCTGAAAGTGGTCAAAATTGAAGCTTCTGAGTAAGCAAAACTTTGTAAAAATGGCAATTTTTGTCACTATGAGGGTTTAAAAAGTGGTTATTCAACATGAGGCCCGATCCAATTGACATTTTGAGTCACTTTTGGTACATTCCAAAAAATCTTTTTCTGATGAAAAACGATGACCGCGGATATGTCAAACGTTCCCAAAATGGTCAATTTTGATGAAATTTTAACATTTAATCTTTTGTCTGTAAATTACTGTTGGATGTGAATTATTACTTTTTCAACTAAAATACTTGTATTTAAAGTCATTTCTGTACCTGAAAGTGGTCAAAATTGAAGGTTCCGAGTAAGCAAAGCTCTGTAAAAATTGCAATTTTTGTCCTATGACGGTTTAAAAAGTTGTTATTCAGCATGAGGCACGATCCAATTGACATTTTGAGTCACTTTTGGTACAGTCCAAAAAATCAATTTTCTGATGAAAAACGATGACCGCGGATATGTCAAACGTTCCCAAAATGGTCAATTTTGATGAAATTTTAACATTGAATCTTTTGTCTGTAAATTACTGTTGGATGTGAATTATCACTTTTTCAACTAAAATAAGTGTGTTTATAGTAATTTCTGTGCCTGAAAGTGGTCAAAATTGAAGCTTCCGAGTAAGCAAAACTCTGAAAAAAAGGCAATTTTGGTCACTGTGAGGGTTTAAAAAGTGGTTATTCAACATGAGGCACGATCCAATTGACATTTTGAATCATTTTTGGTACAGTCCAAAAAATCAATCTTCTGATGAAAAACGATGACCGTGAACATGTCGAACGTTCCCAAAATGGTCAATTGTGATGACATTTTAACATTTAATCTTTTGACTGTAAATACTGTTGGATGTGAATTATTACTTTTTCAACTAAAATAAGTGTGTTTAAAGTAATTTCTGTGCCTGAAATTGGTCAAAATTGAAGCTTCCGAGTAAGCAGAACTCTGAAAAAAAGGCAATTTTGGTCACTGTGAGGGTTTAAAAAGTGGTTATTCAACATGAGGCACGATCCAATTGACATTTTGAGTCACTTTTGGTACAGTCCAAAAAATCAATTTTCTGATGAAAAACGATGACCGCGGACATGTCGAATGTTCCCAAAATGGTCAATTTTGATGACATTTTAACATATAATCTTTTGACTGTAAATTAGTGTTGGATGTGAATTATTACTTTTTCAACCAAAATAAGTGTGTTTAAAGTCAATTCTGTGCCTGAAAGTGGTCAAAATTAAAGCTTCTGAGTAAGCAAAACTCTGTACAAATGGCAATTTTGGTCACTGTGAGGGTTTAAAAATTGGTTATTCAACATGAGGTACGATCCAATTGACATTTTGAGTCACTTTTGGTACAGTCCAAAAAATCAATTTTCTGTTGAAAAACGATGACCGCGGACATATCGAACGTTCCCAAAATGGTCAATTTTGATGTCATTTTAACATTTAATCTTTTGACCGCAAATTACTGTTGGATGTGAATTATTACTTTTTCAACTACAATACGTGTGTTTAAAGACATTTCTGTGCCTGAAAGTGGTCAAAATTGAAGCTTCTGAGTAAGCAAAACTCTGTAAAAATGGCAATTTTGGTCACTGTGAGAGTTTAAAAAGTGGTTATTCAACATGAGGCACGATCCAATTGACATTTTGAGTCACTTCTGGTACAGTCCAAAAAATCAATTTTCTGATGAAAAACGATGACCGCGAACATGTCGAACGTTCCGAAAATGGTCAATTTTGATGACATTTTAACATTTAATCTTTTGACTGTAAATTACTGTTGGATGTGAATTATTACTTTTTGAACTAAAATACTTGTATTTAAAGTCATTTCTGTACCTGAAAGTGGTCAAAATTGAAGGTTCCGAGTAAGCAAAGCTTTGTAAAAATTGCAATTTTTGTCAGTATGAGGGTTTAAAAAGTTGTTATTCAACATGAGGCACGATCCAATTGACATTTTGAGTCACTTTTGGTACAGTCCACAAAAATCAATTTTCTGATGAAAAACGATGACCGCGGACATGTCGAACGTTCCCAAAATGGTCAATTTTGATGAAATTTTAACATATAATCTTTTGACTGTAAATTAGTGTTGGATGTGAATTATTACTTTTTCAACCAAAATAAGTGTGTTTAAAGTCAATTCTGTGCCTGAAAGTGGTCAAAATTGAACCTTCTGAGTAAGCAAAACTTTGTAAAAATGGCAATTTTTGTCACTATGAGGGTATAAAAAGTGGTTATTCAACATGAGGCCTGATCCAATTGACATTTTGAGTCACTTTTGGTACATTCCAAAAAATCATTTTTTGATGAAAAACGATGACCGCGGACATGTCGAACGTTCCCAAAATGGTCAATTTTGATGAAATTTTAACATATAATCTTTTGACTGTAAATACTGTTGGATGTGAATTATTACTTTTTCAACTAAAAAAGGTATTTAAAGTCATTTCTGTGCCTGAAAGTGGTCAAAATTGAAGCTTCCGAGTAAGCAAAACTCTGTAAAAATGGCAATTTTGGTCACTGTGAGAGTTTAAAAAGTGGTTATTCAACATGAGGCAGGATCCAATTGACATTTTGAGTCACTTCTGGTGCAGTCCAAAAAATCAATTTTCTGATGAAAAACGATGACCGCGAACATGTTGAACGTTCCCAAAATGGTCAATTTTGATGACATTTTAACATTTAATCTTTTGACTGTAAATTACTGTTGGATGTGAATTATTACTTTTTCAACTAAAATACTTGTGTTTAAAGTCATTTCTGTACCTGAAAGTGGTCAAAATTGAAGGTTCCGAGTAAGCAAAGCTCTGTAAAAATTGCAATTTTGGTCACTGTGAGGGTTTAAAAAGTAGTTATTCAAGATGAGGCATGATCCAATTGACATTTTGAGTCACTTCTGGTACAGTCCAAAAAATCAATTTTCTGATGAAAAACGATGACCGCGAACATGCCGAACGTTCCCAAAATGGTCAATTTTGATGACATTTTAACATTTAATCTTTTAACCGTAAATTACTGTTGGATGTGAAATATTATTTTTGCAACTAAAATAAGTGTGTTTAAAGTAATTTCTGTGCCTGAAATTGGTCAAAATTGAAGCTTCCGAGTAAGCAGAACTCTGTAAAAATGGCAATTTTTGTCACTATGAGGGTTTAAAAAGTGGTTATTCAACATGAGGCACGATCTAATTGACATTTTGAGTCACTTTTGGTACAGTCCAAAAAATCAATTTTCTGTTGAAAAACGATGACCGTGGACATGTCGAACGTTCCCAAAATGGTCAATTTTGATGGAATTTTAACATTTAATCTTTTGACTCTAAATTACTGTTGGATGTGAATTATTACTTTTTCAACTAAAATACGTGTGTTTAAAGACATTTCTGTGCCTGAAAGTGGTCAAAATTGAAGCTTCTGAGTAAGCAAAACTTTGTAAAAATGGCAATTTTTGTCACTATGAGGGTTTAAAAAGTGGTGATTCAACATGAGGCCCGATCCAATTGACATTTTGAGTCATTTTTGGTACATTCCAAAAAATCATTTTCTGATGAAAAACGATGACCGCGGATATGTCAAACGTTCCCAAAATGGTCAATTTTGATGAAATTTTAACATTTAATCTTTTGTCCGTAAATTACTGTTGGATGTGAATTATCACTTTTTCAACTAAAATAAGTGTGTTTATAGTAATTTCTGTGCCTGAAAGTGGTCAAAATTGAAGCTTCAGAGTAAGCAAAACTCTGAAAAAAAGGCAATTTTGGTCACTGTGAGGGTTTAAAAAGTGGTTATTCAACATGAGGCACGATCCAATTGACATTTTGAATCATTTTTGGTACAGTCCAAAAAATCAATTTTCTGATGAAAAGCGATGACCGTGAACATGTCGAACGTTCCCAAAATGGTCAATTTTGATGACATTTTAACATTTAATCTTTTGACTCTAAATTACTGTTGGATGTTAATTATTACTTTTTCAACTAAAATACGTGTGTTTAAAGACATTTCTGTGCCTGAAAGTGGTCAAAATTGAAGCTTCTGAGTAAGCAAAACTTTGTAAAAATGGCAATTTTTGTCACTATGAGGGTTTAAAAAGTGGTTATTCAACATGAGGCCCGATCCAATTGACATTTTGAGTCACTTTTGGTACATTCCAAAAAATCTTTTTCTGATGAAAAACGATGACCGCGGATATGTCAAACGTTCCCAAAATGGTCAATTTTGATGAAATTTTAACATTTAATCTTTTGTCTGTAAATTACTGTTGGATGTGAATTATTACTTTTTCAACTAAAATACTTGTATTTAAAGTCATTTCTGTACCTGAAAGTGGTCAAAATTGAAGGTTCCGAGTAAGCAAAGCTCTGTAAAAATTGCAATTTTTGTCCTATGACGGTTTAAAAAGTTGTTATTCAGCATGAGGCACGATCCAATTGACATTTTGAGTCACTTTTGGTACAGTCCAAAAAATCAATTTTCTGATGAAAAACGATGACCGCGGATATGTCAAACGTTCCCAAAATGGTCAATTTTGATGAAATTTTAACATTGAATCTTTTGTCTGTAAATTACTGTTGGATGTGAATTATCACTTTTTCAACTAAAATAAGTGTGTTTATAGTAATGTCTGTGCCTGAAAGTGGTCAAAATTGAAGCTTCCGAGTAAGCAAAACTCTGAAAAAAAGGCAATTTTGGTCACTGTGAGGGTTTAAAAAGTGGTTATTCAACATGAGGCACGATCCAATTGACATTTTGAATCATTTTTGGTACAGTCCAAAAAATCAATCTTCTGATGAAAAACGATGACCGTGAACATGTCGAACGTTCCCAAAATGGTCAATTGTGATGACATTTTAACATTTAATCTTTTGACTGTAAATACTGTTGGATGTGAATTATTACTTTTTCAACTAAAATAAGTGTGTTTAAAGTAATTTCTGTGCCTGAAATTGGTCAAAATTGAAGCTTCCGAGTAAGCAGAACTCTGAAAAAAAGGCAATTTTGGTCACTGTGAGGGTTTAAAAAGTGGTTATTCAACATGAGGCACGATCCAATTGACATTTTGAGTCACTTTTGGTACAGTCCAAAAAATCAATTTTCTGATGAAAAACGATGACCGCGGACATGTCGAATGTTCCCAAAATGGTCAATTTTGATGACATTTTAACATATAATCTTTTGACTGTAAATTAGTGTTGGATGTGAATTATTACTTTTTCAACCAAAATAAGTGTGTTTAAAGTCAATTCTGTGCCTGAAAGTGGTCAAAATTAAAGCTTCTGAGTAAGCAAAACTCTGTACAAATGGCAATTTTGGTCACTGTGAGGGTTTAAAAATTGGTTATTCAACATGAGGTACGATCCAATTGACATTTTGAGTCACTTTTGGTACAGTCCAAAAAATCAATTTTCTGTTGAAAAACGATGACCGCGGACATATCGAACGTTCCCAAAATGGTCAATTTTGATGTCATTTTAACATTTAATCTTTTGACCGCAAATTACTGTTGGATGTGAATTATTACTTTTTCAACTACAATACGTGTGTTTAAAGACATTTCTGTGCCTGAAAGTGGTCAAAATTGAAGCTTCTGAGTAAGCAAAACTCTGTAAAAATGGCAATTTTGGTCACTGTGAGAGTTTAAAAAGTGGTTATTCAACATGAGGCACGATCCAATTGACATTTTGAGTCACTTCTGGTACAGTCCAAAAAATCAATTTTCTGATGAAAAACGATGACCGCGAACATGTCGAACGTTCCGAAAATGGTCAATTTTGATGACATTTTAACATTTAATCTTTTGACTGTAAATTACTGTTGGATGTGAATTATTACTTTTTGAACTAAAATACTTGTATTTAAAGTCATTTCTGTACCTGAAAGTGGTCAAAATTGAAGGTTCCGAGTAAGCAAAGCTTTGTAAAAATTGCAATTTTTGTCAGTATGAGGGTTTAAAAAGTTGTTATTCAACATGAGGCACGATCCAATTGACATTTTGAGTCACTTTTGGTACAGTCCACAAAAATCAATTTTCTGATGAAAAACGATGACCGCGGACATGTCGAACGTTCCCAAAATGGTCAATTTTGATGAAATTTTAACATATAATCTTTTGACTGTAAATTAGTGTTGGATGTGAATTATTACTTTTTCAACCAAAATAAGTGTGTTTAAAGTCAATTCTGTGCCTGAAAGTGGTCAAAATTGAACCTTCTGAGTAAGCAAAACTTTGTAAAAATGGCAATTTTTGTCACTATGAGGGTATAAAAAGTGGTTATTCAACATGAGGCCTGATCCAATTGACATTTTGAGTCACTTTTGGTACATTCCAAAAAATCATTTTTTGATGAAAAACGATGACCGCGGATATGTCGAACGTTCCCAAAATGGTCAATTTTGATGTCATTTTAACATTTAATCTTTTGACCGCAAATTACTGTTGGATGTGAATTATTACTTTTTCAACTACAATACGTGTGTTTAAAGACATTTCTGTGCCTGAAAGTGGTCAAAATTGAAGCTTCTGAGTAAGCAAAACTCTGTAAAAATGGCAATTTTGGTCACTGTGAGAGTTTAAAAAGTGGTTATTCAACATGAGGCACGATCCAATTGACATTTTGAGTCACTTCTGGTACAGTCCAAAAAATCAATTTTCTGATGAAAAACGATGACCGCGAACATGTCGAACGTTCCGAAAATGGTCAATTTTGATGACATTTTAACATTTAATCTTTTGACTGTAAATTACTGTTGGATGTGAATTATTACTTTTTGAACTAAAATACTTGTATTTAAAGTCATTTCTGTACCTGAAAGTGGTCAAAATTGAAGGTTCCGAGTAAGCAAAACTCTGAAAAAAAGGCAATTTTGGTCACTGTGAGGGTTTAAAAAGTGGTTATTCAACATGAGGCACGATCCAATTGATATTTTGAGTCACTTCTGGTACAGTCCAAAAAAATCAATTTTCTGATGAAAAACGATAACCGCGAACATGTCGAACGTTCCCAAAATGGTCAATTTTGATGTCATTTTAACATTTAATCTTTTGACCGCAAATTACTGTTGGATGTGAATTATTACTTTTTCAACTAAAATAAGTGTGTTTAAAGTAATTTCTGTGCCTGAAATTGGTCAAAATTGAAGCTTCCGAGTAAGCAGAACTCTGTAAAAATGGCAATTTTTGTCACTATGAGGGTTTAAAAAGTGGTTATTCAACATGAGGCCCGATCCAATTGACATTTTGAGTCACTTTTGGTACATTCCAAAAAATCATTTTCTGATGAAAAACGATGACCGCGGATATGTTGAACGTTCCCAAAATGGTCAATTTTGATGAAATTTTAACATTTAATCTTTTGTCCGTAAATTACTGTTGGATGTGAGTTATCACTTTTTCAACTAAAATAAGTGTGTTTATAGTAATTTCTGTGCCTGAAAGTGGTCAAAATTGAAGCTTCCGAGTAAGCAAAACTCTGAAAAAAAGGCAATTTTGGTCACTGTGAGGTTTTAAAAAGTGGTTATTCAACATGAGGCACGATCCAATTGACATTTTGAGTCACTTCTGGTACAGTCCAAAAAATCAATTTTCTGATGAAAAACGATGACCGCGAACATGTCGAACGTTCCCAAAATGGTCAATTTTGATGACATTTTAACATTTAATCTTTTGACTGTAAATACTGTTGGATGTGAATTATTACTTTTTCAACTAAAAAAGGTGTTTAATGTCATTTCTGTGCCTGAAAGTGGTCAAAATTGAAGCTTCATAGTAAGCAAAACTCTGTAAAAATGGCAATTTTGGTCACTGTGAGAGTTTCAAAAGTGGTTATTCAACATGAGGCACGATCCAATTGACATTTTGAGTCACTTCTGGTACAGTCCAGAAAATCAATTTTCTGATGAAAAACGATGACCGCGAACATGTCGAACGTTCTCAAAATGGTCAATTTTGATGTCATTTTAACATTTAATCTTTTGACCGCAAATTACTGTTAGATGTGAATTATTACTTTTTCAACTAAAATAAGTGTGTTTAAAGTAATTTCTGTGCCTGAAATTGGTCAAAATTGAAGCTTCCGAGTAAGCAGAACTCTGTAAAAATGGCAATTTTTGTCACTATGAGGGTTTAAAAAGTGGTTATTCAACATGAGGCCCGATCCAATTGACATTTTGAGTCACTTTTGGTACATTCCAAAAAATCATTTTCTGATGAAAAACGATGACCGCGGATATGTCGAACGTTCCCAAAATGGTCAATTTTGATGAAATTTTAACATTTAATCTTTTGTCCGTAAATTACTGTTGGATGTGAATTATCACTTTTTCAACTAAAATAAGTGTGTTTATAGTAATTTCTGTGCCTGAAAGTGGTCAAAATTGAAGCTTCCGAGTAAGCTAAACTCTGAAAAAAAGGCAATTTTGGTCACTGTGAGGTTTTAAAAAGTGGTTATTCAACATGAGGCACGATCCAATTGACATTTTGAGTCACTTCTGGTACAGTCCAAAAAATCAATTTTCTGATGAAAAACGATGACCGCGAACATGTCGAACGTTCCCAAAATGGTCAATTTTGATGACATTTTAACATTTAATCTTTTGACTGTAAATACTGTTGGATGTGAATTATTACTTTTTCAACTAAAAAAGGTGTTTAATGTCATTTCTGTGCCTGAAAGTGGTCAAAATTGAAGCTTCAGAGTAAGCAAAACTCTGTAAAAATGGCAATTTTGGTCACTGTGAGAGTTTCAAAAGTGGTTATTCAACATGAGGCACAATCCAATTGACATTTTGAGTCACTTCTGGTACAGTCCAGAAAATCAATTTTCTGATGAAAAACGATGACCGCGGATATGTCAAACGTTCCCAAAATGGTCAATTTTGATGAAATTTTAACATTTAATCTTTTGTCCGTAAATTACTGTTGGATGTGAATTATCACTTTTTCAACTAAAATAAGTGTGTTTATAGTAATTTCTGTGCCTGAAAGTGGTCAAAATTGAAGCTTCAGAGTAAGCAAAACTCTGAAAAAAAGGCAATTTTGGTCACTGTGAGGGTTTAAAAAGTGGTTATTCAACATGAGGCACGATCCAATTGACATTTTGAATCATTTTTGGTACAGTCCAAAAAATCAATTTTCTGATGAAAAGCGATGACCGTGAACATGTCGAACGTTCCCAAAATGGTCAATTTTGATGACATTTTAACATTTAATCTTTTGACTCTAAATTACTGTTGGATGTTAATTATTACTTTTTCAACTAAAATACGTGTGTTTAAAGACATTATGGCTGAGATACCCGCCACCCCCTCTCAACACAATCCCCAAAAGGAGGGAAACCGGAAACAGTTCTTAAAGTTTTTGGAAGTGGGAGGGAGTGACCCTCCCGGCCGTATTTATTAAAACAAAATTAAAAACATTAAACGTTTCATGTTATGTACAATTTCATTAACACATTGCGATGTTTGGCTAACCTTAACATATTCTCTAATACAGAGGTTCTCCTAGCCGAACTAGCATCCTACAAAAACATTCTCTAGAAATACTGAAATTGTACATCCTAACGTTTAAGGGCCAACGGCAAGGTCATAACCGGTGTCAAGATCCCTAACCAGACTTACCCCTCCCACTTGGGAGGGGCGACAGCACAGAGGCTTACCTCAAGTGCAACTACTAACAATTTCCCTTGACTTGACGGGGGCACTTAAGACTCGACGCCATTTAAAGGTCGTTCGAAGACTCGTGTGAGGTATCTAGAAGGTATCGTGGACCTCCCCCCACCCCACACAACTTACCGCATCTGCCGTCGCAGATGACACTGGCCCCGGGAAATTCCCCAGGAGGGGGCTGTAACCCCTCCTACAAAGGAAGGGGCCTTGACCGCCTTTCCTTTACTTCCGGCGACCCACCCTTAGACGGGACCGCCTCCCCATTGAGGGGCCAATGGCCACCTCTCCCGAGCGCTCCCATCCGTGTTGGGTGACGCCCACTCATAGGGATCTTCTAATTAGTGCTCACCGATCATGACCTTACCGCCTACCAAAAAATAAATACGACAATTCTTACTCAAACCTATGTAAACATTGGTCGCTACGACCGAAAGAGCATGCTTAAAAATGCAACACTATATCAAATCATTTTAATCGTAAAAACCTACACGACATTCACCATTCTTTATTATGATCAATATCAAACTGATAGCTTCACAGCCTGTAAACGAAACGGAAAACATACTTATAAATTCACTTTATTACAAAACAACTGGCTGTCCTCAGGGGCTGGTGGGTGGGTCAAAATTGGCTCTTCGTTCTGTCCCGAGCTCACGTGTAGCGAGGAGGTGCAGCTTCGGAGCACAAGAACAAGAGGACGTCTACTGGTCTTGCGTCTCTTTTTATCCGTCTTCAGGGCGGGCGTAAACCTGCCCCTGCCTGCCCCTAGGGCGGGGCTGGCTACGTCGGTGTCTAGGCCAGCCCTCTCTAGGGCGGGAAAAAACGCGCCCCGGCTACGCCGCTTCGGGCATACCAGCCGAGACGCGCCTCCCGCCCAAAAATGGCTTCCCGGGGGGATCGAGGCACTCCGCCATACGTTCGGGGGGACCGAGTGGTCGCCCCTTTCCATATGGCTGAGATACCCGCCACCCCCTCTCAACACAATCCCCAAAAGGAGGGAAACCGGAAACAGTTCTTAAAGTTTTTGGAAGTGGGAGGGAGTGACCCTCCCGGCCGTATTTATTAAAACAAAATTAAAAACATTAAACGTTTCATGTTATGTACAATTTCATTAACACATTGCGATGTTTGGCTAACCTTAACATATTCTCTAATACAGAGGTTCTCCTAGCCGAACTAGCATCCTACAAAAACATTCTCTAGAAATACTGAAATTGTACATCCTAACGTTTAAGGGCCAACGGCAAGGTCATAACCGGTGTCAAGATCCCTAACCAGACTTACCCCTCCCACTTGGGAGGGGCGACAGCACAGAGGCTTACCTCAAGTGCAACTACTAACAATTTCCCTTGACTTGACGGGGGCACTTAAGACTCGACGCCATTTAAAGGTCGTTCGAAGACTCGTGTGAGGTATCTAGAAGGTATCGTGGACCTCCCCCCACCCCACACAACTTACCGCATCTGCCGTCGCAGATGACACTGGCCCCGGGAAATTCCCCAGGAGGGGGCTGTAACCCCTCCTACAAAGGAAGGGGCCTTGACCGCCTTTCCTTTACTTCCGGCGACCCACCCTTAGACGGGACCGCCTCCCCATTGAGGGGCCAATGGCCACCTCTCCCGAGCGCTCCCATCCGTGTTGGGTGACGCCCACTCATAGGGATCTTCTAATTAGTGCTCACCGATCATGACCTTACCGCCTACCAAAAAATAAATACGACAATTCTTACTCAAACCTATGTAAACATTGGTCGCTACGACCGAAAGAGCATGCTTAAAAATGCAACACTATATCAAATCATTTTAATCGTAAAAACCTACACGACATTCACCATTCTTTATTATGATCAATATCAAACTGATAGCTTCACAGCCTGTAAACGAAACGGAAAACATACTTATAAATTCACTTTATTACAAAACAACTGGCTGTCCTCAGGGGCTGGTGGGTGGGTCAAAATTGGCTCTTCGTTCTGTCCCGAGCTCACGTGTAGCGAGGAGGTGCAGCTTCGGAGCACAAGAACAAGAGGACGTCTACTGGTCTTGCGTCTCTTTTTATCCGTCTTCAGGGCGGGCGTAAACCTGCCCCTGCCTGCCCCTAGGGCGGGGCTGGCTACGTCGGTGTCTAGGCCAGCCCTCTCTAGGGCGGGAAAAAACGCGCCCCGGCTACGCCGCTTCGGGCATACCAGCCGAGACGCGCCTCCCGCCCAAAAATGGCTTCCCGGGGGGATCGAGGCACTCCGCCATACGTTCGGGGGGACCGAGTGGTCGCCCCTTTCCATATGGCTGAGATACCCGCCACCCCCTCTCAACACAATCCCCAAAAGGAGGGAAACCGGAAACAGTTCTTAAAGTTTTTGGAAGTGGGAGGGAGTGACCCTCCCGGCCGTATTTATTAAAACAAAATTAAAAACATTAAACGTTTCATGTTATGTACAATTTCATTAACACATTGCGATGTTTGGCTAACCTTAACATATTCTCTAATACAGAGGTTCTCCTAGCCGAACTAGCATCCTACAAAAACATTCTCTAGAAATACTGAAATTGTACATCCTAACGTTTAAGGGCCAACGGCAAGGTCATAACCGGTGTCAAGATCCCTAACCAGACTTACCCCTCCCACTTGGGAGGGGCGACAGCACAGAGGCTTACCTCAAGTGCAACTACTAACAATTTCCCTTGACTTGACGGGGGCACTTAAGACTCGACGCCATTTAAAGGTCGTTCGAAGACTCGTGTGAGGTATCTAGAAGGTATCGTGGACCTCCCCCCACCCCACACAACTTACCGCATCTGCCGTCGCAGATGACACTGGCCCCGGGAAATTCCCCAGGAGGGGGCTGTAACCCCTCCTACAAAGGAAGGGGCCTTGACCGCCTTTCCTTTACTTCCGGCGACCCACCCTTAGACGGGACCGCCTCCCCATTGAGGGGCCAATGGCCACCTCTCCCGAGCGCTCCCATCCGTGTTGGGTGACGCCCACTCATAGGGATCTTCTAATTAGTGCTCACCGATCATGACCTTACCGCCACAGGTCCGGATAGTTGACCGGCTATCCGGACCCCCCACAAAACTCCTACCTAAAGGTCATGTTTTAACGTTTTCAACCAAGCTAAGAAGTCCCCTATGAGTAACTCATTCCCCACCCTTGACAAATGCACACCATCCCCCAAATACATACTGTCATCGTTAATACAACTATGCGAGATCGAATGCAATGTCTTGGAACGGAACAACCTACTCACTTTGTTATTCAGTTTTCTCACAGAATGATTCAAAGCAGGGATCGAGATAGCCCCCGCCACACTTTTCGTGGGATCATATGAGACCACGCAATTATGCACCCCGGAACTCTCCTCGCTAACCAACTTACCGTGGAAAGCATAGCCTCCAGGAGAAGTCGTCTACCGGTGGTGACCAAATCATTGCCCCCTAAATGCACTATGACTATGGACGGCGGTGACCTCATCTGCCCTAACAAACCCTCAAAGAATGCTTGAAACTGGTCAATACAGAGACCGCCTCTTCCGTAGAAGGACACTCTGTACCCGTATTCCCCAGGTACGTGAATCATGTCACCTGCTTTGAATACGTCTGCGGCCCGTCTCACGTATGAGTGGCCCACGACCCACACCTCCTTTCTCACAGCCGGTGATGTCTGACCGCTGGCCTGGTGTTGGGTCGACTGCATAGTCCGCCCTGCCGCGTAGGCTTGCGCAACTGAAAACAAACAAAAGACAAGAAGCGTGAGTACATGATTACAGCTTCACAACATGTGCAATCGCACATATCTCTTATAACAATTGGAGGACCAACGCCCCACTCGTTTCACTTGTTCTACATTAAGACCCCTGGCTGTAGCTTCAGTGGCAGCCCCTATTCGAAAGGAATGGGTCCCGAATTCGCCCGGGTCCAAGCCCGCTGCGGCAATGGCCATTGCAAGCACCCGCCGAAACTGAAACCTCGTCAGCGGGGTGGCGTCTGCATGCCTCAACAATGTCCCCCCCCATGATGCCACCCTTCGTGCTAGGTAATCTTCTAAACACTGTACCGGACACATGGAGGACCCGGGGGTCCTGCGAATGATCGTGCAGTCCCCCCTCCCATCTTGGTCGGTCTTGGACCTGAGAAAGGAGACAATCAACGCATCGCCCCTGATCTGAACGTGTTCCCGGCACAACCCCCCCACCACATCCTGTTTGTTCCTTGCAACCAGCTCACTTATCCTCATAGCCCCGTGAAATGCCAGCGTAAATGCAGTCCGGAACAAATACGTCTCGAAAGGAGACGAGCATGTGGTAGGGAGTGTGGCCAGCAACTGGGACAACCTATCCAGACCTATCGGTCGTCTCACATCTACTCTGCGCCCCTCAAGGCGTTGCCACCCACGCAGCGCCTTTTGTACTGCAAAAGACGCTGTCGGGTCCTGGATGTTATGGGCCCTGGCAACAAAGGAAATGGCGGCACGATGCCTTTGGGCCGTAGCCACCGACTTCCCAGCCCTACGTAAGGACATCAGAAAATGTACTACCCACTCTTCCTGACCCCAAAGTCCCCCTCTCTCAGTCCCCAAAAAGGCTAAATAGGCCTGAAACGCCCCTTCATATGCCTTCCTTGTCCTGGGTGCTAGACTCTCTCCCACGAGGTGACGAAGTTCGGGGCACCGAGAGACCAGAGAGCTTCGGGGAAGGGTGCCGGCTCTGGGTCCGCTGAAGGAAGGAAACCCGAGAAAGCCTGCATGTGAAAACGAGACAGTGCATCAGCCGCCTGATTCATCACCCCCGGGACATGTTTTGCTCTGAATATCACGTTCAGTTGCATACACAGTAAGACAATTTCTTTGAGCAGCCTCAAAATCAGTTTACAACGGG
The DNA here is from genome assembly GCF_964263255.1 of Lissotriton vulgaris. Lineage (NCBI taxonomy): Eukaryota > Metazoa > Chordata > Amphibia > Caudata > Salamandridae > Lissotriton > Lissotriton vulgaris. The sequence goes on from NW_028250047.1 coordinate 176,340, forward strand.
CTGCCTGACTATTGATGCATTCTACAACGGTCATATTATCAGACCAGAACACGACAGAATGATCTCTGAACCCTTCAGGCCAGGTTCTCAGGGCCACCAGAATGGGAAATAGTTCAAGGAAAGCAATATTACTCGTCAGCCCCTTCTCATGCCACCATAGGGGCCACCTTTGTGCCGACCATTTTTTGCCGAAGATGGCGCCAAAGCCTATGCTTCCCGCTGAATCTGTCCATAGCCCAAGCTCTTCGGAGGACACGGCTGGCTTGTTCCAGACGACTCGACCATTGAAGTCCGCCAAAAATGCTAACCAAATACGCATGTCCTGGCGGACCTCGGCCGATAACCTCGTGCGATGATGACCCTCCTTTAGGCCAACCATCGCTTGGGCGATTGAGCGGGAAAAGGGGCGGGCCATTGGGATCACCCTCAAGGCAAAATTCAACTTCCCCACCAATTGTTGCAACTGATGCAGTGTAACCTTAGATGCAGTTAAACATACTTGGAGGGCTGCCCTGAATTTCAACACTTTGCTAGCTGGTAAACGGAAACACCCCTCCCCAGAGTCCAACTCGATCCCCAAAAACTCGAGGCAAGTCGTGGGACCCATAGTTTTACCTGGTGCCAATGGCACGCCAAAATGACCCATCAACACACAGAATTCAGCTAAGGCCTGGGCACATTCGGGATTTCCGGCGGGGCCAAGGAACAGAAAGTCGTCAAGGTAGTGCATTACATTTCGGAAACCCGTTTTCTTAGTGAACACCCATTGCAGGAAAGTACTGAATTTCTCAAAATAAGCACATGATATAGAGCATCCCATTGGCATACACCTATCCATGTAAAATGACCCCTGAAACCCGAATCCCAGAAGACGCTGGTCGTCTGGGTGTACCGGGAGCAACCGGAACGCTGACTCGATATCTGATTTCGCCATCAACGTCCCGGGCCCCAGGCGATTCAAGATGGCTACTGCCTCATCAAACGATGCGTATCGCACCGAACAAACCTCTGGATCAATTGCATCGTTCACCGAAAGACCATGTGGAGCAGACAGATTATGGATCAAACGAAACTCACCTGGGTCCTTCTTGGGGACCACCCCTAACGGAGAACAGACAAAATACGGTACCGGGGGTACACTAAACGGGCCGGCGACCCGTCCCCGGCTAACCTCTTTCTGAATCTTCTCTTGCACTACAGAGGTATGTTGTAAAACGGAAAGTTGATTTTTGCACGTCCCTACACCCTGAAAGTCCCCCACCGGGATGCGGAAACCATGTGTAAAACCGTTCCGCAGCACCCCAGCAGAAGTACGATCCGGGTATTCGCTGAGCCAGGGAATCATTGCCAAGGTATCAATCGGGGTTGGTAAAGGCGCCCCTCGGACTATCTTAGACCTGTTTGGCGCCTCCCTTACCCCCATTCTCACTCGTTCTGGCTCTGCACGATGACTCAGGATGGGACGACCCACAAGTACTACATTCATGTTTGAATTTACACGATCCCGGAGGCCTGGTACATTTCCCTTTGTTGAAATTAAAGCAGAAACCCTTTTTCCCTGTATTGCCTGTGGGTCTCGAATAATCGTCGGTGCTCGTATTTGGTCGAAAGGGCGTCCCCACATTTTGGCGGGAGTAATCAACAACATTGCTCCCAACCAATGGCATTTTTAACATTCCTGATTCTTTCATTTTATCCCATGTCACAGAATCGTAACAATCCCAAGTCAAACTCTTGTTATGCTCCTTTTCTTTCCTGAACAGATTGTCATAACAGAACCAATGGTTACCTTGATACGCTGTCGAGTAACCCATAATTCGTGATTGATAAATGGGAAACTCCGGAAGCAACTCGGGCCTACGTTCCCCCAAAATCGATGTAAAAATACCCCACGCATTGCCCCAGTTGCCAATATTCTCATTTACCTTAAAGGCGGCCATTTTTGCGCGCCAAACACTTGGATGCATTAGGTCCTTCTGACTCTTGACATGCTCTACCTCATAATGATCGACAAGCAAGGAGAATATATTCACGTATTCCCCCGCCCAAATCTTTTCTTTTATTGCTAAAGGAACATGCTGCCCCAATCTTTCTCTACGAGAGGGTGCTGACTCGTCCCTTGCGATCGGCAATGGCCGCTTACCTGAACCGGATGCTGCTTCTGCCACTTGTGGCTTTTCTATCACCGCCACCGGCGCGGTCACCTTGGCTGCTTCTTTTTCCTTACGCAGCTTTCTTATCAGCGCCTGTGCCTCGGCAGCCGTGGCGCCCTCAGTACTATCGCCCAACCACGCTGCTAGCTGTGCTGCCAGCTCGGGGGGCATATCCTCGTTGGATGTCGGGGTGATGACAACGGGGATTGGATTCCCTTCCATCGGTAGCGGGGTCGGCACCTCGAGCGGGGCAGAGGGAGCCGGGACATCTCCCCCGGCTGGAACCCTTCTCGGCCTCTTAGGTCTCCCTCCAGCCGGTGGTTGGCCCGATCCCTCCTCCCCGTCTCGCTCCGCCAGCCGCTTCTTTATGTCGGACATATCCTTAAAAAGGGCCCGAACCATCTGCTCAGTCGTCATTCTCTTTGCGTCTTTCTTGGGCATCTCTCCGACGAAGTATCTAGAAGACAAAGAAAAAGATCAAAACGCTCAAAATTGGCTCTTCGTTCTGTCCCGAGCTCACGTGTAGCGAGGAGGTGCAGCTTCGGAGCACAAGAACAAGAGGACGTCTTCTGGTCTTGCGTCTCTTTTTATCCGTCTTCAGGGCGGGCGTAAACCTGCCCCTGCCTGCCCCTAGGGCGGGGCTGGCTACGTCGGTGTCTAGGCCAGCCCACTCTAGGGCGGGAAAAAACGCGCCCCGGCTACGCCGCTTCGGGCATACCAGCCGAGACGCGCCTCCCGCCCAAAAATGGCTTCCCGGGGGGATCGAGGCACTCCGCCATACGTTCGGGGGGACCGAGTGGTCGCCCCTTTCCATTCTGTGCCTGAAAGTGGTCAAAATTGAAGCTTCTGAGTAAGCAAAACTTTGTAAAAATGGCAATTTTTGTCACTATGAGGGTTTAAAAAGTGGTTATTCAACATGAGGCCCGATCCAATTGACATTTTGAGTCACTTTTGGTACATTCCAAAAAATCTTTTTCTGATGAAAAACGATGACCGCGGATATGTCAAACGTTCCCAAAATGGTCAATTTTGATGAAATTTTAACATTTAATCTTTTGTCTGTAAATTACTGTTGGATGTGAATTATTACTTTTTCAACTAAAATACTTGTATTTAAAGTCATTTCTGTACCTGAAAGTGGTCAAAATTGAAGGTTCCGAGTAAGCAAAGCTCTGTAAAAATTGCAATTTTTGTCCTATGACGGTTTAAAAAGTTGTTATTCAGCATGAGGCACGATCCAATTGACATTTTGAGTCACTTTTGGTACAGTCCAAAAAATCAATTTTCTGATGAAAAACGATGACCGCGGATATGTCAAACGTTCCCAAAATGGTCAATTTTGATGAAATTTTAACATTGAATCTTTTGTCTGTAAATTACTGTTGGATGTGAATTATCACTTTTTCAACTAAAATAAGTGTGTTTATAGTCATTTCTGTGCCTGAAAGTGGTCAAAATTGAAGCTTCCGAGTAAGCAAAACTCTGAAAAAAAGGCAATTTTGGTCACTGTGAGGGTTTAAAAAGTTGTTATTCAGCATGAGGCACGATCCAATTGACATTTTGAGTCACTTCTGGTACAGTCCAGAAAATCAATTTTCTGATGAAAAACGATGACCGCGGATATGTCAAACGTTCCCAAAATGGTCAATTTTGATGAAATTTTAACATTTAATCTTTTGTCCGTAAATTACTGTTGGATGTGAATTATCACTTTTTCAACTAAAATAAGTGTGTTTATAGTAATTTCTGTGCCTGAAAGTGGTCAAAATTGAAGCTTCAGAGTAAGCAAAACTCTGAAAAAAAGGCAATTTTGGTCACTGTGAGGGTTTAAAAAGTGGTTATTCAACATGAGGCACGATCCAATTGACATTTTGAATCATTTTTGGTACAGTCCAAAAAATCAATTTTCTGATGAAAAGCGATGACCGTGAACATGTCGAACGTTCCCAAAATGGTCAATTTTGATGACATTTTAACATTTAATCTTTTGACTCTAAATTACTGTTGGATGTTAATTATTACTTTTTCAACTAAAATACGTGTGTTTAAAGACATTTCTGTGCCTGAAAGTGGTCAAAATTGAAGCTTCTGAGTAAGCAAAACTTTGTAAAAATGGCAATTTTTGTCACTATGAGGGTTTAAAAAGTGGTTATTCAACATGAGGCCCGATCCAATTGACATTTTGAGTCACTTTTGGTACATTCCAAAAAATCTTTTTCTGATGAAAAACGATGACCGCGGATATGTCAAGCGTTCCCAAAATGGTCAATTTTGATGAAATTTTAACATTTAATCTTTTGTCTGTAAATTACTGTTGGATGTGAATTATTACTTTTTCAACTAAAATACTTGTATTTAAAGTCATTTCTGTACCTGAAAGTGGTCAAAATTGAAGGTTCCGAGTAAGCAAAGCTCTGTAAAAATTGCAATTTTTGTCCTATGACGGTTTAAAAAGTTGTTATTCAGCATGAGGCACGATCCAATTGACATTTTGAGTCACTTTTGGTACAGTCCAAAAAATCAATTTTCTGATGAAAAACGATGACCGCGGATATGTCAAACGTTCCCAAAATGGTCAATTTTGATGAAATTTTAACATTGAATCTTTTGTCTGTAAATTACTGTTGGATGTGAATTATCACTTTTTCAACTAAAATAAGTGTGTTTATAGTAATTTCTGTGCCTGAAAGTGTCAAAATTGAAGCTTCCGAGTAAGCAAAACTCTGAAAAAAAGGCAATTTTGGTCACTGTGAGGGTTTAAAAAGTGGTTATTCAACATGAGGCCTGATCCAATTGACATTTTGAGTCACTTTTGGTACATTCCAAAAAATCATTTTTTGATGAAAAACGATGACCGCGGATATGTCGAACGTTCCCAAAATGGTCAATTTTGATGTCATTTTAACATTTAATCTTTTGACCGCAAATTACTGTTGGATGTGAATTATTACTTTTTCAACTACAATACGTGTGTTTAAAGACATTTCTGTGCCTGAAAGTGGTCAAAATTGAAGCTTCTGAGTAAGCAAAACTCTGTAAAAATGGCAATTTTGGTCACTGTGAGAGTTTAAAAAGTGGTTATTCAACATGAGGCACGATCCAATTGACATTTTGAGTCACTTCTGGTACAGTCCAAAAAATCAATTTTCTGATGAAAAACGATGACCGCGAACATGTCGAACGTTCCGAAAATGGTCAATTTTGATGACATTTTAACATTTAATCTTTTGACTATAAATTACTGTTGGATGTGAATTATTACTTTTTGAACTAAAATACTTGTATTTAAAGTCATTTCTGTACCTGAAAGTGGTCAAAATTGAAGGTTCCGAGTAAGCAAAGCTCTGTAAAAATTGCAATTTTTGTCAGTATGAGGGTTTAAAAAGTTGTTATTCAACATGAGGCACGATCCAATTGACATTTTGAGTCACTTTTGGTACAGTCCACAAAAATCAATTTTCTGATGAAAAACGATGACCGCGGACATGTCGAACGTTCCCAAAATGGTCAATTTTGATGACATTTTAACATATAATCTTTTGACTATAAATTAGTGTTGGATGTGAATTATTACTTTTTCAACCAAAATAAGTGTGTTTAAAGTCAATTCTGTGCCTGAAAGTGGTCAAAATTGAAGCTTCTGAGTAAGCAAAACTCTGTAAAAATGGCAATTTTGGTCACTGTGAGGGTTTAAAAATTGGTTATTCAACATGAGGCACGATCCAATTGACATTTTGAGTCACTTTTGGTACAGTCCAAAAAATCAATTTTCTGATGAAAAACGATGACCGCGGATATGTCGAACGTTCCCAAAATGGTCAATTTTGATGAAATTTTAACATTTAATCTTTTGTCCGTAAATTACTGTTGGATGTGAATTATCACTTTTTCAACTAAAATAAGTGTGTTTATAGTAATTTCTGTGCCTGAAAGTGGTCAAAATTGAAGCTTCCGAGTAAGCAAAACTCTGAAAAAAAGGCAATTTTGGTCACTGTGAGGGTTTAAAAAGTGGTTATTCAACATGAGGCACGATCCAATTGATATTTTGAGTCACTTCTGGTACAGTCCAGAAAATCAATTTTCTGATGAAAAACGATGACCGCGAACATGTCGAACGTTCTCAAAATGGTCAATTTTGATGTCATTTTAACATTTAATCTTTTGACCGCAAATTACTGTTAGATGTGAATTATTACTTTTTCAACTAAAATAAGTGTGTTTAAAGTAATTTCTGTGCCTGAAATTGGTCAAAATTGAAGCTTCCGAGTAAGCAGAACTCTGTAAAAATGGCAATTTTTGTCACTATGAGGGTTTAAAAAGTGGTTATTCAACATGAGGCCCGATCCAATTGACATTTTGAGTCACTTTTGGTACATTCCAAAAAATCATTTTCTGATGAAAAACGATGACCGCGGATATGTCGAACGTTCCCAAAATGGTCAATTTTGATGAAATTTTAACATTTAATCTTTTGTCCGTAAATTACTGTTGGATGTGAATTATCACTTTTTCAACTAAAATAAGTGTGTTTATAGTAATTTCTGTGCCTGAAAGTGGTCAAAATTGAAGCTTCCGAGTAAGCTAAACTCTGAAAAAAAGGCAATTTTGGTCACTGTGAGGTTTTAAAAAGTGGTTATTCAACATGAGGCACGATCCAATTGACATTTTGAGTCACTTCTGGTACAGTCCAAAAAATCAATTTTCTGATGAAAAACGATGACCGCGAACATGTCGAACGTTCCCAAAATGGTCAATTTTGATGACATTTTAACATTTAATCTTTTGACTGTAAATACTGTTGGATGTGAATTATTACTTTTTCAACTAAAAAAGGTGTTTAATGTCATTTCTGTGCCTGAAAGTGGTCAAAATTGAAGCTTCAGAGTATGCAAAACTCTGTAAAAATGGCAATTTTGGTCACTGTGAGAGTTTCAAAAGTGGTTATTCAACATGAGGCACAATCCAATTGACATTTTGAGTCACTTCTGGTACAGTCCAGAAAATCAATTTTCTGATGAAAAACGATGACCGCGGATATGTCAAACGTTCCCAAAATGGTCAATTTTGATGAAATTTTAACATTTAATCTTTTGTCCGTAAATTACTGTTGGATGTGAATTATCACTTTTTCAACTAAAATAAGTGTGTTTATAGTAATTTCTGTGCCTGAAAGTTGTCAAAATTGAAGCTTCAGAGTAAGCAAAACTCTGAAAAAAAGGCAATTTTGGTCACTGTGAGGGTTTAAAAAGTGGTTATTCAACATGAGGCACGATCCAATTGACATTTTGAATCATTTTTGGTACAGTCCAAAAAATCAATTTTCTGATGAAAAGCGATGACCGTGAACATGTCGAACGTTCCCAAAATGGTCAATTTTGATGACATTTTAACATTTAATCTTTTGACTCTAAATTACTGTTGGATGTTAATTATTACTTTTTCAACTAAAATACGTGTGTTTAAAGACATTTCTGTGCCTGAAAGTGGTCAAAATTGAAGCTTCTGAGTAAGCAAAACTTTGTAAAAATGGCAATTTTTGTCACTATGAGGGTTTAAAAAGTGGTTATTCAACATGAGGCCCGATCCAATTGACATTTTGAGTCACTTTTGGTACATTCCAAAAAATCTTTTTCTGATGAAAAACGAAGACCGCGGATATGTCAAACGTTCCCAAAATGGTCAATTTTGATGAAATTTTAACATTTAATCTTTTGTCTGTAAATTACTGTTGGATGTGAATTATTACTTTTTCAACTAAAATACTTGTATTTAAAGTCATTTCTGTACCAGAAAGTGGTCAAAATTGAAGGTTCCGAGTAAGCAAAGCTCTGTAAAAATTGCAATTTTTGTCCTATGACGGTTTAAAAAGTTGTTATTCAGCATGAGGCACGATCCAATTGACATTTTGAGTCACTTTTGGTACAGTCCAAAAAATCAATTTTCTGATGAAAAACGATGACCGCGGATATGTCAAACGTTCCCAAAATGGTCAATTTTGATGAAATTTTAACATTGAATCTTTTGTCTGTAAATTACTGTTGGATGTGAATTATCACTTTTTCAACTAAAATAAGTGTGTTTATAGTAATTTCTGTGCCTGAAAGTGGTCAAAATTGAAGCTTCCGAGTAAGCAAAACTCTGAAAAAAAGGCAATTTTGGTCACTGTAAGGGTTTAAAAAGTGGTTATTCAACATGAGGCCTGATCCAATTGACATTTTGAGTCACTTTTGGTACATTCCAAAAAATCATTTTTTGATGAAAAACGATGACCGCGGATATGTCGAACGTTCCCAAAATGGTCAATTTTGATGTCATTTTAACATTTAATCTTTTGACCGCAAATTACTGTTGGATGTGAATTATTACTTTTTCAACTACAATACGTGTGTTTAAAGACATTTCTGTGCCTGAAAGTGGTCAAAATTGAAGCTTCTGAGTAAGCAAAACTCTGTAAAAATGGCAATTTTGGTCACTGTGAGAGTTTAAAAAGTGGTTATTCAACATGAGGCACGATCCAATTGACATTTTGAGTCACTTCTGGTACAGTCCAAAAAATCAATTTTCTGATGAAAAACGATGACTGCGAACATGTCGAACGTTCCGAAAATGGTCAATTTTGATGACATTTTAACATTTAATCTTTTGACTGTAAATTACTGTTGGATGTGAATTATTACTTTTTGAACTAAAATACTTGTATTTAAAGTCATTTCTGTACCTGAAAGTGGTCAAAATTGAAGGTTCCGAGTAAGCAAAGCTCTGTAAAAATTGCAATTTTTGTCAGTATGAGGGTTTAAAAAGTTGTTATTCAACATGAGGCACGATCCAATTGACATTTTGAGTCACTTTTGGTACAGTCCACAAAAATCAATTTTCTGATGAAAAACGATGACCGCGGACATGTCGAACGTTCCCAAAATGGTCAATTTTGATGACATTTTAACATATAATATTTTGACTATAAATTAGTGTTGGATGTGAATTATCACTTTTTCAACTAAAATAAGTGTGTTTATAGTAATTTCTGTGCCTGAAAGTGGTCAAAATTGAAGCTTCCGAGTAAGCAAAACTCTGAAAAAAAGGCAATTTTGGTCACTGTGAGGGTTTAAAAAGTGGTTATTCAACATGAGGCACGATCCAATTGATATTTTGAGTCACTTCTGGTACAGTCCAAAAAAATCAATTTTCTGATGAAAAACGATGACCGCGAACATGTCGAACGTTCCCAAAATGGTCAATTTTGATGTCATTTTAACATTTAATCTTTTGACCGCAAATTACTGTTGGATGTGAATTATTACTTTTTCAACTAAAATAAGTGTGTTTAAAGTAATTTCTGTGCCTGAAATTGGTCAAAATTGAAGCTTCCGAGTAAGCAGAACTCTGTAAAAATGGCAATTTTTGTCACTATGAGGGTTTAAAAAGTGGTTATTCAACATGAGGCCCGATCCAATTGACATTTTGAGTCACTTTTGGTACATTCCAAAAAATCATTTTCTGATGAAAAACGATGACCGCGGATATGTTGAACGTTCCCAAAATGGTCAATTTTGATGAAATTTTAACATTTAATCTTTTGTCCGTAAATTACTGTTGGATGTGAGTTATCACTTTTTCAACTAAAATAAGTGTGTTTATAGTAATTTCTGTGCCTGAAAGTGGTCAAAATTGAAGCTTCCGAGTAAGCAAAACTCTGAAAAAAAGGCAATTTTGGTCACTGTGAGGTTTTAAAAAGTGGTTATTCAACATGAGGCACGATCCAATTGACATTTTGAGTCACTTCTGGTACAGTCCAAAAAATCAATTTTCTGATGAAAAACGATGACCGCGAACATGTCGAACGTTCCCAAAATGGTCAATTTTGATGACATTTTAACATTTATTCTTTTGACTGTAAATACTGTTGGATGTGAATTATTACTTTTTCAACTAAAAAAGGTGTTTAATGTCATTTCTGTGCCTGAAAGTGGTCAAAATTGAAGCTTCATAGTAAGCAAAACTCTGTAAAAATGGCAATTTTGGTCACTGTGAGAGTTTCAAAAGTGGTTATTCAACATGAGGCACGATCCAATTGACATTTTGAGTCACTTCTGGTACAGTCCAGAAAATCAATTTTCTGATGAAAAACGATGACCGCGAACATGTCGAACGTTCTCAAAATGGTCAATTTTGATGTCATTTTAACATTTAATCTTTTGACCGCAAATTACTGTTAGATGTGAATTATTACTTTTTCAACTAAAATAAGTGTGTTTAATGGAAAGGGGCGACCACTCGGTCCCCCCGAACGTATGGCGGAGTGCCTCGATCCCCCCGGGAAGCCATTTTTGGGCGGGAGGCGCGTCTCGGCTGGTATGCCCGAAGCGGCGTAGCCGGGGCGCGTTTTTTCCCGCCCTAGAGTGGGCTGGCCTAGACACCGACGTAGCCAGCCCCGCCCTAGGGGCAGGCAGGGGCAGGTTTACGCCCGCCCTGAAGACGGATAAAAAGAGACGCAAGACCAGAAGACGTCCTCTTGTTCTTGTGCTCCGAAGCTGCACCTCCTCGCTACACGTGAGCTCGGGACAGAACGAAGAGCCAATTTTGAGCGTTTTGATCTTTTTCTTTGTCTTCTAGATACTTCGTCGGAGAGATGCCCAAGAAAGGCGCAAAGAGAATGACGACTGAGCAGATGGTTCGGGCCCTTTTTAAGGATATGTCCGACATAAAGAAGCGGCTGGCGGAGCGAGACGGGGAGGAGGGATCGGGCCAACCACCGGCTGGAGGGAGACCTAAGAGGCCGAGAAGGGTTCCAGCGGGGGGAGATGTCCCGGCTCCCTCTGCCCCGCTCGAGGTGCCGACCCCGCTACCGATGGAAGGGAATCCAATCCCCGTTGTCATCACCCCGACATCCAACGAGGATATGCCCCCCGAGCTGGCAGCACAGCTAGCAGCGTGGTTGGGCGATAGTACTGAGGGCGCCACGGCTGCCGAGGCACAGGCGCTGATAAGAAAGCTGCGTAAGGAAAAAGAAGCAGCCAAGGTGACCGCGCCGGTGGCGGTGATAGAAAAGCCACAAGTGGCAGAAGCAGCATCCGGTTCAGGTAAGCGGCCATTGCCGATCGCAAGGGACGAGTCAGCACCCTCTCGTAGAGAAAGATTGGGGCAGCATGTTCCTTTAGCAATAAAAGAAAAGATTTGGGCGGGGGAATACGTGAATATATTCTCCTTGCTTGTCGATCATTATGAGGTAGAGCATGTCAAGAGTCAGAAGGACCTAATGCATCCAAGTGTTTGGCGCGCAAAAATGGCCGCCTTTAAGGTAAATGAGAATATTGGCAACTGGTTCAATGCGTGGGGTATTTTTACATCGATTTTGGGGGAACGTAGGCCCGAGTTGCTTCCTGAGTTTCCCATTTATCAATCACGAATTATGGGTTACTCGACAGCGTATCAAGGTAACCATTGGTTCTGTTATGACAATCTGTTCAGGAAAGAAAAGGAGCATAACAAGAGTTTGACTTGGGATTGTTACGATTCTGTGACATGGGATAAAATGAAAGAATCAGGAATGTTAAAAATGCCATTGGTTGGGAGCAATGTTGTTGATTACTCCCGCCAAAATGTGGGGACGCCCTTTCGACCAAGTACGAGCACCGACGATTATTCGAGACCCGCAGGCAATACAGGGAAAAAGGGTTTCTGCTTTAATTTCAACAAAGGGAAATGTACCAGGCCTCCGGGATCGTGTAAATTCAAACATGAATGTAGTACTTGTGGGTCGTCCCATCCTGAGTCATCGTGCAGAGCCAGAACGAGTGAGAATGGGGGTAAGGGAGGCGCCAAACAGGTCTAAGATAGTCCGAGGGGCGCCTTTACCAACCCCGATTGATACCTTGGCAATGATTCCCTGGCTCAGCGAATACCCGGATCGTACTTCTGCTGGGGTGCTGCGGAACGGTTTTACACATGGTTTCCGCATCCCGGTGGGGGACTTTCAGGGTGTAGGGACGTGCAAAAATCAACTTTCCGTTTTACAACATACATCTGTAGTGCAAGAGAAGATTCAGAAAGAGGTTAGCCGGGGACGGGTCGCCGGCCCGTTTAGTGTACCCCCGGTACCGTATTTTGTCTGTTCTCCGTTAGGGGTGGTCCCCAAGAAGGACCCAGGTGAGTTTCGTTTGATCCATAATCTGTCTGCTCCACATGGTCTTTCGGTGAACGATGCAATTGATCCAGAGGTTTGTTCGGTGCGATACGCATCATTTGATGAGGCAGTAGCCATCTTGAATCGCCTGGGGCCCGGGACGTTGATGGCGAAATCAGATATCGAGTCAGCGTTCCGGTTGCTCCCGGTACACCCAGACGACCAGCGTCTTCTGGGATTCGGGTTTCAGGGGTCATTTTACATGGATAGGTGTATGCCAATGGGATGCTCTATATCATGTGCTTATTTTGAGAAATTCAGTACTTTCCTGCAATGGGTGTTCACTAAGAAAACGGGTTTCCGAAATGTAATGCACTACCTTGACGACTTTCTGTTCCTTGGCCCCGCCGGAAATCCAGAATGTGCCCAGGCCTTAGCTGAATTCTGTGTGTTGATGGGTCATTTTGGCGTGCCATTGGCACCAGGTAAAACTATGGGTCCCACGACTTGCCTCGAGTTTTTGGGGATCGAGTTGGACTCTGGGGAGGGGTGTTTCCGTTTACCAGCTAGCAAAGTGTTGAAATTCAGGGCAGCCCTCCAAGTATGTTTAACTGCATCTAAGGTTACACTGCATCAGTTGCAACAATTGGTGGGGAAGTTGAATTTTGCCTTGAGGGTGATCCCAATGGCCCGCCCCTTTTCCCGCTCAATCGCCCAAGCGATGGTTGGCCTAAAGGAGGGTCATCATCGTACGAGGTTATCGGCCGAGGTCCGCCAGGACATGCGTATTTGGTTAGCATTTTTGGCGGACTTCAATGGTCGAGTCGTCTGGAACAAGCCAGCCGTGTCCTCCGAAGAGCTTGGGCTATGGACAGATTCAGCGGGAAGCATAGGCTTTGGCGCCATCTTCGGCACAAAATGGTCGGCACAAAGGTGGCCCCTATGGTGGCATGAGAAGGGGCTGACGAGTAATATTGCTTTCCTTGAACTATTTCCCATTCTGGTGGCCCTGAGAACCTGGCCTGAAGGGTTCAGAGATCATTCTGTCGTGTTCTGGTCTGACAATATGACCGTTGTAGAATGCATCAATAGTCAGGCAGCCCGTTGTAAACTGATTTTGAGGCTGCTCAAAGAAATTGTCTTACTGTGTATGCAACTGAACGTGATATTCAGAGCAAAACATGTCCCGGGGGTGATGAATCAGGCGGCTGATGCACTGTCTCGTTTTCACATGCAGGCTTTCTCGGGTTTCCTTCCTTCAGCGGACCCAGAGCCGGCACCCTTCCCCGAAGCTCTCTGGTCTCTCGGTGCCCCGAACTTCGTCACCTCGTGGGAGAGAGTCTAGCACCCAGGACAAGGAAGGCATATGAAGGGGCGTTTCAGGCCTATTTAGCCTTTTTGGGGACTGAGAGAGGGGGACTTTGGGGTCAGGAAGAGTGGGTAGTACATTTTCTGATGTCCTTACGTAGGGCTGGGAAGTCGGTGGCTACGGCCCAAAGGCATCGTGCCGCCATTTCCTTTGTTGCCAGGGCCCATAACATCCAGGACCCGACAGCGTCTTTTGCAGTACAAAAGGCGCTGCGTGGGTGGCAACGCCTTGAGGGGCGCAGAGTAGATGTGAGACGACCGATAGGTCTGGATAGGTTGTCCCAGTTGCTGGCCACACTCCCTACCACATGCTCGTCTCCTTTCGAGACGTATTTGTTCCGGACTGCATTTACGCTGGCATTTCACGGGGCTATGAGGATAAGTGAGCTGGTTGCAAGGAACAAACAGGATGTGGTGGGGGGGTTGTGCCGGGAACACGTTCAGATCAGGGGCGATGCGATGATTGTCTCCTTTCTCAGGTCCAAGACCGACCAAGATGGGAGGGGGGACTGCACGATCATTCGCAGGACCCCCGGGTCCTCCATGTGTCCGGTACAGTGTTTAGAAGATTACCTAGCACGAAGGGTGGCATCATGGGGGGGGACATTGTTGAGGCATGCAGACGCCACCCCGCTGACGAGGTTTCAGTTTCGGCGGGTGCTTGCAATGGCCATTGCCGCAGCGGGCTTGGACCCGGGCGAATTCGGGACCCATTCCTTTCGAATAGGGTCTGCCACTGAAGCTACAGCCAGGGGTCTTAATGTAGAACAAGTGAAACGAGTGGGGCGTTGGTCCTCCAATTGTTATAAGAGATATGTGCGATTGCACATGTTGTGAAGCTGTAATCATGTACTCACGCTTCTTGTCTTTTGTTTGTTTTCAGTTGCGCAAGCCTACGCGGCAGGGCGGACTATGCAGTCGACCCAACACCAGGCCAGCGGTCAGACATCACCGGCTGTGAGAAAGGAGGTGTGGGTCGTGGGCCACTCATACGTGAGACGGGCCGCAGACGTATTCAAAGCAGGTGACATGATTCACGTACCTGGGGAATACGGGTACAGAGTGTCCTTCTACGGAAGTGGCGGTCTCTGTATTGACCAGTTTCAAGCATTCTTTGAGGGTTTGTTAGGGCGGATGAGGTCACCGCCGTCCATAGTCATAGTGCATTTAGGGGGCAATGATTTGGTCACCACCGGTAGACGACTTCTCCTGGAGGCTATGCTTTCCACGGTAAGTTGGTTAGCGAGGAGAGTTCCGGGGTGCATAATTGCGTGGTCTCATATGATCCCACGAAAAGTGTGGCGGGGGGCTATCTCGATCCCTGCTTTGAATCATTCTGTTAGAAAACTGAATAACAAAGTGAGTAGGTTGTTCCGTTCCAAGACATTGCATTCGATCTCGCATAGTTGTATTAACGATGACAGTATGTATTTGGGGGATGGTGTGCATTTGTCAAGGGTGGGGAATGAGTTACTCATAGGAGACTTCTTAGCTTGGTTGAAAACGTTAAAACATGACCTTTAGGTAGGAGTTTTGTGGGGGGTCCGGATAGCCGGTCAACTATCCGGACCTGTGGCGGTAAGGTCATGATCGGTGAGCACTAATTAGAAGATCCCTATGAGTGGGCGTCACCCAACACGGATGGGAGCGCTCGGGAGAGGTGGCCATTGGCCCCTCAATGGGGAGGCGGTCCCGTCTAAGGGTGGGTCGCCGGAAGTAAAGGAAAGGCGGTCAAGGCCCCTTCCTTTGTAGGAGGGGTTACAGCCCCCTCCTGGGGAATTTCCCGGGGCCAGTGTCATCTGCGACGGCAGATGCGGTAAGTTGTGTGGGGTGGGGGGAGGTCCACGATACCTTCTAGATACCTCACACGAGTCTTCGAACGACCTTTAAATGGCGTCGAGTCTTAAGTGCCCCCGTCAAGTCAAGGGAAATTGTTAGTAGTTGCACTTGAGGTAAGCCTCTGTGCTGTCGCCCCTCCCAAGTGGGAGGGGTAAGTCTGGTTAGGGATCTTGACACCGGTTATGACCTTGCCGTTGGCCCTTAAACGTTAGGATGTACAATTTCAGTATTTCTAGAGAATGTTTTTGTAGGATGCTAGTTCGGCTAGGAGAACCTCTGTATTAGAGAATATGTTAAGGTTAGCCAAACATCGCAATGTGGTAATGAAATTGTACATAACATGAAACATTTAATGTTTTTAATTTTGTTTTAATAAATACGGCCGGGAGGGTCACTCCCTCCCACTTCCAAAAACTTTAAGAACTGTTTCCGGTTTCCCTCCTTTTGGGGATTGTGTTGAGAGGGGGTGGCGGGTATCTCAGCCATATGGAAAGGGGCGACCACTCGGTCCCCCCGAACGTATGGCGGAGTGCCTCGATCCCCCCGGGAAGCCATTTTTGGGCGGGAGGCGCGTCTCGGCTGGTATGCCCGAAGCGGCGTAGCCGGGGCGCGTTTTTTCCCGCCCTAGAGTGGGCTGGCCTAGACACCGACGTAGCCAGCCCCGCCCTAGGGGCAGGCAGGGGCAGGTTTACGCCCGCCCTGAAGACGGATAAAAAGAGACGCAAGACCAGAAGACGTCCTCTTGTTCTTGTGCTCCGAAGCTGCACCTCCTCGCTACACGTGAGCTCGGGACAGAACGAAGAGCCAATTTTGACCCACCCACCAGCCCCTGAGGACAGCCAGTTGTTTTGTAATAAAGTGAATTTATAAGTATGTTTTCCGTTTCGTTTACAGGCTGTGAAGCTATCAGTTTGATATTGATCATAATAAAGAATGGTGAATGTCGTGTAGGTTTTTACGATTAAAATGATTTGATATAGTGTTGCATTTTTAAGCATGCTCTTTCGGTCGTAGCGACCAATGTTTACATAGGTTTGAGTAAGAATTGTCGTATTTATTTTTTGGTAGGCGGTAAGGTCATGATCGGTGAGCACTAATTAGAAGATCCCTATGAGTGGGCGTCACCCAACACGGATGGGAGCGCTCGGGAGAGGTGGCCATTGGCCCCTCAATGGGGAGGCGGTCCCGTCTAAGGGTGGGTCGCCGGAAGTAAAGGAAAGGCGGTCAAGGCCCCTTCCTTTGTAGGAGGGGTTACAGCCCCCTCCTGGGGAATTTCCCGGGGCCAGTGTCATCTGCGACGGCAGATGCGGTAAGTTGTGTGGGGTGGGGGGAGGTCCACGATACCTTCTAGATACCTCACACGAGTCTTCGAACGACCTTTAAATGGCGTCGAGTCTTAAGTGCCCCCGTCAAGTCAAGGGAAATTGTTAGTAGTTGCACTTGAGGTAAGCCTCTGTGCTGTCGCCCCTCCCAAGTGGGAGGGGTAAGTCTGGTTAGGGATCTTGACACCGGTTATGACCTTGCCGTTGGCCCTTAAACGTTAGGATGTACAATTTCAGTATTTCTAGAGAATGTTTTTGTAGGATGCTAGTTCGGCTAGGAGAACCTCTGTATTAGAGAATATGTTAAGGTTAGCCAAACATCGCAATGTGTTAATGAAATTGTACATAACATGAAACGTTTAATGTTTTTAATTTTGTTTTAATAAATACGGCCGGGAGGGTCACTCCCTCCCACTTCCAAAAACTTTAAGAACTGTTTCCGGTTTCCCTCCTTTTGGGGATTGTGTTGAGAGGGGGTGGCGGGTATCTCAGCCATAAGTAATTTCTGTGCCTGAAATTGGTCAAAATTGAAGCTTCCGAGTAAGCAGAACTCTGTAAAAATGGCAATTTTTGTCACTATGAGGGTTTAAAAAGTGGTTATTCAACATGAGGCCCGATCCAATTGACATTTTGAGTCACTTTTGGTACATTCCAAAAAATCATTTTCTGATGAAAAACGATGACCGCGGATATGTCGAACGTTCCCAAAATGGTCAATTTTGATGAAATTTTAACATTTAATCTTTTGTCCGTAAATTACTGTTGGATGTGAATTATCACTTTTTCAACTAAAATAAGTGTGTTTATAGTAATTTCTGTGCCTGAAAGTGGTCAAAATTGAAGCTTCCGAGTAAGCTAAACTCTGAAAAAAAGGCAATTTTGGTCACTGTGAGGTTTTAAAAAGTGGTTATTCAACATGAGGCACGATCCAATTGACATTTTGAGTCACTTCTGGTACAGTCCAAAAAATCAATTTTCTGATGAAAAACGATGACCGCGAACATGTCGAACGTTCCCAAAATGGTCAATTTTGATGACATTTTAACATTTAATCTTTTGACTGTAAATACTGTTGGATGTGAATTATTACTTTTTCAACTAAAAAAGGTGTTTAATGTCATTTCTGTGCCTGAAAGTGGTCAAAATTGAAGCTTCAGAGTAAGCAAAACTCTGTAAAAATGGCAATTTTGGTCACTGTGAGAGTTTCAAAAGTGGTTATTCAACATGAGGCACAATCCAATTGACATTTTGAGTCACTTCTGGTACAGTCCAGAAAATCAATTTTCTGATGAAAAACGATGACCGCGGATATGTCAAACGTTCCCAAAATGGTCAATTTTGATGAAATTTTAACATTTAATCTTTTGTCCGTAAATTACTGTTGGATGTGAATTATCACTTTTTCAACTAAAATAAGTGTGTTTATAGTAATTTCTGTGCCTGAAAGTGGTCAAAATTGAAGCTTCAGAGTAAGCAAAACTCTGAAAAAAAGGCAATTTTGGTCACTGTGAGGGTTTAAAAAGTGGTTATTCAACATGAGGCACGATCCAATTGACATTTTGAATCATTTTTGGTACAGTCCAAAAAATCAATTTTCTGATGAAAAGCGATGACCGTGAACATGTCGAACGTTCCCAAAATGGTCAATTTTGATGACATTTTAACATTTAATCTTTTGACTCTAAATTACTGTTGGATGTTAATTATTACTTTTTCAACTAAAATACGTGTGTTTAAAGACATTTCTGTGCCTGAAAGTGGTCAAAATTGAAGCTTCTGAGTAAGCAAAACTTTGTAAAAATGGCAATTTTTGTCACTATGAGGGTTTAAAAAGTGGTTATTCAACATGAGGCCCGATCCAATTGACATTTTGAGTCACTTTTGGTACATTCCAAAAAATCTTTTTCTGATGAAAAACGATGACCGCGGATATGTCAAACGTTCCCAAAATGGTCAATTTTGATGAAATTTTAACATTTAATCTTTTGTCTGTAAATTACTGTTGGATGTGAATTATTACTTTTTCAACTAAAATACTTGTATTTAAAGTCATTTCTGTACCTGAAAGTGGTCAAAATTGAAGGTTCTGAGTAAGCAAAGCTCTGTAAAAATTGCAATTTTTGTCCTATGACGGTTTAAAAAGTTGTTATTCAGCATGAGGCACGATCCAATTGACATTTTGAGTCACTTTTGGTACAGTCCAAAAAATCAATTTTCTGATGAAAAACGATGACCGCGGATATGTCAAACGTTCCCAAAATGGTCAATTTTGATGAAATTTTAACATTGAATCTTTTGTCTGTAAATTACTGTTGGATGTGAATTATCACTTTTTCAACTAAAATAAGTGTGTTTATAGTAATTTCTGTGCCTGAAAGTGGTCAAAATTGAAGCTTCCGAGTAAGCAAAACTCTGAAAAAAAGGCAATTTTGGTCACTGTGAGGGTTTAAAAAGTGGTTATTCAACATGAGGCACGATCCAATTGACATTTTGAATCATTTTTGGTACAGTCCAAAAAATCAATCTTCTGATGAAAAACGATGACCGTGAACATGTCGAACGTTCCCAAAATGGTCAATTGTGATGACATTTTAACATTTAATCTTTTGACTGTAAATACTGTTGGATGTGAATTATTACTTTTTCAACTAAAATAAGTGTGTTTAAAGTAATTTCTGTGCCTGAAATTGGTCAAAATTGAAGCTTCCGAGTAAGCAGAACTCTGAAAAAAAGGCAATTTTGGTCACTGTGAGGGTTTAAAAAGTGGTTATTCAACATGAGGCACGATCCAATTGACATTTTGAGTCACTTTTGGTACAGTCCAAAAAATCAATTTTCTGATGAAAAACGATGACCGCGGACATGTCGAATGTTCCCAAAATGGTCAATTTTGATGACATTTTAACATATAATCTTTTGACTGTAAATTAGTGTTGGATGTGAATTATTACTTTTTCAACCAAAATAAGTGTGTTTAAAGTCAAGTTTGTGCCTGAAAGTGGTCAAAATTAAAGCTTCTGAGTAAGCAAAACTCTGTACAAATGGCAATTTTGGTCACTGTGAGGGTTTAAAAATTGGTTATTCAACATGAGGTACGATCCAAATGACATTTTGAGTCACTTTTGGTACAGTCCAAAAAATCAATTTTCTGTTGAAAAACGATGACCGCGGACATATCGAACGTTCCCAAAATGGTCAATTTTGATGGAATCTTAACATTTAATCTTTTGACTCTAAATTACTGTTGGATGTGAATTATTACTTTTTCAACTAAAATACGTGTGTTTAAAGACATTTCTGTGCCTGAAAGTGGTCAAAATTGAACCTTCTAAGTAAGCAAAACTTTGTAAAAATGGCAATTTTTGTCACTATGAGGGTATAAAAAGTGGTTATTCAACATGAGGCCTGATCCAATTGACATTTTGAGTCACTTTTGGTACATTCCAAAAAATCATTTTTTGATGAAAAACAATGACCGCGGATGTGTCGAACGTTCCCAAAATGGTCAATTTTGATGTCATTTTAACATTTAATCTTTTGACCGCAAATTACTGTTGGATGTGAATTATTACTTTTTCAACTACAATACGTGTGTTTAAAGACATTTCTGTGCCTGAAAGTGGTCAAAATTGAAGCTTCTGAGTAAGCAAAACTCTGTAAAAATGGCAATTTTGGTCACTATGAGAGTTTAAAAAGTGGTTATTCAACATGAGGCACGATCCAATTGACATTTTGAGTCACTTCTGGTACAGTCCAAAAAATCAATTTTCTGATGAAAAACGATGCCCGCGAACATGTCGAACGTTCCGAAAATGGTCAATTTTGATGACATTTTAACATTTAATCTTTTGACTGTAAATTACTGTTGGATGTGAATTATTACTTTTTGAACTAAAATACTTGTATTTAAAGTCATTTCTGTACCTGAAAGTGGTCAAAATTGAAGGTTCCGAGTAAGCAAAGCTCTGTAAAAATTGCAATTTTTGTCAGTATGAGGGTTTAAAAAGTTGTTATTCAACATGAGGCACGATCCAATTGACATTTTGAGTCACTTTTGGTACAGTCCACAAAAATCAATTTTCTGATGAAAAACGATGACCGCGGACATGTCGAACGTTCCCAAAATGGTCAATTTTGATGAAATTTTAACATATAATCTTTTGACTGTAAATTAGTGTTGGATGTGAATTATTACTTTTTCAACCAAAATAAGTGTGTTTAAAGTCAATTCTGTGCCTGAAAGTGGTCAAAATTGAACCTTCTGAGTAAGCAAAACTTTGTAAAAATGGCAATTTTTGTCACTATGAGGGTATGAAAAGTGGTTATTCAACATGAGGCCTGATCCAATTGACATTTTGAGTCACTTTTGGTACATTCCAAAAAATCATTTTTTGATGAAAAACGATGACCGCGGATATGTCGAACGTTCCCAAAATGGTCAATTTTGATGTCATTTTAACATTTAATCTTTTGACCGCAAATTACTGTTGGATGTGAATTATTACTTTTTCAACTACAATACGTGTGTTTAAAGACATTTCTGTGCCTGAAAGTGGTCAAAATTGAAGCTTCTGAGTAAGCAAAACTCTGTAAAAATGGCAATTTTGGTCACTGTGAGAGTTTAAAAAGTGGTTATTCAACATGAGACACGATCCAATTGACATTTTGAGTCACTTCTGGTACAGTCCAAAAAATCAATTTTCTGATGAAAAACGATGACCGCGAACATGTCGAACGTTCCGAAAATGGTCAATTTTGATGACATTTTAACATTTAATCTTTTGACTGTAAATTACTGTTGGATGTGAATTATTACTTTTTGAACTAAAATACTTGTATTTAAAGTCATTTCTGTACCTGAAAGTGGTCAAAATTGAAGGTTCCGAGTAAGCAAAGCTCTGTAAAAATTGCAATTTTTGTCAGTATGAGGGTTTAAAAAGTTGTTATTCAACATGAGGCACGATCCAATTGACATTTTGAGTCACTTTTGGTACAGTCCACAAAAATCAATTTTCTGATGAAAAACGATGACCGCGGACATGTCGAACGTTCCCAAAATGGTAAATTTTGATGACATTTTAACATATAATCTTTTGACTATAAATTAGTGTTGGATGTGAATTATTACTTTTTCAACCAAAATAAGTGTGTTTAAAGTCAATTCTGTGCCTGAAAGTGGTCAAAATTGAAGCTTCTGAGTAAGCAAAACTCTGTAAAAATGGCAATTTTGGTCACTGTGAGGGTTTAAAAATTGGTTATTCAACATGAGGCACGATCCAATTGACATTTTGAGTCACTTTTGGTACAGTCCAAAAAATCAATTTTCTGATGAAAAACGATGACCGCGGATATGTCGAACGTTCCCAAAATGGTCAATTTTGATGAAATTTTAACATTTAATCTTTTGTCCGTAAATTACTGTTGGATGTGAATTATCACTTTTTCAACTAAAATAAGTGTGTTTATAGTAATTTCTGTGCCTGAAAGTGGTCAAAATTGAAGCTTCCGAGTAAGCAAAACTCTGAAAAAAAGGCAATTTTGGTCACTGTGAGGGTTTAAAAAGTGGTTATTCAACATGAGGCACGATCCAATTGATATTTTGAGTCACTTCTGGTACAGTCCAAAAAAATCAATTTTCTGATGAAAAACGATGACCGCGAACATGTTGAACGTTCCCAAAATGGTCAATTTTGATGACATTTTAACATTTAATCTTTTGACTGTAAATTACTGTTGGATGTGAATTATTACTTTTTCAACTAAAATACTTGTGTTTAAAGTCATTTCTGTACCTGAAAGTGGTCAAAATTGAAGGTTCCGAGTAAGCAAAGCTCTGTAAAAATTGCAATTTTGGTCACTGTGAGGGTTTAAAAAGTAGTTATTCAAGATGAGGCATGATCCAATTGACATTTTGAGTCATTTCTGGTACAGTCCAAAAAATCAATTTTCTGTTGAAAAACGATGACCGCGGACATGTCGAACGTTCCCAAAATGGTCAATTTTGATGGAATTTTAACATTTAATCTTTTGACTCTAAATTACTGTTGGATGTGAATTATTACTTTTTCAACTAAAATACGTGTGTTTAAAGACATTTCTGTGCCTGAAAGTGGTCAAAATTGAAGCTTCTGAGTAAGCAAAACTCAGTAAAAATGGCAATTTTGGTCACTGTGAGGGTTTAAAAATTGGTTATTCAACATGAGGCACGATCCAATTGACATTTTGAGTCACTTTTGGTACAGTCCAAAAAATCAACTTTCTGTTGAAAAACGATGACCGCAGACATATCGAACGTTCCCAAAATGGTCAATTTTGATGGAATCTTAAAATTTAATCTTTTGACTCTAAATTACTGTTGGATGTGAATTATTACTTTTTCAACTAAAATACGTGTGTTTAAAGACATTTCTGTGCCTGAAAGTGGTCAAAATTGAAGCTTCTGAGTAAGCAAAACTTTGTAAAAATGGCAATTTTTGTCACTATGAGGGTATAAAAAGTGGTTATTCAACATGAGGCCTGATCCAATTGACATTTTGAGTCACTTTTGGTACATTCCAAAAAATCATTTTTTGATGAAAAACGATGACTGCGAACATGTTGAACGTTCCCAAAATGGTCAATTTTGATGACATTTTAACATTTAATCTTTTAACCGTAAATTACTGTTGGATGTGAAATATTATTTTTGCAACTAAAATAAGTGTGTTTTAAGTAATTTCTGTGCCTGAAATTGGTCAAAATTGAAGCTTCCGAGTAAGCAGAACTCTGTAAAAATGGCAATTTTTGTCACTATGAGGGTTTAAAAAGTGGTTATTCAACATGAGGCACGATCCAATTGACATTTTGAGTCACTTTTGGTACAGTCCAAAAAATCAATTTTCTGTTGAAAAACGATGACCGCGGACATGTCGAACGTTCCCAAAATGGTCAATTTTGATGGAATTTTAACATTTAATCTTTTGACTCTAAATTACTGTTGGATGTGAATTATTACTTTTTCAACTAAAATACGTGTGTTTAAAGACATTTCTGTGCCTGAAAGTGGTCAAAATTGAAGCTTCTGAGTAAGCAAAACTCTGTAAAAATGGCAATTTTGGTCACTGTGAGGGTTTAAAAATTGGTTATTCAACATGAGGCACGATCCAATTGACATTTTGAGTCACTTTTGGTACAGTCCAAAAAATCAATTTTCTGTTGAAAAACGATGACCGCAGACATATCGAACGTTCCCAAAATGGTCAATTTTGATGGAATCTTAACATTTAATCTTTTGACTCTAAATTACTGTTGGATGTGAATTATTACTTTTTCAACTAAAATACGTGTGTTTAAAGACATTTCTGTGCCTGAAAGTGGTCAAAATTGAAGCTTCTGAGTAAGCAAAACTTTGTAAAAATGGCAATTTTTGTCACTATGAGGGTATAAAAAGTGGTTATTCAACATGAGGCCTGATCCAATTGACATTTTGAGTCACTTTTGGTACATTCCAAAAAATCATTTTTTGATGAAAAACGATGACCGCGAACATGTTGAACGTTCCCAAAATGGTCAATTTTGATGACATTTTAACATTTAATCTTTTGACTGTAAATTACTGTTGGATGTGAATTATTACTTTTTCAACTAAAATACTTGTGTTTAAAGTCATTTCTGTACCTGAAAGTGGTCAAAATTGAAGGTTCCGAGTAAGCAAAGCTCTGTAAAAATTGCAATTTTTGTCCTATGAGGGTTTAAAAAGTTGTTATTCAGCATGAGGCACGATCCAATTGACATTTTGAGTCACTTTTGGTACAGTCCAAAAAATCAATTTTCTGATGAAAAACGATGACCGCGGATATGTCAAACGTTCCCAAAATGATCAATTTTAATGAAATTTTAACATTTAATCTTTTGTCCGTAAATTACTGTTGGATGTGAATTATCACTTTTTCAACTAAAATAAGTGTGTTTATAGTAATTTCTGTGCCTGAAAGTGGTCAAAATTGAAGCTTCCGAGTAAGCAAAACTCTGAAAAAAAGGCAATTTTGGTCACTGTGAGGGTTTAAAAAGTGGTTATTCAACATGAGGCACGATCCAATTGACATTTTGAATCATTTTTGGTACAGTCTAAAAAATCCATTTTCTGATGAAAAGCGATGACCGTGAACATGTCGAACGTTCCCAAAATGGTCAATTTTGATGACATTTTAACATTTAATCTTTTGACTGTAAATACTGTTGGATGTGAATTATTACTTTTTCAACTAAAAAAGGTGTTTAATGTCATTTCTGTGCCTGAAAGTGGTCAAAATTGAAGCTTCCGAGTAAGCAAAACTCTGTAAAAATGGCAATTTTGGTCACTGTGAGAGTTTCAAAAGTGGTTATTCAACATGAGGCACGATCCAATTGACATTTTGAGTCACTTCTGGTACAGTCCAAAAAATCAATTTTCTGATGAAAAACGATGACCGCGAACATGTCGAACGATCCCAAAATGGTCAATTTTGATGAAATTTTAACATTTAATCTTTTGACTGTAAATTAGTGTTGGATGTGAATTATTACTTTTTCAACCAAAATAAGTGTGTTTAAAGTCAATTCTGTGCCTGAAAGTGGTCAAAATTGAAGCTTCTGAGTAAGCAAAACTCTGTAAAAATGGCAATTTTGGTCACTGTGAGGGATTAAAAATTGGTTATTCAACATGAGGCACGATCCAATTGACATTTTGAGTCACTTTTGGTACAGTCCAAAAAATCAATTTTCTGTTGAAAAACGATGACCGCAGACATGTCGAACGTTCCCAAAATGGTCAATTTTGATGGAATCTTAACATTTAATCTTTTGACTCTAAATTACTGTTGGATGTGAATTATTACTTTTTCAACTAAAATACGTGTGTTTAAAGACATTTCTGTGCCTGAAAGTGGTCAAAATTGAAGCTTCTGAGTAAGCAAAACTTTGTAAAAATGGCAATTTTTGTCACTATGAGGGTTTAAAAAGTGGTTATTCAACATGAGGCCTGATCCAATTGACATTTTGAGTCACTTTTGGTACATTCCAAAAAATCATTTTTTGATGAAAAACGATGACCGCGGATATGTCGAACGTTCCCAAAATGGT
The DNA here is from genome assembly GCF_964263255.1 of Lissotriton vulgaris. Taxonomy (NCBI): domain Eukaryota; kingdom Metazoa; phylum Chordata; class Amphibia; order Caudata; family Salamandridae; genus Lissotriton; species Lissotriton vulgaris. The sequence goes on from NW_028250047.1 coordinate 202,244, forward strand.
CAATTTTGATGAAATTTTAACATTTAATCTTTTGTCCGTAAATTACTGTTGGATGTGAATTATCACTTTTTCAACTAAAATAAGTGTGTTTATTGTAATTTCTGTGCCTGAAAGTGGTCAAAATTGAAGCTTCCGAGTAAGCAAAACTCTGAAAAAAAGGCAATTTTGGTCACTGTGAGGGTTTAAAAAGTGGTTATTCAACATGAGGCACGATCCAATTGACATTTTGAGTCACTTCTGGTACAGTCCAAAAAAATCAATTTTCTGATGAAAAACGATGACCGCGAACATGTCGAACGTTCCCAAAATGGTCAATTTTGATGTCATTTTAACATTTAATCTTTTGACCGTAAATTACTGTTGGATGTGAATTATTACTTTTTCAACTAAAATAAGTGTGTTTAAAGTAATTTCTGTGCCTGAAATTGGTCAAAATTGAAGCTTCCGAGTAAGCAGAACTCTGTAAAAATGGCAATTTTTGTCACTATGAGGGTTTAAAAAGTGGTTATTCAACATGAGGCACGATCCAATTGACATTGTGAGTCACTTTTGGTACAGTCCAAAAAATCAATTTTCTGTTGAAAAACGATGACCGCGGACATGTCGAACGTTCCCAAAATGGTCAATTTTGATGGAATTTTAACATTTAATCTTTTGACTCTAAATTACTGTTGGATGTTAATTATTACTTTTTCAACTAAAATACGTGTGTTTAAAGACATTTCTGTGCCTGAAAGTGGTCAAAATTGAAGCTTCTGAGTAAGCAAAACTTTGTAAAAATGGCAATTTTTGTCACTATGAGGGTTTAAAAAGTGGTTATTCAACATGAGGCCCGATCCAATTGACATTTTGAGTCACTTTTGGTACATTCCAAAAAATCATTTTCTGATGAAAAACGATGACCGCGGATTTGTCAAACGTTCCCAAAATGGTCAATTTTGATGACATTTTAACATTTAATCTTTTGTCTGTAAATTACTTTTGGATGTGAATTATTACTTTTTCAGCTAAAATACTTGTATTTAAAGTCATTTCTGTACCTGAAAGTGGTCAAAATTGAAGGTTCCGAGTAAGCAAAGCTCTGTAAAAATTGCAATTTTTGTCCTATGAGGGTTTAAAAAGTTGTTATTCAGCATGAGGCACGATCCAATTGACATTTTGAGTCACTTTTGGTACAGTCCAAAAAATCAATTTTCTGATGAAAAACGATGACCGCGGATATGTCAAACGTTCCCAAAATGGTCAATTTTGATGAAATTTTAACATTGAATCTTTTGTCTGTAAATTACTGTTGGATGTGAATTATCACTTTTTCAACTAAAATAAGTGTGTTTATAGTAATTTCTGTGCCTGAAAGTGGTCAAAATTGAAGCTTCCGAGTAAGCAAAACTCTGTAAAAATGGCAATTTTGGTCACTGTGAGGGTTTAAAAATTGGTTATTCAACATGAGGCACGATCCAATTGACATTTTGAGTCACTTTTGGTACAGTCCAAAAAATCAATTTTCTGTTAAAAAACGACCGCGGACATGTCGAACGTTCCCAAAATGGTCAATTTTTATGACATTTTAACATTTATTCTTTTGACTGTAAATACTGTTGGATGTGAATTATTACTTTTTCAACTAAAAAAGGTGTTTAAAGTCATTTCTGTACCTGAAAGTGGTCAAAATTGAAGGTTCCGAGTAAGCAAAGCTCTGAAAAAAAGGCAATTTTGGTCACTGTGAGGGTTTAAAAAGTGGTTATTCAACATGAGGCCCGATCCAATTGACATTTTGAGTCACTTTTGGTACAGTCCAAAAACTCAATTTTCTGATGAAAAACGATGACCGCGGACATGTCGAACGTTCCCAAAATGGTCAATTTTGATGAAATTTTAACATATAATCTTTTGACTGTAAATTAGTGTTGGATGTGAATTATTACTTATTCAACCAAAATAAGTGTGTTTAAAGTCAATTCTGTGCCTGAAAGTGGTCAGAATTAAAGCTTCTGAGTAAGCAAAACTCTGTAAAAATGGCAATTTTGGTCACTGTGAGGGTTTAAAAATTGGTTATTCAACATGAGGCACGATCCAATTGACATTTTGAGTCACTTTTGGTACAGTCCAAAAAATCAATTTTCTGTTGAAAAACGATGACCGCGGACATATCGAACGTTCCCAAAATGGTCAATTTCGATGACATTTTAACATTTAATCTTTTGACTGTAAATTACTGTTGGATGTGAATTATTACTTTTTCAACTAAAATACTTGTATTTAAAGTCATTTCTGTACCTGAAAGTGGTCAAAATTGAAGGTTCCGAGTAAGCAAAGCTCTGTAAAAATTGCAATTTTTGTCACTATGAGGGTTTAAAAAGTGGTTATTCAACATGAGGCCCGATCCAATTGACATTTTGAGTCACTTTTGGTACATTCCAAAAAATCATTTTCTGATGAAAAACGATGACCGCGGATATGTCAAACGTTCCCAAAATGGTCAATTTTGATGAAATTTTAACATTTATTCTTTTGTCTGTAAATTACTGTTGGATGTGAATTATTACTTTTTCAGCTAAAATACTTGTATTTAAAGTCATTTCTGTACCTGAAAGTGGTCAAAATTGAAGGTTCCGAGTAAGCAAAGCTCTGTAAAAATTGCAATTTTTGTCCTATGAGGGTTTAAAAAGTTGTTATTCAGCATGAGGCTCGATCCAATTGACATTTTGAGTCACTTTTGGTACAGTCCAAAAAATCAATTTTCTGATGAAAAACGATGACCGCGGATATTTCAAACGTTCCCAAAATGGTCAATTTTGATGAAATTTTAACATTGAATCTTTTGTCTGTAAATTACTGTTGGATGTGAATTATCACTTTTTCAACTAAAATAAGTGTGTTTATAGTAATTTCTGTGCCTGAAAGTGGTCAAAATTGAAGCTTCTGAGTAAGCAAAACTCAGTAAAAATGGCAATTTTGGTCACTGTGAGGGTTTAAAAATTGGTTATTCAACATGAGGCACGATCCAATTGACATTTTGAGTCACTTTTGGTACAGTCCAAAAAATCAATTTTCTGTTGAAAAACGACCGCGGACATGTCGAACGTTCCCAAAATGGTCAATTTTTATGACATTTTAACATTTATTCTTTTGACTGTAAATACTGTTGGATGTGAATTATTACTTTTTCAACTAAAAAAGGTGTTTAAAGTCATTTCTGTACCTGAAAGTGGTCAAAATTGAAGGTTCCGAGTAAGCAAAGCTCTGAAAAAAAGGCAATTTTGGTCACTGTGAGGGTTTAAAAAGTGGTTATTCAACATGAGGCCCGATCCAATTGACATTTTGAGTCACTTTTGGTACAGTCTAAAAACTCAATTTTCTGATGAAAAACGATGACCGCGGACATGTCGAACGTTCCCAAAATGGTCAATTTTGATGAAATTTTAACATATAATCTTTTGACTGTAAATTAGTGTTGGATGTGAATTATTACTTTTTCAACCAAAATAAGTGTGTTTAAAGTCAATTCTGTGCCTGAAAGTGGTCAAAATTAAAGCTTCTGAGTAAGCAAAACTCTGTAAAAATGGCAATTTTGGTCACTGTGAGGGTTTAAAAATTGGTTATTCAACATGAGGCACGATCCAATTGACATTTTGAGTCACTTTTGGTACAGTCCAAAAAATCAATTTTCTGTTGAAAAACGATGACCGCGGACATATCGAACGTTCCCAAAATGGTCAATTTTGATGGAATCTTAACATTTAATCTTTTGACTCTAAATTACTGTTGGATGTGAATTATTACTTTTTCAACTAAAATACGTGTGTTTAAAGACATTTCTGTGCCTGAAAGTGGTCAAAATTGAAGCTTCTGAGTAAGCAAAACTTTGTAAAAATGGCAATTTTTGTCACTATGAGGGTATAAAAAGTGGTTATTCAACATGAAGCACGATCCAATTGACATTTTGAGTCACTTCTGGTACAGTCCAAAAAATCAATTTTCTGATGAAAAACGATGACCGCGAACATGTCGAACGTTCCCAAAATGGTCAATTTTGATGACATTTTAACATTTAATCTTTTGACTGTAAATTACTATTGGATGTGAATTATTACTTTTTCAACTAAAATACTTGTATTTAAAGTCATTTCTGTACCTGAAAGTGGTCAAAATTGAAGGTTCCGAGTAAGCAAAGCTCTGTAAAAATTGCAATTTTTGTCACTATGAGGGTTTAAAAAGTTGTTATTCAACATGAGGCACGATCCAATTGACATTTTGAGTCACTTTTGGTACAGTCCAAAAAATCAATTTTCTGATGAAAAACGATGACCGCGGACATGTCGAACGTTCCCAAAATGGTCAATTTTGATGAAATTTTAACATATAATCTTTTGACTGTAAATACTGTTGGATGTAAATTATTACTTTTTCAACTAAAAAAGGTATTTAATGTCATTTCTGTGCCTGAAAGTGGTCAAAATTGAAGCTTCCGAGTAAGCAAAACTCTGTAAAAATGTCAATTTTGGTCACTGTGAGAGTTTAAAAAGTGGTTATTCAACATGAGGCACGATCCAATTGACATTTTGAGTCACTTCTGGTACAGTCCAAAAAAATCAATTTTCTGATGAAAAACGATGACCGCGAACATGTCGAACGTTCCTCAAATGGTCAATTTTTATGACATTTTAACATTTACAGCCTGATTCATGTACGGGCCGTTTTGCGTGTCCCTAATAGCGAATCATAGCGATTCGCTATTGAGGACACGCAAAACGGCATTCATGTAGGAATTGCTACTTAAATAGCGATTCCTACATGTTCTTTATTTGCGAGTAGCAATTTGCTACTCGCAAATACTCCCCATTCATTCCTATGGGCCAAGAGGCCCATTGGAATGAATGGGGATTTGCGAGTAGCAATTTGCTACTCGCAACTGAGATAGAGATTTTAAGGGTGACAGGGGTGTCCAAAGGACGCCCTGTAGCACCCCTAAAATGCACTTTTGGACAGGTGTTGCGCACACACATGTCCAAAGGACATGTGTGTGTGCTACATGCAACTTTGAAAAATGCTTTTAAAAGCATTTTTCTGAGTTTTTGCTATTTACCGACAGGTCTGACCTGTCGGTAAATAGCGGCCCCAAAAGTCCAAAATCGCTATTTTGTTGTGTGTCATGAATAGCATTTAAGGAATCTCTATTAGAGATTCCTTAAATGCCATTCCACGCAAATATGCGAATTCTTAAATAGCGATTTTTGCATTTGGTATCATGAATACCAAATGCAAAAATTGCGCTTGCAAAGGGCCAGATTCTGAGAATCTGGCCCTTTGCGAGTGCAATTTAGCTACATGAATCAGGCTGATAATCTTTTGACTGTAAATTACTGTTGGATGTGAATTATTACTTTTTCAACTAAAATACTTGTATTTAAAGTCATTTCTGTACCTGAAAGTGGTCAAAATTGAAGGTTCCGAGTAAGCAAAGCTCTGTAAAAAATTGCAATTTTTGTCACTATGAGGGTTTAAAAAGTTGTTATTCAACATGAGGCACGATCCAATTGACATTTTGAGTCACTTTTGGTACAGTCCAAAAAATCAATTTTCTGATGAAAAACGATGACCGCGGACATGTCGAACGTTCCCATAATGGTCAATTTTGATGAAATTTTAACATATAATCTTTTGACTGTAAATTAGTGTTGGATGTGAATTATTACTTTTTCAACCAAAATAAGTGTGTTTAAAGTCAATTCTGTGCCTGAAAGTGGTCAAAATTGAAGCTTCTGAGTAAGCAAAACTCTGTAAAAATGGCAATTTTGGTCACTGTGAGGGTTTAAAAATTGGTTATTCAACATGAGGCACGATCCAATTGACATTTTGAGTCACTTTTGGTACAGTCCAAAAAATCAATTTTCTGTTGAAAAACGATGACCGCGGACATATCGAACGTTCCCAAAATGGTCAATTTTGATGGAATCTTAACATTTAATCTTTTGACTCTAAATTACTGTTGGATGTGAATTATTACTTTTTCAACTAAAATACGTGTGTTTAAAGACATTTCTGTGCCTGAAAGTGGTCAAAATTGAAGCTTCTGAGTAAGCAAACTTTGTAAAAATGGCAATTTTTGTCACTATGAGGGTATAAAAAGTGGTTGTTCAACATGAGGCCTGATCCAATTGACATTTTGAGTCACTTTTGGTACATTCCAAAAAATCATTTTTTGATGAAAAACGATGACCGCGGATATGTCGAACGTTCCCAAAATGGTCAATTTTGATGAAATTTTAACATTTAATCTTTTGTCCGTAAATTACTGTTGGATGTGAATTATCACTTTTTCAACTAAAATAAGTGTGTTTATAGTAATTTCTGTGCCTGAAAGTGGTCAAAATTGAAGGTTCCGAGTAAGCAAAGCTCTGTAAAAATTGCAATTTTTGTCACTATGAGGGTTTAAAAAGTGGTTATTCAACATGAGGCCCGATCCAATTGACATTTTGAGTCACTTTTGGTACATTCCAAAAAATCATTTTCTGATGAAAAACGATGACCGCGGATATGTCAAACGTTCCCAAAATGGTCAATTTTGATGAAATTTTAACATTTAATCTTTTGTCTGTAAATTACTGTTGGATGTGAATTATTACTTTTTCAGCTAAAATACTTGTATTTAAAGTCATTTCTGTACCTGAAAGTGGTCAAAATTGAAGGTTCCGAGTAAGCAAAGCTCTGTAAAAATTGCAATTTTTGTCCTATGAGGGTTTAAAAAGTTGTTATTCAGCATGAGGCACGATCCAATTGACATTTTGAGTCACTTTTGGTACAGTCCAAAAAATCAATTTTCTGATGAAAAACGATGACCGCGGATATGTCAAACGTTCCCAAAATGGTCAATTTTGATGAAATTTTAACATTGAATCTTTTGTCTGTAAATTACTGTTGGATGTGAATTATCACTTTTTCAACTAAAATAAGTGTGTTTATAGTAATTTCTGTGCCTGAAAGTGGTCAAAATTGAAGCTTCCGAGTAAGCAAAACTCTGTAAAAATGGCAATTTTGGTCACTGTGAGGGTTTAAAAATTGGTTATTCAACATGAGGCACGATCCAATTGACATTTTGAGTCACTTTTGGTACAGTCCAAAAAATCAATTTTCTGTTGAAAAACGACCGCGGACATGTCGAACGTTCCCAAAATGGTCAATTTTTATGACATTTTAACATTTATTCTTTTGACTGTAAATACTGTTGGATGTGAATTATTACTTTTTCAACTAAAAAAGGTGTTTAAAGTCATTTCTGTACCTGAAAGTGGTCAAAATTGAAGGTTCCGAGTAAGCAAAGCTCTGAAAAAAAGGCAATTTTGGTCACTGTGAGGGTTTAAAAAGTGGTTATTCAACATGAGGCCCGATCCAATTGACATTTTGAGTCACTTTTGGTACTGTCTAAAAACTCAATTTTCTGATGAAAAACGATGACCGCGGACATGTCGAACGTTCCCAAAATGGTCAATTTTGATGAAATTTTAACATATAATCTTTTGACTGTAAATTAGTGTTGGATGTGAATTATTACTTTTTCAACCAAAATAAGTGTGTTTAAAGTCAATTCTGTGCCTGAAAGTGGTCAAAATTAAAGCTTCTGAGTAAGCAAAACTCTGTAAAAATGGCAATTTTGGTCACTGTGAGGGTTTAAAAATTGGTTATTCAACATGAGGCACGATCCAATTGACATTTTGAGTCACTTTTGGTACAGTCCAAAAAATCAATTTTCTGTTGAAAAACGATGACCGCGGACATATCGAACGTTCCCAAAATGGTCAATTTTGATGGAATCTTAACATTTAATCTTTTGACTCTAAATTACTGTTGGATGTGAATTATTACTTTTTCAACTAAAATACGTGTGTTTAAAGACATTTCTGTGCCTGAAAGTGGTCAAAATTGAAGCTTCTGAGTAAGCAAAACTTTGTAAAAATGGCAATTTTTGTCACTATGAGGGTATAAAAAGTGGTTATTCAACATGAAGCACGATCCAATTGACATTTTGAGTCACTTCTGGTACAGTCCAAAAAATCAATTTTCTGATGAAAAACGATGACCGCGAACATGTCGAACGTTCCCAAAATGGTCAATTTTGATGACATTTTAACATTTAATCTTTTGACTGTAAATTACTATTGGATGTGAATTATTACTTTTTCAACTAAAATACTTGTATTTAAAGTCATTTCTGTACCTGAAAGTGGTCAAAATTGAAGGTTCCGAGTAAGCAAAGCTCTGTAAAAATTGCAATTTTTGTCACTATGAGGGTTTAAAAAGTTGTTATTCAACATGAGGCACGATCCAATTGACATTTTGAGTCACTTTTGGTACAGTCCAAAAAATCAATTTTCTGATGAAAAACGATGACCGCGGACATGTCGAACGTTCCCAAAATGGTCAATTTTGATGAAATTTTAACATATAATCTTTTGACTGTAAATACTGTTGGATGTAAATTATTACTTTTTCAACTAAAAAAGGTATTTAATGTCATTTCTGTGCCTGAAAGTGGTCAAAATTGAAGCTTCCGAGTAAGCAAAACTCTGTAAAAATGTCAATTTTGGTCACTGTGAGAGTTTAAAAAGTGGTTATTCAACATGAGGCACGATCCAATTGACATTTTGAGTCACTTCTGGTACAGTCCAAAAAAATCAATTTTCTGATGGAAAACGATGACCGCGAACATGTCGAACGTTCCGAAAATGGTCAATTTTGATGACATTTTAACATTTAATCTTTTGACTGTAAATTACTGTTGGATGTGAATTATTACTTTTTCAACTAAAATACTTGTATTTAAAGTCATTTCTGTACCTGAAAGTGGTCAAAATTGAAGGTTCCGAGTAAGCAAAGCTCTGTAAAAAATTGCAATTTTTGTCACTATGAGGGTTTAAAAAGTTGTTATTCAACATGAGGCACGATCCAATTGACATTTTGAGTCACTTTTGGTACAGTCCAAAAAATCAATTTTCTGATGAAAAACGATGACCGCGGACATGTCGAACGTTCCCATAATGGTCAATTTTGATGACATTTTAACATATAATCTTTTGACTGTAAATTAGTGTTGGATGTGAATTATTACTTTTTCAACCAAAATAAGTGTGTTTAAAGTCAATTCTGTGCCTGAAAGTGGTCAAAATTGAAGCTTCTGAGCAAGAAAAACTCTGTAAAAATGGCAATTTTGGTCACTGTGAGGGTTTAAAAATTGGTTATTCAACATGAGGCACGATCCAATTGACATTTTGAGTCACTTTTGGTACAGTCCAAAAAATCAATTTTCTGTTGAAAAACGATGACCGCGGACATATCGAACGTTCCCAAAATGGTCAATTTTGATGGAATCTTAACATTTAATCTTTTGACTCTAAATTACTGTTGGATGTGAATTATTACTTTTTCAACTAAAATACGTGTGTTTAAAGACATTTCTGTGCCTGAAAGTGGTCAAAATTGAAGCTTCTGAGTAAGCAAACTTTGTAAAAATGGCAATTTTTGTCACTATGAGGGTATAAAAAGTGGTTGTTCAACATGAGGCCTGATCCAATTGACATTTTGAGTCACTTTTGGTACATTCCAAAAAATCATTTTTTGATGAAAAACGATGACCGCGGATATGTCGAACGTTCCCAAAATGGTCAATTTTGATGAAATTTTAACATTTAATCTTTTGTCCGTAAATTACTGTTGGATGTGAATTATCACTTTTTCAACTAAAATAAGTGTGTTTATAGTAATTTCTGTGCCTGAAAGTGGTCAAAATTGAAGCTTCCGGGTAAGCAAAACTCTGAAAAAAAGGCAATTTTGGTCACTGTGAGGGTTTAAAAAGTGGTTATTCAACATGAGGCACGATCCAATTGATATTTTGAGTCACTTCTGGTACAGTCCAAAAAAATCAATTTTCTGATGAAAAACAATGACCGCGAACATGTCGAACGTTCTCAAAATGGTCAATTTTGATGTCATTTTAACATTTAATCTTTTGACCGCAAATTACTGTTGGATGTGAATTATCACTTTTTCAACTAAAATAAGTGTGTTTATAGTAATTTCTGTGCCTGAAAGTGGTCAAAATTGAAGCTTCCGAGTAAGCAAAACTCTGTAAAAATGGCAATTTTGGTCACTGTGAGAGTTTCAAAAGTGGTTATTCAACATGAGGCACGATCCAATTGACATTTTGAGTCACTTTTGGTACAGTCCAAAAAATCAATTTTCTGATGAAAAACGATGATCGCGGACATGTCAAACGTTCCCAAAATGGTCAATTTTGATGAAATTTTAACATATAATCTTTTGACTGTAAATACTGTTGGATGTGAATTATTACTTTTTCAACTAAAAAAGGTATTTAAAGTCATTTCTGTGCCTGAAAGTGGTCAAAATTGAAGCTTCCGAGTAAGCAAAACTCTGTAAAAATGGCAATTTTGGTCACTGTGAGAGTTTAAAAAGTGGTTATTCAACATGAGGCAGGATCCAATTGACATTTTGAGTCACTTCTGGTACAGTCCAATAAATCAATTTTCTGATGAAAAACGATGACCGCGAACATGTTGAACGTTCCCAAAATGGTCAATTTTGATGACATTTTAACATTTAATCTTTTGACTCTAAATTACTGTTGGATGTGAATTATTACTTTTTCAACTAAAATACGTGTGTTTAAAGACATTTCTGTGCCTGAAAGTGGTCAAAATTGAAGCTTCCGAATAAGCAAAACTCTGTAAAAATGGCAATTTTGGTCACTGTGAGAGTTTAAAAAGTGGTTATTCAACATGAGGCAGGATCCAATTGACATTTTGAGTCACTTTTGGTACAGTCCAAAAAATCAATTTTCTGTTGAAAAACGATGACCGCGGACATATCGAACGTTCCCAAAATGGTCAATTTTGATGGAATCTTAACATTTAATCTTTTGACTCTAAATTACTGTTGGATGTGAATTATTACTTTTTCAACTAAAATACGTGTGTTTAAAGACATTTCTGTGCCTGAAAGTGGTCAAAATTGAAGCTTCTGAGTAAGCAAACTTTGTAAAAATGGCAATTTTTGTCACTATGAGGGTATAAAAAGTGGTTGTTCAACATGAGGCCTGATCCAATTGACATTTTGAGTCACTTTTGGTACATTCCAAAAAATCATTTTTTGATGAAAAACGATGACCGCGGATATGTCGAACGTTCCCAAAATGGTCAATTTTGATGAAATTTTAACATTTAATCTTTTGTCCGTAAATTACTGTTGGATGTGAATTATCACTTTTTCAACTAAAATAAGTGTGTTTATAGTAATTTCTGTGCCTGAAAGTGGTCAAAATTGAAGCTTCCGGGTAAGCAAAACTCTGAAAAAAAGGCAATTTTGGTCACTGTGAGGGTTTAAAAAGTGGTTATTCAACATGAGGCACGATCCAATTGATATTTTGAGTCACTTCTGGTACAGTCCAAAAAAATCAATTTTCTGATGAAAAACAATGACCGCGAACATGTCGAACGTTCTCAAAATGGTCAATTTTGATGTCATTTTAACATTTAATCTTTTGACCGCAAATTACTGTTGGATGTGAATTATCACTTTTTCAACTAAAATAAGTGTGTTTATAGTAATTTCTGTGCCTGAAAGTGGTCAAAATTGAAGCTTCCGAGTAAGCAAAACTCTGTAAAAATGGCAATTTTGGTCACTGTGAGAGTTTCAAAAGTGGTTATTCAACATGAGGCACGATCCAATTGACATTTTGAGTCACTTTTGGTACAGTCCAAAAAATCAATTTTCTGATGAAAAACGATGATCGCGGACATGTCAAACGTTCCCAAAATGGTCAATTTTGATGAAATTTTAACATATAATCTTTTGACTGTAAATACTGTTGGATGTGAATTATTACTTTTTCAACTAAAAAAGGTATTTAAAGTCATTTCTGTGCCTGAAAGTGGTCAAAATTGAAGCTTCCGAGTAAGCAAAACTCTGTAAAAATGGCAATTTTGGTCACTGTGAGAGTTTAAAAAGTGGTTATTCAACATGAGGCAGGATCCAATTGACATTTTGAGTCACTTCTGGTACAGTCCAATAAATCAATTTTCTGATGAAAAACGATGACCGCGAACATGTTGAACGTTCCCAAAATGGTCAATTTTGATGACATTTTAACATTTAATCTTTTGACTGTAAATTACTGTTGGATGTGAATTATTACTTTTTCAACTAAAATACTTGTGTTTAAAGTCATTTCTGTACCTGAAAGTGGTCAAAATTGAAGGTTCCGAGTAAGCAAAGCTCTGTAAAAATTGCAATTTTGGTCACTGTGAGGGTTTAAAAAGTAGTTATTCAAGAAGAGGCATGATCCAATTGACATTTTGAGTCACTTCTGGTACAGTCCAAAAAATCAATTTTCTGATGAAAAACGATGACCGCGAACATGCCGAACTTTCCCAAAATGGTCAATTTTGATGACATTTTAACATTTAATCTTTTAACCGTAAATTACTGTTGGATGTGAAATATTATTTTTGCAACTAAAATAAGTGTGTTTAAAGTAATTTCTGTGCCTGAAATTGGTCAAAATTGAAGCTTCCGAGTAAGCAGAACTCTGTAAAAATGGCAATTTTTGTCACTATGAGGGTTTAAAAAGTGGTTATTCAACATGAGGCACGATCCAATTGACATTTTGAGTCACTTTTGGTACAGTCCAAAAAATCAATTTTCTGTTGAAAAACGATGACCGCGGACATGTCGAACGTTCCCAAAATGGTCAATTTTGATGGAATTTTAACATTTAATCTTTTGACTCTAAATTACTGTTGGATGTGAATTATTACTTTTTCAACTAAAATACGTGTGTTTAAAGACATTTCTGTGCCTGAAAGTGGTCAAAATTGAAGCTTCTGAGTAAGCAAAACTTTGTAAAAATTGCAATTTTTGTCACTATGAGGGTTTAAAAAGTGGTGATTCAACATGAGGCCCGATCCAATTGACATTTTGAGTCACTTTTGGTACATTCCAAAAAATCATTTTCTGATGAAAAACGATGACCGCGGATATGTCAAACGTTCCCAAAATGGTCAATTTTGATGAAATTTTAACATTTAATCTTTTGTCCGTAAATTACTGTTGGATGTGAATTATCACTTTTTCAACTAAAATAAGTGTGTTTATAGTAATTTCTGTGCCTGAAAGTGGTCAAAATTGAAGCTTCAGAGTAAGCAAAACTCTGAAAAAAAGGAAATTTTGGTCACTGTGAGGGTTTAAAAAGTGGTTATTCAACATGAGGCACGATCCAATTGACATTTTGAATCATTTTTGGTACAGTCCAAAAAATCAATTTTCTGATGAAAAGCGATGACCGTGAACATGTCGAACGTTCCCAAAATGGTCAATTTTGATGACATTTTAACATTTAATCTTTTGACTCTAAATTACTGTTGGATGTTAATTATTACTTTTTCAACTAAAATACGTGTGTTTAAAGACATTTCTGTGCCTGAAAGTGGTCAAAATTGAAGCTTCTGAGTAAGCAAAACTTTGTAAAAATGGCAATTTTTGTCACTATGAGGGTTTAAAAAGTGGTTATTCAACATGAGGCCCGATCCAATTGACATTTTGAGTCACTTTTGGTACATTCCAAAAAATCTTTTTCTGATGAAAAACGATGACCGCGGATATGTCAAACGTTCCCAAAATGGTCAATTTTGATGAAATTTTAACATTTAATCTTTTGTCTGTAAATTACTGTTGGATGTGAATTATTACTTTTTCAACTAAAATACTTGTATTTAAAGTCATTTCTGTACCTGAAAGTGGTCAAAATTGAAGGTTCCGAGTAAGCAAAGCTCTGTAAAAATTGCAATTTTTGTCCTATGACGGTTTAAAAAGTTGTTATTCAGCATGAGGCACGATCCAATTGACATTTTGAGTCACTTTTGGTACAGTCCAAAAAATCAATTTTCTGATGAAAAACGATGACCGCGGATATGTCAAACGTTCCCAAAATGGTCAATTTTGATGAAATTTTAACATTGAATCTTTTGTCTGTAAATTACTGTTGGATGTGAATTATCACTTTTTCAACTAAAATAAGTGTGTTTATAGTAATTTCTGTGCCTGAAAGTGGTCAAAATTGAAGCTTCCGAGTAAGCAAAACTCTGAAAAAAAGGCAATTTTGGTCACTGTGAGGGTTTAAAAAGTGGTTATTCAACATGAGGCACGATCCAATTGACATTTTGAATCATTTTTGGTACAGTCCAAAAAATCAATCTTCTGATGAAAAACGATGACCGTGAACATGTCGAAAGTTCCCAAAATGGTCAATTGTGATGACATTTTATCATTTAATCTTTTGACTGTAAATACTGTTGGATGTGAATTATTACTTTTTCAACTAAAATACGTGTGTTTAAAGACATTTCTGTGCCTGAAAGTGGTCAAAATTAAAGCTTCTGAGTAAGCAAAACTCTGTACAAATGGCAATTTTGGTCACTGTGAGGGTTTAAAAATTGGTTATTCAACATGAGGCACGATCCAATTGACATTTTGAGTCACTTTTGGTACAGTCCAAAAAATCAATTTTCTGTTGAAAAACGATGACCGCGGACATATCGAACGTTCCCAAAATGGTCAATTTTGATGGAATCTTAACATTTAATCTTTTGACTCTAAATTACTGTTGGATGTGAATTATTACTTTTTCAACTAAAATACGTGTGTTTAAAGACATTTCTGTGCCTGAAAGTGGTCAAAATTGAACCTTCTGAGTAAGCAAAACTTTGTAAAAATGGCAATTTTTGTCACTGTGAGAGTTTAAAAAGTGGTTATTCAACATGAGGCACGATCCAATTGACATTTTGAGTCACTTTTGGTACATTCCAAAAAATCAATTTTCTGATGAAAAACGATGACCGCGAACATGTCGAACGTTCCGAAAATGGTCAATTTTGATGACATTTTAACATTTAATCTTTTGACTGTAAATTACTGTTGGATGTGAATTATTACTTTTTGAACTAAAATACTTGTATTTAAAGTCATTTCTGTACCTGAAAGTGGTCAAAATTGAAGGTTCGGAGTAAGCAAAGCTCTGTAAAAATTGCAATTTTTGTCACTATGAGGGTTTAAAAAGTTGTTATTCAACATGAGGCACGATCCAATTGACATTTTGAGTCACTTTTGGTACAGTCCACAAAAATCAATTTTCTGATGAAAAACGATGACCGCGGATATGTCGAACGTTCCCAAAATGGTCAATTTTGATGAAATTTTAACATTTAATCTTTTGTCCGTAAATTACTGTTGGATGTGAATTATCACTTTTTCAACTAAAATAAGTGTGTTTATAGTAATTTCTGTGCCTGAAAGTGGTCAAAATTGAAGCTTCCGAGTAAGCAAAACTCTGAAAAAAAGGCAATTTTGGTCACTGTGAGGGTTTAAAAAGTGGTTATTCAACATGAGGCACGATCCAATTGATATTTTGAGTCACTTCTGGTACAGTCCAAAAAAATCAATTTTCTGATGAAAAACGATGACCGCGAACATGTCGAACGTTCCCAAAATGGTCAATTTTGATGTCATTTTAACATTTAATCTTTTGACCGCAAATTACTGTTGGATGTGAATTATTACTTTTTCAACTAAAATAAGTGTGTTTAAAGTAATTTCTGTGCCTGAAATTGGTCAAAATTGAAGCTTCCGAGTAAGCAGAACTCTGTAAAAATGGCAATTTTTGTCACTATGAGGGTTTAAAAAGTGGTTATTCAACATGAGGCCCGATCCAATTGACATTTTGAGTCACTTTTGGTACATTCCAAAAAATCATTTTCTGATGAAAAACGATGACCGCGGATATGTTGAACGTTCCCAAAATGGTCAATTTTGATGAAATTTTAACATTTAATCTTTTGTCCGTAAATTACTGTTGGATGTGAGTTATCACTTTTTCAACTAAAATAAGTGTGTTTATAGTAATTTCTGTGCCTGAAAGTGGTCAAAATTGAAGCTTCCGAGTAAGCAAAACTCTGAAAAAAAGGCAATTTTGGTCACTGTGAGAGTTTCAAAAGTGGTTATTCAACATGAGGCACGATCCAATTGACATTTTGAGTCACTTCTGGTACAGTCCAGAAAATCAATTTTCTGATGAAAAACGATGACCGCGAACATGTCGAACGTTCCCAAAATGGTCAATTTTGATGACATTTTAATATTTAATCTTTTGACTGTAAATACTGTTGGATGTGAATTATTACTTTTTCAACTAAAAAAGGTGTTTAATGTCATTTCTGTGCCTGAAAGTGGTCAAAATTGAAGCTTCAGAGTAAGCAAAACTCTGTAAAAATGGCAATTTTGGTCACTGTGAGAGTTTAAAAAGTGGTTATTCAACATGAGGCACGATCCAATTGACATTTTGAGTCACTTCTGGTACAGTCCAAAAAATCAATTTTCTGATGAAAAACGATGACCGCGAACATGTTGAACGTTCCCAAAATGGTCAATTTTGATGACATTTTAACATTTAATCTTTTGACTGTAAATTACTGTTGGATGTGAATTATTACTTTTTCAACTAAAATACTTGTGTTTAAAGTCATTTCTGTACCTGAAAGTTGTCAAAATTGATGGTTCCGAGTAAGCAAAGCTCTGTAAAAATTGCAATTTTGGTCACTGTGAGGGTTTAAAAAGTAGTTATTCAACATGAGGCATGATCCAATTGACATTTTGAGTCACTTCTGGTACAGTCCAAAAAATGAATTTTCTGATGAAAAACGATGACCGCGAACATGTCGAACGTTCCCAAAATTGTCAATTTTGATGACATTTTAACATTTAATCTTTTAACCGTAAATTACTGTTGGATGTGATATATTACTTTTTCAACTAAAAAAGGTGTTTAAAGTCATTTCTGTACCTGAAAGTGGTCAAAATTGAAGGTTCCGAGTAAGCAAAGCTCTGAAAAAAAGGCAATTTTGGTCACTGTGAGGGTTTAAAAAGTGGTTATTCAACATGAGGCACGATCCAATTGACATTTTGAGTCACTTTTGGTACAGTCCAAAAAATCAATTTTCTGATGAAAAACGATGACCGCGGACATGTCGAACGTTCCCAAAATGGTCAATTTTGATGAAATTTTAACATATAATCTTTTGACTGTAAATACTGTTGGATGTGAATTATTACTTTTTCAACTAAAAAAGGTGTTTAATGTCATTTCTGTGCCTGAAAGTGGTCAAAATTGAAGCTTCAGAGTAAGCAAAACTCTGTAAAAATGGCAATTTTTGTCACTGTGAGAGTTTAAAAAGTGGTTATTCAACATGAGGCACGATCCAATTGACATTTTGAGTCACTTCTGGTACAGTCCAAAAAATCAATTTTCTGATGAAAAACGATGACCGCGAACATGTCGAACGTTCCCAAAATTGTCAATTTTGATGACATTTTAACATTTAATCTTTTAACCGTAAATTACTGTTGGATGTGATATATTACTTTTTCAACTAAAATAAGTGTGTTTAAAGTCATTTCTGTGACTGAAATTGGTCAAAATTGAAGCTTCCGAGTAAGCAGAACTCTGTAAAAATGGCAATTTTTGTCACTATGAGGGTTTAAAAAGTGGTTATTCAACATGAGGCACGATCCAATTGACATTTTGAGTCACTTTTGGTACAGTCCAAAAAATCAATTTTCTGTTGAAAAACGATGACCGCGGACATGTCGAACGTTCCCAAAATGGTCAATTTTGATGGAATTTTAACATTTAATCTTTTGACTCTAAATTACTGTTGGATGTGAATTATTACTTTTTCATCTAAAATACGTGTGTTTAAAGACATTTCTGTGCCTGAAAGTGCTCAAAATTGAAGCTTCTGAGTAAGCAAAACTTTGTAAAAATGGCAATTTTTTTCACTATGAGGGTTTAAAAAGTGGTGATTCAACATGAGGCCCGATCCAATTGACATTTTGAGTCACTTTTGGTACATTCCAAAAAATCATTTTCTGATGAAAAACGATGACCGCGGATATGTCAAACATTCCCAAAATGGTCAATTTTGATGAAATTTTAACATTTAATCTTTTGTCCGTAAATTACTGTTGGATGTGAATTATCACTTTTTCAACTAAAATAAGTGTGTTTATAGTAATTTCTGTGCCTGAAAGTGGTCAAAATTGAAGCTTCAGAGTAAGCAAAACTCTGAAAAAAAGGCAATTTTGGTCACTGTGAGGGTTTAAAAAGTGGTTATTCAACATGAGGCACGATCCAATTGACATTTTGAATCATTTTTGGTACAGTCCAAAAAATCAATTTTCTGATGAAAAGCGATGACCGTGAACATGTCGAACGTTCCCAAAATGGTCAATTTTGATGACATTTTAACATTTAATCTTTTGACTCTAAATTACTGTTGGATGTTAATTATTACTTTTTCAACTAAAATACGTGTGTTTAAAGACATTTCTGTGCCTGAAAGTGGTCAAAATTGAAGCTTCTGAGTAAGCAAAACTTTGTAAAAATGGCAATTTTTGTCACTATGAGGGTTTAAAAAGTGGTTATTCAACATGAGGCCCGATCCAATTGACATTTTGAGTCACTTTTGGTACATTCCAAAAAATCTTTTTCTGATGAAAAACGATGACCGCGGATATGTCAAACGTTCCCAAAATGGTCAATTTTGATGAAATTTTAACATTTAATCTTTTGTCTGTAAATTACTGTTGGATGTGAATTATTACTTTTTCAACTAAAATACTTGTATTTAAAATCATTTCTGTACCTGAAAGTGGTCAAAATTGAAGGTTCCGAGTAAGCAAAGCTCTGTAAAAATTGCAATATTTGTCCTATGACGGTTTAAAAAGTTGTTATTCAGCATGAGGCACGATCCAATTGACATTTTGAGTCACTTTTGGTACAGTCCAAAAAATCAATTTTCTGATGAAAAACGATGACCGCGGATATGTCAAACGTTCCCAAAATGGTCAATTTTGATGAAATTTTAACATTGAATCTTTTGTCTGTAAATTACTGTTGGATGTGAATTATCACTTTTTCAACTAAAATAAGTGTGTTTATAGTAATTTCTGTGCCTGAAAGTGGTCAAAATTGAAGCTTCCGAGTAAGCAAAACTCTGAAAAAAAGGCAATTTTGGTCACTGTAAGGGTTTAAAAAGTGGTTATTCAACATGAGGCACGATCCAATTGACATTTTGAATCATTTTTGGTACAGTCCAAAAAATCAATCTTCTGATGAAAAACGATGAACGTGAACATGTCGAACGTTCCCAAAATGGTCAATTGTGATGACATTTTAACATTTAATCTTTTGACTGTAAATACTGTTGGATGTGAATTATTACTTTTTCAACTAAAATAAGTGTGTTTAAAGTAATTTCTGTGCCTGAAATTGGTCAAAATTGAAGCTTCCGAGTAAGCAGAACTCTGTAAAAATGGCAATTTTTGTCACTATGAGGGTTTAAAAAGTGGTTATTCAACATGAGGCACGATCCAATTGACATTTTGAGTCACTTTTGGTACAGTCCAAAAAATCAATTTTCTGTTGAAAAACGATGACCGCGGACATGTCGAACGTTCCCAAAATGGTCAATTTTTATGACATTTTAACATTTATTCTTTTGACTGTAAATACTGTTGGATGTGAATTATTACTTTTTCAACTAAAATAAGTGTGTTTAAAGTAATTTCTGTGCCTGAAATTGGTCAAAATTGAAGCTTCCGAGTAAGCAGAACTCTGTAAAAATGGCAATTTTTGTCACTATGAGGGTTTAAAAAGTGGTTATTCAACATGAGGCACGATCCAATTGACATTTTGAGTCACTTTTGGTACAGTCCAAAAAATCAATTTTCTGTTGAAAAACGATGACCGCGGACATGTCGAACGTTCCCAAAATAATCAATTTTGATGGAATTTTAACATTTAATCTTTTGACTCTAAATTACTGTTGGATGTGAATTATTACTTTTTCAACTAAAATACGTGTGTTTAAAGACATTTCTGTGCCTGAAAGTGGTCAAAATTGAAGCTTCTGAGTAAGCAAAACTTTGTAAAAATGGCAATTTTTGTCACTATGAGGGTTTAAAAAGTGGTGATTCAACATGAGGCCCGATCCAATTGACATTTTGAGTCACATTTGGTACATTCCAAAAAATCATTTTCTGATGAAAAACGATGACCGCGGATATGTCAAACGTTCCCAAAATGGTCAATTTTGATGAAATTTTAACATTTAATCTTTTGTCTGTAAATTACTGTTGGATGTGAATTATTACTTTTTCAACTAAAATACTTGTATTTAAAGTCATTTCTGTACCTGAAAGTGGTCAAAATTGAAGGTTCCGAGTAAGCAAAGCTCTGTAAAAATTGCAATTTTTGTCCTATGAGGGTTTAAAAAGTTGTTATTCAGCATGAGGCACGATCCAATTGACATTTTGAGTCACTTTTGGTACAGTCCAAAAAATCAATTTTCTGATGAAAAACGATGACCGCGGATATGTCAAACGTTCCCAAAATGGTCAATTTTGATGAAATTTTAACATTGAATCTTTTGTCTGTAAATTACTGTTGGATGTGAATTATCACTTTTTCAACTAAAATAAGTGTGTTTATAGTAATTTCTGTGCCTGAAAGTGGTCAAAATTGAAGCTTCCGAGTAAGCAGAACTCTGTAAAAATGGCAATTTTTGTCACTTTGAGGGTTTAAAAAGTGGTTATTCAACATGAGGCACGATCCAATTGACATTTTGAGTCACTTTTGGTACAGTCCAAAAAATCAATTTTCTGTTGAAAGACGATGACCGCGGAAATGTCGAACGTTCCCAAAATGGTCAATTTTGATGACATTTTAACATTTAATCTTTTGACTGTAAATTACTGTTGGATGTGAATTATTACTTTTTCAACTAAAAAAGGTATTTAATGTCATTTCTGTGCCTGAAAGTGGTCAAAATTGAAGCTTCCGAGTAAGCAAAACTCTGTAAAAATGGCAATTTTGGTCACTGTGAGAGTTTAAAAAGTGGTTATTCAACATGAGGCACGATCCAATTGACATTTTGAGTCACTTCTGGTACAGTCCAAAAAATCAGTTTTCTGATGAAAAACGATGACCGCGAACATGTTGAACGTTCCCAAAATGGTCAATTTTGATGACATTTTAACATTTAATCTTTTGACTGTAAAGTACTGTTGAATGTGAATTATTACTTTTTCAACTAAAATACTTGTGTTTAAAGTCATTTCTGTACCTGAAAGTGGTCAAAATTGAAGGTTCAGAGTAAGCAAAGCTCTGTAAAAATTGCAATTTTGGTCACTGTGAGGGTTTAAAAAGTAGTTATTCAACATGAGGCATGATCCAATTGACATTTTGAGTCACTTCTGGTACAGTCCAAAAAATCAATTTTCTGATGAAAAACGATGACCGCGAACATGTCGAACGTTCCCAAAATTGTCAATTTTGATGACATTTTAACATTTAATCTTTTAACCGTAAATTACTGTTGGATGTGAAATATTACTTTTTCAACTAAAATAAGTGTGTTTAAAGTAATTTCTGTGCCTGAAATTGGTCAAAATTGAAGCTTCCGAGTAAGCAGAACTCTGTAAAAATGGCAATTTTTGTCACTATGAGGGTTTAAAAAGTGGTTATTCAACATGAGGCACGATCCAATTGACATTTTGAGTCACTTTTGGTACAGTCCAAAAAATCAATTTTCCGTTGAAAAACGATGACCGCGGACATGTCGAACGTTCCCAAAATGGTCAATTTTGATGGAATTTTAACATTTAATCTTTTGACTCTAAATTACTGTTGGATGTGAATTATTACTTTTTCAACTAAAATACGTGTGTTTAAAGACATTTCTGTGCCTGAAAGTGGTCAAAATTGAAGCTTCCGAGTAAGCAAAACTCTGTAAAAATGGCAATTTTGGTCACTGTGAGAGTTTCAAAAGTGGTTATTCAACATGAGGCACGATCCAATTGACATTTTGAGTCACTTTTGGTACAGTCCAAAAAATCAATTTTCTGATGAAAAACGATGATCGCGGATATGTCAAACGTTCCCAAAATGGTCAATTTTGATGAAATTTTAACATATAATCTTTTGACTGTAAATACTGTTGGATGTGAATTATTACTTTTTCAACTAAAAAAGGTATTTAAAGTCATTTCTGTGCCTGAAAGTGGTCAAAATTGAAGCTTCCGAGTAAGCAAAACTCTGTAAAAATGGCAATTTTGGTCACTGTGAGAGTTTAAAAAGTGGTTATTCAACATGAGGCAGGATCCAATTGACATTTTGAGTCACTTCTGGTACAGTCCAAAAAATCAATTTTCTGATGAAAAACGATGACCGCGAACATGTTGAACGTTCCCAAAATGGTCAATTTTGATGACATTTTAACATTTAATCTTTTGACTGTAAATTACTGTTGGATGTGAATTATTACTTTTTCAACTAAAATACTTGTGTTTAAAGTCATTTCTGTACCTGAAAGTGGTCAAAATTGAAGGTTCCGAGTAAGCAAAGCTCTGTAAAAATTGCAATTTTGGTCACTGTGAGGGTTTAAAAAGTAGTTATTCAAGATGAGGCATGATCCAATTGACATTTTGAGTCACTTCTGGTACAGTCCAAAAAATCAATTTTCTGATGAAAAACGATGACCGCGAACATGCCGAACGTTCCCAAAATGGTCAATTTTGATGACATTTTAACTTTTAATCTTTTAACCGTAAATTACTGTTGGATGTGAAATATTATTTTTGCAACTAAAATAAGTGTGTTTAAAGTAATTTCTGTGCCTGAAATTGGTCAAAATTGAAGCTTCCGAGTAAGCAGAACTCTGTAAAAATGGCAATTTTTGTCACTATGAGGGTTTAAAAAGTGGTTATTCAACATGAGGCACGATCCAATTGACATTTTGAGTCACTTTTGGTACAGTCCAAAAAATCAATTTTCTGTTGAAAAACGATGACCGCGGACATGTCGAACGTTCCCAAAATGGTCAATTTTGATGGAATTTTAACATTTAATCTTTTGACTCTAAATTACTGTTGGATGTGAATTATTACTTTTTCAACTAAAATACGTGTGTTTAAAGACATTTCTGTGCCTGAAAGTGGTCAAAATTGAAGCTTCTGAGTAAGCAAAACTTTGTAAAAATGGCAATTTTTGTCACTATGAGGGTTTAAAAAGTGGTGATTCAACATGAGGCCCGATCCAATTGACATTTTGAGTCACTTTTGGTACATTCCAAAAAATCATTTTCTGATGAAAAACGATGACCGCGGATATGTCAAACGTTCCCAAAATGGTCAATTTTGATGAAATTTTAACATTTAATCTTTTGTCCGTAAATTACTGTTGGATGTGAATTATCACTTTTTCAACTAAAAAAAGTGTGTTTATAGTAATTTCTGTGCCTGAAAGTGGTCAAAATTGAAGCTTCAGAGTAAGCAAAACTCTGAAAAAAAGGCAATTTTGGTCACTGTGAGGGTTTAAAAAGTGGTTATTCAACATGAGGCACGATCCAATTGACATTTTGAATCATTTTTGGTACAGTCCAAAAAATCAATTTTCTGATGAAAAGCGATGACCGTGAACATGTCGAACGTTCCCAAAATGGTCAATTTTGATGGCATTTTAACATTTAATCTTTTGACTCTAAATTACTGTTGGATGTTAATTATTACTTTTTCAACTAAAATACGTGTGTTTAAAGACATTTCTGTGCCTGAAAGTGGTCAAAATTGAAGCTTCTGAGTAAGCAAAACTTTGTAAAAATGGCAATTTTTGTCACTATGAGGGTTTAAAAAGTGGTTATTCAACATGAGGCCCGATCCAATTGACATTTTGAGTCACTTTTGGTACATTCCAAAAAATCTTTTTCTGATGAAAAACGATGACCGCGGATATGTCAAACGTTCCCAAAATGGTCAATTTTGATGAAATTTTAACATTTAATCTTTTGTCTGTAAATTACTGTTGGATGTGAATTATTACTTTTTCAACTAAAATACTTGTATTTAAAGTCATTTCTGTACCTGAAAGTGGTCCAAATTGAAGGTTCCGAGTAAGCAAAGCTCTGTAAAAATTGCAATTTTTGTCCTATGACGGTTTAAAAAGTTGTTATTCAGCATGAGGCACGATCCAATTGACATTTTGAGTCACTTTTGGTACAGTCCAAAAAATCAATTTTCTGATGAAAAACGATGACCGCGGATATGTCAAACGTTCCCAAAATGGTCAATTTTGATGAAATTTTAACATTGAATCTTTTGTCTGTAAATTACTGTTGGATGTGAATTATCACTTTTTCAACTAAAATAAGTGTGTTTATAGTAATTTCTGTGCCTGAAAGTGGTCAAAATTGAAGCTTCCGAGTAAGCAAAACTCTGAAAAAAAGGCAATTTTGGTCACTGTGAGGGTTTAAAAAGTGGTTATTCAACATGAGGCACGATCCAATTGACATTTTGAATCATTTTTGGTACAGTCCAAAAAATCAATCTTCTGATGAAAAACGATGACCGTGAACATGTCGAAAGTTCCCAAAATGGTCAATTGTGATGACATTTTATCATTTAATCTTTTGACTGTAAATACTGTTGGATGTGAATTATTACTTTTTCAACTAAAATAAGTGTGTTTAAAGTAATTTCTGTGCCTGAAATTGGTAAAAATTGAAGCTTCCGAGTAAGCAGAACTCTGTAAAAATGGCAATTTTTGTCACTATGAGGGTTTAAAAAGTGGTTATTCAACATGAGGCACGATCCAATTGACATTTTGAGTCACTTTTGGTACAGTCCAAAAAATCAATTTTCTGTTGAAAAACGATGACCGCGGACATGTCGAACGTTCCCAAAATGGTCAATTTTTATGACATTTTAACATTTATTCTTTTGACTGTAAATACTGTTGGATGTGAATTATTACTTTTTCAACTAAAAAAGGTGTTTAAAGTCATTTCTGTACCTGAAAGTGGTCAAAATTGAAGGTTCCGAGTAAGCAAAGCTCTGAAAAAAAGGCAATTTTGGTCACTGTGAGGGTTGAAAAAGTGGTTATTCAACATGAGGCACGATCCAATTGACATTTTGAGTCACTTTTGGTACAGTCCAAAAAATCAATTTTCTGATGAAAAACGATGACCGCGGACATGTCGAATGTTCCCAAAATGGTCAATTTTGATGACATTTTAACATATAATCTTTTGACTGTAAATTAGTGTTGGATGTGAATTATTACTTTTTCAACCAAAATAAGTGTGTTTAAAGTCAATTCTGTGCCTGAAAGTGGTCAAAATTAAAGCTTCTGAGTAAGCAAAACTCTGTACAAATGGCAATTTTGGTCACTGTGAGGGTTTAAAAATTGGTTATTCAACATGAGGCACGATCCAATTGACATTTTGAGTCACTTTTGGTACAGTCCAAAAAATCAATTTTCTGTTGAAAAACGATGACCGCGGACATATCGAACGTTCCCAAAATGGTCAATTTTGATGGAATCTTAACATTTAATCTTTTGACTCTAAATTACTGTTGGATGTGAATTATTACTTTTTCAACTAAAATACGTGTGTTTAAAGACATTTCTGTGCCTGAAAGTGGTCAAAATTGAACCTTCTGAGTAAGCAAAACTTTGTAAAAATGGCAATTTTTGTCACTATGAGGGTATAAAAAGTGGTTATTCAACATGAGGCCTGATCCAATTGACATTTTGAGTCACTTTTGGTACATTCCAAAAAATCATTTTCTGATGAAAAACGATGACCGCGGATATGTCAAACGTTCCCAAAATGGTCAATTTTGATGAAATTTTAACATTTAATCTTTTGTCTGTAAATTACTGTTGGATGTGAATTATTACTTTTTCAACTAAAATACTTGTATTTAAAGTCATTTCTGTACCTGAAAGTGGTCAAAATTGAAGGTTCCGAGTAAGCAAAGCTCTGTAAAAATTGCAATTTTTGTCCTATGAGGGTTTAAAAAGTTGTTATTCAGCATGAGGCACGATCCAATTGACATTTTGAGTCACTTTTGGTACAGTCCAAAAAATCAATTTTCTGATGAAAAACGATGACCGCGGATATGTCAAACGTTCCCAAAATGGTCAATTTTGATGAAATTTTAACATTGAATCTTTTGTCTGTAAATTACTGTTGGATGTGAATTATCACTTTTTCAACTAAAATAAGTGTGTTTATAGTAATTTCTGTGCCTGAAAGTGGTCAAAATTGAAGCTTCCGAGTAAGCAGAACTCTCTAAAAATGGCAATTTTTGTCACTTTGAGGGTTTAAAAAGTGGTTATTCAACATGAGGCACGATCCAATTGACATTTTGAGTCACTTTTGGTACAGTCCAAAAAATCAATTTTCTGTTGAAAAACGATGACCGCGGAAATGTCGAACGTTCCCAAAATGGTCAATTTTGATGACATTTTAACATTTAATCTTTTGACTGTAAATTACTGTTGGATGTGAATTATTACTTTTTCAACTAAAAAAGGTATTTAATGTCATTTCTGTGCCTGAAAGTGGTCAAAATTGAAGCTTCCGAGTAAGCAAAACTCTGTAAAAATGGCAATTTTGGTCACTGTGAGAGTTTAAAAAGTGGTTATTCAACATGAGGCACGATCCAATTGACATTTTGAGTCACTTCTGGTACAGTCCAAAAAATCAGTTTTCTGATGAAAAACGATGACCGCGAACATGTTGAACGTTCCCAAAATGGTCAATTTTGATGACATTTTAACATTTAATCTTTTGACTGTAAATTACTGTTGGATGTGAATTATTACTTTTTCAACTAAAATACTTGTGTTTAAAGTCATTTCTGTACCTGAAAGTGGTCAAAATTGAAGGTTCAGAGTAAGCAAAGCTCTGTAAAAATTGCAATTTTGGTCACTGTGAGGGTTTAAAAAGTAGTTATTCAACATGAGGCATGATCCAATTGACATTTTGAGTCACTTCTGGTACAGTCCAAAAAATCAATTTTCTGATGAAAAACGATGACCGCGAACATGTCGAACGTTCCCAAAATTGTCAATTTTGATGACATTTTAACATTTAATCTTTTAACCGTAAATTACTGTTGGATGTGAAATATTACTTTTTCAACTAAAATAAGTGTGTTTAAAGTAATTTCTGTGCCTGAAATTGGTCAAAATTGAAGCTTCCGAGTAAGCAGAACTCTGTAAAAATGGCAATTTTTGTCACTATGAGGGTTTAAAAAGTGGTTATTCAACATGAGGCACAATCCAATTGACATTTTGAGTCACTTTTGGTACAGTCCAAAAAATCAATTTTCCGTTGAAAAACGATGACCGCGGACATGTCGAACGTTCCCAAAAT
Source organism: Lissotriton vulgaris (assembly GCF_964263255.1). NCBI lineage: Eukaryota > Metazoa > Chordata > Amphibia > Caudata > Salamandridae > Lissotriton > Lissotriton vulgaris. The sequence goes on from NW_028250047.1 coordinate 229,588, forward strand.
GGTCAATTTTGATGGAATTTTAACATTTAATCTTTTGACTCTAAATTACTGTTGGATGTGAATTATTACTTTTTCAACTAAAATACGTGTGTTTAAAGACATTTCTGTGCCTGAAAGTGGTCAAAATTGAAGCTTCTGAGTAAGCAAACTTTGTAAAAATGGCAATTTTTGTCACTATGAGGGTATAAAAAGTGGTTGTTCAACATGAGGCCTGATCCAATTGACATTTTGAGTCACTTTTGGTACATTCCAAAAAATCATTTTTTGATGAAAAACGATGACCGCGGATATGTCGAACGTTCCCAAAATGGTCAATTTTGATGAAATTTTAACATTTAATCTTTTGTCCGTAAATTACTGTTGGATGTGAATTATCACTTTTTCAACTAAAATAAGTGTGTTTATAGTAATTTCTGTGCCTGAAAGTGGTCAAAATTGAAGCTTCCGGGTAAGCAAAACTCTGAAAAAAAGGCAATTTTGGTCACTGTGAGGGTTTAAAAAGTGGTTATTCAACATGAGGCACGATCCAATTGATATTTTGAGTCACTTCTGGTACAGTCCAAAAAAATCAATTTTCTGATGAAAAACAATGACCGCGAACATGTCGAACGTTCTCAAAATGGTCAATTTTGATGTCATTTTAACATTTAATCTTTTGACCGCAAATTACTGTTGGATGTGAATTATTACTTTTTCAACTAAAATAAGTGTGTTTAAAGTAATTTCTGTGCCTGAAATTGGTCAAAATTGAAGCTTCCGAGTAAGCAGAACTCTGTAAAAATGGCAATTTTTGTCACTATGAGGGTTTAAAAAGTGGTTATTCAACATGAGGCCCGATCCAATTGACATTTTGAGTCAATTTTGGTACATTCCAAAAAAGCATTTTCTGATGAAAAACGATGACCGCGGATATGTCGAACGTTCCCAAAATGGTCAATTTTGATGAAATTTTAACATTTAATCTTTTGTCCGTAAATTACTGTTGGATGTGAATTATCACTTTTTCAACTAAAATAAGTGTGTTTATAGTAATTTCTGTGCCTGAAAGTGGTCAAAATTGAAGCTTCCGAGTAAGCAAAACTCTGTAAAAATGGCAATTTTGGTCACTGTGAGAGTTTCAAAAGTGGTTATTCAACATGAGGCACGATCCAATTGACATTTTGAGTCACTTTTGGTACAGTCCAAAAAATCAATTTTCTGATGAAAAACGATGATCGCGGACATGTCAAACGTTCCCAAAATGGTCAATTTTGATGAAATTTTAACATATAATCTTTTGACTGTAAATACTGTTGGATGTGAATTATTACTTTTTCAACTAAAAAAGGTATTTAAAGTCATTTCTGTGCCTGAAAGTGGTCAAAATTGAAGGTTCCGAGTAAGCAAAGCTCTGTAAAAATTGCAATTTTGGTCACTGTGAGGGTTTAAAAAGTAGTTATTCAAGATGAGGCATGATCCAATTGACATTTTGAGTCACTTCTGGTACAGTCCAAAAAATCAATTTTCTGATGAAAAACGATGACCGCGAACATGCCGAACGTTCCCAAAATGGTCAATTTTGATGACATTTTAACATTTAATCTTTTAACCGTAAATTACTGTTGGATGTGAAATATTATTTTTGCAACTAAAATAAGTGTGTTTAAAGTAATTTCTGTGCCTGAAATTGGTCAAAATTGAAGCTTCCGAGTAAGCAGAACTCTGTAAAAATGGCAATTTTTGTCACTATGAGGGTTTAAAAAGTGGTTATTCAACATGAGGCACGATCCAATTGACATTTTGAGTCACTTTTGGTACAGTCCAAAAAATCAATTTTCTGTTGAAAAACGATGACCGCGGACATGTCGAACGTTCCCAAAATGGTCAATTTTGATGGAATTTTAACATTTAATCTTTTGACTCTAAATTACTGTTGGATGTGAATTATTACTTTTTCAACTAAAATACGTGTGTTTAAAGACATTTCTGTGCCTGAAAGTGGTCAAAATTGAAGCTTCTGAGTAAGCAAAACTTTGTAAAAATGGCAATTTTTGTCACTATGAGGGTTTAAAAAGTGGTGATTCAACATGAGGCCCGATCCAATTGACATTTTGAGTCACTTTTGGTACATTCCAAAAAATCATTTTCTGATGAAAAACGATGACCGCGGATATGTCAAACGTTCCCAAAATGGTCAATTTTGATGAAATTTGAACATTTAATCTTTTGTCCGTAAATTACTGTTGGATGTGAATTATCACTTTTTCAACTAAAAAAAGTGTGTTTATAGTAATTTCTGTGCCTGAAAGTGGTCAAAATTGAAGCTTCAGAGTAAGCAAAACTCTGAAAAAAAGGCAATTTTGGTCACTGTGAGGGTTTAAAAAGTGGTTATTCAACATGAGGCACGATCCAATTGACATTTTGAATCATTTTTGGTACAGTCCAAAAAATCAATTTTCTGATGAAAAGCGATGACCGTGAACATGTCGAACGTTCCCAAAATGGTCAATTTTGATGGCATTTTAACATTTAATCTTTTGACTCTAAATTACTGTTGGATGTTAATTATTACTTTTTCAACTAAAATACGTGTGTTTAAAGACATTTCTGTGCCTGAAAGTGGTCAAAATTGAAGCTTCTGAGTAAGCAAAACTTTGTAAAAATGGCAATTTTTGTCACTATGAGGGTTTAAAAAGTGGTTATTCAACATGAGGCCCGATCCAATTGACATTTTGAGTCACTTTTGGTACATTCCAAAAAATCTTTTTCTGATGAAAAACGATGACCGCGGATATGTCAAACGTTCCCAAAATGGTCAATTTTGATGAAATTTTAACATTTAATCTTTTGTCTGTAAATTACTGTTGGATGTGAAATATTACTTTTTCAACTAAAATACTTGTATTTAAAGTCATTTCTGTACCTGAAAGTGGTCCAAATTGAAGGTTCCGAGTAAGCAAAGCTCTGTAAAAATTGCAATTTTTGTCCTATGACGGTTTAAAAAGTTGTTATTCAGCATGAGGCACGATCCAATTGACATTTTGAGTCACTTTTGGTACAGTCCAAAAAATCAATTTTCTGATGAAAAACGATGACCGCGGATATGTCAAACGTTCCCAAAATGGTCAATTTTGATGAAATTTTAACATTGAATCTTTTGTCTGTAAATTACTGTTGGATGTGAATTATCACTTTTTCAACTAAAATAAGTGTGTTTATAGTAATTTCTGTGCCTGAAAGTGGTCAAAATTGAAGCTTCCGAGTAAGCAAAACTCTGAAAAAAAGGCAATTTTGGTCACTGTGAGGGTTTAAAAAGTGGTTATTCAACATGAGGCACGATCCAATTGACATTTTGAATCATTTTTGGTACAGTCCAAAAAATCAATCTTCTGATGAAAAACGATGACCGTGAACATGTCGAAAGTTCCCAAAATGGTCAATTGATATGACATTTTATCATTTAATCTTTTGACTGTAAATACTGTTGGATGTGAATTATTACTTTTTCAACTAAAATAAGTGTGTTTAAAGTAATTTCTGTGCCTGAAATTGGTCAAAATTGAAGCTTCCGAGTAAGCAGAACTCTGTAAAAATGGCAATTTTTGTCACTATGAGGGTTTAAAAAGTGGTTATTCAACATGAGGCACGATCCAATTGACATTTTGAGTCACTTTTGGTACAGTCCAAAAAATCAATTTTCTGTTGAAAAACGATGACCGCGGACATGTCGAACGTTCCCAAAATGGTCAATTTTTATGACATTTTAACATTTATTCTTTTGACTGTAAATACTGTTGGATGTGAATTATTACTTTTTCAACTAAAAAAGGTGTTTAAAGTCATTTCTGTACCTGAAAGTGGTCAAAATTGAAGGTTCCGAGTAAGCAAAGCTCTGAAAAAAAGGCAATTTTGGTCACTGTGAGGGTTGAAAAAGTGGTTATTCAACATGAGGCACGATCCAATTGACATTTTGAGTCACTTTTGGTACAGTCCAAAAAATCAATTTTCTGATGAAAAACGATGACCGCGGACATATCGAACGTTCCCAAAATGGTCAATTTTGATGGAATCTTAACATTTAATCTTTTGACTCTAAATTACTGTTGGATGTGAATTATTACTTTTTCAACTAAAATACGTGTGTTTAAAGACATTTCTGTGCCTGAAAGTGGTCAAAATTGAACCTTCTGAGTAAGCAAAACTTTGTAAAAATGGCAATTTTTGTCACTATGAGGGTATAAAAAGTGGTTATTCAACATGAGGCGCGATCCAATTGACATTTTGAGTCACTTCTGGTACAGTCCAAAAAATCAATTTTCTGATGAAAAACGATGACCGCGAACATGTCGAACGTTCCGAAAATGGTCAATTTTGATGACATTTTAACATTTAATCTTTTGACTGTAAATTACTGTTGGATGTGAATTATTACTTTTTGAACTAAAATACTTGTATTTAAAGTCATTTCTGTACCTGAAAGTGGTCAAAATTGAAGGTTCGGAGTAAGCAAAGCTCTGTAAAAATTGCAATTTTTGTCACTATGAGGGTTTAAAAAGTTGTTATTCAACATGAGGCACGATCCAATTGACATTTTGAGTCACTTTTGGTACAGTCCACAAAAATCAATTTTCTGATGAAAAACGATGACCGCGGACATGTCGAACGTTCCCAAAATGGTCAATTTTGATGAAATTTTAACATATAATCTTTTGACTGTAAATTAGTGTTGGATGTGAATTATTACTTTTTCAACCAAAATAAGTGTGTTTAAAGTCAATTCTGTGCCTGAAAGTGGTCAAAATTGAAGCTTCTGAGTAAGCAAAACTCTGTAAAAATGGCAATTTTGGTCACTGTGAGGGTTTAAAAATTGGTTATTCAACATGAGGCACGATCCAATTGACATTTTGAGTCACTTTTGGTACAGTCCAAAAAATCAATTTTCTGATGAAAAACGATGACCGCGGATATGTCGAACGTTCCCAAAATGGTCAATTTTGATGAAATTTTAACATTTAATCTTTTGTCCGTAAATTACTGTTGGATGTGAATTATCACTTTTTCAACTAAAAAAAGTGTGTTTATAGTAATTTCTGTGCCTGAAAGTGGTCAAAATTGAAGCTTCCGAGTAAGCAAAACTCTGAAAAAAAGGCAATTTTGGTCACTGTGAGGGTTTAAAAAGTGGTTATTCAACATGAGGCACGATCCAATTGATATTTTGAGTCACTTCTGGTACAGTCCAAAAAAATCAATTTTCTGATGAAAAACGATGACCGCGAACATGTCGAACGTTCCCAAAATGGTCAATTTTGATGTCATTTTAACATTTAATCTTTTGACCGCAAATTACTGTTGGATGTGAATTATTACTTTTTCAACTAAAATAAGTGTGTTTAAAGTAATTTCTGTGCCTGAAATTGGTCAAAATTGAAGCTTCCGAGTAAGCAGAACTCTGTAAAAATGGCAATTTTTGTCACTATGAGGGTTTAAAAAGTGGTTATTCAACATGAGGCCCGATCCAATTGACATTTTGAGTCACTTTTGGTACATTCCAAAAAATCATTTTCTGATGAAAAACGATGACCGCGGATATGTTGAACGTTCCCAAAATGGTCAATTTTGATGAAATTTTAACATTTAATCTTTTGTCCGTAAATTACTGTTGGATGTGAGTTATCACTTTTTCAACTAAAATAAGTGTGTTTATAGTAATTTCTGTGCCTGAAAGTGGTCAAAATTGAAGCTTCCGAGTAAGCAAAACTCTGAAAAAAAGGCAATTTTGGTCACTGTGAGGTTTTAAAAAGTGGTTATTCAACATGAGGCACGATCCAATTGACATTTTGAGTCACTTCTGGTACAGTCCAAAAAATCAATTTTCTGATGAAAAACGATGACCGCGAACATGTCGAACGTTCCCAAAATGGTCAATTTTGATGACATTTTAACATTTAATCTTTTGACTGTAAATACTGTTGGATGTGAATTATTACTTTTTCAACTAAAAAAGGTGTTTAATGTCATTTCTGTGCCTGAAAGTGGTCAAAATTGAAGCTTCATAGTAAGCAAAACTCTGTAAAAATGGCAATTTTGGTCACTGTGAGAGTTTAAAAAGTAGTTATTCAACATGAGGCATGATCCAATTGACATTTTGAGTCACTTCTGGTACAGTCCAAAAAATCAATTTTCTGATGAAAAACGATGACCGCGAACATGTTGAACGTTCCCAAAATGGTCAATTTTGATGACATTTTAACATTTAATCTTTTGACTGTAAATTACTGTTGGATGTGAATTATTACTTTTTCAACTAAAATACTTGTGTTTAAAGTCATTTCTGTACCTGAAAGTGGTCAAAATTGAAGGTTCCGAGTAAGCAAAGCTCTGTAAAAATTGCAATTTTGGTCACTGTGAGGGTTTAAAAAGTAGTTATTCAACATGAGGCATGATCCAATTGACATTTTGAGTCACTTCTGGTACAGTCCAAAAAATCAATTTTCTGATGAAAAACGATGACCGCGAACATGTCGAACGTTCCCAAAATTGTCAATTTTGATGACATTTTAACATTTAATCTTTTAACCGTAAATTACTGTTGGATGTGAAATATTACTTTTTCAACTAAAATAAGTGTGTTTAAAGTAATTTCTGTGCTTGAAATTGGTCAAAATTGAAGCTTCCGAGTAAGCAGAACTCTGTAAAAATGGCAATTTTTGTCACTATGAGGGTTTAAAAAGTGGTTATTCAACATGAGGCACGATCCAATTGACATTTTGAGTCACTTTTGGTACAGTCCAAAAAATCAATTTTCCGTTGAAAAACGATGACCGCGGACATGTCGAACGTTCCCAAAATGGTCAATTTTGATGGAATTTTAACATTTAATCTTTTGACCCTAAATTACTGTTGGATGTGAATTATTACTTTTTCAACTAAAATACGTGTGTTTAAAGACATTTCTGTGCCTGAAAGTGGTCAAAATTGAAGCTTCTGAGTAAGCAAACTTTGTAAAAATGGCAATTTTTGTCACTATGAGGGTATAAAAAGTGGTTGTTCAACATGAGGCCTGATCCAATTGACATTTTGAGTCACTTTTGGTACATTCCAAAAAATCATTTTTTGATGAAAAACGATGACCGCGGATATGTCGAACGTTCCCAAAATGGTCAATTTTGATGAAATTTTAACATTTAATCTTTTGTCCGTAAATTACTGTTGGATGTGAATTATCACTTTTTCAACTAAAATAAGTGTGTTTATAGTAATTTCTGTGCCTGAAAGTGGTCAAAATTGAAGCTTCCGGGTAAGCAAAACTCTGAAAAAAAGGCAATTTTGGTCACTGTGAGGGTTTAAAAAGTGGTTATTCAACATGAGGCACGATCCAATTGATATTTTGAGTCACTTCTGGTACAGTCCAAAAAAATCAATTTTCTGATGAAAAACAATGACCGCGAACATGTCGAACGTTCTCAAAATGGTCTATTTTGATGTCATTTTAACATTTAATCTTTTGACCGCAAATTACTGTTGGATGTGAATTATTACTTTTTCAACTAAAATAAGTGTGTTTAAAGTAATTTCTGTGCCTGAAATTGGTCAAAATTGAAGCTTCCGAGTAAGCAGAACTCTGTAAAAATGGCAATTTTTGTCACTATGAGGGTTTAAAAAGTGGTTATTCAACATGAGGCCCGATCCAATTGACATTTTGAGTCACTTTTGGTACATTCCAAAAAAGCATTTTCTGATGAAAAACGATGACCGCGGATATGTCGAACGTTCCCAAAATGGTCAATTTTGATGAAATTTTAACATTTAATCTTTTGTCCGTAAATTACTGTTGGATGTGAATTATCACTTTTTCAACTAAAATAAGTGTGTTTATAGTAATTTCTGTGCCTGAAAGTGGTCAAAATTGAAGCTTCCGAGTAAGCAAAACTCTGTAAAAATGGCAATTTTGGTCACTGTGAGAGTTTCAAAAGTGGTTATTCAACATGAGGCACGATCCAATTGACATTTTGAGTCACTTTTGGTACAGTCCAAAAAATCAATTTTCTGATGAAAAACGATGATCGCGGACATGTCAAACGTTCCCAAAATGGTCAATTTTGATGAAATTTTAACATATAATCTTTTGACTGTAAATACTGTTGGATGTGAATTATTACTTTTTCAACTAAAAAAGGTATTTAAAGTCATTTCTGTGCCTGAAAGTGGTCAAAATTGAAGCTTCCGAGTAAGCAAAACTCTGTAAAAATGGCAATTTTGGTCACTGTGAGAGTTTAAAAAGTGGTTATTCAACATGAGGCAGGATCCAATTGACATTTTGAGTCACTTCTGGTACAGTCCAAAAAATCAATTTTCTGATGAAAAACGATGACCGCGAACATGTTGAACGTTCCCAAAATGGTCAATTTTGATGACATTTTAACATTTAATCTTTTGACTGTAAATTACTGTTGGATGTGAATTATTACTTTTTCAACTAAAATACTTGTGTTTAAAGTCATTTCTGTACCTGAAAGTGGTCAAAATTGAAGGTTCCGAGTAAGCAAAGCTCTGTAAAAATTGCAATTTTGGTCACTGTGAGGGTTTAAAAAGTAGTTATTCAAGATGAGGCATGATCCAATTGACATTTTGAGTCACTTCTGGTACAGTCCAAAAAATCAATTTTCTGATGAAAAACGATGACCGCGAACATGCCGAACGTTCCCAAAATGGTCAATTTTGATGACATTTTAACATTTAATCTTTTAACCGTAAATTACTGTTGGATGTGAAATATTATTTTTGCAACTAAAATAAGTGTGTTTAAAGTAATTTCTGTGCCTGAAATTGGTCAAAATTGAAGCTTCCGAGTAAGCAGAACTCTGTAAAAATGGCAATTTTTGTCACTATGAGGGTTTAAAAAGTGGTTATTCAACATGAGGCACGATCCAATTGACATTTTGAGTCACTTTTGGTACAGTCCAAAAAATCAATTTTCTGTTGAAAAACGATGACCGCGGACATGTCGAACGTTCCCAAAATGGTCAATTTTGATGGAATTTTAACATTTAATCTTTTGACTCTAAATTACTGTTGGATGTGAATTATTACTTTTTCAACTTAAATACATGTGTTTAAAGACATTTCTGTGCCTGAAAGTGGTCAAAATTGAAGCTTCTGAGTAAGCAAAACTTTGTAAAAATGGCAATTTTTGTCACTATGAGGGTTTAAAAAGTGGTGATTCAACATGAGGCCCGATCCAATTGACATTTTGAGTCACTTTTGGTACATTCCAAAAAATCATTTTCTGATGAAAAACGATGACCGCGGATATGTCAAACGTTCCCAAAATGGTCAATTTTGATGAAATTTTAACATTTAATCTTTTGTCCGTAAATTACTGTTGGATGTGAATTATCACTTTTTCAACTAAAAAAAGTGTGTTTATAGTAATTTCTGTGCCTGAAAGTGGTCAAAATTGAAGCTTCAGAGTAAGCAAAACTCTGAAAAAAAGGCAATTTTGGTCACTGTGAGGGTTTAAAAAGTGGTTATTCAACATGAGGCACGATCCAATTGACATTTTGAATCATTTTTGGTACAGTCCAAAAAATCAATTTTCTGATGAAAAGCGATGACCGTGAACATGTCGAACGTTCCCAAAATGGTCAATTTTGATGGCATTTTAACATTTAATCTTTTGACTCTAAATTACTGTTGGATGTTAATTATTACTTTTTCAACTAAAATACGTGTGTTTAAAGACATTTCTGTGCCTGAAAGTGGTCAAAATTGAAGCTTCTGAGTAAGCAAAACTTTGTAAAAATGGCAATTTTTGTCACTATGAGGGTTTAAAAAGTGGTTATTCAACATGAGGCCCGATCCAATTGACATTTTGAGTCACTTTTGGTACATTCCAAAAAATCTTTTTCTGATGAAAAACGATGACCGCGGATATGTCAAACGTTCCCAAAATGGTCAATTTTGATGAAATTTTAACATTTAATCTTTTGTCTGTAAATTACTGTTGGATGTGAATTATTACTTTTTCAACTAAAATACTTGTATTTAAAGTCATTTCTGTACCTGAAAGTGGTCCAAATTGAAGGTTCCGAGTAAGCAAAGCTCTGTAAAAATTGCAATTTTTGTCCTATGACGGTTTCAAAATTTGTTATTCAGCATGAGGCACGATCCAATTGACATTTTGAGTCACTTTTGGTACAGTCCAAAAAATCAATTTTCTGATGAAAAACGATGACCGCGGATATGTCAAACGTTCCCAAAATGGTCAATTTTGATGAAATTTTAACATTGAATCTTTTGTCTGTAAATTACTGTTGGATGTGAATTATCACTTTTTCAACTAAAATAAGTGTGTTTATAGTAATTTCTGTGCCTGAAAGTGGTCAAAATTGAAGCTTCCGAGTAAGCAAAACTCTGAAAAAAAGGCAATTTTGGTCACTGTGAGGGTTTAAAAAGTGGTTATTCAACATGAGGCACGATCCAATTGACATTTTGAATCATTTTTGGTACAGTCCAAAAAATCAATCTTCTGATGAAAAACGATGACCGTGAACATGTCGAAAGTTCCCAAAATGGTCAATTGTGATGACATTTTATCATTTAATCTTTTGACTGTAAATACTGTTGGATGTGAATTATTACTTTTTCAACTAAAATAAGTGTGTTTAAAGTAATTTCTGTGCCTGAAATTGGTCAAAATTGAAGCTTCCGAGTAAGCAGAACTCTGTAAAAATGGCAATTTTTGTCACTATGAGGGTTTAAAAAGTGGTTATTCAACATGAGGCACGATCCAATTGACATTTTGAGTCACTTTTGGTACAGTCCAAAAAATCAATTTTCTGTTGAAAAACGATGACCGGGGACATGTCGAACGTTCCCAAAATGGTCATTTTTATGACATTTTAACATTTATTCTTTTGACTGTAAATACTGTTGGATGTGAATTATTACTTTTTCAACTAAAAAAGGTGTTTAAAGTCATTTCTGTACCTGAAAGTGGTCAAAATTGAAGGTTCCGAGTAAGCAAAGCTCTGAAAAAAAGGCAATTTTGGTCACTGTGAGGGTTGAAAAAGTGGTTATTCAACATGAGGCACGATCCAATTGACATTTTGAGTCACTTTTGGTACAGTCCAAAAAATCAATTTTCTGATGAAAAACGATGACCGCGGACATGTCGAATGTTCCCAAAATGGTCAATTTTGATGACATTTTAACATATAATCTTTTGACTGTAAATTAGTGTTGGATGTGAATTATTACTTTTTCAACCAAAATAAGTGTGTTTAAAGTCAATTCTGTGCCTGAAAGTGGTCAAAATTAAAGCTTCTGAGTAAGCAAAACTCTGTACAAATGGCAATTTTGGTCACTGTGAGGGTTTAAAAATTGGTTATTCAACATGAGGCACGATCCAATTGACATTTTGAGTCACTTTTGGTACAGTCCAAAAAATCAATTTTCTGTTGAAAAACGATGACCGCGGACATATCGAACGTTCCCAAAATGGTCAATTTTGATGGAATCTTAACATTTAATCTTTTGACTCTAAATTACTGTTGGGTGTGAATTATTACTTTTTCAACTAAAATACGTGTGTTTAAAGACATTTCTGTGCCTGAAAGTGGTCAAAATTGAAGCTTCCGAGTAAGCAGAACTCTGTAAAAATGGCAATTTTTGTCACTATGAGGGTTTAAAAAGTGGTTATTCAACATGAGGCACGATCCAATTGACATTTTGAGTCACTTTTGGTACAGTCCAAAAAATCAATTTTCTGATGAAAAACGATGACCGCGGACATGTCGAATGTTCCCAAAATGGTCTATTTTGATGACATTTTAACATATAATCTTTTGACTGTAAATTAGTGTTGGATGTGAATTATTACTTTTTCAACCAAAATAAGTGTGTTTAAAGTCAATTCTGTGCCTGAAAGTGGTCAAAATTAAAGCTTCTGAGTAAGCAAAACTCTGTACAAATGGCAATTTTGGTCACTGTGAGGGTTTAAAAATTGGTTATTCAACATGAGGCACGATCCAATTGACATTTTGAGTCACTTTTGGTACAGTCCAAAAAATCAATTTTCTGTTGAAAAACGATGACCGCGGACATATCGAACGTTCCCAAAATGGTCAATTTTGATGGAATCTTAACATTTAATCTTTTGACTCTAAATTACTGTTGGATGTGAATTATTACTTTTTCAAATAAAATACATGTGTTTAAAGACATTTCTGTGCCTGAAAGTGGTCAAAATTGAACCTTCTGAGTAAGCAAAACTTTGTAAAAATGGCAATTTTTGTCACTATGAGGGTATAAAAAGTGGTTATTCAACATGAGGCCTGATCCAATTGACATTTTGAGTCACTTTTGGTACATTCCAAAAAATCAATTTTCTGATGAAAAACGATGACCGCGGATATGTCGAACGTTCCCAAAATGGTCAATTTTGAGGTCTTTTTAACATTTAATCTTTTGACCGCAAATTACTGTTGGATGTGAATTATTACTTTTTCAACTACAATACGTGTGTTTAAAGACATTTCTGTGCCTGAAAGTGGTCAAAATTGAAGCTTCTGAGTAAGCAAAACTCTGTAAAAATGGCAATTTTGGTCACTGTGAGAGTTTAAAAAGTGGTTATTCAACATGAGGCGCGATCCAATTGACATTTTGAGTCACTTCTGGTACAGTCCAAAAAATCAATTTTCTGATGAAAAACGATGACCGCGAACATGTCGAACGTTCCGAAAATGGTCAATTTTGATGACATTTTAACATTTAATCTTTTGACTGTAAATTACTGTTGGATGTGAATTATTACTTTTTGAACTAAAATACTTGTATTTAAAGTCATTTCTGTACCTGAAAGTGGTCAAAATTGAAGGTTCGGAGTAAGCAAAGCTCTGTAAAAATTGCAATTTTTGTCACTATGAGGGTTTAAAAAGTTGTTATTCAACATGAGGCACGATCCAATTGACATTTTGAGTCACTTTTGGTACAGTCCACAAAAATCAATTTTCTGATGAAAAACGATGACCGCGGACATGTCGAACGTTCCCAAAATGGTCAATTTTGATGAAATTTTAACATATAATCTTTTGACTGTAAATTAGTGTTGGATGTGAATTATTACTTTTTCAACCAAAATAAGTGTGTTTAAAGTCAATTCTGTGCCTGAAAGTGGTCAAAATTGAAGCTTCTGAGTAAGCAAAACTCTGTAAAAATGGCAATTTTGGTCACTGTGAGGGTTTAAAAATTGGTTATTCAACATGAGGCACGATCCAATTGACATTTTGAGTCACTTTTGGTACAGTCCAAAAAATCAATTTTCTGATGAAAAACGATGACCGCGGATATGTCGAACGTTCCCAAAATGGTCAATTTTGATGAAATTTTAACATTTAATCTTTTGTCCGTAAATTACTGTTGGATGTGAATTATCACTTTTTCAACTAAAATAAGTGTGTTTATAGTAATTTCTGTGCCTGAAAGTGGTCAAAATTGAAGCTTCCGAGTAAGCAAAACTCTGAAAAAAAGGCAATTTTGGTCACTGTGAGGGTTTAAAAAGTGGTTATTCAACATGAGGCACGATCCAATTGATATTTTGAGTCACTTCTGGTACAGTCCAAAAAAATCAATTTTCTGATGAAAAACGATGACCGCGGACATGTCGAATGTTCCCAAAATGGTCAATTTTGATGACATTTTAACATATAATCTTTTGACTGTAAATTAGTGTTGGATGTGAATTATTACTTTTTCAACCAAAATAAGTGTGTTTAAAGTCAATTCTGTGCCTGAAAGTGGTCAAAATTAAAGCTTCTGAGTAAGCAAAACTCTGTACAAATGGCAATTTTGGTCACTGTGAGGGTTTAAAAATTGGTTATTCAACATGAGGCACGATCCAATTGACATTTTGAGTCACTTTTGGTACAGTCCAAAAAATCAATTTTCTGTTGAAAAACGATGACCGCGGACATATCGAACGTTCCCAAAATGGTCAATTTTGATGGAATCTTAACATTTAATCTTTTGACTCTAAATTACTGTTGGGTGTGAATTATTACTTTTTCAACTAAAATACGTGTGTTTAAAGACATTTCTGTGCCTGAAAGTGGTCAAAATTGAAGCTTCCGAGTAAGCAGAACTCTGTAAAAATGGCAATTTTTGTCACTATGAGGGTTTAAAAAGTGGTTATTCAACATGAGGCACGATCCAATTGACATTTTGAGTCACTTTTGGTACAGTCCAAAAAATCAATTTTCTGATGAAAAACGATGACCGCGGACATGTCGAATGTTCCCAAAATGGTCTATTTTGATGACATTTTAACATATAATCTTTTGACTGTAAATTAGTGTTGGATGTGAATTATTACTTTTTCAACCAAAATAAGTGTGTTTAAAGTCAATTCTGTGCCTGAAAGTGGTCAAAATTAAAGCTTCTGAGTAAGCAAAACTCTGTACAAATGGCAATTTTGGTCACTGTGAGGGTTTAAAAATTGGTTATTCAACATGAGGCACGATCCAATTGACATTTTGAGTCACTTTTGGTACAGTCCAAAAAATCAATTTTCTGTTGAAAAACGATGACCGCGGACATATCGAACGTTCCCAAAATGGTCAATTTTGATGGAATCTTAACATTTAATCTTTTGACTCTAAATTACTGTTGGATGTGAATTATTACTTTTTCAAATAAAATACATGTGTTTAAAGACATTTCTGTGCCTGAAAGTGGTCAAAATTGAACCTTCTGAGTAAGCAAAACTTTGTAAAAATGGCAATTTTTGTCACTATGAGGGTATAAAAAGTGGTTATTCAACATGAGGCCTGATCCAATTGACATTTTGAGTCACTTTTGGTACATTCCAAAAAATCAATTTTCTGATGAAAAACGATGACCGCGGATATGTCGAACGTTCCCAAAATGGTCAATTTTGAGGTCTTTTTAACATTTAATCTTTTGACCGCAAATTACTGTTGGATGTGAATTATTACTTTTTCAACTACAATACGTGTGTTTAAAGACATTTCTGTGCCTGAAAGTGGTCAAAATTGAAGCTTCTGAGTAAGCAAAACTCTGTAAAAATGGCAATTTTGGTCACTGTGAGAGTTTAAAAAGTGGTTATTCAACATGAGGCGCGATCCAATTGACATTTTGAGTCACTTCTGGTACAGTCCAAAAAATCAATTTTCTGATGAAAAACGATGACCGCGAACATGTCGAACGTTCCGAAAATGGTCAATTTTGATGACATTTTAACATTTAATCTTTTGACTGTAAATTACTGTTGGATGTGAATTATTACTTTTTGAACTAAAATACTTGTATTTAAAGTCATTTCTGTACCTGAAAGTGGTCAAAATTGAAGGTTCGGAGTAAGCAAAGCTCTGTAAAAATTGCAATTTTTGTCACTATGAGGGTTTAAAAAGTTGTTATTCAACATGAGGCACGATCCAATTGACATTTTGAGTCACTTTTGGTACAGTCCACAAAAATCAATTTTCTGATGAAAAACGATGACCGCGGACATGTCGAACGTTCCCAAAATGGTCAATTTTGATGAAATTTTAACATATAATCTTTTGACTGTAAATTAGTGTTGGATGTGAATTATTACTTTTTCAACCAAAATAAGTGTGTTTAAAGTCAATTCTGTGCCTGAAAGTGGTCAAAATTGAAGCTTCTGAGTAAGCAAAACTCTGTAAAAATGGCAATTTTGGTCACTGTGAGGGTTTAAAAATTGGTTATTCAACATGAGGCACGATCCAATTGACATTTTGAGTCACTTTTGGTACAGTCCAAAAAATCAATTTTCTGATGAAAAACGATGACCGCGGATATGTCGAACGTTCCCAAAATGGTCAATTTTGATGAAATTTTAACATTTAATCTTTTGTCCGTAAATTACTGTTGGATGTGAATTATCACTTTTTCAACTAAAATAAGTGTGTTTATAGTAATTTCTGTGCCTGAAAGTGGTCAAAATTGAAGCTTCCGAGTAAGCAAAACTCTGAAAAAAAGGCAATTTTGGTCACTGTGAGGGTTTAAAAAGTGGTTATTCAACATGAGGCACGATCCAATTGATATTTTGAGTCACTTCTGGTACAGTCCAAAAAAATCAATTTTCTGATGAAAAACGATGACCGCGAACATGTCGAACGTTCCCAAAATGGTCAATTTTGATGTCATTTTAACATTTAATCTTTTGACCGCAAATTACTGTTGGATGTGAATTATTACTTTTTCAACTAAAATAAGTGTGTTTAAAGTAATTTCTGTGCCTGAAATTGGTCAAAATTGAAGCTTCCGAGTAAGCAGAACTCTGTAAAAATGGCAATTTTTTTCACTATGAGGGTTTAAAAAGTGGTTATTCAACATGAGGCCCGATCCAATTGACATTTTGAGTCACTTTTGGTACATTCCAAAAAATCATTTTCTGATGAAAAACGATGACCGCGGATATGTTGAACGTTCCCAAAATGGTCAATTTTGATGACATTTTAACATTTAATCTTTTGTCCGTAAATTACTGTTGGATGTGAGTTATCACTTTTTCAACTAAAATAAGTGTGTTTATAGTAATTTCTGTGCCTGAAAGTGGTCAAAATTGAAGCTTCCGAGTAAGCGAAACTCTGAAAAAAAGGCAATTTTGGTCACTGTGAGGTTTTAAAAAGTGGTTATTCAACATGAGGCACGATCCAATTGACATTTTGAGTCACTTCTGGTACAGTCCAAAAAATCAATTTTCTGATGAAAAACGATGACCGCGAACATGTCGAACGTTCCCAAAATGGTCAATTTTGATGACATTTTAACATTTAATCTTTTGACTGTAAATACTGTTGGATGTGAATTATTACTTTTTCAACTAAAAAAGGTGTTTAATGTCATTTCTGTGCCTGAAAGTGGTCAAAATTGAAGCTTCATAGTAAGCAAAACTCTGTAAAAATGGCAATTTTGGTCACTGT
Organism: Lissotriton vulgaris; assembly: GCF_964263255.1. NCBI lineage: Eukaryota > Metazoa > Chordata > Amphibia > Caudata > Salamandridae > Lissotriton > Lissotriton vulgaris. Next base: position 246,534 of record NW_028250047.1, read on the forward strand.
GAGAGTTTCAAAAGTGGTTATTCAACATGAGGCACGATCCAATTGACATTTTGAGTCACTTCTGGTACAGTCCAGAAAATCAATTTTCTGATGAAAAACGATGACCGCGAACATGTCGAACGTTCCCAAAATGGTCAATTTTGATGACATTTTAATATTTAATCTTTTGACTGTAAATTACTGTTGGATGTGAATTATTACTTTTTCAACTAAAATACTTGTATTTAAAGTCATTTCTGTACCTGAAAGTGGTCAAAATTGAAGGTTCCGAGTAAGCAAAGCTCTGTAAAAATTGCAATTTTTGTCACTATGAGGGTTTAAAAAGTTGTTATTCAACATGAGGCACGATCCAATTGACATTTTGAGTCACTTTTGGTACAGTTCAAAAAATCAATTTTCTGATGAAAAACGATGACCGCGGACATGTCGAACGTTCCCAAAATGGTCAATTTTGATGAAATTTTAACATATAATCTTTTGACTGTAAATACTGTTGGATGTGAATTATTACTTTTTCAACTAAAAAAGGTGTTTAATGTCATTTCTGTGCCTGAAAGTGGTCAAAATTGAAGCTTCAGAGTAAGCAAAACTCTGTAAAAATGGCAATTTTGGTCACTGTGAGAGTTTAAAAAGTGGTTATTCAACATGAGGCACGATCCAATTGACATTTTGAGTCACTTCTGGTACAGTCCAAAAAATCAATTTTCTGATGAAAAACGATGACCGCGAACATGTTGAACGTTCCCAAAATGGTCAATTTTGATGATATTTTAACATTTAATCTTTTGACTGTAAATTACTGTTGGATGTGAATTATTACTTTTTCAACTAAAATACTTGTGTTTAAAGTCATTTCTGTACCTGAAAGTGGTCAAAATTGAAGGTTCCGAGTAAGCAAAGCTCTGTAAAAATTGCAATTTTGGTCACTGTGAGGGTTTAAAAAGTAGTTATTCAACATGAGGCATGATCCAATTGACATTTTGAGTCACTTCTGGTACAGTCCAAAAAATGAATTTTCTGATGAAAAACGATGACCGCGAACATGTCGAACGTTCCCAAAATTGTCAATTTTGATGACATTTTAACATTTAATCTTTTAACCGTAAATTACTGTTGGATGTGATATATTACTTTTTCAACTAAAATAAGTGTGTTTAAAGTAATTTCTGTGACTGAAATTGGTCAAAATTGAAGCTTCCGAGTAAGCAGAACTCTGTAAAAATGGCAATTTTTGTCACTATGAGGGTTTAAAAAGTGGTTATTCAACATGAGGCACGATCCAATTGACATTTTGAGTCACTTTTGGTACAGTCCACAAAAATCAATTTTCTGATGAAAAACGATGACCGCGGACATGTCGAACGTTCCCAAAATGGTCAATTTTGATGAAATTTTAACATATAATCTTTTGACTGTAAATTAGTGTTGGATGTGAATTATTACTTTTTCAACCAAAATAAGTGTGTTTAAAGTCAATTCTGTGCCTGAAAGTGGTCAAAATTGAAGCTTCTGAGTAAGCAAAACTCTGTAAAAATGGCAATTTTGGTCACTGTGAGGGTTTAAAAATTGGTTATTCAACATGAGGCACGATCCAATTGACATTTTGAGTCACTTTTGGTACAGTCCAAAAAATCAATTTTCTGATGAAAAACGATGACCGCGGATATGTCGAACGTTCCCAAAATGGTCAATTTTGATGAAATTTTAACATTTAATCTTTTGTCCGTAAATTACTGTTGGATGTGAATTATCACTTTTTCAACTAAAATAAGTGTGTTTATAGTAATTTCTGTGCCTGAAAGTGGTCAAAATTGAAGCTTCCGAGTAAGCAAAACTCTGAAAAAAAGGCAATTTTGGTCACTGTGAGGGTTTAAAAAGTGGTTATTCAACATGAGGCACGATCCAATTGATATTTTGAGTCACTTCTGGTACAGTCCAAAAAAATCAATTTTCTGATGAAAAACGATGACCGCAAACATGTCGAACGTTCCCAAAATGGTCAATTTTGATGTCATTTTAACATTTAATCTTTTGACCGCAAATTACTGTTGGATGTGAATTATTACTTTTTCACCTAAAATAAGTGTGTTTAAAGTAATTTCTGTGCCTGAAATTGGTCAAAATTGAAGCTTCCGAGTAAGCAGAACTCTGTAAAAATGGCAATTGTTGTCACTATGAGGGTTTAAAAAGTGGTTATTCAACATGAGGCCCGATCCAATTGACATTTTGAGTCACTTTTGGTACATTCCAAAAAATCATTTTCTGATGAAAAACGATGACCGCGGATATGTTGAACGTTCCCAAAATGGTCAATTTTGATGAAATTTTAACATTTAATCTTTTGTCCGTAAATTACTGTTGGATGTGAGTTATCACTTTTTCAACTAAAATAAGTGTGTTTATAGTAATTTCTGTGCCTGAAAGTGGTCAAAATTGAAGCTTCTGAGTAAGCAAAACTCTGAAAAAAAGGCAATTTTGGTCACTGTGAGGTTTTAAAAAGTGGTTATTCAACATGAGGCACGATCCAATTGACATTTTGAGTCACTTCTGGTACAGTCCAAAAAATCAATTTTCTGATGAAAAACGATGACCGCGAACATGTCGAACGTTCCCAAAATGGTCAATTTTGATGACATTTTAACATTTAATCTTTTGACTGTAAATACTGTTGGATGTGAATTATTACTTTTTCAACTAAAAAAGGTGTTTAATGTCATTTCTGTGCCTGAAAGTGGTCAAAATTGAAGCTTCATAGTAAGCAAAACTCTGTAAAAATGGCAATTTTGGTCACTGTGAGAGTTTCAAAAGTGGTTATTCAACATGAGGCACGATCCAATTGACATTTTGAGTCACTTCTGGTACAGTCCAGAAAATCAATTTTCTGATGAAAAACGATGACCGCGAACATGTCGAACGTTCCCAAAATGGTCAATTTTGATGACATTTTAATATTTAATCTTTTGACTGTAAATTACTGTTGGATGTGAATTATTACTTTTTCAACTAAAATACTTGTATTTAAAGTCATTTCTGTACCTGAAAGTGGTCAAAATTGAAGGTTCCGAGTAAGCAAAGCTCTGTAAAAATTGCAATTTTTGTCACTATGAGGGTTTAAAAAGTTGTTATTCAACATGAGGCACTATCCAATTGACATTTTGAGTCACTTTTGGTACAGTCCAAAAAATCAATTTTCTGATGAAAAACGATGACCGCGGACATGTCGAACGTTCCCAAAATGGTCAATTTTGATGAAATTTTAACATATAATCTTTTGACTGTAAATACTGTTGGATGTGAATTATTACTTTTTCAACTAAAAAAGGTGTTTAATGTCATTTCTGTGCCTGAAAGTGGTCAAAATTGAAGCTTCAGAGTAAGCAAAACTCTGTAAAAATGGCAATTTTGGTCACTGTGAGAGTTTAAAAAGTGGTTATTCAACATGAGGCACGATCCAATTGACATTTTGAGTCACTTCTGGTACAGTCCAAAAAATCAATTTTCTGATGAAAAACGATGACCGCGAACATGTCGAACGTTCCGAAAATGGTCAATTTTGATGACATTTTAACATTTAATCTTTTGACTGTAAATTACTGTTGGATGTGAATTATTACTTTTTGAACAAAAATACTTGTATTTAAAGTCATTTCTGTACCTGAAAGTGGTCAAAATTGAAGGTTCCGAGTAAGCAAAGCTCTGTAAAAATTGCAATTTTTGTCACTATGAGGGTTTAAAAAGTTGTTATTCAACATGAGGCACGATCCAATTGACATTTTAAGTCACTTTTGGTACAGTCCACAAAAATCAATTTTCTGATGAAAAACGATGACCGCGGACATGTCGAACGTTCCCAAAATGGTCAATTTTGATGAAATTTTAACATATAATCTTTTGACTGTAAATTAGTGTTGGATGTGAATTATTACTTTTTCAACCAAAATAAGTGTGTTTAAAGTCAAGTCTGTGCCTGAAAGTGGTCAAAATTGAAGCTTCTGAGTAAGCAAAACTCTGTAAAAACTGGCAATTTTGGTCACTGTGAGGGTTTAAAAATTGGTTATTCAACATGAGGCACGATCCAATTGACATTTTGAGTCACTTTTGGTACAGTCCAAAAAATCAATTTTCTGATGAAAAACGATGACCGCGGATATGTCGAACGTTCCCAAAATGGTCAATTTTGATGTCATTTTAACATTTAATCTTTTGACCGCAAATTACTGTTGGATGTGAATTATTACTTTTTCAACTAAAATAAGTGTGTTTAAAGTAATTTCTGTGCCTGAAATTGGTCAAAATTGAAGCTTCCGAATAAGCAGAACTCTGTAAAAATGGCAATTTTTGTCACTATGATGGTTTAAAAAGTGGTTATTCAACATGAGGCCCGATCCAATTGACATTTTGAGTCACTTTTGGTACATTCCAAAAAATCATTTTCTGATGAAAAACGATGACCGCGGATATGTTGAACGTTCCCAAAATGGTCAATTTTGATGAAATTTTAACATTTAATCTTTTGTCCGTAAATTACTGTTGGATGTGAGTTATCACTTTTTCAACTAAAATAAGTGTGTTTATAGTAATTTCTGTGCCTGAAAGTGGTCAAAATTGAAGCTTCCGAGTAAGCAAAACTCTGAAAAAAAGGCAATTTTGGTCACTGTGAGGTTTTAAAAAGTGGTTATTCAACATGAGGCACGATCCAATTGACATTTTGAGTCACTTCTGGTACAGTCCAAAAAATCAATTTTCTGATGAAAAACGATGACCGCGAACATGTCGAACGTTCCCAAAATGGTCAATTTTGATGACATTTTAACATTTAATCTTTTGACTGTAAATTACTGTTGGATGTGAATTATTACTTTTTCAACTAAAAAAGGTATTTAATGTCATTTCTGTGCCTGAAAGTGGTCAAAATTGAAGCTTCCGAGTAAGCAAAACTCTGTAAAAATGGCAATTTTGGTCACTGTGAGAGTTTAAAAAGTGGTTATTCAACATGAGGCACGATCCAATTGACATTTTGAGTCACTTCTGGTACAGTCCAAAAAATCAATTTTCTGATGAAAAACGATGACCGCGAACATGTTGAACGTTCCCAAAATGGTCAATTTTGATGACATTTTAACATTTAATCTTTTGACTGTAAATTACTGTTGGATGTGAATTATTACTTTTTCAACTAAAATACTTGTGTTTAAAGTCATTTCTGTACCTGAAAGTGGTCAAAATTGAAGGTTCAGAGTAAGCAAAGCTCTGTAAAAATTGCAATTTTGGTCACTGTGAGGGTTTAAAAAGTAGTTATTCAACATGAGGCATGATCCAATTGACATTTTGAGTCACTTCTGGTACAGTCCAAAAAATCAATTTTCTGATGAAAAACGATGACCGCGAACATGTCGAACGTTCCCAAAATTGTCAATTTTGATGACATTTTAACATTTAATCTTTTAACCGTAAATTACTGTTGGATGTGAAATATTACTTTTTCAACTAAAATAAGTGTGTTTAAAGTAATTTCTGTGCCTGAAATTGGTCAAAATTGAAGCTTCCGAGTAAGCAGAACTCTGTAAAAATGGCAATTTTTGTCACTATGAGGGTTTAAAAAGTGGTTATTCAACATGAGGCACGATCCAATTGACATTTTGAGTCACTTTTGGTACAGTCCAAAAAATCAATTTTCCGTTGAAAAACGATGACCGCGGACATGTCGAACGTTCCCAAAATGGTCAATTTTGATGGAATTTTAACATTTAATCTTTTGACTCTAAATTACTGTTGGATGTGAATTATTACTTTTTCAACTAAAATACGTGTGTTTAAAGACATTTCTGTGCCTGAAAGTGGTCAAAATTGAAGCTTCTGAGTAAGCAAAACTTTGTAAAAATGGCAATTTTTGTCACTATGAGGGTTTAAAAAGTGGTGATTCAACATGAGGCCCGATCCAATTGACATTTTGAGTCACTTTTGGTACATTCCAAAAAATCATTTTCTGATGAAAAACGATGACCGCGGATATGTCAAACGTTCCCAAAATGGTCAATTTTGATGAAATTTTAACATTTAATCTTTTGTCCGTAAATTACTGTTGGATGTGAATTATCACTTTTTCAACTAAACTAAGTGTGTTTATAGTAATTTCTGTGCCTGAAAGTGGTCAAAATTGAAGCTTCCGAGTAAGCAAAACTCTGAAGAAAAGGCAATTTTGGTCACTGTGAGGGTTTAAAAAGTGGTTATTCAACATGAGGCACGATCCAATTGACATTTTGAATCATTTTTGGCACAGTCCAAAAAATCAATTTTCTGATGAAAAGCGATGACCGTGAACATGTCGAACGTTCCCAAAATGGTCAATTTTGATGACATTTTAACATTTAATCTTTTGACTCTAAATTACTGTTGGATGTTAATTATTACTTTTTCAACTAAAATACGTGTGTTTAAAGACATTTCTGTGCCTGAAAGTGGTCAAAATTGAAGCTTCTGAGTAAGCAAAACTTTGTAAAAATGGCAATTTTTGTCACTATGAGGGTTTAAAAAGTGGTTATTCAACATGAGGCCCGATCCAATTGACATTTTGAGTCACTTTTGGTACATTCCAAAAAATCTTTTTCTGATGAAAAACGATGACCGCGGATATGTCAAACGTTCCCAAAATGGTCAATTTTGATGAAATTTTAACATTGAATCTTTTGTCTGTAAATTACTGTTGGATGTGAATTATCACTTTTTCAACTAAAATAAGTGTGTTTATAGTAATTTCTGTGCCTGAAAGTGGTCAAAATTGAAGCTTCCGAGTAAGCAAAACTCTGAAAAAAAGGCAATTTTGGTCACTGTGAGGTTTTAAAAAGTGGTTATTCAACATGAGGCACGATCCAATTGACATTTTGAGTCACTTCTGGTACAGTCCAAAAAAATCAATTTTCTGATGAAAAACGATGACCGCGAACATGTCGAACGTTCCCAAAATGGTAAATTTTGATGACATTTTAACATTTAATCTTTTAACCGTAAATTACTGTTGGATGTGAAATATTACTTTTTCAACTAAAATAAGTGTGTTTAAAGTAATTTCTGTGCCTGAAATTGGTCAAAATTGAAGCTTCTGAGTAAGCAAAACTCTGAAAAAAAGGACATTTTGGTCACTGTGAGTGTTTAAAAAGTGGTTATTCAAAATGAGGCACGATCCAATTGACATTTTGAATCATTTTTGGTACAGTCCAAAAAATCTATTTTCTGATGAAAAGCGATGACCGTGAACATGTCGAACGTTCCCAAAATGGTCAATTTTGATGACATTTTAACATTTAATCTTTTGACTCTAAATTACTGTTGGATGTTAATTATTACTTTTTCAACTAAAATACGTGTGTTTAAAGACATTTCTGTGCCTGAAAGTGGTCAAAATTGAAGCTTCTGAGTAAGCAAAACTTTGTAAAAATGTCAATTTTTGTCAATATGAGGGTTTAAAAAGTGGTTATTCAACATGAGGCCCGATCCAATTGACATTTTGAGTCACTTTTGGTACATTCCAAAAAATCATTTTCTGATGAAAAACGATGACCGCGGATATGTCAAACTTTCCCAAAATGGTCAATTTTTATGACATTTTAACAGTTATTCTTTTGACTGTAAATACTGTTGGATGTGAATTATTACTTTTTCAACTAAAAAAGGTGTTTAAAGTCATTTCTGTACCTGAAAGTGGTCAAAATTGAAGGTTCCGAGTAAGCAAAGCTCTGAAAAAAAGGCAATTTTGGTGAAATTTTAACATTTAATCTTTTGTCTGTAAATTACTGTTGGATGTGAATTATTACTTTTTCAACTAAAATACATGTATTTAAAGTCATTTCTGTACCTGAAAGTGGTCAAAATTGTAAGCAAAGCTCTGTAAAAATGGCAATTTTTGTCCTATGAGGGTTTAAAAAGTTGTTATTCAGCATGAGGCACGATCCAATTGACATTTTGAGTCACTTTTGGTACAGTCCAAAAAATCAATTTTCTGTTGAAAAACGATGACCGCAGACATGTCGAACTTTCCCAAAATGGTCAATTTTTATGACATTTTAACAGTTATTCTTTTGACTGTAAATACTGTTGGATGTGAATTATTACTTTTTCAACTAAAAAAGGTGTTTAAAGTCATTTCTGTACCTGAAAGTGGTCAAAATTGAAGGTTCCGAGTAAGCAAAGCTCTGAAAAAAAGGCAATTTTGGTCACTGTGAGGGTTTAAAAAGTGGTTATTCAACATGAGGCCCGATCCAATTGACATTTTGAGTCACTTTTGGTACAGTCCAAAAAATCAATTTTCTGTTGAAAAACGATGACCGCAGACATGTCGAACTTTCCCAAAATGGTCAATTTTTATGACATTTTAACAGTTATTCTTTTGACTGTAAATACTGTTGGATGTGAATTATTACTTTTTCAACTAAAAAAGGTGTTTAATGTCATTTCTGTGCCTGAAAGTGGTCAAAATTGAAGCTTCAGAGTAAGCAAAACTCTGTAAAAATGGCAATTTTGGTCACTGTGAGAGTTTAAAAAGTGGTTATTCAACATGAGGCACGATCCAATTGACATTTTGAGTCACTTCTGGTACAGTCCAAAAAATCAATTTTCTGATGAAAAACGATGACCGCGAACATGTCGAACGTTCCGAAAATGGTCAATTTTGATGACATTTTAACATTTAATCTTTTGACTGTAAATTACTGTTGGATGTGAATTATTACTTTTTGAACAAAAATACTTGTATTTAAAGTCATTTCTGTACCTGAAAGTGGTCAAAATTGAAGGTTCCGAGTAAGCAAAGCTCTGTAAAAATTGCAATTTTTGTCACTATGAGGGTTTAAAAAGTTGTTATTCAACATGAGGCACGATCCAATTGACATTTTAAGTCACTTTTGGTACAGTCCACAAAAATCAATTTTCTGATGAAAAACGATGACCGCGGACATGTCGAACGTTCCCAAAATGGTCAATTTTGATGAAATTTTAACATATAATCTTTTGACTGTAAATTAGTGTTGGATGTGAATTATTACTTTTTCAACCAAAATAAGTGTGTTTAAAGTCAAGTCTGTGCCTGAAAGTGGTCAAAATTGAAGCTTCTGAGTAAGCAAAACTCTGTAAAAACTGGCAATTTTGGTCACTGTGAGGGTTTAAAAATTGGTTATTCAACATGAGGCACGATCCAATTGACATTTTGAGTCACTTTTGGTACAGTCCAAAAAATCAATTTTCTGATGAAAAACGATGACCGCGGATATGTCGAACGTTCCCAAAATGGTCAATTTTGATGTCATTTTAACATTTAATCTTTTGACCGCAAATTACTGTTGGATGTGAATTATTACTTTTTCAACTAAAATAAGTGTGTTTAAAGTAATTTCTGTGCCTGAAATTGGTCAAAATTGAAGCTTCCGAATAAGCAGAACTCTGTAAAAATGGCAATTTTTGTCACTATGATGGTTTAAAAAGTGGTTATTCAACATGAGGCCCGATCCAATTGACATTTTGAGTCACTTTTGGTACATTCCAAAAAATCATTTTCTGATGAAAAACGATGACCGCGGATATGTTGAACGTTCCCAAAATGGTCAATTTTGATGAAATTTTAACATTTAATCTTTTGTCCGTAAATTACTGTTGGATGTGAGTTATCACTTTTTCAACTAAAATAAGTGTGTTTATAGTAATTTCTGTGCCTGAAAGTGGTCAAAATTGAAGCTTCCGAGTAAGCAAAACTCTGAAAAAAAGGCAATTTTGGTCACTGTGAGGTTTTAAAAAGTGGTTATTCAACATAAGGCACGATCCAATTGACATTTTGAGTCACTTCTGGTACAGTCCAAAAAATCAATTTTCTGATGAAAAACGATGACCGCGAACATGTCGAACGTTCCCAAAATGGTCAATTTTGATGACATTTTAACATTTAATCTTTTGACTGTAAATTACTGTTGGATGTGAATTATTACTTTTTCAACTAAAAAAGGTATTTAATGTCATTTCTGTGCCTGAAAGTGGTCAAAATTGAAGCTTCCGAGTAAGCAAAACTCTGTAAAAATGGCAATTTTGGTCACTGTGAGAGTTTAAAAAGTGGTTATTCAACATGAGGCACGATCCAATTGACATTTTGAGTCACTTCTGGTACAGTCCAAAAAATCAATTTTCTGATGAAAAACGATGACCGCGAACATGTTGAACGTTCCCAAAATGGTCAATTTTGATGACATTTTAACATTTAATCTTTTGACTGTAAATTACTGTTGGATGTGAATTATTACTTTTTCAACTAAAATACTTGTGTTTAAAGTCATTTCTGTACCTGAAAGTGGTCAAAATTGAAGGTTCAGAGTAAGCAAAGCTCTGTAAAAATTGCAATTTTGGTCACTGTGAGGGTTTAAAAAGTAGTTATTCAACATGAGGCATGATCCAATTGACATTTTGAGTCACTTCTGGTACAGTCCAAAAAATCAATTTTCTGATGAAAAACGATGACCGCGAACATGTCGAACGTTCCCAAAATTGTCAATTTTGATGACATTTTAACATTTAATCTTTTAACCGTAAATTACTGTTGGATGTGAAATATTACTTTTTCAACTAAAATAAGTGTGTTTAAAGTAATTTCTGTGCCTGAAATTGGTCAAAATTGAAGCTTCCGAGTAAGCAGAACTCTGTAAAAATGGCAATTTTTGTCACTATGAGGGTTTAAAAAGTGGTTATTCAACATGAGGCACGATCCAATTGACATTTTGAGTCACTTTTGGTACAGTCCAAAAAATCAATTTTCCGTTGAAAAACGATGACCGCGGACATGTCGAACGTTCCCAAAATGGTCAATTTTGATGGAATTTTAACATTTAATCTTTTGACTCTAAATTACTGTTGGATGTGAATTATTACTTTTTCAACTAAAATACGTGTGTTTAAAGACATTTCTGTGCCTGAAAGTGGTCAAAATTGAAGCTTCTGAGTAAGCAAAACTTTGTAAAAATGGCAATTTTTGTCACTATGAGGGTTTAAAAAGTGGTGATTCAACATGAGGCCCGATCCAATTGACATTTTGAGTCACTTTTGGTACATTCCAAAAAATCATTTTCTGATGAAAAACGATGACCGCGGATATGTCAAACGTTCCCAAAATGGTCAATTTTGATGAAATTTTAACATTTAATCTTTTGTCCGTAAATTACTGTTGGATGTGAATTATCACTTTTTCAACTAAACTAAGTGTGTTTATAGTAATTTCTGTGCCTGAAAGTGGTCAAAATTGAAGCTTCCGAGTAAGCAAAACTCTGAAGAAAAGGCAATTTTGGTCACTGTGAGGGTTTAAAAAGTGGTTATTCAACATGAGGCACGATCCAATTGACATTTTGAATCATTTTTGGCACAGTCCAAAAAATCAATTTTCTGATGAAAAGCGATGACCGTGAACATGTCGAACGTTCCCAAAATGGTCAATTTTGATGACATTTTAACATTTAATCTTTTGACTCTAAATTACTGTTGGATGTTAATTATTACTTTTTCAACTAAAATACGTGTGTTTAAAGACATTTCTGTGCCTGAAAGTGGTCAAAATTGAAGCTTCTGAGTAAGCAAAACTTTGTAAAAATGGCAATTTTTGTCACTATGAGGGTTTAAAAAGTGGTTATTCAACATGAGGCCCGATCCAATTGACATTTTGAGTCACTTTTGGTACATTCCAAAAAATCTTTTTCTGATGAAAAACGATGACCGCGGATATGTCAAACGTTCCCAAAATGGTCAATTTTGATGAAATTTTAACATTGAATCTTTTGTCTGTAAATTACTGTTGGATGTGAATTATCACTTTTTCAACTAAAATAAGTGTGTTTATAGTAATTTCTGTGCCTGAAAGTGGTCAAAATTGAAGCTTCCGAGTAAGCAAAACTCTGAAAAAAAGGCAATTTTGGTCACTGTGAGGTTTTAAAAAGTGGTTATTCAACATGAGGCACGATCCAATTGACATTTTGAGTCACTTCTGGTACAGTCCAAAAAAATCAATTTTCTGATGAAAAACGATGACCGCGAACATGTCGAACGTTCCCAAAATGGTAAATTTTGATGACATTTTAACATTTAATCTTTTAACCGTAAATTACTGTTGGATGTGAAATATTACTTTTTCAACTAAAATAAGTGTGTTTAAAGTAATTTCTGTGCCTGAAATTGGTCAAAATTGAAGCTTCTGAGTAAGCAAAACTCTGAAAAAAAGGACATTTTGGTCACTGTGAGTGTTTAAAAAGTGGTTATTCAAAATGAGGCACGATCCAATTGACATTTTGAATCATTTTTGGTACAGTCCAAAAAATCTATTTTCTGATGAAAAGCGATGACCGTGAACATGTCGAACGTTCCCAAAATGGTCAATTTTGATGACATTTTAACATTTAATCTTTTGACTCTAAATTACTGTTGGATGTTAATTATTACTTTTTCAACTAAAATACGTGTGTTTAAAGACATTTCTGTGCCTGAAAGTGGTCAAAATTGAAGCTTCTGAGTAAGCAAAACTTTGTAAAAATGTCAATTTTTGTCAATATGAGGGTTTAAAAAGTGGTTATTCAACATGAGGCCCGATCCAATTGACATTTTGAGTCACTTTTGGTACATTCCAAAAAATCATTTTCTGATGAAAAACGATGACCGCGGATATGTCAAACTTTCCCAAAATGGTCAATTTTTATGACATTTTAACAGTTATTCTTTTGACTGTAAATACTGTTGGATGTGAATTATTACTTTTTCAACTAAAAAAGGTGTTTAAAGTCATTTCTGTACCTGAAAGTGGTCAAAATTGAAGGTTCCGAGTAAGCAAAGCTCTGAAAAAAAGGCAATTTTGGTGAAATTTTAACATTTAATCTTTTGTCTGTAAATTACTGTTGGATGTGAATTATTACTTTTTCAACTAAAATACATGTATTTAAAGTCATTTCTGTACCTGAAAGTGGTCAAAATTGTAAGCAAAGCTCTGTAAAAATGGCAATTTTTGTCCTATGAGGGTTTAAAAAGTTGTTATTCAGCATGAGGCACGATCCAATTGACATTTTGAGTCACTTTTGGTACAGTCCAAAAAATCAATTTTCTGTTGAAAAACGATGACCGCAGACATGTCGAACTTTCCCAAAATGGTCAATTTTTATGACATTTTAACAGTTATTCTTTTGACTGTAAATACTGTTGGATGTGAATTATTACTTTTTCAACTAAAAAAGGTGTTTAAAGTCATTTCTGTACCTGAAAGTGGTCAAAATTGAAGGTTCCGAGTAAGCAAAGCTCTGAAAAAAAGGCAATTTTGGTCACTGTGAGGGTTTAAAAAGTGGTTATTCAACATGAGGCCCGATCCAATTGACATTTTGAGTCACTTTTGGTACAGTCCAAAAAATCAATTTTCTGATGAAAAACGATGACCGCGGACATGTCGAACGTTCCCAAAATGGTCAATTTTGATGAAATTTTAACATATAATCTTTTGACTGTAAATTAGTGTTGGATGTGAATTATTACTTTTTCAACCAAAATAAGTGTGTTTAAAGTCAATTCTGTGCCTGAAAGTGGTCAAAATTAAAGCTTCTGAGTAAGCAAAACTCTGTAAAAATGGCAATTTTGGTCACTGTGAGGGTTTAAAAATTGGTTATTCAACATGAGGCACGATCCAATTGACATTTTGAGTCACTTTTGGTACAGTCCAAAAAATCAATTTTCTGTTGATAAACGATGACCGCGGACATATCGAACGTTCCCAAAATGGTCAATTTTGATGAAATTTTAACATTGAATCTTTTGTCTGTAAATTACTGTTGGATGTGAATTATCACTTTTTCAACTAAAATAAGTGTGTTTATAGTAATTTCTGTGCCTGAAAGTGGTCAAAATTGAAGCTTCCGAGTAAGCAAAACTCTGAAAAAAAGGCAATTTTGGTCACTGTGAGGGTTTAAAAAGTGGTTATTCAACATGAGGCACGATCCAATTGACATTTTGAATCATTTTTGGTACAGTCCAAAAAATCAATCTTCTGATGAAAAACGATGACCGTGAACATGTCGAACGTTCCCAAAATGGTCAATTGTGATGACATTTTAACATTTAATCTTTTGACTGTAAATACTGTTGGATGTGAATTATTACTTTTTCAACTAAAATAAGTGTGTTTAAAGTAATTTCTGTGCCTGAAATTGGTCAAAACTGAAGCTTCCGAGTAAGCAGAACTCTGTAAAAATGGCAATTTTTGTCACTATGAGGGTTTAAAAAGTGGTTATTCAACATGAGGCACGATCCAATTGACATTTTGAGTCACTTTTGGTACAGTCCAAAAAATCAATTTTCTGTTGAAAAACGATGACCGCGGACATGTCGAACGTTCCCAAAATGGTCAATTTTTATGACATTTTAACATTTATTCTTTTGACTGTAAATACTGTTGGATGTGAATTATTACTTTTTCAACTAAAAAAGGTGTTTAAAGTCATTTCTGTACCTGAAAGTGGTCAAAATTGAAGGTTACGAGTAAGCAAAGCTCTGAAAAAAAGGCAATTTTGGTCACTGTGAGGGTTTAAAAAGTGGTTATTCAACATGAGGCACGATCCAATTGACATTTTGAGTCACTTTTGGTACAGTCCAAAAAATCAATTTTCTGATGAAAAACGATGACCGCGGACATGTCGAATGTTCCCAAAATGGTCAATTTTGATGACATTTTAACATATAATCTTTTGACTGTAAATTAGTGTTGGATGTGAATTATTACTTTTTCAACCAAAATAAGTGTGTTTAAAGTCAATTCTGTGCCTGAAAGTGGTCAAAATTAAAGCTTCTGAGTAAGCAAAACTCTGTAAAAATGGCAATTTTGGTCACTGTGAGGGTTTAAAAATTGGTTATTCAACATGAGGCACGATCCAATTGACATTTTGAGTCACTTTTGGTACAGTCCAAAAAATCAATTTTCTGTTGAAAAACGATGACCGCGGACATATCGAACGTTCCCAAAATGGTCAATTTTGATGGAATCTTAACATTTAATCTTTTGACTCTAAATTACTGTTGAATGTGAATTATTACTTTTTCAACTAAAATACGTGTGTTTAAAGACATTTCTGTGCCTGAAAGTGGTCAAAATTGAACCTTCTGAGTAAGCAAAACTTTGTAAAAATGGCAATTTTTGTCACTATGAGGGTATAAAAAGTGGTTATTCAACATGAGGCCTGATCCAATTGACATTTTGAGTCACTTTTGGTACATTCCAAAAAATCATTTTTTGATGAAAAACGATGACCGCGGATATGTCGAACGTTCCCAAAATGGTCAATTTTGATGTCATTTTAACATTTAATCTTTTGACCGCAAATTACTGTTGGATGTGAATTATTACTTTTTCAACTACAATACGTGTGTTTAAAGACATTTCTGTGCCTGAAAGTGGTCAAAATTGAAGCTTCTGAGTAAGCAAAACTCTGTAAAAATGGCAATTTTGGTCACTGTGAGAGTTTAAAAAGTGGTTATTCAACATGAGGCACGATCCAATTGACATTTTGAGTCACTTCTGGTACAGTCCACAAAAATCAATTTTCTGATGAAAAACGATGACCGCGGACATGTCGAACGTTCCCAAAATGGTCAATTTTGATGAAATTTTAACATATAATCTTTTGACTGTAAATTAGTGTTGGATGTGAATTATTACTTTTTCAACCAAAATAAGTGTGTTTAAAGTCAATTCTGTGCCTGAAAGTGGTCAAAATTGAAGCTTCTGAGTAAGCAAAACTCTGTAAAAATGGCAATTTTGGTCACTGTGAGGGTTTAAAAATTGGTTATTCAACATGAGGCACGATCCAATTGACATTTTGAGTCACTTTTGGTACAGTCCAAAAAATCAATTTTCTGATGAAAAACGATGACCGCGGATATGTCGAACGTTCCCAAAATGGTCAATTTTGATGAAAGTTTAACATTTAATCTTTTGTCCGTAAATTACTGTTGGATGTGAATTATCACTTTTTCAACTAAAATAAGTGTGTTTATAGTAATTTCTGTGCCTGAAAGTGGTCAAAATTGAAGCTTCCGAGTAAGCAAAACTCTGAAAAAAAGGCAATTTTGGTCACTGTGAGGGTTTAAAAAGTGGTTATTCAACATGAGGCACGATCCAATTGATATTTGAGTCACTTCTGGTACAGTCCAAAAAAATCAATTTTCTGATGAAAAACGATGACCGCGAACATGTCGAACGTTCCCAAAATGGTCAATTTTGATGTCATTTTAACATTTAATCTTTTGACCGCAAATTACTGTTGGATGTGAATTATTACTTTTTGAACAAAAATACTTGTATTTAAAGTCATTTCTGTACCTGAAAGTGGTCAAAATTGAAGGTTCCGAGTAAGCAAAGCTCTGTAAAAATTGCAATTTTTGTCACTATGAGGGTTTAAAAAGTTGTTATTCAACATGAGGCACGATCCAATTGACATTTTGAGTCACTTTTGGTACAGTCCACAAAAATCAATTTTCTGATGAAAAACGATGACCGCGGACATGTCGAACGTTCCCAAAATGGTCAATTTTGATGAAATTTTAACATATAATCTTTTGACTGTAAATTAGTGTTGGATGTGAATTATTACTTTTTCAACCAAAATAAGTGTGTTTAAAGTCAATTCTGTGCCTGAAAGTGGTCAAAATTGAAGCTTCTGAGTAAGCAAAACTCTGTAAAAATTGCAATTTTGGTCACTGTGAGGGTTTAAAAATTGGTTATTCAACATGAGGCACGATCCAATTGACATTTTGAGTCACTTTTGGTACAGTCCAAAAAATCAATTTTCTGATGAAAAACGATGACCGCGGATATGTCGAACGTTCCCAAAATGGTCAATTTTGATGAAAGTTTAACATTTAATCTTTTGTCCGTAAATTACTGTTGGATGTGAATTATCACTTTTTCAACTAAAATAAGTGTGTTTATAGTAATTTCTGTGCCTGAAAGTGGTCAAAATTGAAGCTTCCGAGTAAGCAAAACTCTGAAAAAAAGGCAATTTTGGTCACTGTGAGGGTTTAAAAAGTGGTTATTCAACATGAGGCACGATCCAATTGATATTTTGAGTCACTTCTGGTACAGTCCAAAAAAATCAATTTTCTGATGAAAAACGATGACCGCGAACATGTCGAACGTTCCCAAAATGGTCAATTTTGATGTCATTTTAACATTTAATCTTTTGACCGCAAATTACTGTTGGATGTGAATTATTACTTTTTCAACTAAAATAAGTGTGTTTAAAGTAATTTCTGTGCCTGAAATTGGTCAAAATTGAAGCTTCCGAATAAGCAGAACTCTGTAAAAATGGCAATTTTTGTCACTATGAGGGTTTAAAAAGTGGTTATTCAACATGAGGCCCGATCCAATTGACATTTTGAGTCACTTTTGGTACATTCCAAAAAATCATTTTCTGATGAAAAACGATGACCGCGGATATGTTGAACGTTCCCAAAATGGTCAATTTTGATGAAATTTTAACATTTAATCTTTTGTCCGTAAATTACTGTTGGATGTGAGTTATCACTTTTTCAACTAAAATAAGTGTGTTTATAGTAATTTCTGTGCCTGGAAGTGGTCAAAATTGAAGCTTCCGAGTAAGCAAAACTCTGAAAAAAAGGCAATTTTGGTCACTGTGAGGTTTTAAAAAGTGGTTATTCAACATGAGGCACGATCCAATTGACATTTTGAGTCACTTCTGGTACAGTCCAAAAAATCAATTTTCTGATGAAAAACGATGACCGCGAACATGTCGAACGTTCCCAAAATGGTCAATTTTGATGACATTTTAACATTTAATCTTTTGACTGTAAATACTGTTGGATGTGAATTATTACTTTTTCAACTAAAAAAGGTGTTTAATGTCATTTCTGTGCCTGAAAGTGGTCAAAATTGAAGCTTCAGAGTAAGCAAAACTCTGTAAAAATGGCAATTTTGGTCACTGTGAGAGTTTCAAAAGTGGTTATTCAACATGAGGCACGATCCAATTGACATTTTGAGTCACTTCTGGTACAGTCCAGAAAATCAATTTTCTGATGAAAAACGATGACCGCGAACATGTCGAACGTTCCCAAAATGGTCAATTTTGATGACATTTTAACATTTAATCTTTTGACTGTAAATTACTGTTGGATGTGAATTATTACTTTTTCAACTAAAATACTTGTGTTTAAAGTCATTTCTGTACCTGAAAGTGGTCAAAATTGAAGGTTCCGAGTAAGCAAAGCTCTGTAAAAATTGCAATTTTGGTCACTGTGAGGGTTTAAAAAGTAGTTATTCAACATGAGGCATGATCCAATTGACATTTTGAGTCACTTCTGGTACAGTCCAAAAAATCAATTTTCTGATGAAAAACGATGACCGCGAACATGTCGAACGTTCCCAAAATTGTCAATTTTGATGACATTTTAACATTTAATCTTTTAACCGTAAATTACTGTTGGATGTGAAATATTACTTTTTCAACTAAAATAAGTGTGTTTAAAGTAATTTCTGTGCCTGAAATTGGTCAAAATTGAAGCTTCCGAGTAAGCAGAACTCTGTAAAAATGGCAATTTTTGTCACTATGAGGGTTTAAAAAGTGGTTATTCAACATGAGGCACGATCCAATTGACATTTTGAGTCACTTTTGGTACAGTCCAAAAAATCAATTTTCTGTTGAAAAACGATGACCGCGGACATGTCGAACGTTCCCAAAATGGTCAATTTTGATGGAATTTTAACATTTAATCTTTTGACTCTAAATTACTGTTGGATGTGAATTATTACTTTTTCAACTAAAATATGTGTGTTTAAAGACATTTCTGTGCCTGAAAGTGGTCAAAATTGAAGCTTCTGAGTAAGCAAAACTTTGTAAAAATGGCAATTTTTGTCACTATGAGGGTTTAAAAAGTGGTGATTCAACATGAGGCCCGATCCAATTGACATTTTGAGTCACTTTTGGTACATTCCAAAAAATCATTTTCTGATGAAAAACGATGACCGCGGATATGTCAAACGTTCCCAAAATGGTCAATTTTGATGAAATTTTAACATTGAATCTTTTGTCTGTAAATTACTGTTGGATGTGAATTATCACTTTTTCAACTAAAATAAGTGTGTTTATAGTAATTTCTGTGCCTGAAAGTGGTCAAAATTGAAGCTTCCGAGTAAGCAGAACTCTGTAAAAATGGCAATTTTTGTCACTTTGAGGGTTTAAAAAGTGGTTATTCAACATGAGGCACGATCCAATTGACATTTTGAGTCACTTTTGGTACAGTCCAAAAAATCAATTTTCTGTTGAAAAACGATGACCGCGGACATGTCGAACGTTCCCAAAATGGTCAATTTTGATGACATTTTAACATTTAATCTTTTGACTGTAAATTACTGTTGGATGTGAATTATTACTTTTTCAACTAAAAAAGGTATTTAATGTCATTTCTGTGCCTGAAAGTGGTCAAAATTGAAGCTTCCGAGTAAGCAAAACTCTGTAAAAATGGCAATTTTGGTCACTGTGAGAGTTTAAAAAGTGGTTATTCAACATGAGGCACGATCCAATTGACATTTTGAGTCACTTCTGGTACAGTCCAAAAAATCAATTTTCTGATGAAAAACGATGACCGCGAACATGTTGAACGTTCCCAAAATGGTCAATTTTGATGACATTTTAACATTTAATCTTTTGACTGTAAATTACTGTTGGATGTGAATTATTACTTTTTCAACTAAAATACTTGTGTTTAAAGTCATTTCTGTACCTGAAAGTGGTCAAAATTGAAAGTTCAGAGTAAGCAAAGCTCTGTAAAAATTGCAATTTTGGTCACTGTGAGGGTTTAAAAAGTAGTTATTCAACATGAGGCATGATCCAATTGACATTTTGAGTCACTTCTGGTACAGTCCAAAAAATCAATTTTCTGATGAAAAACGATGACCGCGAACATGTCGAACGTTCCCAAAATTGTCAATTTTGATGACATTTTAACATTTAATCTTTTAACCGTAAATTACTGTTGGATGTGAAATATTACTTTTTCAACTAAAATAAGTGTGTTTAAAGTAATTTCTGTGCCTGAAATTGGTCAAAATTGAAGCTTCCGAGTAAGCAGAACTCTGTAAAAATGGCAATTTTTGTCACTATGAGGGTTTAAAAAGTGGTTATTCAACATGAGGCACGATCCAATTGACATTTTGAGTCACTTTTGGTACAGTCCAAAAAATCAATTTTCTGATGAAAAACGATGACCGCGGATATGTCGAACGTTCCCAAAATGGTCAATTTTGATGGAATTTTAACATTTAATCTTTTGTCTGTAAATTACTGTTGGATGTGAATTATTACTTTTTCAACTAAAATACTTGTATTTAAAGTCATTTCTGTACATGAAAGTGGTCAAAATTGAAGGTTCCGAGTAAGCAAAGCTCTGTAAAAATTGCAATTTTTGTCCTATGAGGGTTTAAAAAGTTGTTATTCAGCATGAGGCACGATCCAATTGACATTTTGAGTCACTTTTGGTACAGTCCAAAAAATCAATTTTCTGATGAAAAACGATGACCGCGGATATGTCAAACGTTCCCAAAATGGTCAATTTTGATGAAATTTTAACATTGAATCTTTTGTCTGTAAATTACTGTTGGATGTGAAATTATCACTTTTTCAACTAAAATAAGTGTGTTTATAGTAATTTCTGTGCCTGAAAGTGGTCAAAATTGAAGCTTCTGAGTAAGCAGAACTCTGTAAAAATGGCAATTTTTGTCACTTTGAGGGTTTAAAAAGTGGTTATTCAACATGAGGCACGATCCAATTGACATTTTGAGTCACTTTTGGTACAGTCCAAAAAATCAATTTTCTGTTGAAAAACGATGACCGCGGACATGTCGAACGTTCCCAAAATGGTCAATTTTGATGACATTTTAACATTTAATCTTTTGACTGTAAATTACTGTTGGATGTGAATTATTACTTTTTCAACTAAAAAAGGTATTTAATGTCATTTCTGTGCCTGAAAGTGGTCAAAATTGAAGCTTCAGAGTAAGCAAAACTCTGTAAAAATGGCAATTTTGGTCACTGTGAGAGTTTAAAAAGTGGTTATTCAACATGAGGCACGATCCAATTGACATTTTGAGTCACTTCTGGTACAGTCCAAAAAATCAATTTTCTGAT
Organism: Lissotriton vulgaris; assembly: GCF_964263255.1. NCBI lineage: Eukaryota > Metazoa > Chordata > Amphibia > Caudata > Salamandridae > Lissotriton > Lissotriton vulgaris. The sequence continues at coordinate 267,719 of NW_028250047.1, forward strand.
GAAAAACGATGACCGCGAACATGTTGAACGTTCCCAAAATGGTCAATTTTGATGACATTTTAACATTTAATCTTTTGACTGTAAATTACTGTTGGATGTGAATTATTACTTTTTCAACTAAAATACTTGTGTTTAAAGTCATTTCTGTACCTGAAAGAGGTCAAAATTGAAGGTTCAGAGTAAGCAAAGCTCTGTAAAAATTGCAATTTTGGTCACTGTGAGGGTTTAAAAAGTAGTTATTCAACATGAGGCATGATCCAATTGACATTTTGAGTCACTTCTGGTACAGTCCAAAAAATCAATTTTCTGATGAAAAACGATGACCGCGAACATGTCGAACGTTCCCAAAATTGTCAATTTTGATGACATTTTAACATTTAATCTTTTAACCGTAAATTACTGTTGGATGTGAAATATTACTTTTTCAACTAAAATAAGTGTGTTTAAAGTAATTTCTGTGCCTGAAATTGGTCAAAATTGAAGCTTCCGAGTAAGCAGAACTCTGTAAAAATGGCAATTTTTGTCACTATGAGGGTTTAAAAAGTGGTTATTCAACATGAGGCACGATCCAATTGACATTTTGAGTCACTTTTGGTACAGTCCAAAAAATCAATTTTCCGTTGAAAAACGATGACCGCGGACATGTCGAACGTTCCCAAAATGGTCAATTTTGATGGAATTTTAACATTTAATCTTTTGACTCTAAATTACTGTTGGATGTGAATTATTACTTTTTCAACTAAAATACGTGTGTTTAAAGACATTTCTGTGCCTGAAAGTGGTCAAAATTGAAGCTTCTGAGTAAGCAAAACTTTGTAAAAATGGCAATTTTTGTCACTATGAGGGTTTAAAAAGTGGTGATTCAACATGAGGCCCGATCCAATTGACATTTTGAGTCACTTTTGGTACATTCCAAAAAATCATTTTCTGATGAAAAACGATGACCGCGGATATGTCAAACGTTCCCAAAATGGTCAATTTTGATGAAATTTTAACATTTAATCTTTTGTCCGTAAATTACTGTTGGATGTGAATTATCACTTTTTCAACTAAACTAAGTGTGTTTATAGTAATTTCTGTGCCTGAAAGTGGTCAAAATTGAAGCTTCCGAGTAAGCAAAACTCTGAAAAAAAGGCAATTTTGGTCACTGTGAGGGTTTAAAAAGTGGTTATTCAACATGAGGCACGATCCAATTGACATTTTGAATCATTTTTGGCACAGTCCAAAAAATCAATTTTCTGATGAAAAGCGATGACCGTGAACATGTCGAACGTTCCCAAAATGGTCAATTTTGATGACATTTTAACATTTAATCTTTTGACTCTAAATTACTGTTGGATGTTAATTATTACTTTTTCAACTAAAATACGTGTGTTTAAAGACATTTCTGTGCCTGAAAGTGGTCAAAATTGAAGCTTCTGAGTAAGCAAAACTTTGTAAAAATGGCAATTTTTGTCACTATGAGGGTTTAAAAAGTGGTTATTCAACATGAGGCCCGATCCAATTGACATTTTGAGTCACTTTTGGTACATTCCAAAAAATCTTTTTCTGATGAAAAACGATGACCGCGGATATGTCAAACGTTCCCAAAATGGTCAATTTTGATGAAATTTTAACATTGAATCTTTTGTCTGTAAATTACTGTTGGATGTGAATTATCACTTTTTCAACTAAAATAAGTGTGTTTATAGTAATTTCTGTGCCTGAAAGTGGTCAAAATTGAAGCTTCCGAGTAAGCAAAACTCTGAAAAAAAGGCAATTTTGGTCACTGTGAGGTTTTAAAAAGTGGTTATTCAACATGAGGCACGATCCAATTGACATTTTGAGTCACTTCTGGTACAGTCCAAAAAAATCAATTTTCTGATGAAAAACGATGACCGCGAACATGTCGAACGTTCCCAAAATGGTCAATTTTGATGACATTTTAACATTTAATCTTTTAACCGTAAATTACTGTTGGATGTGAAATATTACTTTTTCAACTAAAATAAGTGTGTTTAAAGTAATTTCTGTGCCTGAAATTGGTCAAAATTGAAGCTTCTGAGTAAGCAAAACTCTGAAAAAAGGCAACTTTGGTCACTGTGAGTGTTTAAAAAGTGGTTATTCAACATGAGGCACGATCCAATTGACATTTTGAATCATTTTTGGTACAGTCCAAAAAATCAATTTTCTGATGAAAAGCGATGACCGTGAACATGTCGAACGTTCCCAAAATGGTCAATTTTGATGACATTTTAACATTTAATCTTTTGACTCTAAATTACTGTTGGATGTTAATTATTACTTTTTCAACTAAAATACGTGTGTTTAAAGACATTTCTGTGCCTGAAAGTGGTCAAAATTGAAGCTTCTGAGTAAGCAAAACTTTGTAAAAATGTCAATTTTTGTCAATATGAGGGTTTAAAAAGTGGTTATTCAACATGAGGCCCGATCCAATTGACATTTTGAGTCACTTTTGGTACATTCCAAAAAATCATTTTCTGATGAAAAACGATGACCGCGGATATGTCAAACTTTCCCAAAATGGTCAATTTTGACGAAATTTTAACATTTAATCTTTTGTCTGTAAATTACTGTTGGATGTGAATTATTACTTTTTCAACTAAAATACTTGTATTTAAAGTCATTTCTGTACCTGAAAGTGGTCAAAATTGTAAGCAAAGCTCTGTAAAAATGGCAATGTTTGTCCTATGAGGGTTTAAAAAGTTGTTATTCAGCATGAGGCACGATCCAATTGACATTTTGAGTCACTTTTGGTACAGTCCAAAAAATCAATTTTCTGTTGAAAAACGATGACCGCAGACATGTCGAACGTTCCCAAAATGGTCAATTTTTATGACATTTTAACAATTATTCTTTTGACTGTAAATACTGTTGGATGTGAATTATTACTTTTTCAACTAAAAAAGGTGTTTAAAGTCATTTCTGTACCTGAAAGTGGTCAAAATTGAAGGTTCCGAGTAAGCAAAGCTCTGAAAAAAAGGCAATTTTGGTCACTGTGAGGGTTTAAAAAGTGGTTATTCAACATGAGGCCCGATCCAATTGACATTTTGAGTCACTTTTGGTACAGTCCAAAAAATCAATTTTCTGATGAAAAACGATGACCGCGGACATGTCGAACGTTCCCAAAATGGTCAATTTTGATGAAATTTTAACATATAATCTTTTGACTGTAAATTAGTGTTGGATGTGAATTATTACTTTTTCAACCAAAATAAGTGTGTTTAAAGTCAATTCTGTGCCTGAAAGTGGTCAAAATTAAAGCTTCTGAGTAAGCAAAACTCTGTAAAAATGGCAATTTTGGTCACTGTGAGGGTTTAAAAATTGGTTATTCAACATGAGGCACGAATCCAATTGACATTTTGAGTCACTTTTGGTACAGTCCAAAAAATCAATTTTCTGTTGAAAAACGATGACCGCGGACATATCGAACGTTCCCAAAATGGTCAATTTTGATGGAATCTTAACATTTAATCTTTTGACTCTAAATTACTGTTGGATGTGAATTATTACTTTTTCAACTAAAATACGTGTGTTTAAAGATATTCCTGTGCCTGAAAGTGGTCAAAATTGAAGCTTCTGAGTAAGCAAAACTTTGTAAAAATGGCAATTTTTGTCACTATGAGGGTATAAAAAGTGGTTATTCAACATGAGGCCTGATCCAATTGACATTTTGAGTCACTTTTGGTACATTCCAAAAAATCATTTTTTGATGAAAAACGATGACCGCGGATATGTCGAACGTTCCCAAAATGGTCAATTTTGATGTCATTTTAACATTTAATCTTTTGACCGCAAATTACTGTTGGATGTGAATTATTACTTTTTCAACTACAATACGTGTGTTTAAAGACATTTCTGTGCCTGAAAGTGGTCAAAATTGAAGCTTCTGAGTAAGCAAAACTCTGTAAAAATGGCAATTTTGGTCACTGTGAGAGTTTCAAAAGTGGTTATTCAACATGAAGCACGATCCAATTGACATTTTGAGTCACTTCAGGTACAGTCCAAAAAATCAATTTTCTGATGAAAAACGATGACCGCGAACATGTCGAACGTTCCCAAAATGGTCAATTTTGATGACATTTTAACATTTAATCTTTTGACTGTAAATTACTGTTGGATGTGAATTATTACTTTTTCAACTAAAATACTTGTATTTAAAGTCATTTCTGTACCTGAAAGTGGTCAAAATTGAAGGTTCCGAGTAAGCAAAGCTCTGTAAAAATTGCAATTTTTGTCACTATGAGGGTTTAAAAAGTTGTTATTCAACATGAGGCACGATCCAATTGACATTTTGAGTCACTTTTGGTACAGTCCAAAAAATCAATTTTCTGATGAAAAACGATGACCGCGGACATGTCGAACGTTCCCAAAATGGTCAATTTTGATGAAATTTTAACATATAATCTTTTGATTGTAAATACTGTTGGATGTAAATTATTACTTTTTCAACTAAAAAAGGTATTTAATGTCATTTCTGTGCCTGAAAGTGTTCAAAATTGAAGCTTCCGAGTAAGCAAAACTCTGTAAAAATGGCAATTTTGGTCACTGTGAGAGTTTAAAAAGTGGTTATTCAACATGAGGCACGATCCAATTGACATTTTGAGTCACTTCTGGTACAGTCCCAAAAAATCAATTTTCTGATGAAAAACGATGACCGCGAACATGTCGAACGTTCCGAAAATGGTCAATTTTGATGACATTTTAACATTTAATCTTTTGACTGTAAATTACTGTTGGATGTGAATTATTACTTTTTCAACTAAAATACTTGTATTTAAAGTCATTTCTGTACCTGAAAGTGGTCAAAATTGAAGGTTCCGAGTAAGCAAAGCTCTGTAAAAATTGCAATTTTTGTCACTATGAGGGTTTAAAAAGTTGTTATTCAACATGAGGCACGATCCAATTGACATTTTGAGTCACTTTTGGTACAGTCCACAAAAATCAATTTTCTGATGAAAAACGATGACCGCGGACATGTCGAACGTTCCCAAAATGGTCAATTTTGATGAAATTTTAACATATAATCTTTTGACTGTAAATTAGTGTTGGATGTGAATTATTACTTTTTCAACCAAAACAAGTGTGTTTAAAGTCAATTCTGTGCCTGAAAGTGGTCAAAATTGAAGCTTCTGAGTAAGCAAAACTCTGTAAAAATGGCAATTTTGGTCACTGTGAGGGTTTAAAAATTGGTTATTCAACATGAGGCACGATCCAATTGACATTTTGAGTCACTTTTGGTACAGTCCAAAAAATCAATTTTCTGTTGAAAAACGATGGCCGCGGACATATCGAACGTTCCCAAAATGGTCAATTTTGATGGATCCTTAACATTTAATCTTTTGACTCTAAATTACTGTTGGATGTGAATTATTACTTTTTCAACTAAAATACGTGTGTTTAAAGACATTTCTGTGCCTGAAAGTGGTCAAAATTGAAGCTTCTTAGTAAGCAAAACTTTGTAAAAATGGCAATTTTTGTCACTATGAGGGTATAAAAAGTGGTTATTCAACACGAGGCCTGATCCAATTGACATTTTGAGTCACTTTTGGTACATTCCAAAAAATCATTTTTTGATGAAAAACGATGACCGCGGATATGTCGAACGTTCCCAAAATGGTCAATTTTGATGTCATTTTAACATTTAATCTTTTGACCGCAAATTACTGTTGGATGTGAATTATTACTTTTTCAACTAAAATAAGTGTGTTTAAAGTAATTTCTGTGCCTGAAATTGGTCAAAATTGAAGCTTCCGAGTAAGCAGTACTCTGTAAAAATGGCAATTTTTGTCACTATGAGGGTTTAAAAAGTGGTTATTCAACATGAGGCCCGATCCAATTGACATTTTGAGTCACTTTTGGTACATTCCAAAAAATCATTTTCTGATGAAAAACGATGACCGCGGATATGTCGAACGTTCCCAAAATGGTCAATTTTGATGAAATTTTAACATTTAATCTTTTGTCCGTAAATTACTGTTGGATGTGAATTATCACTTTTTCAACTAAAATAAGTGTGTTTATAGTAATTTCTGTGCCTGAAAGTGGTCAAAATTGAAGCTTCCGAGTAAGCAAAACTCTGAAAAAAAGGCAATTTTGGTCACTGTGAGGTTTTAAAAAGTGGTTATTCAACATGAGGCACGATCCAATTGACATTTTGAGTCACTTCTGGTACAGTCCAAAAAATCAATTTTCTGATGAAAAACGATGACCGCGGATATGTCGAATGTTCCCAAAATGGTCAATTTTGATGTCATTTTAACATTTAATCTTTTGACCGCAAATTACTGTTGGATGTGAATTATTACTTTTTCAACTAAAATAAGTGTGTTTAAAGTAATTTCTGTGCCTGAAATTAGTCAAAATTGAAGCTTCCGAGTAAGCAGTACTCTGTAAAAATGGCAATTTTTGTCACTATGAGGGTTTAAAAAGTGGTTATTCAACATGAGGCCCGATCCAATTGACATTTTGAGTCACTTTTGGTACATTCCAAAAAATCATTTTCTGATGAAAAACGATGACCGCGGATATGTCGAACGTTCCCAAAATGGTCAATTTTGATGAAATTTTAACATTTAATCTTTTGTCCGTAAATTACTGTTGGATGTGAATTATCACTTTTTCAACTAAAATAAGTGTGTTTATAGTAATTTCTGTGCCTGAAAGTGGTCAAAATTGAAGCTTCCGAGTAAGCAAAACTCTGAAAAAAAGGCAATTTTGGTCACTGTGAGGTTTTAAAAAGTGGTTATTCAACATGAGGCACGATCCAATTGACATTTTGAGTCACTTCTGGTACAGTCCAAAAAATCAATTTTCTGATGAAAAACGATGACCGCGAACATGTCGAACGTTCCCAAAATGGTCAATTTTGATGACATTTTAACATTTAATCTTTTGACTGTAAATACTGTTGGATGTGAATTATTACTTTTTCAACTAAAAAAGGTGTTTAATGTCATTTCTGTGCCTGAAAGTGGTCAAAATTGAAGCTTCAGAGTAAGCAAAACTCTGTAAAAATGGCAATTTTGGTCACTGTGAGAGTTTCAAAAGTGGTTATTCAACATGAGGCACGATCCAATTGACATTTTGAGTCACTTCTGGTACAGTCCAGAAAATCAATTTTCTGATGAAAAACGATGACCGCGAACATGTTGAACGTTCCCAAAATGGTCAATTTTGATGACATTTTAATATTTAATCTTTTGACTGTAAATTACTGTTGGATGTGAATTATTACTTTTTCAACTAAAATACTTGTATTTAAAGTCATTTCTGTACCTGAAAGTGGTCAAAATTGAAGGTTCCGAGTAAGCAAAGCTCTGTAAAAATTGCAATTTTTGTCACTATGAGGGTTTAAAAAGTTGTTATTCAACATGAGGCACGATCCAATTGACATTTTGAGTCACTTTTGGTACAGTCCAAAAAATCAATTTTCTGATGAAAAACGATGACCGCGGACATGTCGAACGTTCCCAAAATGGTCAATTTTGATGAAATTTTAACATATAATCTTTTGACTGTAAATTACTGTTGGATGTGAATTATTACTTTTTCAACTAAAATACTTGTATTTAAAGTCATTTCTGTACCTGAAAGTGGTCAAAATTGAAGGTTCCGAGTAAGCAAAGCTCTGTAAAAATTGCAATTTTTGTCACTGTGAGAGTTTAAAAAGTGGTTATTCAACACGAGGCACGATCCAATTGACATTTTGAGTCACTTCTGGTACAGTCCAAAAAATCAATTTTCTGATGAAAAACGATGACCGCTAACATGTTGAACGTTCCCAAAATGGTCAATTTTGATGACATTTTAACATTTAATCTTTTGACTGTAAATTACTGTTGGATGTGAATTATTACTTTTTCAACTAAAATACTTGTGTTTAAAGTCATTTCTGTACCTGAAAGTGGTCAAAATTGAAGGTTCCGAGTAAACAAAGCTCTGTAAAAATTGCAATTTTGGTCACTGTGAGGGTTTAAAAAGTAGTTATTCAACATGAGGCATGATCCAATTGACATTTTGAGTCACTTCTGGTACAGTCCAAAAAATCAATTTTCAGATGAATAACGATGACCGCGAACATGTCGAACGTTCCCAAAATGGTCAATTTTGATGACATTTTAACATTTAATCTTTTAACCGTAAATTACTGTTGGATGTGAATTATTACTTTTTCAACTAAAATACTTGTATTTAAAGTCATTTCTGTACCTGAAAGTGGTCAAAATTGAAGGTTCCGAGTAAGCAAAGCTCTGTAAAAATTGCAATTTTTGTCCTATGAGGGTTTAAAAAGTTGTTATTCAGCATGAGGCACGATCCAATTGACATTTTGAGTCATTTTTGGTACAGTCCAAAAAATCAATCTTCTGATGAAAAACGATGACCGTGAACATGTCGAGCGTTCCCAAAATGGTCAATTGTGATGACATTTTAACATTTAATCTTTTGACTGTAAATACTGTTGGATGTGAATTATTACTTTTTCAACTAAAATAAGTGTGTTTAAAGTAATTTCTGTGCCTGAAATTGGTCAAAATTGAAGCTTCCGAGTAAGCAGAACTCTGTAAAAATGGCAATTTTTGTCACTATGAGGGTTTAAAAAGTGGTTATTCAACATGAGGCACGATCTAATTGACATTTTGAGTCACTTTTGGTACAGTCCAAAAAAATCAATTTTCTGTTGAAAAACGATGACCGCGGACATGTCGAACGTTTCCAAAATGGTCAATTTTTATGACATTTTAACATTTATTCTTTTGACTGTAAATACTGTTGGATGTGAATTATTACTTTTTCAACTAAAAAAGGTGTTTAAAGTCATTTCTGTACCTGAAAGTGGTCAAAATTGAAGGTTCCGAGTAAGCAAAGCTCTGACAAAAAAGGCAATTTTGGTCACTGTGAGGGTTTAAAAAGTGGTTATTCAACATGAGGCACGATCCAATTGACATTTTGAGTCACTTTTGGTACAGTCCAAAAAATCAATTTTCTGATGAAAAACGATGACCGCGGACATGTCGAATGTTCCCAAAATGGTCAATTTTGATGAAATTTTAACATATAATCTTTTGACTGTAAATTAGTGTTGGATGTGAATTATTACTTTTTCAACCAAAATAAGTGTGTTTAAAGTCAATTCTGTGCCTGAAAGTGGTCAAAATTGAAGCTTCTGAGTAAGCAAAACTGTAAAAATGGCAATTTTGGTCACTGTGAGGGTTTAAAAATTGGTTATTCAACATGAGGCACGATCCAATTGACATTTTGAGTCACTTTTGGTACAGTCCAAAAAATCAATTTTCTGTTGAAAAACGATGACCGCGGACATGTCGAACGTTCCCAAAATGGTCAATTTTGATGACATTTTAACATTTAATCTTTTGACTGTAAATTACTGTTGGATGTGAATTATTACTTTTTCAACTAAAAAAGGTATTTAATGTCATTTCTGTGCCTGAAAGTGGTCAAAATTGAAGCTTCCGATTAAGCAAAACTCTGTAAAAATGGCAATTTTGGTCACTGTGAGAGTTTAAAAAGTGGTTATTCAACATGAGGCACGATCCAATTGACATTTTGAGTCACTTCTGGTACAGTCCAAAAAATCAATTTTCTGATGAAAAACGATGACCGCGAACATGTTGAACGTTCCCAAAATGGTCAATTTTGATGACATTTTAACATTTAATCTTTTGACTGTAAATTACTGTTGGATGTGAATTATTACTTTTTCAACTAAAATACTTGTGTTTAAAGTCATTTCTGTACCTGAAAGTGGTCAAAATTGAAGGTTCAGAGTAAGCAAAGCTCTGTAAAAATTGCAATTTTGGTCACTGTGAGGGTTTAAAAAGTAGTTATTAAACATGAGGCATGATCCAATTGACATTTTGAGTCACTTCTGGTACAGTCCAAAAAATCAATTTTCTGATGAAAAACGATGACCGCGAACATGTCGAACGTTCCCAAAATTGTCAATTTTGATGACATTTTAACATTTAATCTTTTAACCGTAAATTACTGTTGGATGTGAAATATTACTTTTTCAACTAAAATAAGTGTGTTTAAAGTAATTTCTGTGCCTGAAATTGGTCAAAATTGAAGCTTCCGAGTAAGCAGAACTCTGTAAAAATGGCAATTTTTGTCACTATGAGGGTTTAAAAAGTGGTTATTCAACATGAGGCACGATCCAATTGACATTTTGAGTCACTTTTGGTACAGTCCAAAAAATCAATTTTCCGTTGAAAAACGATGACCGCGGACATGTCGAACGTTCCCAAAATGGTCAATTTTGATGGAATTTTAACATTTAATCTTTTGACTCTAAATTACTGTTGGATGTGAATTATTACTTTTTCAACTAAAATACGTGTGTTTAAAGACATTTCTGTGCCTGAAAGTGGTCAAAATTGAAGCTTCTGAGTAAGCAAAACTTTGTAAAAATGGCAATTTTTGTCACTATGAGGGTTTAAAAAGTGGTGATTCAACATGAGGCCCGATCCAATTGACATTTTGAGTCACTTTTGGTACATTCCAAAAAATCATTTTCTGATGAAAAACGATGACCGCGGATATGTCAAACGTTCCCAAAATGGTCAATTTTGATGAAATTTTAACATTTAATCTTTTGTCCGTAAATTACTGTTGGATGTGAATTATCACTTTTTCAACTAAACTAAGTGTGTTTATAGTAATTTCTGTGCCTGAAAGTGGTCAAAATTGAAGCTTCCGAGTAAGCAAAACTCTGAAAAAAAGGCAATTTTGGTCACTGTGAGGGTTTAAAAAGTGGTTATTCAACATGAGGCACGATCCAATTGACATTTTGAATCATTTTTGGCACAGTCCAAAAAATCAATTTTCTGATGAAAAGCGATGACCGTGAACATGTCGAACGTTCCCAAAATGGTCAATTTTGATGACATTTTAACATTTAATCTTTTGACTCTAAATTACTGTTGGATGTTAATTATTACTTTTTCAACTAAAATACGTGTGTTTAAAGACATTTCTGTGCCTGAAAGTGGTCAAAATTGAAGCTTCTGAGTAAGCAAAACTTTGTAAAAATGGCAATTTTTGTCACTATGAGGGTTTAAAAAGTGGTTATTCAACATGAGGCCCGATCCAATTGACATTTTGAGTCACTTTTGGTACATTCCAAAAAATCTTTTTCTGATGAAAAACGATGACCGCGGATATGTCAAACGTTCCCAAAATGGTCAATTTTGATGAAATTTTAACATTGAATCTTTTGTCTGTAAATTACTGTTGGATGTGAATTATCACTTTTTCAACTAAAATAAGTGTGTTTATAGTAATTTCTGTGCCTGAAAGTGGTCAAAATTGAAGCTTCCGAGTAAGCAAAACTCTGAAAAAAAGGCAATTTTGGTCACTGTGAGGTTTTAAAAAGTGGTTATTCAACATGAGGCACGATCCAATTGACATTTTGAGTCACTTCTGGTACAGTCCAAAAAAATCAATTTTCTGATGAAAAACGATGACCGCGAACATGTCGAACGTTCCCAAAATGGTCAATTTTGATGACATTTTAACATTTAATCTTTTAACCGTAAATTACTGTTGGATGTGAAATATTACTTTTTCAACTAAAATAAGTGTGTTTAAAGTAATTTCTGTGCCTGAAATTGGTCAAAATTGAAGCTTCTGAGTAAGCAAAACTCTGAAAAAAAGGCAATTTTGGTCACTGTGAGTGTTTAAAAAGTGGTTATTCAACATGAGGCACGATCCAATTGACATTTTGAATCATTTTTGGTACAGTCCAAAAAATCAATTTTCTGAAGAAAAGCGATGACCGTGAACATGTCGAACTTTCCCAAAATGGTCAATTTTGATGACATTTTAACATTTAATCTTTTGACTCTAAATTACTGTTGGATGTTAATTATTACTTTTTCAACTAAAATACGTGTGTTTAAAGACATTTCTGTGCCTGAAAGTGGTCAAAATTGAAGCTTCTGAGTAAGCAAAACTTTGTAAAAATGTCAATTTTTGTCAATATGAGGGTTTAAAAAGTGGTTATTCAACATGAGGCCCGATCCAATTGACATTTTGAGTCACTTTTGGTACATTCCAAAAAATCATTTTCTGATGAAAAACGATGACCGCGGATATGTCAAACTTTCCCAAAATGGTCAATTTTGATGAAATTTTAACATTTAATCTTTTGTCTGTAAATTACTGTTGGGTGTGAATTATTACTTTTTCAACTAAAATACTTGTATTTAAAGTCATTTCTGTACCTGAAAGTGGTCAAAATTGTAAGCAAAGCTCTGTAAAAATGGCAATTTTTGTCCTATGAGGGTTTAAAAAGTTGTTATTCAGCATGAGGCACGATCCAATTGACATTTTGAGTCACTTTTGGTACAGTCCAAAAAATCAATTTTCTGTTGAAAAACGATGACCGCAGACATGTCGAACGTTCCCAAAATGGTCAATTTTTATGACATTTTAACAATTATTCTTTTGACTGTAAATACTGTTGGATGTGAATTATTACTTTTTCAACTAAAAAAGGTGTTTAAAGTCATTTCTGTACCTGAAAGTGGTCAAAATTGAAGGTTCCGAGTAAGCAAAGCTCTGAAAAAAAGGCAATTTTGGTCACTGTGAGGGTTTAAAAAGTGGTTATTGAACATGAGGCGCGATCCAATTGACATTTTGAGTCACTTTTGGTACAGTCCAAAAAATCAATTTTCTGATGAAAAACGATGACCGCGGACATGTCGAACGTTCCCAAAATGGTCAATTTTGATGAAATTTTAACATATAATCTTTTGACTGTAAATTAGTGTTGGATGTGAATTATTACTTTTTCAACCAAAATAAGTGTGTTTAAAGTCAATTCTGTGCCTGAAAGTGGTCAAAATTAAAGCTTCTGAGTAAGCAAAACTCTGTAAAAATGGCAATTTTGGTCACTGTGAGGGTTTAAAAATTGGTTATTCAACATGAGGCACGATCCAATTGACATTTTGAGTCACTTTTGGTACAGTCCAAAAAATCAATTTTCTGTTGAAAAACGATGACCGCGGACATATCGAACGTTCCCAAAATGGTCAATTTTGATGGAATCTTAACATTTAATCTTTTGACTCTAAATTACTGTTGGATGTGAATTATTACTTTTTCAACTAAAATACGTGTGTTTAAAGACATTTCTGTGCCTGAAAGTGGTCAAAATTGAAGCTTCTGAGTAAGCAAAACTTTGTAAAAATGGCAATTTTTGTCACTATGAGGGTATAAAAAGTGGTTATTCAACATGAGGCCTGATCCAATTGACATTTTGAGTCACTTTTGGTACATTCCAAAAAATCATTTTTTGATGAAAAACGATGACCGCGGATATGTCGAACGTTCCCAAAATGGTCAATTTTGATGTCATTTTAACATTTAATCTTTTGACCGCAAATTACTGTTGGATGTGAATTATTACTTTTTCAACTACAATACGTGTGTTTAAAGACATTTCTGTGCCTGAAAGTGGTCAAAATTGAAGCTTCTGAGTAAGCAAAACTCTGTAAAAATGGCAATTTTGGTCACTGTGAGAGTTTCAAAAGTGGTTATTCAACATGAAGCACGATCCAATTGACATTTTGAGTCACTTCTGGTACAGTCCAAAAAATCAATTTTCTGATGAAAAACGATGACCGCGAACATGTCGAACGTTCCCAAAATGGTCAATTTTGATGACATTTTAACATTTAATCTTTTGACTGTAAATTACTGTTGGATGTGAATTATTACTTTTTCAACTAAAATACTTGTATTTAAAGTCATTTCTGTACCTGAAAGTGGTCAAAATTGAAGGTTCCGAGTAAGCAAAGCTCTGTAAAAATTGCAATTTTTGTCACTATGAGGGTTTAAAAAGTTGTTATTCAACATGAGGCACGATCCAATTGACATTTTGAGTCACTTTTGGTACAGTCCAAAAAATCAATTTTCTGATGAAAAACGATGACCGCGGACATGTCGAACGTTCCCAAAATGGTCAATTTTGATGAAATTTTAACATATAATCTTTTGACTGTAAATACTGTTGGATGTAAATTATTACTTTTTCAACTAAAAAAGGTATTTAATGTCATTTCTGTGCCTGAAAGTGTTCAAAATTGAAGCTTCCGAGTAAGCAAAACTCTGTAAAAATGGCAATTTTGGTCACTGTGAGAGTTTAAAAAGTGGTTATTCAACATGAGGCACGATCCAATTGACATTTTGAGTCACTTCTGGTACAGTCCAAAAAAATCAATTTTCTGATGAAAAACGATGACCGCGAACATGTCGAACGTTCCGAAAATGGTTAATTTTGATGACATTTTAACATTTAATCTTTTGACTGTAAATTACTGTTGGATGTGAATTATTACTTTTTCAACTAAAATACTTGTATTTAAAGTCATTTCTGTACCTGAAAGTGGTCAAAATTGAAGGTTCCGAGTAAGCAAAGCTCTGTAAAAATTGCAATTTTTGTCACTATGAGGGTTTAAAAAGTTGTTATTCAACATGAGGCACGATCCAATTGACATTTTGAGTCACTTTTGGTACAGTCCACAAAAATCAATTTTCTGATGAAAAACGATGACCGCGGACATGTCGAACGTTCCCAAAATGGTCAATTTTGATGAAATTTTAACATATAATCTTTTGACTGTAAATTAGTGTTGGATGTGAATTATTACTTTTTCAACCAAAACAAGTGTGTTTAAAGTCAATTCTGTGCCTGAAAGTGGTCAAAATTGAAGCTTCTGAGTAAGCAAAACTCTGTAAAAATGGCAATTTTGGTCACTGTGAGGGTTTAAAAATTGGTTATTCAACATGAGGCACGATCCAATTGACATTTTGAGTCACTTTTGGTACAGTCCAAAAAATCAATTTTCTGTTGAAAAACGATGGCCGCGGACATATCGAACGTTCCCAAAATGGTCAATTTTGATGGAATCTTAACATTTAATCTTTTGACTCTAAATTACTGTTGGATGTGAATTATTACTTTTTCAACTAAAATACGTGTGTTTAAAGACATTTCTGTGCCTGAAAGTGGTCAAAATTGAAGCTTCTTAGTAAGCAAAACTTTGTAAAAATGGCAATTTTTGTCACTATGAGGGTATAAAAAGTGGTTATTCAACACGAGGCCTGATCCAATTGACATTTTGAGTCACTTTTGGTACATTCCAAAAAATCATTTTCTGATGAAAAACGATGACCGCGGATATGTCGAACGTTCCCAAAATGGTCAATTTTGATGAAATTTTAACATTTAATCTTTTGTCCGTAAATTACTGTTGGATGTGAATTATCACTTTTTCAACTAAAATAAGTGTGTTTATAGTAATTTCTGTGCCTGAAAGTGGTCAAAATTGAAGCTTCCGAGTAAGCAAAACTCTGAAAAAAAGGCAATTTTGGTCACTGTGAGGTTTTAAAAAGTGGTTATTCAACATGAGGCACGATCCAATTGACATTTTGAGTCACTTCTGGTACAGTCCAAAAAATCAATTTTCTGATGAAAAACGATGACCGCGAACATGTCGAACGTTCCCAAAATGGTCAATTTTGATGACATTTTAACATTTAATCTTTTGACTGTAAATACTGTTGGATGTGAATTATTACTTTTTCAACTAAAAAAGGTGTTTAATGTCATTTCTGTGCCTGAAAGTGGTCAAAATTGAAGCTTCAGAGTAAGCAAAACTCTGTAAAAATGGCAATTTTGGTCACTGTGAGAGTTTCAAAAGTGGTTATTCAACATGAGGCACGATCCAATTGACATTTTGAGTCACTTCTGGTACAGTCCAGAAAATCAATTTTCTGATGAAAAACGATGACCGCGAACATGTTGAACGTTCCCAAAATGGTCAATTTTGATGACATTTTAATATTTTATCTTTTGACTGTAAATTACTGTTGGATGTGAATTATTACTTTTTCAACTAAAATACTTGTATTTAAAGTCATTTCTGTACCTGAAAGTGGTCAAAATTGAAGGTTCCGAGAAAGCAAAGCTCTGTAAAAATTGCAATTTTTGTCACTGTGAGAGTTTAAAAAGTGGTTATTCAACACGAGGCACGATCCAATTGACATTTTGAGTCACTTCTGGTACAGTCCAAAAAATCAATTTTCTGATGAAAAACGATGACCGCGAACATGTTGAACGTTCCCAAAATGGTCAATTTTGATGACATTTTAACATTTAATCTTTTGACTGTAAATTACTGTTGGATGTGAATTATTACTTTTTCAACTAAAATACTTGTGTTTAAAGTCATTTCTGTACCTGAAAGTGGTCAAAATTGAAGGTTCCGAGTAAGCAAAGCTCTGTAAAAATTGCAATTTTGGTCACTGTGAGGGTTTAAAAAGTAGTTATTCAACATGAGGCATGATCCAATTGACATTTTGAGTCACTTCTGGTACAGTCCAAAAAATCAATTTTCTGATGAATAACGATGGCCGCGAACATGTCGAACGTTCCCAAAATGGTCAATTTTGATGACATTTTAACATTTAATCTTTTAACCGTAAATTACTGTTGGATGTGAATTATTACTTTTTCAACTAAAATACTTGTATTTAAAGTCATTTCTGTACCTGAAAGTGGTCAAAATTGAAGGTTCCGAGTAAGCAAAGCTCTGTAAAAATTGCAATTTTTGTCACTATGAGGGTTTAAAAAGTTGTTATTCAACATGAGGCACGATCCAATTGACATTTTGAGTCACTTTTGGTACAGTCCAAAAAATCAATTTTCTGATGAAAAACGATGACCGCGAACATGTCGAACGTTCCCAAAATGGTCAATTTTGATGAAATTTTAACATATAATCTTTTGACTGTAAATACTGTTGGATGTAATTTATTACTTTTTCAACTAAAAAAGGTATTTAATGTCATTTCTATGCCTGAAAGTGGTCAAAATTGAAGCTTCCGAGTAAGCAAAGCTCTGTAAAAATTGCAATTTTCGTCACTATGAGGGTTTAAAAAGTTGTTATTCAACATGAGGAACGATCCAATTGACATTTAGAGTCACTTTTGGTACAGTCCAAAAAATCAATTTTCTGATGAAAAACGATGACCGCGGACATGTCGAACGTTCCCAAAATGGTCAATTTTGATGAAATTTTAACATATAATCTTTTGACTGTAAATTAGTGTTGGATGTGAATTATTACTTTTTCAACCAAAATAAGTGTGTTTAAAGTCAATTCTGTGCCTGAAAGTGGTCAAAATTGAAGCTTCTGAGTAAGCAAAACTCTGTAAAAATGGCAATTTTGGTCACTGTGAGGGTTTAAAAATTGGTTATTCAACATGAGGCAAGATCCAATTGACATTTTGAGTCACTTTTGGTACAGTCCAAAAAATCAATTTTCTGTTGAAAAACGATGACCGCGGACATATCGAACGTTCCCAAAATGGTCAATTTTGATGGAATCTTAACATTTAATCTTTTGACTCTAAATTACTGTTGGATGTGAATTATTACTTTTTCAACTAAAATACGTGTGTTTAAAGACATTTCTGTGCCTGAAAGTGGTCAAAATTGAAGCTTCTGAGTAAGCAAAACTTTGTAAAAATGGCAATTTTTGTCACTATGAGGGTATAAAAAGTGGTTATTCAACATGAGGCCTGATCCAATTGACATTTTGAGTCACTTTTGGTACATTCCAAAAAATCATTTTTTGATGAAAAACGATGACCGCGGATATGTCGAACGTTCCCAAAATGGTCAATTTTGATGAAATTTTAACATTTAATCTTTTGTCCGTAAATTACTGTTGGATGTGAATTATCACTTTTTCAACTAAAAAAAGTGTGTTTATAGTAATTTCTGTGCCTGAAAGTGGTCAAAATTGAAGCTTCCGAGTAAGCAAAACTCTGAAAAAAAGGCAATTTTAGTCACTGTGAGGTTTTAAAAAGTGGTTATTCAACATGAGGCACGATCCAATTGACATTTTGAGTCACTTCTGGTACAGTCCAAAAATCAATTTTCTGATGAAAAACGATGACCGCGAACATGTCGAACGTTCCCAAAATGGTCAATTTTGATGACATTTTAACATTTAATCTTTTGACTGTAAATACTGTTGGATGTGAATTATTACTTTTTCAACTAAAAAAGGTGTTTAATGTCATTTCTGTGCCTGAAAGTGGTCAAAATTGAAGCTTCAGAGTAAGCAAAACTCAGTAAAAATGGCAATTTTCGTCACTGTGAGAGTTTCAAAAGTGGTTATTCAACATGAGGCACGATCCAATTGACATTTTGAGTCACTTCTGGTACAGTCCAGAAAATCAATTTTCTGATGAAAAACGATGACCGCGAACATGTCGAACGTTCCCAAAATGGTCAATTTTGATGACATTTTAACATTTAATCTTTTAACCGTAAATTACTGTTGGATGTGAAATATTACTTTTTCAACTAAAATAAGTGTGTTTAAAGTAATTTCTGTGTCTGAAATTGGTCAAAATTGAAGCTTCCGAGTAAGCAGAACTCTGTAAAAATGGCAATTTTTGTCACTATGAGGGTTTAAAAAGTGGTTATTCAACATGAGGCACGATCCAATTGACATTTTGAGTCACTTCTGGTACAGTCCAAAAAATCAATTTTCTGATGAAAAACGATGACCGCGAACATGTCGAACGTTCCCAAAATGGTCAATTTTGATGACATTTTAACATTTAATCTTTTAACCGTAAATTACTGTTGGATGTGAAATATTACTTTTTCAACTAAAATAAGTGTGTTTAAAGTAATTTCTGTGCCTGAAATTGGTCAAAATTGAAGCTTCCGAGTAAGCAGAACTCTGTAAAAATGGCAATTTTTGTCACTATGAGGGTTTAAAAAGTGGTTATTCAACATGAGGCACGATCCAATTGACATTTTGAATCATTTTTGGTACAGTCCAAAAAATCAATTTTCTGATGAAAAGCGATGACCGTGAACATGTCGAACGTTCCCAAAATGGTCAATTTTGATGACATTTTAACATTTAATCTTTTGACTCTAAATTACTGTTGGATGTTAATTATTACTTTTTCAACTAAAATACGTGTGTTTAAAGACATTTCTGTGCCTGAAAGTGGTCAAAATTGAAGCTTCTGAGTAAGCAAAACTTTGTAAAAATGGCAATTTTTGTCACTATGAGGGTTTAAAAAGTGGTTATTCAACATGAGGCCCGATCCAATTGACATTTTGAGTCACTTTTGGTACATTCCAAAAAATCATTTTCTGATGAAAAACGATGACCGCGGATATGTCAAACGTTCCCAAAATGGTCAATTTTGATGAAATTTTAACATTTAATCTTTTGTCTGTAAATTACTGTTGGATGTGAATTATTACTTTTTCAACTAAAATACTTGTATTTAAAGTCATTTCTGTACCTGAAAGTGGTCAAAATTGAAGGTTCCAAGTAAGCAAAGCTCTGTAAAAATTGCAATTTTTGTCCTATGAGGGTTTAAAAAGTTGTTATTCAGCATGAGGCACGATCCAATTGACATTTTGAGTCACTTTTGGTACAGTCCAAAAAATCAATTTTCTGATGAAAAACGATGACCGCGGATAAGTCAAACATTCCCAAAATGGTCAATTTTGCTGAAATTTTAACATTTAATCTTTTGTCCGTAAATTACTGTTGGATGTGAATTATCACTTTTTCAACTAAAATAAGTGTGTTTATAGTAATTTCTGTGCCTGAAAGTGGTCAAAATTGAAGCTTCCGAGTAAGCAAAACTCTGAAAAAAAGGCAATTTTGGTCACTGTGAGGGTTTAAAAAGTGGTTATTCAACATGAGGCACGATCCAATTGACATTTTGAATCATTTTTGGTACAGTCCAAAAAGTCCATTTTCTGATGAAAAGCGATGACCGTGAACATGTCGAACGTTCCCAAAATGGTCAATTTTGATGACATTTTAACATTTAATCTTTTGACTGTAAATACTGTTGGATGTGAATTATTACTTTTTCAACTAAAATAAGTGTGTTTAAAGTAATTTCTGTGCCTGAAATTGGTCAAAATTGAAGCTTCCGAGTAAGCAGAACTCTGTAAAAATGGCAATTTTTGTCACTATGAGGGTTTAAAAAGTGGTTATTCAACATGAGGCACGATCTAATTGACATTTTGAGTCACTTTTGGTACAGTCCAAAAAATCAATTTTCTGTTGAAAAACGATGACCGCGGACATGTCGAACGTTTCCAAAATGGTCAATTTTTATGACATTTTAACATTTATTCTTTTGACTGTAAATACTGTTGGATGTGAATTATTACTTTTTCAACTAAAAAAGGTGTTTAAAGTCATTTCTGTACCTGAAAGTGGTCAAAATTGAAGGTTCCGAGTAAGCAAAGCTCTGACAAAAAAGGCAATTTTGGTCACTGTGAGGGTTTAAAAAGTGGTTATTCAACATGAGGCACGATCCAATTGACATTTTGAGTCACTTTTGGTACAGTCCAAAAAATCAATTTTCTGATGAAAAACGATGACCGCGGACATGTCGAATGTTCCCAAAATGGTCAATTTTGATGAAATTTTAACATATAATCTTTTGACTGTAAATTAGTGTTGGATGTGAATTATTACTTTTTCAACCAAAATAAGTGTGTTTAAAGTCAATTCTGTGCCTGAAAGTGGTCAAAATTAAAGCTTCAGAGTAAGCAAAACTCTGTAAAAATGGCAATTTTGGTCACTGTGAGGGTTTAAAAATTGGTTATTCAACATGAGGCACGATCCAATTGACATTTTGAGTCACTTTTGGTACAGTCCAAAAAATCAATTTTCTGTTGAAAAACGATGACCGCGGACATATCGAACGTTCCCAAAATGGTCAATTTTGATGGAATCTTAACATTTAATCTTTTGACTCTAAATTACTGTTGGATGTGAATTATTACTTTTTCAACTAAAATACGTGTGTTTAAAGACATTTCTGTGCCTGAAAGTGGTCAAAATTGAAACTTCTGAGTCAGCAAAACTTTGTAAAAATGGCAATTTTTGTCACTATGAGGGTATAAAAAGTGGTTATTCAACATGAGGCCTGATCCAATTGACATTTTGAGTCACTTTTGGTACATTCCAAAAAATCTTTTTTTGATGAAAAACGATGAACGCGGATATGTCGAACGTTCCCAAAATGGTCAATTTTTATGTCATTTTAACATTTAATCTTTTGACCGCAAATTACTGTTGGATGTGAATTATTACTTTTTCAACTAAAATACGTGTGTTTAAAGACATTTCTGTGCCTGAAAGTGGTCAAAATTGAAGCTTCTGAGTAAGCAAAACTCTGTAAAAATGGCAATTGTGGTCACTGTGAGAGTTTCAAAAGTGGTTATTCAACATGAAGCACGATCCAATTGACATTTTGAGTCACTTCTGGTACAGTCCAAAAAATCAATTTTCTGATGAAAAACGATGACCGCGAACATGTCGAACGTTCCCAAAATGGTCAATTTTGATGACATTTTAACATTTAATCTTTTGACTGTAAATTACTGTTGGATGTGAATTATTACTTTTTCAACTAAAATACTTGTATTTAAAGTCATTTCTGTACCTGAAAGTGGTCAAAATTGAAGGTTCCGAGTAAGCAAAGCTCTGTAAAAATTGCAATTTTTGTCACTATGAGGGTTTAAAAAGTTGTTATTCAACATGAGGCACGATCCAATTGACATTTTGAGTCACTTTTGGTACAGTCCAAAAAATCAATTTTCTGATGAAAAACGATGACCGCGAACATGTCGAACGTTCCCAAAATGGTCAATTTTGATGACATTTTAACATATAATCTTTTGACTGTAAATACTGTTGGATGTAAATTATTACTTTTTCAACTAAAAAAGGTATTTAATGTCATTTCTGTGCCTGAAAGTGGTCAAAATTGAAGCTTCCGAGTAAGCAAAGCTCTGTAAAAATTGCAATTTTCGTCACTATGAGGGTTTAAAAAGTTGTTATTCAACATGAGGCACGATCCAATTGACATTTAGAGTCACTTTTGGTACAGTCCAAAAAATCAATTTTCTGATGAAAAACGATGACCGCGGACATATCGAACGTTCCCAAAATGGTCAATTTTGATGGAATCTTAACATTTAATCTTTTGACTCTAAATTACTGTTGGATGTGAATTATTACTTTTTCAACTAAAATACGTGTGTTTAAAGACATTTCTGTGCCTGAAAGTGGTCAAAATTGAAGCTTCTGAGTAAGCAAAACTTTGTAAAAATGGCAATTTTTGTCACTATGAGGGTATAAAAAGTGGTTATTCAACATGAGGCCTGATCCAATTGACATTTTGAGTCACTTTTAGTACAGTCCAAAAAATCAATTTTCTGATGAAAAACGATGACCGCGAACATGTCGAACGTTCCCAAAATGGTCAATTTTGATGACATTTTAACATTTAATCTTTTGACTGTAAATACTGTTGGATGTGAATTATTACTTTTTCAACTAAAAAAGGTGTTTAATGTCATTTCTGTGCCTGAAAGTGGTCAAAATTGAAGCTTCAGAGTAAGCAAAACTCAGTAAAAATGGCAATTTTGGTCACTGTGAGAGTTTCAAAAGTGGTTATTCAACATGAGGCACGATCCAATTGACATTTTGAGTCACTTCTGGTACAGTCCAAAAAATCAATTTTCTGATGAAAAACGATGACCGCGAACATGTTGAACGTTCCCAAAATGGTCAATTTTGATGACATTTTAACATTTAATCTTTTGACTGTAAATTACTGTTGGATGTGAATTATTACTTTTTCAACTAAAATACTTGTGTTTAAAGTCATTTCTGTACCTGAAAGTGGTCAAAATTGAAGGTTCCGAGTAAGCAAAGCTCTGTAAAAATTGCAATTTTGGTCACTGTGAGGGTTTAAAAAGTAGTTATTCAACATGAGGCATGATCCAATTGACATTTTGAGTCACTTCTGGTACAGTCCAAAAAATCAATTTTCTGATGAAAAACGATGACCGCGAACATGTCGAACGTTCCCAAAATGGTCAATTTTGATGACATTTTAACATTTAATCTTTTAACCGTAAATTACTGTTGGATGTGAATTATTACTTTTTCAACTAAAATACTTGTATTTAAAGTCATTTCTGTACCTGAAAGTGGTCAAAATTGAAGGTTCCGAGTAAGCAAAGCTCTGTAAAAATTGCAATTTTTGTCCTATGAGGGTTTAAAAAGTTGTTATTCAGCATGAGGCACGATCCAATTGACATTTTGAGTCACTTTTGGTACAGTCCAAAAAATCAATTTTCTGATGAAAAACGATGACCGCGGATATGTCAAACGTTCCCAAAATGGTCAATTTTGCTGAAATTTTAACATTTAATCTTTTGACTGTAAATTAGTGTTGGATGTGAAATATTACTTTTCCAACCAAAATAAGTGTGTTTAAAGTCAATTCTGTGCCTGAAAGTGGTCAAAATTGAAGCTTCTGAGTAAGCAAAACTCTGTAAAAATGGCAATTTTGGTCACTGTGAGGGATTAAAAATTGGTTATTCAACATGAGGCACGATCCAATTGACATTTTGAGTCACTTTTGGTACAGTCCAAAAAATCAATTTTCTGTTGAAAAACGATGACCGCAGACATGTCGAACGTTCCCAAAATGGTCAATTTTGATGGAATCTTAACATTTAATCTTTTGACTCTAAATTACTGTTGGATGTGAATTATTACTTTTTCAACTAAAATACGTGTGTTTAAAGACATTTCTGTGCCTGAAAGTGGTCAAAATTGAAGCTTCTGAGTAAGCAAAACTTTGTAAAAATGGCAATTTTTGTCACTATGAGGGTTTAAAAAGTGGTTATTCAACATGAGGCCTGATCCAATTGACATTTTGAGTCACTTTTGGTACATTCCAAAAAATCATTTTTCGATGAAAAACGATGACCGCGGATATGTCGAACGTTCCCAAAATGGTCAATTTTGATGAAATTTTAACATTTAATCTTTTGTCCGTAAATTACTGTTGGATGTGAATTATCACTTTTTCAACTAAAATAAGTGTGTTTATTGTAATTTCTGTGCCTGAAAGTGGTCAAAATTGAAGCTTCCGAGTAAGAAAAACTCTGAAAAAAAGGCAATTTTGGTCACTGTGAGGGTTTAAAAAGTGGTTATTCAACATGAGGCACGATCCAATTGACATTTTGAGTCACTTCTGGTACAGTCCAAAAAATCAATTTTCTGATGAAAAACGATGACCGCGAACATGTCGAACGTTCCCAAAATGGTCAATTTTGATGACATTTTAACATTTAATCTTTTGACTATAAATACTGTTGGATGTGAATTATTACTTTTTTAACTAAAAAAGGTGTTTAATGTCATTTCTGTGCCTGAAAGTGGTCAAAATTGAATCTTCAGAGTAAGCAAAACTCTGTAAAAATGGCAATTTTGGTCACTGTGAGAGTTTCAAAAGTGGTTATTCAACATGAGGCACGATCCAATTGACATTTTGAGTCACTTCTGGTACAGTCCAAAAAATCAATTTTCTGATGAAAAACGATGACCGCGAACATGTCGAACGTTCCCAAAATGGTCAATTTTGATGAAATTTTAACATTTAATCTTTTGACTGTAAATTAGTGTTGGATGTGAAATATTACTTTTTCAACTAAAATAAGTGTGTTTAAAGTAATTTCTGTGCCTGAAATTGGTCAAAATTGAAGCTTCCGAGTAAGCAGAACTCTGTAAAAATGGCAATTTTTGTCACTATGAGGGTTTAAAAAGTGGTTATTCAACATGAGGCACGATCCAATTGACATTGTGAGTCACTTTTGGTACAGTCCAAAAAATCAATTTTCTGTTGAAAAACGATGACCGCGGACATGTCGAACGTTCCCAAAATGGTCAATTTTGATGGAATTTTAACATTTAATCTTTTGACTCTAAATTACTGTTGGATGTTAATTATTACTTTTTCAACTAAAATAGGTGTGTTTAAAGACATTTCTGTGCCTGAAAGTGGTCAAAATTGAAGCTACTGAGTAAGCAAAACTTTGTAAAAATGGCAATTTTTGTCACTATGAGGGTTTAAAAAGTGGTTATTCAACATGAGGCCCGATCCAATTGACATTTTGAGTCACTTTTGGTACATTCCAAAAAATCATTTTCTGATGAAAAACGATGACCGCGGATATGTCAAACGTTTCCAAAATGGTCAATTTTGATGAAATTTTAACATTTAATCTTTTGTCTGTAAATTACTGTTGGATGTGAATTATTACCTTTTCAACTAAAATACTTGTATTTAAAGTCATTTCTGTACCTGAAAGTGGTCAAAATTGAAGGTTCCGAGTAAGCAAAGCTCTGTAAAAATTGCAATTTTTGTCCTATGAGGGTTTAAAAAGTTGTTATTCAGCATGAGGCACGATCCAATTGACATTTTGGGTCACTTTTGGTACAGTCCAAAAAATCAATTTTCTGATGAAAAACGATGACCGCGGATATGTCAAACGTTCCCAAAATGGTCAATTTTGATGAAATTTTAACATTGAATCTTTTGTCTGTAAATTACTGTTGGAGGTGAATTATCACTTTTTCAACTAAAATAAGTGTGTTTATAGTAATTTCTGTGCCTGAAAGTGGTCAAAATTGAAGCTTCTGAGTAAGCAAAACTCTGAAAAAAAGGCAATTTTGGTCACTGTGAGGGTTTAAAAAGTGGTTATTCAACATGAGGCACGATCCAATTGACATTTTGAATCATTTTTGGTACAGTCCAAAAAATCAATCTTCTGATGAAAAACGATGACCGTGAACATGTCGAACGTTCCCAAAATGGTCAATTGTGATGACATTTTAACATTTAATCTTTTGACTGTAAATACTGTTGGATGTGAATTATTACTTTTTCAACTATAATAAGTGTGTTTAAAGTAATTTCTGTGCCTGAAATTGGTCAAAATTGAAGCTTCCGAGTAAGCAGAACTCTGTAAAAATGGCAATTTTTGTCACTATGAGGGTTTAAAAAGTGGTTATTCAACATGAGGCACGATCCAATTGACATTTTGAGTCACTTTTGGTACAGTCCAAAAAATCAATTTTCTGTTGAAAAACGATGACCGCGGACATGTCGAACGTTCCCAAAATGGTCAATTTTTATGACATTTTAACATTTATTCTTTTGACTGTAAATACTGTTGGATGTGAATTATTACTTTTTCAACTAAAAAAGGTGTTTAAAGTCATTTCTGTACCTGAAAGTGGTCAAAATTGAAGGTTCCGAGTAAGCAAAGCTCTGAAAAAAAGGCAATTTTTGTCACTATGAGGGTTTAAAAAGTGGTTATTCAACATGAGGCACGATCCAATTGACATTTTGAGTCCCTTTTGGTACAGTCCAAAAAATCTATTTTCTGTTGAAAAACGATGACCGCGGACATGTCGAACGTTCCCAAAATGGTCAATTTTGATGGAATTTTAACATTTAATCTTTTGACTCTAAATTACTGTTGGATGTGAATTATTACTTTTTCAACTAAAATACGTGTGTTTAAAGACATTTCTGTGCCTGAAAGTGGTCAAAATTGAAGCTTCTGAGTAAGCAAAACTTTGTAAAAATGGCACTTTTTGTCACTATGAGGGTTTAAAAAGTGGTGATTCAACATGAGGCCCGATCCAATTGACATTTTGAGTCACTTTTGGTACATTCCAAAAAATCATTTTCTGATGAAAAACGATGACCGCGGATATGTCAAACGTTCCCAAAATGGTCAATTTTGATGAAATTTTAACATTTAATCTTTTGTCCGTAAATTACTGTTGGATGTGAATTATCACTTTTTCAACTAAAATAAGTGTGTTTATAGTAATTTCTGTGCCTGAAAGTGGTCAAAATTGAAGCTTCAGAGTAAGCAAAACTCTGAAAAAAAGGCAATTTTGGTCACTGTGAGGGTTTAAAAAGTGGTTATTCAACATGAGGCACGATCCAATTGACATTTTGAATCATTTTTGGTACAGTCCTAAAAATCTATTTTCTGATGAAAAGCGATGACCGTGAACATGTCGAACGTTCCCAAAATGGTCAATTTTGATGACATTTTAACATTTAATCTTTTGACTCTAAATTACTGTTGGATGTTAATTATTACTTTTTCAACTAAAATACGTGTGTTTAAAGACATTTCTGTGCCTGAAAGTGGTCAAAATTGAAGCTTCTGAGTAAGCAAAACTTTGTAAAAATGGCAATTTTTGTCACTATGAGGGTTTAAAAAGTGGTTATTCAACATGAGGCCCGATCCAATTGACATTTTGAGTCACTTCTGGTACATTCCAAAAAATCTTTTTCTGATGAAAAACGATGACCGCGGATATGTCAAACGTTCCCAAAATGGTCAATTTTGATGAAATTTTAACATTTAATCTTTTGTCTGTAAATTACTGTTGGATGTGAATTATTACTTTTTCAACTAAAATACTTGTATTTAAAGTCATTTCTGTACCTGAAAGTGGTCAAAATTGAAGGTTCCGAGTAAGCAAAGCTCTGTAAAAATTGCAATTTTTGTCCTATGAGGGTTTAAAAAGTTGTTATTCAGCATGAGGCACGATCCAATT
The DNA here is from genome assembly GCF_964263255.1 of Lissotriton vulgaris. Taxonomy (NCBI): domain Eukaryota; kingdom Metazoa; phylum Chordata; class Amphibia; order Caudata; family Salamandridae; genus Lissotriton; species Lissotriton vulgaris. Next base: position 295,261 of record NW_028250047.1, read on the forward strand.
GACATTTTGAGTCACTTTTGGTACAGTCCAAAAAATCAATTTTCTGATGAAAAACGATGACCGCGGATATGTCAACGTTCCCAAAATGGTCAATTTTGATGAAATTTTAACATTGAATCTTTTGTCTGTAAATTACTGTTGGATGTGAATTATCACTTTTTCAACTAAAATAAGTGTGTTTATAGTAATTTCTGTGCCTGAAAGTGGTCAAAATTGAAGCTTCCGAGTAAGCAAAACTCTGAAAAAAAGGCAATTTTGGTCACTGTGAGGGTTTAAAAAGTGGTTATTCAACATGAGGCACGATCCAATTGACATTTTGAATCATTTTTGGTACAGTCCAAAAAATCAATCTTCTGATGAAAAACGATGACCGTGAACATGTCGAACGTTCCCAAAATGGTCAATTGTGATGACATTTTAACATTTAATCTTTTGACTGTAAATACTGTTGGATGTGAATTATTACTTTTTCAACTAAAATAAGTGTGTTTAAAGTAATTTCTGTGCCTGAAATTGGTCAAAATTGAAGCTTCCGAGTAAGCAGAACTCTGTAAAAATGGCAATTTTTTTCACTATGAGGGTTTAAAAAGTGGTTATTCAACATGAGGCACGATCCAATTGACATTTTGAGTCACTTTTGGTACAGTCCAAAAAATCAATTTTCTGTTGAAAAACGATGACCGCGGACATGTCGAACGTTTCCAAAATGGTCAATTTTTATGACATTTTAACATTTATTCTTTTGACTGTAAATACTGTTGGATGTCAATTATTACTTTTTCAACTAAAAAAGGTGTTTAAAGTCATTTCTGTAACTGAAAGTGGTCAAAATTGAAGGTTCCGAGTAAGCAAAGCTCTGAAAAAAAGGCAATTTTTGTCACTATGAGGGTTTAAAAAGTGGTTATTCAACATGAGGCACGATCCAATTGACATTTTGAGTCCCTTTTGGTACAGTCCAAAAAATCTATTTTCTGTTGAAAAACGATGACCGCGGACATGTCGAACGTTCCCAAAATGGTCAATTTTGATGGAATTTTAACATTTAATCTTTTGACTCTAAATTACTGTTGGATGTGAATTATTACTTTTTCAACTAAAATACGTGTGTTTAAAGACATTTCTGTGCCTGAAAGTGGTCAAAATTGAAGCTTCTGAGTAAGCAAAACTTTGTAAAAATGGCACTTTTTGTCACTATGAGGGTTTAAAAAGTGGTGATTCAACATGAGGCCCGATCCAATTGACATTTTGAGTCACTTTTGGTACATTCCAAAAAATCATTTTCTGATGAAAAACGATGACCGCGGATATGTCAAACGTTCCCAAAATGGTCAATTTTGATGAAATTTTAACATTTAATCTTTTGTCCGTAAATTACTGTTGGATGTGAATTATCACTTTTTCAACTAAAATAAGTGTGTTTATAGTAATTTCTGTGCCTGAAAGTGGTCAAAATTGAAGCTTCAGAGTAAGCAAAACTCTGAAAAAAAGGCAATTTTGGTCACTGTGAGGGTTTAAAAAGTGGTTATTCAACATGAGGCACGATCCAATTGACATTTTGAATCATTTTTGGTACAGTCCTAAAAATCTATTTTCTGATGAAAAGCGATGACCGTGAACATGTCGAACGTTCCCAAAATGGTCAATTTTGATGACATTTTAACATTTAATCTTTTGACTCTAAATTACTGTTGGATGTTAATTATTACTTTTTCAACTAAAATACGTGTGTTTAAAGACATTTCTGTGCCTGAAAGTGGTCAAAATTGAAGCTTCTGAGTAAGCAAAACTTTGTAAAAATGGCAATTTTTGTCACTATGAGGGTTTAAAAAGTGGTTATTCAACATGAGGCCCGATCCAATTGACATTTTGAGTCACTTTTGGTACATTCCAAAAAATCTTTTTCTGATGAAAAACGATGACCGCGGATATGTCAAACGTTCCCAAAATGGTCAATTTTGATGAAATTTTAACATTTAATCTTTTGTCTGTAAATTACTGTTGGATGTGAATTATTACTTTTTCAACTAAAATACTTGTATTTAAAGTCATTTCTGTACCTGAAAGTGGTCAAAATTGAAGGTTCCGAGTAAGCAAAGCTCTGTAAAAATTGCAATTTTTGTCCTATGAGGGTTTAAAAAGTTGTTATTCAGCATGAGGCACGATCCAATTGACATTTTGAGTCACTTTTGGTACAGTCCAAAAAATCAATTTTCTGATGAAAAACGATGACCGCGGATATGTCAACGTTCCCAAAATGGTCAATTTTGATGAAATTTTAACATTGAATCTTTTGTCTGTAAATTACTGTTGGATGTGAATTATCACTTTTTCAACTAAAATAAGTGTGTTTATAGTAATTTCTGTGCCTGAAAGTGGTCAAAATTGAAGCTTCCGAGTAAGCAAAACTCTGAAAAAAAGGCAATTTTGGTCACTGTGAGGGTTTAAAAAGTGGTTATTCAACATGAGGCACGATCCAATTGACATTTTGAATCATTTTTGGTACAGTCCAAAAAATCAATCTTCTGATGAAAAACGATGACCGTGAACATGTCGAACGTTCCCAAAATGGTCAATTGTGATGACATTTTAACATTTAATCTTTTGACTGTAAATACTGTTGGATGTGAATTATTACTTTTTCAACTAAAATAAGTGTGTTTAAAGTAATTTCTGTGCCTGAAATTGGTCAAAATTGAAGCTTCCGAGTAAGCAGAACTCTGTAAAAATGGCAATTTTTTTCACTATGAGGGTTTAAAAAGTGGTTATTCAACATGAGGCACGATCCAATTGACATTTTGAGTCACTTTTGGTACAGTCCAAAAAATCAATTTTCTGTTGAAAAACGATGACCGCGGACATGTCGAACGTTTCCAAAATGGTCAATTTTTATGACATTTTAACATTTATTCTTTTGACTGTAAATACTGTTGGATGTCAATTATTACTTTTTCAACTAAAAAAGGTGTTTAAAGTCATTTCTGTAACTGAAAGTGGTCAAAATTGAAGGTTCCGAGTAAGCAAAGCTCTGACAAAAAAGGCAATTTTGGTCACTGTGAGGGTTTAAAAAGTGGTTATTCAACATGAGGCACGATCCAATTGACATTTTGAGTCACTTTTGGTACAGTCCAAAAAATCAATTTTCTGATGAAAAACGATGACCGCGGACATGTCGAATGTTCCCAAAATGGTCAATTTTGATGAAATTTTAACATATAATCTTTTGACTGTAAATTAGTGTTGGATGTGAATTATTACTTTTTCAACCAAAATAAGTGTGTTTAAAGTCAATTCTGTGCCTGAAAGTGGTCAAAATTAAAGCTTCAGAGTAAGCAAAACTCTGTAAAAATGGCAATTTTGGTCACTGTGAGGGTTTAAAAATTGGTTATTCAACATGAGGCACGATCCAATTGACATTTTGAGTCACTTTTGGTACAGTCCAAAAAATCAATTTTCTGTTGAAAAACGATGACCGCGGACATATCGAACGTTCCCAAAATGGTCAATTTTGATGGAATCTTAACATTTTATCTTTTGACTCTAAATTACTGTTGGATGTGAATTATTACTTTTCCAACTAAAATACGTGTGTTTAAGGACATTTCTGTGCCTGAAAGTGGTCAAAATTGAAGCTTCTGAGTCAGCAACTTTGTAAAAATAGCAATTTTTGTCACTATGAGGGTATAAAAAGTGGTTATTCAACATGAGGCCTGATCCAATTGACATTTTGAGTCACTTTTGGTACATTCCAAAAAATCTTTTTTTGATGAAAAACGATGAACGCGGATATGTCGAACGTTCCCAAAATGGTCAATTTTTATGTCATTTTTACATTTAATCTTTTGACCGCAAATTACTGTTGGATGTGAATTATTACTTTTTCAACTAAAATACGTGTGTTTAAAGACATTTCTGTGCCTGAAAGTGGTCAAAATTGAAGCTTCTGAGTAAGCAAAACTCTGTAAAAATGGCAATTGTGGTCACTGTGAGAGTTTCAAAAGTGGTTATTCAACATGAAGCACGATCCAATTGACATTTTGAGTCACTTCTGGTACAGTCCAAAAAATCAATTTTCTGATGAAAAACGATGACCGTGAACATGTCGAACGTTCCCAAAATGGTCAATTTTGATGACATTTTAACATTTAATCTTTTGACTGTAAATTACTGTTGGATGTGAATTATTACTTTTTCAACTAAAATACTTGTATTTAAAGTCATTTCTGTACCTGAAAGTGGTCAAAATTGAAGGTTCCGAGTAAGCAAAGCTCTGTAAAAATTGAAATTTTTGTCACTATGAGGGTTTAAAAAGTTGTTATTCAACATGAGGCACGATCCAATTGACATTTTGAGTCACTTTTGGTACAGTCCAAAAAATCAATTTTCTGATGAAAAACGATGACCGCGAACATGTCGAACGTTCCCAAAATGGTCAATTTTGATGAAATTTTAACATATAATCTTTTGACTGTAAATACTGTTGGATGTAAATTATTACTTTTTCAACTAAAAAAGGTATTTAATGTCATTTCTATGCCTGAAAGTGGTCAAAATTGAAGCTTCCGAGTAAGCAAAGCTCTGTAAAAATTGCAATCTTCGTCACTATGAGGGTTTAAAAAGTTGTTATTCAACATGAGGCACGATCCAATTGACATTTAGAGTCACTTTTGGTACAGTCCAAAAAATCAATTTTCTGATGAAAAACGATGACCGCGGACATGTCGAACGTTCCCAAAATGGTCAATTTTGATGAAATTTTAACATATAATCTTTTGACTGTAAATTAGTGTTGGATGTGAATTATTACTTTTTCAACTAAAATACGTGTGTTTAAAGACATTTCTGTGCCTGAAAGTGGTCAAAATTGAAGCTTCTGAGTAAGCAAAACTTTGTAAAAATAGCAATTTTTGTCACTATGAGGGTATAAAAAGTGGTTATTCAACATGAGGCCTGATCCAATTGACATTTTGAGTCACTTTTGGTACATTCCAAAAAATCATTTTTTGATGAAAAACGATGACCGCGGATATGTCGAACGTTCCCAAAATGGTCAATTTTGATGAAATTTTAACATTTAATCTTTTGTCCGTAAATTACTGTTGGATGTGAATTATCACTTTTTCAACTAAAATAAGTGTGTTTATAGTAATTTCTGTGCCTGAAAGTGGTCAAAATTGAAGCTTCCGAGTAAGCAAAACTCTGAAAAAAAGGCAATTTTAGTCACTGTGAGGTTTTAAAAAGTGGTTATTCAACATGAGGCACGATCCAATTGACATTTTGAGTCACTTCTGGTACAGTCCAAAAAATCAATTTTCTGATGAAAAACGATGACCGCGAACATGTCGAACGTTCCCAAAATGGTCAATTTTGATGACATTTTAACATTTAATCTTTTGACTGTAAATACTGTTGGATGTGAATTATTACTTTTTCAACTAAAAAAGGTGTTTAATGTCATTTGTGTGCCTGAAAGTGGTCAAAATTGAAGCTTCAGAGTAAGCAAAACTCAGTAAAAATGGCAATTTTGGTCACTGTGAGAGTTTCAAAAGTGGTTATTCAACATGAGGCACGATCCAATTGACATTTTGAGTCACTTCTGGTACAGTCCAGAAAATCAATTTTCTGATGAAAAACGATGACCGCGAACATGTCGAACGTTCCCAAAATGGTCAATTTTGATGACATTTTAATATTTAATCTTTTGACTGTAAATTACTGTTGGTTGTGAATTATTACTTTTTCAACTAAAATACTTGTATTTAAAGTCATTTCTGTACCTGAAAGTGGTCAAAATTGAAGGTTCCGAGTAAGCAAAGCTCTGTAAAAATTGCAATTTTTGTCACTATGAGGGTTTAAAAAGTTGTTATTCAACATGAGGCACGATCCAATTGACATTTTGAGTCACTTTTGGTACAGTCTAAAAAATCAATTTTCTGATGAAAAACGATGACCGCGGACATGTCGAACGTTCCCAAAATGGTCAATTTTGATGAAATTTTAACATATAATCTTTTGACTTTAAATACTGTTGGATGTGAATTATTACTTTTTCAACTAAAAAAGGTATTTAATGTTATTTCTGTGCCTGAAAGTGGTCAAAACTGAAGCTTCCGAGTAAGCAAAACTCTGTAAAAATGGCAATTTTGGTCACTGTGAGAGTTTAAAAAGTGGTTATTCAACATGAGGCATGATCCAATTGACATTTTGAGTCACTTCTGGTACAGTCCAAAAAATCAATTTTCTGATGAAAAACGATGACCGCGAACATGTCGAACGTTCCCAAAATGGTCAATTTTGATGACATTTTAACATTTAATCTTTTAACCGTAAATTACTGTTGGATGTGAAATATTACTTTTTCAACTAAAATAAGTGTGTTTAAAGTAATTTCTGTGCCTGAAATTGGTCAAAAATGAAGCTTCCGAGTAAGCAGAACTCTGTAAAAATGGCAATTTTTGTCACTATGAGGGTTTAAAAAGTGGTTATTCAACATGAGGCACGATCCAATTGACATTTTGAATCATTTTTGGTACAGTCCAAAAAATCAATTTTCTGATGAAAAGCGATGACCGTGAACATGTCGAACGTTCCCAAAATGGTCAATTTTGATGACATTTTAACATTTAATCTTTTGACTCTAAATTACTGTTGGATGTTAATTATTACTTTTTCAACTAAAATACGTGTGTTTAAAGACATTTCTGTGCCTGAAAGTGGTCAAAATTGAAGCTTCTGAGTAAGCAAAACTTTGTAAAAATGGCAATTTTTGTCACTATGAGGGTTTAAAAAGTGGTTATTCAACATGAGGCCCGATCCAATTGACATTTTGAGTCACTTTTGGTACATTCCAAAAAATCATTTTCTGATGAAAAACGATGACCGCGGATATGTCAAACGTTCCCAAAATGGTCAATTTTGATGAAATTTTAACATTTAATCTTTTGTCTGTAAATTACTGTTGGATGTGAATTATTACTTTTTCAACTAAAATACTTGTATTTAAAGTCATTTCTGTACCTGAAAGTGGTCAAAATTGAAGGTTCCAAGTAAGCAAAGCTCTGTAAAAATTGCAATTTTTGTCCTATGAGGGTTTAAAAAGTTGTTATTCAGCATGAGGCACGATCCAATTGACATTTTGAGTCACTTTTGGTACAGTCCAAAAAATCAATTTTCTGATGAAAAACGATGACCGCGGATAAGTCAAACATTCCCAAAATGGTCAATTTTGCTGAAATTTTAACATTTAATCTTTTGTCCGTAAATTACTGTTGGATGTGAATTATCACTTTTTCAACTAAAATAAGTGTGTTTATAGTAATTTCTGTGCCTGAAAGTGGTCAAAATTGAAGCTTCCGAGTAAGCAAAACTCTGAAAAAAAGGCAATTTTGGTCACTGTGAGGGTTTAAAAAGTGGTTATTCAACATGAGGCACGATCCAATTGACATTTTGAATCATTTTTGGTACAGTCCAAAAAGTCCATTTTCTGATGAAAAGCGATGACCGTGAACATGTCGAACGTTGCCAAAATGGTCAATTTTGATGACATTTTAACATTTAATCTTTTGACTGTAAATACTGTTGGATGTGAATTATTACTTTTTCAACTAAAAAAGGTGTTTAATGTCATTTCTGTGCCTGAAAGTGGTCAAAATTGAAGCTCCCGAGTAAGCAAAACTCTGTAAAAATGGCAATTTTGGTCACTGTGAGAGTTTCAAAAGTGGGTATTCAACATGAGGCACGATCCAATTGACATTTTGAGTCACTTCTGGTACAGTCCAAAAAATCAATTTTCTGATGAAAAACGATGACCGCGAACATGTCGAACGTTCCCAAAATGGTCAATTTTGATGAAATTTTAACATTTAATCTTTTGACTGTAAATTAGTGTTGGATGTGAATTATTACTTTTCCAACCAAAATAAGTGTGTTTAAAGTCAATTCTGTGCCTGAAAGTGGTCAAAATTGAAGCTTCTGAGTAAGCAAAACTCTGTAAAAATGGCAATTTTGGTCACTGTGAGGGATTAAAAATTGGTTATTCAACATGAGGCACGATCCAATTGACATTTTGAGTCACTTTTGGTACAGTCCAAAAAATCTATTTTCTGTTGAAAAACGATGACCGCAGACATGTCGAACGTTCCCAAAATGGTCAATTTTGATGAAATTTTAACATTTAATCTTTTGTCCGTAAATTACTGTTGGATGTGAATTATCACTTTTTCAACTAAAATAAGTGTGTTTATTGTAATTTCTGTGCCTGAAAGTGGTCAAAATTGAAGCTTCCGAGTAAGCAAAACTCTGAAAAAAAGGCAATTTTGGTCACTGTGAGGGTTTAAAAAGTGGTTATTCAACATGAGGCACGATCCAATTGACATTTTGAGTCACTTCTGGTACAGTCCAAAAAAAATCAATTTTCTGATGAAAAACGATGACCGCGAACATGTCGAACGTTCCCAAAATGGTCAATTTTGATTTCATTTTAACATTTAATCTTTTGACTGTAAATTACTGTTGGATGTGAATTATTACTTTTTCAACTAAAATAAGTGTGTTTAAAGTAATTTCTGTGCCTGAAATTGGTCAAAATTGAAGCTTCCGAGTAAGCAGAACTCTGTAAAAATGGCAATTTTTGTCACTATGAGGGTTTAAAAAGTGGTTATTCAACATGAGGCACGATCCAATTGACATTGTGAGTCACTTTTGGTACAGTCCAAAAAATCAATTTTCTGTTGAAAAACGATGACCGCGGACATGTCGAACGTTCCCAAAATGGTCAATTTTGATGGAATTTTAACATTTAATCTTTTGACTCTAAATTACTGTTGGATGTTAATTATTACTTTTTCAACTAAAATACGTGTGTTTAAAGACATTTCTGTGCCTGAAAGTGGTCAAAATTGAAGCTACTGAGTAAGCAAAACTTTGTAAAAATGGCAATTTTTGTCACTATGAGGGTTTAAAAAGTGGTTATTCAACATGAGGCCCGATCCAATTGACATTTTGAGTCACTTTTGGTACATTCCAAAAAATCATTTTCTGATGAAAAACGATGACCGCGGATATGTCAAACGTTCCCAAAATGGTCAATTTTGATGAAATTTTAACATTTAATCTTTTGTCTGTAAATTACTGTTGGATGTGAATTATTACCTTTTCAACTAAAATACTTGTATTTAACGTCATTTCTGTACCTGAAAGTGGTCAAAATTGAAGGTTCCGAGTAAGCAAAGCTCTGTAAAAATTGCAATTTTTGTCCTATGAGGGTTTAAAAAGTTGTTATTCAGCATGAGGCACGATCCAATTGACATTTTGAGTCACTTTTGGTACAGTCCAAAAAATCAATTTTCTGATGAAAAACGATGACCGCGGATATGTCAAACGTTCCCAAAATGGTCAATTTTGATGAAATTTTAACATTGAATCTTTTGTCTGTAAATTACTGTTGGAGGTGAATTATCACTTTTTCAACTAAAATAAGTGTGTTTATAGTAATTTCTGTGCCTGAAAGTGGTCAAAATTGAAGCTTCTGAGTAAGCAAAACTCTGAAAAAAAGGCAATTTTGGTCACTGTGAGGGTTTAAAAAGTGGTTATTGAACATGAGGCACGATCCATTTGACATTTTGAGTCACTTCTGGTACAGTCCAAAAAATCAATTTTCTGATGAAAAACGATGACCGCGAACATGTTGAACGTTCCCAAAATGGTCAATTTTGATGACATTTTAACATTTAATCTTTTAACCGTAAATTACTGTTGGATGTGAAATATTACTTTTTCAACTAAAATACTTGTGTTTAAAGTCATTTCTGTACCTGAAAGTGGTCAAAATTGAAGGTTCTGAGTAAGCAAAGCTCTGTAAAAATTGCAATTTTGGTCACTGTGAGGGTTTAAAAAGTAGTTATTCAACATGAGGCATGATCCAATTGACATTTTGAGTCACTTCTGGTACAGTCCAAAAAAATCAATTTTCTGATGAAAAACGATGACCGCGAACATGTTGAACGTTCCCAAAATGGTCAATTTTGATGACATTTTAACATTTAATCTTTTGACTGTAAATTACTGTTGGATGTGAATTATTACTTTTTCAACTAAAATACTTGTGTTTAAAGTCATTTCTGTACCTGAAAGTGGTCAAAATTGAAGGTTCTGAGTAAGCAAAGCTCTGTAAAAATTGCAATTTTGGTCACTGTGAGGGTTTAAAAAGTAGTTATTCAACATGAGGCATGATCCAATTGACATTTTGAGTCACTTCTGGTACAGTCCAAAAAAATCAATTTTCTGATGAAAAACGATGACCGCGAACATGTCGAACGTTCCCAAAATGGTCAATTTTGATGACATTTTAACATTTAATCTTTTAACCGTAAATTACTGTTGGATGTGAAATATTACTTTTTCAACTAAAATAAGTGTGTTTAAAGTAATTTCTGTGCCTGAAATTGGTTAAAATTGAAGCTTCCGAGTAAGCAGAACTCTGTAAAAATGGCAATTTTTGTCACTATGAGGGTTTAAAAAGTGGTTATTCAACATGAGGCACGATCCAATTGACATTTTGAGTCACTTTTGGTACAGTCCAAAAAATCAATTTTCTGTTGAAAAACGATGACCGCGGACATGTCGAACGTTCCCAAAATGGTCAATTTTGATGGAATTTTAACATTTAATCTTTTGACTCTAAATTACTGTTGGATGTGAATTATTACTTTTTCAACTAAAATACGTGTGTTTAAAGACATTTCTGTGCCTGAAAGTGGTCAAAATTGAAGCTTCTGAGTAAGCAAAACTTTGTAAAAATGGCAATTTTTGTCACTATGAGGGTTTAAAAAGTGGTGATTCAACATGAGGCCCGATCCAATTGACATTTTGAGTCACTTTTGGTACATTCCAAAAAATCATTTTCTGATGAAAAACGATGACCGCGGATATGTCAAACGTTCCCAAAATGGTCAATTTTGATGAAATTTTAACATTTAATCTTTTGTCCGTAAATTACTGTTGGATGTGAATTATCACTTTTTCAACTAAACTAAGTGTGTTTATAGTAATTTCTGTGCCTGAAAGTGGTCAAAATTGAAGCTTCCGAGTAAGCAAAACTCTGAAAAAAAGGCAATTTTGGTCACTGTGAGGGTTTAAAAAGTGGTTATTCAACATGAGGCACGATCCAATTGACATTTTGAATCATTTTTGGCACAGTCCAAAAAATCAATTTTCTGATGAAAAGCGATGACCGTGAACATGTCGAACGTTCCCAAAATGGTCAATTTTGATGACATTTTAACATTTAATCTTTTGACTCTAAATTACTGTTGGATGTTAATTATTACTTTTTCAACTAAAATACGTGTGTTTAAAGACATTCTGTGCCTGAAAGTGGTCAAAATTGAAGCTTCTGAGTAAGCAAAACTTTGTAAAAATGGCAATTTTTGTCACTATGAGGGTTTAAAAAGTGGTTATTCAACATGAGGCCCGATGAAATTGACATTTTGAGTCACTTTTGGTACATTCCAAAAAATCATTTTCTGATGAAAAACGATGACCGCGGATATGTCAAACGTTCCCAAAATGGTCAATTTTGAAGAAATTTTAACATTTAATCTTTTGTCTGTAAATTACTGTTGGATGTGAATTATTACTTTTTCAACTAAAATACTTGTATTTAAAGTCATTTCTGTACCTGAAAGTGGTCAAAATTGAAGGTTCCGAGTAAGCAAAGCTCTCTAAAAATTGCAATTTTTGTCCTATGAGGGTTTAAAAAGTTGTTATTCAGCATGAGGCACGATCCAATTGACATTTTGAGTCACTTTTGGTACAGTCCAAAAAATCAATTTTCTGATGAAAAACGATGATATGTCAAACGTTCCCAAAATGGTCAATTTTGATGAAATTTTAACATTGAATCTTTTGTCTGTAAATTACTGTTGGATGTGAATTATCACTTTTTCAACTAAAATAAGTGTGTTTATAGTAATTTCTGTGCCTGAAAGTGGTCAAAATTGAAGCTTCCGAGTAAGCAGAACTCTGTAAAAATGGCAATTTTTGTCACTATGAGGGTTTAAAAAGTGGTTATTCAACATGAGGCATGATCCAATTGACATTTTGAGTCACTTTTGGTACAGTCCAAAAAATCAATTTTCTGTTGAAAAACGATGACCGCGGACATGTCGAACGTTCCCAAAATGGTCAATTTTGATGGAATTTTAACATTTAATCTTTTGACTAAATTACTGTTGGATGTGAATTATTACTTTTTCAACTAAAATACGTGTGTTTAAAGACATTTCTGTGCCTGAAAGTGGTCAAAATTGAAGCTTCTGAGTAAGCAAAACTTTGTAAAAATGGCAATTTTTGTCACTATGAGGGTTTAAAAAGTGGTGATTCAACATGAGGCCCGATCCAATTGACATTTTGAGTCACTTTTGGTACATTCCAAAAAATCATTTTCTGATGAAAAACGATGACCGCGGATATGTCAAACGTTCCCAAAATGGTCAATTTTGATGAAATTTTAACATTGAATCTTTTGTCTGTAAATTACTGTTGGATGTGAATTATCACTTTTTCAACTAAAATAAGTGTGTTTATAGTAATTTCTGTGCCTGAAAGTGGTCAAAATTGAAGCTTCCGAGTAAGCAAAACTCTGAAAAAAAGGCAATTTTGGTCACTGTGAGGGTTTAAAAAGTGGTTATTCAACATGAGGCACGATCCAATTGACATTTTGAATCATTTTTGGTACAGTCCAAAAAATCAATCTTCTGATGAAAAACGATGACCGTGAACATGTCGAACGTTCCCAAAATGGTCAATTGTGATGACATTTTAACATTTAATCTTTTGACTGTAAATACTGTTGGATGTGAATTATTACTTTTTCAACTAAAATAAGTGTGTTTATAGTAATTTCTGTGCCTGAAATTGGTCAAAATTGAAGCTTCGGAGTAAGCAGAACTCTGTAAAAATGGCAATTTTTGTCACTATGAGGGTTTAAAAAGTGGTTATTCAACATGAGGCACGATCCAATTGACATTTTGAGTCACTTTTGGTACAGTCCAAAAAATCAATTTTCTGTTGAAAAACGATGACCGCGGACATGTCGAACGTTCCCAAAATGGTCAATTTTTATGACATTTTAACATTTATTCTTTTGACTGTAAATACTGTTGGATGTGAATTATTACTTTTTCAACTAAAAAAGGTGTTTAAAGTCATTTCTGTACCTGAAAGTGGTCAAAATTGAAGGTTCCGAGTAAGCAAAGCTCTGAAAAAAAGGCAATTTTTGTCACTGTGAGGGTTTAAAAAGTGGTTATTCAACATGAGGCCCGATCCAATTGACATTTTGAGTCACTTTTGGTACAGTCCAAAAAATCAATTTTCTGATGAAAAACGATGACCGCGGACATGTCGAACGTTCCCAAAATGGTCAATTTTGATGACATTTTAACATTTAATCTTTTGACTGTAAATTAGTGTTGGATGTGAATTATTACTTTTTCAACCAAAATAAGTGTGTTTAAAGTCAATTCTGTGCCTGAAAGTGGTCAAAATTAAAGCTTCTGAGTAAGCAAAACTCTGTAAAAATTGCAATTTGGTCACTGTGAGGGTTTAAAAAGTAGTTATTCAACATGAGGTATGATCCAATTGACATTTTGAGTCACTTCTGGTACAGTCCAAAAAATCAATTTTCTGATGAAAAACGATGACCGCGAACATGTCGAACGTTCCCAAAATGGTCAATTTTGATGACATTTTAACATTTAATCTTTTGACTGTAAATTACTGTTGGATGTGAATTATTACTTTTTCAACTAAAATAAGTGTGTTTATAGTAATTTCTGTGCCTGAAAGTGGTCAAAATTGAAGCTTCCGAGTAAGCAAAACTCTGTAAAAATGGCAATTTTGGTCACTGTGAGAGTTTCAAAAGTGGTTATTCAACATGAAGCACGATCCAATTGACATTTTGAGTCACTTCTGGTACAGTCCAAAAAATCAATTTTCTGATGAAAAACGATGACCGCGAACATGTCGAACGTTCCCAAAATGGTCAATTTTGATGACATTTTAACATTTAATCTTTTGACTGTAAATTACTGTTGGATGTGAATTATTACTTTTTCAACTAAAATACTTGTATTTAAAGTCATTTCTGTACCTGAAAGTGGTCAAAATTGAAGGTTCTGAGTAAGCAAAGCTCTGTAAAAATTGCAATTTTTGTCACTATGAGGGTTTAAAAAGTTGTTATTCAACATGAGGCACGATCCAATTGACATTTTGAGTCACTTTTGGTACAGTCCAAAAAATCAATTTTCTGATGAAAAACGATGACCGCGGACATGTCGAACGTTCCCAAAATGGTCAATTTTGATGAAATTTTAACATATAATCTTTTGACTGTAAATACTGTTGGATGTAAATTATTACTTTTTCAACTAAAAAAGCTATTTAATGTCATTTCTGTGCCTGAAAGTGTTCAAAATTGAAGCTTCCGAGTAAGCAAAACTCTGTAAAAATGGCAATTTTGGTCACTGTGAGAGTTTAAAAAGTGGTTATTCAACATGAGGCACGATCCAATTGACATTTTGAGTCACTTCTGGTACAGTCCAAAAAAATCAATTTTCTGATGAAAAACGATGACCGCGAACATGTCGAACGTTCCGAAAATAGTTAATTTTGATGACATTTTAACATTTAATCTTTTGACTGTAAATTACTGTTGGATGTGAATTATTACTTTTTCAACTAAAATACTTGTATTTAAAGTCATTTCTGTACCTGAAAGTGGTCAAAATTGAAGGTTCCGAGTAAGCAAAGCTCTGTAAAAATTGCAATTTTTGTCACTATGAGGGTTTAAAAAGTTGTTATTCAACATGAGGCACGATCCAATTGACATTTTGAGTCACTTTTGGTACAGTCCAAAAAATCAATTTTCTGTTGAAAAACGATGGCCGCGGACATATCGAACGTTCCCAAAATGGTCAATTTTGATGGAATCTTAACATTTAATCTTTTGACTCTAAATTACTGTTGGATGTGAATTATTACTTTTTCAACTAAAATACGTGTGTTTAAAGACATTTCTGTGCCTGAAAGTGGTCAAAATTGAAGCTTCTTAGTAAGCAAAACTTTGTAAAAATGGCAATTTTTGTCACTATGAGGGTATAAAAAGTGGTTATTCAACACGAGGCCTGATCCAATTGACATTTTGAGTCACTTTTGGTACATTCCAAAAAATCATTTTTTGATGAAAAACGATGACCGCGGATATGTCGAACGTTCCCAAAATGGTCAATTTTGATGTCATTTTAACATTTAATCTTTTGTCCGTAAATTACTGTTGGATGTGAATTATCACTTTTTCAACTAAAATAAGTGTGTTTATAGTAATTTCTGTGCCTGAAAGTGGTCAAAATTGAAGCTTCAGAGTAAGCAAAACTCTGAAAAAAAGGCAATTTTGGTCACTGTGAGGGTTTAAAAAGTGGTTATTCAACATGAGGCACGATCCAATTGACATTTTGAATCATTTTTGGTACAGTCCAAAAAATCTATTTTCTGATGAAAAGCGATGACCGTGAACATGTCGAACGTTCCCAAAATGGTCAATTTTGATGACATTTTAACATTTAATCTTTTGACTCTAAATTACTGTTGGATGTTAATTATTACTTTTTCAACTAAAATACGTGTGTTTAAAGACATTTCTGTGCCTGAAAGTGGTCAAAATTGAAGCTTCTGAGTAAGCAAAACTTTGTAAAAATGGCAATTTTTGTCACTATGAGGGTTTAAAAAGTGGTTATTCAACATGAGGCCCGATCCAATTGACATTTTGAGTCACTTTTGGTACATTCCAAAAAATCTTTTTCTGATGAAAAACGATGACCGCGGATATGTCAAACGTTCCCAAAATGGTCAATTTTGATGAAATTTTAACATTTAATCTTTTGTCTGTAAATTACTGTTGGATGTGAATTATTACTTTTTCAACTAAAATACTTGTATTTAAAGTCATTTCTGTACCTGAAAGTGGTCAAAATTGAAGGTTCCGAGTAAGCAAAGCTCTGTAAAAATTGCAATTTTTGTCCTATGAGGGTTTAAAAAGTTGTTATTCAGCATGAGGCACGATCCAATTGACATTTTGAGTCACTTTTGGTACAGTCCAAAAAATCAATTTTCTGATGAAAAACGATGACCGCGGATATGTCAACGTTCCCAAAATGGTCAATTTTGATGAAATTTTAACATTGAATCTTTTGTCTGTAAATTACTGTTGCATGTGAATTATCACTTTTTCAACTAAAATAAGTGTGTTTATAGTAATTTCTGTGCCTGAAAGTGGTCAAAATTGAAGCTTCCGAGTAAGCAAAACTCTGAAAAAAAGGCAATTTTGGTCACTGTGAGGGTTTAAAAAGTGGTTATTCAACATGAGGCACGATCCAATTGACATTTTGAATCATTTTTGGTACAGTCCAAAAAATCAATCTTCTGATGAAAAACGATGACCGTGAACATGTCGAACGTTCCCAAAATGGTCAATTGTGATGACATTTTAACATTTAATCTTTTGACTGTAAATACTGTTGGATGTGAATTATTACTTTTTCAACTAAAATAAGTGTGTTTAAAGTAATTTCTGTGCCTGAAATTGGTCAAAATTGAAGCTTCCGAGTAAGCAGAACTCTGTAAAAATGGCAATTTTTGTCACTATGAGGGTTTAAAAAGTGGTTATTCAACATGAGGCACGATCCAATTGACATTTTGAGTCACTTTTGGTACAGTCCAAAAAATCAATTTTCTGTTGAAAAACGATGACCGCGGACATGTCGAACGTTTCCAAAATGGTCAATTTTTATGACATTTTAACATTTATTCTTTTGACTGTAAATACTGTTGGATGTCAATTATTACTTTTTCAACTAAAAAAGGTGTTTAAAGTCATTTCTGTAACTGAAAGTGGTCAAAATTGAAGGTTCCGAGTAAGCAAAGCTCTGACAAAAAAGGCAATTTTGGTCACTGTGAGGGTTTAAAAAGTGGTTATTCAACATGAGGCACGATCCAATTGACATTTTGAGTCACTTTTGGTACAGTCCAAAAAATCAATTTTCTGATGAAAAACGATGACCGCGGACATGTCGAATGTTCCCAAAATGGTCAATTTTGATGAAATTTTAACATATAATCTTTTGACTGTAAATTAGTGTTGGATGTGAATTATTACTTTTTCAACCAAAATAAGTGTGTTTAAAGTCAATTCTGTGCCTGAAAGTGGTCAAAATTAAAGCTTCTGAGTAAGCAAAACTCTGTAAAAATGGCAATTTTGGTCACTGTGAGGGTTTAAAAATTGGTTATTCAACATGAGGCACGATCCAATTGACATTTTGAGTCACTTTTGGTACAGTCCAAAAAATCAATTTTCTGTTGAAAAACGATGACCGCGGACATATCGAACGTTCCCAAAATGGTCAATTTTGATGGAATCTTAACATTTTATCTTTTGACTCTAAATTACTGTTGGATGTGAATTATTACTTTTTCAACTAAAATACGTGTGTTTAAAGACATTTCTGTGCCTGAAAGTGGTCAAAATTGAAGCTTCTGAGTCAGCAAAACTTTGTAAAAATGGCAATTTTTGTCACTATGAGGGTATAAAAAGTGGTTATTCAACATGAGGCCTGATCCAATTGACATTTTGAGTCACTTTTGGTACATTCCAAAAAATCTTTTTTTGATGAAAAACGATGAACGCGGATATGTCGAACGTTCCCAAAATGGTCAATTTTTATGTCATTTTTACATTTAATCTTTTGACCGCAAATTACTGTTGGATGTGAATTATTACTTTTTCAACTAAAATACGTGTGTTTAAAGACATTTCTGTGCCTGAAAGTGGTCAAAATTGAAGCTTCTGAGTAAGCAAAACTCTGTAAAAATGGCAATTGTGGTCACTGTGAGAGTTTCAAAAGTGGTTATTCAACATGAAGCACGATCCAATTGACATTTTGAGTCACTTCTGGTACAGTCCAAAAAATCAATTTTCTGATGAAAAACGATGACCGCGAACATGTCGAACGTTCCTAAAATGGTCAATTTTGTTGACATTTTAACATTTAATCTTTTGACTGTAAATTACTGTTGGATGTGAATTATTACTTTTTCAACTAAAATACTTGTATTTAAAGTCATTTCTGTACCTGAAAGTGGTCAAAATTGAAGGTTCCGAGTAAGCAAAGCTCTGTAAAAATTGCAATTTTTGTCACTATGAGGGTTTAAAAAGTTGTTATTCAACATGAGGCACGATCCAATTGACATTTTGAGTCACTTTTGGTACAGTCCAAAAAATCAATTTTCTGATGAAAAACGATGACCGCGAACATGTCGAACGTTCCCAAAATGGTCAATTTTGATGAAATTTTAACATATAATCTTTTGACTGTAAATACTGTTGGATGTAATTTATTACTTTTTCAACTAAAAAAGGTATTTAATGTCATTTCTATGCCTGAAAGTGGTCAAAATTGAAGCTTCCGAGTAAGCAAAGCTCTGTAAAAATTGCAATTTTCGTCACTATGAGGGTTTAAAAAGTTGTTATTCAACATGAGGAACGATCCAATTGACATTTAGAGTCACTTTTGGTACAGTCCAAAAAATCAATTTTCTGATGAAAAACGATGACCGCGGACATGTCGAACGTTCCCAAAATGGTCAATTTTGATGAAATTTTAACATATAATCTTTTGACTGTAAATTAGTGTTGGATGTGAATTATTACTTTTTCAACCAAAATAAGTGTGTTTAAAGTCAATTCTGTGCCTGAAAGTGGTCAAAATTGAAGCTTCTGAGTAAGCAAAACTCTGTAAAAATGGCAATTTTGGTCACTGTGAGGGTTTAAAAATTGGTTATTCAACATGAGGCAAGATCCAATTGACATTTTGAGTCACTTTTGGTACAGTCCAAAAAATCAATTTTCTGTTGAAAAACGATGACCGCGGACATATCGAACGTTCCCAAAATGGTCAATTTTGATGGAATCTTAACATTTAATCTTTTGACTCTAAATTACTGTTGGATGTGAATTATTACTTTTTCAACTAAAATACGTGTGTTTAAAGACATTTCTGTGCCTGAAAGTGGTCAAAATTGAAGCTTCTGAGTAAGCAAAACTTTGTAAAAATGGCAATTTTTGTCACTATGAGGGTATAAAAAGTGGTTATTCAACATGAGGCCTGATCCAATTGACATTTTGAGTCACTTTTGGTACATTCCAAAAAATCATTTTTTGATGAAAAACGATGACCGCGGATATGTCGAACGTTCCCAAAATGGTCAATTTTGATGAAATTTTAACATTTAATCTTTTGTCCGTAAATTACTGTTGGATGTGAATTATCACTTTTTCAACTAAAAAAAGTGTGTTTATAGTAATTTCTGTGCCTGAAAGTGGTCAAAATTGAAGCTTCCGAGTAAGCAAAACTCTGAAAAAAAGGCAATTTTAGTCACTGTGAGGTTTTAAAAAGTGGTTATTCAACATGAGGCACGATCCAATTGACATTTTGAGTCACTTCTGGTACAGTCCAAAAATCAATTTTCTGATGAAAAACGATGACCGCGAACATGTCGAACGTTCCCAAAATGGTCAATTTTGATGACATTTTAACATTTAATCTTTTGACTGTAAATACTGTTGGATGTGAATTATTACTTTTTCAACTAAAAAAGGTGTTTAATGTCATTTCTGTGCCTGAAAGTGGTCAAAATTGAAGCTTCAGAGTCAGCAAAACTTTGTAAAAATGGCAATTTTTGTCACTATGAGGGTATAAAAAGTGGTTATTCAACATGAGGCCTGATCCAATTGACATTTTGAGTCACTTTTGGTACATTCCAAAAAATCTTTTTTTGATGAAAAACGATGAACGCGGATATGTCGAACGTTCCCAAAATGGTCAATTTTTATGTCATTTTTACATTTAATCTTTTGACCGCAAATTACTGTTGGATGTGAATTATTACTTTTTCAACTAAAATACGTGTGTTTAAAGACATTTCTGTGCCTGAAAGTGGTCAAAATTGAAGCTTCTGAGTAAGCAAAACTCTGTAAAAATGGCAATTGTGGTCACTGTGAGAGTTTCAAAAGTGGTTATTCAACATGAAGCACGATCCAATTGACATTTTGAGTCACTTCTGGTACAGTCCAAAAAATCAATTTTCTGATGAAAAACGATGACCGCGAACATGTCGAACGTTCCTAAAATGGTCAATTTTGTTGACATTTTAACATTTAATCTTTTGACTGTAAATTACTGTTGGATGTGAATTATTACTTTTTCAACTAAAATACTTGTATTTAAAGTCATTTCTGTACCTGAAAGTGGTCAAAATTGAAGGTTCCGAGTAAGCAAAGCTCTGTAAAAATTGCAATTTTTGTCACTATGAGGGTTTAAAAAGTTGTTATTCAACATGAGGCACGATCCAATTGACATTTTGAGTCACTTTTGGTACAGTCCAAAAAATCAATTTTCTGATGAAAAACGATGACCGCGAACATGTCGAACGTTCCCAAAATGGTCAATTTTGATGAAATTTTAACATATAATCTTTTGACTGTAAATACTGTTGGATGTAATTTATTACTTTTTCAACTAAAAAAGGTATTTAATGTCATTTCTATGCCTGAAAGTGGTCAAAATTGAAGCTTCCGAGTAAGCAAAGCTCTGTAAAAATTGCAATTTTCGTCACTATGAGGGTTTAAAAAGTTGTTATTCAACATGAGGAACGATCCAATTGACATTTAGAGTCACTTTTGGTACAGTCCAAAAAATCAATTTTCTGATGAAAAACGATGACCGCGGACATGTCGAACGTTCCCAAAATGGTCAATTTTGATGAAATTTTAACATATAATCTTTTGACTGTAAATTAGTGTTGGATGTGAATTATTACTTTTTCAACCAAAATAAGTGTGTTTAAAGTCAATTCTGTGCCTGAAAGTGGTCAAAATTGAAGCTTCTGAGTAAGCAAAACTCTGTAAAAATGGCAATTTTGGTCACTGTGAGGGTTTAAAAATTGGTTATTCAACATGAGGCAAGATCCAATTGACATTTTGAGTCACTTTTGGTACAGTCCAAAAAATCAATTTTCTGTTGAAAAACGATGACCGCGGACATATCGAACGTTCCCAAAATGGTCAATTTTGATGGAATCTTAACATTTAATCTTTTGACTCTAAATTACTGTTGGATGTGAATTATTACTTTTTCAACTAAAATACGTGTGTTTAAAGACATTTCTGTGCCTGAAAGTGGTCAAAATTGAAGCTTCTGAGTAAGCAAAACTTTGTAAAAATGGCAATTTTTGTCACTATGAGGGTATAAAAAGTGGTTATTCAACATGAGGCCTGATTCAATTGACATTTTGAGTCACTTTTGGTACATTCCAAAAAATCATTTTTTGATGAAAAACGATGACCGCGGATATGTCGAACGTTCCCAAAATGGTCAATTTTGATGAAATTTTAACATTTAATCTTTTGTCCGTAAATTACTGTTGGATGTGAATTATCACTTTTTCAACTAAAAAAGTGTGTTTTATAGTAATTTCTGTGCCTGAAAGTGGTCAAAATTGAAGCTTCCGAGTAAGCAAAACTCTGAAAAAAAGGCAATTTTAGTCACTGTGAGGTTTTAAAAAGTGGTTATTCAACATGAGGCACGATCCAATTGACATTTTGAGTCACTTCTGGTACAGTCCAGAAAATCAATTTTCTGATGAAAAACGATGACCGCGAACATGTCGAACGTTCCCAAAATGGTCAATTTTGATGACATTTTAACATTTAATCTTTTAACCGTAAATTACTGTTGGATGTGAAATATTACTTTTTCAACTAAAATAAGTGTGTTTAAAGTAATTTCTGTGCCTGAAATTGGTCAAAATTGAAGCTTCCGAGTAAGCAGAACTCTGTAAAAATGGCAATTTTTGTCACTATGAGGGTTTAAAAAGTGGTTATTCAACATGAGGCACGATCCAATTGACATTTTGAATCATTTTTGGTACAGTCCAAAAAATCAATTTTCTGATGAAAAGCGATGACCGTGAACATGTCGAACGTTCCCAAAATGGTCAATTTTGATGACATTTTAACATTTAATCTTTTGACTCTAAATTACTGTTGGATGTTAATTATTACTTTTTCAACTAAAATACGTGTGTTTAAAGACATTTCTGTGCCTGAAAGTGGTCAAAATTGAAGCTTCTGAGTAAGCAAAACTCAGTAAAAATGGCAATTTTCGTCACTGTGAGAGTTTCAAAAGTGGTTATTCAACATGAGGCACGATCCAATTGACATTTTGAGTCACTTCTGGTACAGTCCAGAAAATCAATTTTCTGATGAAAAACGATGACCGCGAACATGTCGAACGTTCCCAAAATGGTCAATTTTGATGACATTTTAACATTTAATCTTTTAACCGTAAATTACTGTTGGATGTGAAATATTACTTTTTCAACTAAAATAAGTGTGTTTAAAGTAATTTCTGTGTCTGAAATTGGTCAAAATTGAAGCTTCCGAGTAAGCAGAACTCTGTAAAAATGGCAATTTTTGTCACTATGAGGGTTTAAAAAGTGGTTATTCAACATGAGGCACGATCCAATTGACATTTTGAGTCACTTCTGGTACAGTCCAAAAAATCAATTTTCTGATGAAAAACGATGACCGCGAACATGTCGAACGTTCCCAAAATGGTCAATTTTGATGACATTTTAACATTTAATCTTTTAACCGTAAATTACTGTTGGATGTGAAATATTACTATTTTCAACTAAAATAAGTGTGTTTAAAGTAATTTCTGTGCCTGAAATTGGTCAAAATTGAAGCTTCCGAGTAAGCAGAACTCTGTAAAAATGGCAATTTTTGTCACTATGAGGGTTTAAAAAGTGGTTATTCAACATGAGGCACGATCCAATTGACATTTTGAATCATTTTTGGTACAGTCCAAAAAATCAATTTTCTGATGAAAAGCGATGACCGTGAACATGTCGAACGTTCCCAAAATGGTCAATTTTGATGACATTTTAACATTTAATCTTTTGACTCTAAATTACTGTTGGATGTTAATTATTACTTTTTCAACTAAAATACGTGTGTTTAAAGACATTTCTGTGCCTGAAAGTGGTCAAAATTGAAGCTTCTGAGTAAGCAAAACTTTGTAAAAATGGCAATTTTGTCACTATGAGGGTTTAAAAAGTGTTATTCAACATGAGGCCCGATCCAATTGACATTTTGAGTCACTTTTGGTACATTCCAAAAAATCATTTTCTGATGAAAAACGATGACCGCGGATATGTCAAACGTTCCCAAAATGGTCAATTTTGATGAAATTTTAACATTTAATCTTTTGTCTGTAAATTACTGTTGGATGTGAATTATTACTTTTTCAACTAAAATACTTGTATTTAAAGTCATTTCTGTACCTGAAAGTGGTCAAAATTGAAGGTTCCAAGTAAGCAAAGCTCTGTAAAAATTGCAATTTTTGTCCTATGAGGGTTTAAAAAGTTGTTATTCAGCATGAGGCACGATCCAATTGACATTTTGAGTCACTTTTGGTACAGTCCAAAAAATCAATTTTCTGATGAAAAACGATGACCGCGGATAAGTCAAACATTCCCAAAATGGTCAATTTTGCTGAAATTTTAACATTTAATCTTTTGTCCGTAAAATTACTGTTGGATGTGAATTATCACTTTTTCAACTAAAATAAGTGTGTTTATAGTAATTTCTGTGCCTGAAAGTGGTCAAAATTGAAGCTTCCGAGTAAGCAAAACTCTGAAAAAAAGGCAATTTTGGTCACTGTGAGGGTTTTAAAAAGTGGTTATTCAACATGAGGCACGATCCAATTGACATTTTGAATCATTTTTGGTACAGTCCAAAAAGTCCATTTTCTGATGAAAAGCGATGACCGTGAACATGTCGAACGTTCCCAAAATTGGTCAATTTTGATGACATTTTAACATTTAATCTTTTGACTGTAAATACTGTTGGATGTGAATTATTACTTTTTCAACTAAAAAAGGTGTTTAATGTCATTTCTGTGCCTGAAAGTGGTCAAAATTGAAGCTTCAGAGTCAGCAAAACTTTGTAAAAATGGCAATTTTTGTCACTATGAGGGTATAAAAAGTGGTTATTCAACATGAGGCCTGATCCAATTGACATTTTGAGTCACTTTTGGTACATTCCAAAAAATCTTTTTTTGATGAAAAACGATGAACGCGGATATGTCGAACGTTCCCAAAATGGTCAATTTTTATGTCATTTTTACATTTAATCTTTTGACCGCAAATTACTGTTGGATGTGAATTATTACTTTTTCAACTAAAATACGTGTGTTTAAAGACATTTCTGTGCCTGAAAGTGGTCAAAATTGAAGCTTCTGAGTAAGCAAAACTCTGTAAAAATGGCAATTGTGGTCACTGTGAGAGTTTCAAAAGTGGTTATTCAACATGAAGCACGATCCAATTGACATTTTGAGTCACTTCTGGTACAGTCCAAAAAATCAATTTTCTGATGAAAAACGATGACCGCGAACATGTCGAACGTTCCTAAAATGGTCAATTTTGTTGACATTTTAACATTTAATCTTTTGACTGTAAATACTGTTGGATGTGAATTATTACTTTTTCAACTAAAATAAGTGTGTTTAAAGTAATTTCTGTGCCTGAAATTGGTCAAAATTGAAGCTTCCGAGTAAGCAGAACTCTGTAAAAATGGCAATTTTTGTCACTATGAGGGTTTAAAAAGTGGTTATTCAACATGAGGCACGATCCAATTGACATTTTGAGTCACTTTTGGTACAGTCCAAAAAATCAATTTTCTGTTGAAAAACGATGACCGCGGACATGTCGAACGTTTCCAAAATGGTCAATTTTTATGACATTTTAACATTTATTCTTTTGACTGTAAATACTGTTGGATGTCAATTATTACTTTTTCAACTAAAAAAGGTGTTTAAAGTCATTTCTGTAACTGAAAGTGGTCAAAATTGAAGGTTCCGAGTAAGCAAAGCTCTGACAAAAAAGGCAATTTTGGTCACTGTGAGGGTTTAAAAAGTGGTTATTCAACATGAGGCACGATCCAATTGACATTTTGAGTCACTTTTGGTACAGTCCAAAAAATCAATTTTCTGATGAAAAAACGATGACCGCGGACATGTCGAATGTTCCCAAAATGGTCAATTTTGATGAAATTTTAACATATAATCTTTTGACTGTAAATTAGTGTTGGATGTGAATTATTACTTTTTCAACCAAAATAAGTGTGTTTAAAGTCAATTCTGTGCCTGAAAGTGGTCAAAATTAAAGCTTCTGAGTAAGCAAAACTCTGTAAAAATGGCAATTTTGGTCACTGTGAGGGTTTAAAAATTGGTTATTCAACATGAGGCACGATCCAATTGACATTTTGAGTCACTTTTGGTACAGTCCAAAAAATCAATTTTCTGTTGAAAAACGATGACCGCGGACATATCGAACGTTCCCAAAATGGTCAATTTTGATGGAATCTTAACATTTTATCTTTTGACTCTAAATTACTGTTGGATGTGAATTATTACTTTTTCAACTAAAATACGTGTGTTTAAAGACATTTCTGTGCCTGAAAGTGGTCAAAATTGAAGCTTCTGAGTCAGCAAAACTTTGTAAAAATGGCAATTTTTGTCACTATGAGGGTATAAAAAGTGGTTATTCAACATGAGGCCTGATCCAATTGACATTTTGAGTCACTTTTGGTACATTCCAAAAAATCTTTTTTTGATGAAAAACGATGAACGCGGATATGTCGAACGTTCCCAAAATGGTCAATTTTTATGTCATTTTTACATTTAATCTTTTGACCGCAAATTACTGTTGGATGTGAATTATTACTTTTTCAACTAAAATACGTGTGTTTAAAGACATTTCTGTGCCTGAAAGTGGTCAAAATTGAAGCTTCTGAGTAAGCAAAACTCTGTAAAAATGGCAATTGTGGTCACTGTGAGAGTTTCAAAAGTGGTTATTCAACATGAAGCACGATCCAATTGACATTTTGAGTCACTTCTGGTACAGTCCAAAAAATCAATTTTCTGATGAAAAACGATGACCGCGAACATGTCGAACGTTCCTAAAATGGTCAATTTTGTTGACATTTTAACATTTAATCTTTTGACTGTAAATTACTGTTGGATGTGAATTATTACTTTTTCAACTAAAATACTTGTATTTAAAGTCATTTCTGTACCTGAAAGTGGTCAAAATTGAAGGTTCCGAGTAAGCAAAGCTCTGTAAAAATTGCAATTTTTGTCACTATGAGGGTTTAAAAAGTTGTTATTCAACATGAGGCACGATCCAATTGACATTTTGAGTCACTTTTGGTACAGTCCAAAAAATCAATTTTCTGATGAAAAACGATGACCGCGAACATGTCGAACGTTCCCAAAATGGTCAATTTTGATGAAATTTTAACATATAATCTTTTGACTGTAAATACTGTTGGATGTAATTTATTACTTTTTCAACTAAAAAAGGTATTTAATGTCATTTCTATGCCTGAAAGTGGTCAAAATTGAAGCTTCCGAGTAAGCAAAGCTCTGTAAAAATTGCAATTTTCGTCACTATGAGGGTTTAAAAAGTTGTTATTCAACATGAGGAACGATCCAATTGACATTTAGAGTCACTTTTGGTACAGTCCAAAAAATCAATTTTCTGATGAAAAACGATGACCGCGGACATGTCGAACGTTCCCAAAATGGTCAATTTTGATGAAATTTTAACATATAATCTTTTGACTGTAAATTAGTGTTGGATGTGAATTATTACTTTTTCAACCAAAATAAGTGTGTTTAAAGTCAATTCTGTGCCTGAAAGTGGTCAAAATTGAAGCTTCTGAGTAAGCAAAACTCTGTAAAAATGGCAATTTTGGTCACTGTGAGGGTTTAAAAATTGGTTATTCAACATGAGGCAAGATCCAATTGACATTTTGAGTCACTTTTGGTACAGTCCAAAAAATCAATTTTCTGTTGAAAAACGATGACCGCGGACATATCGAACGTTCCCAAAATGGTCAATTTTGATGGAATCTTAACATTTAATCTTTTGACTCTAAATTACTGTTGGATGTGAATTATTACTTTTTCAACTAAAATACGTGTGTTTAAAGACATTTCTGTGCCTGAAAGTGGTCAAAATTGAAGCTTCTGAGTAAGCAAAACTTTGTAAAAATGGCAATTTTTGTCACTATGAGGGTATAAAAAGTGGTTATTCAACATGAGGCCTGATCCAATTGACATTTTGAGTCACTTTTGGTACATTCCAAAAAATCATTTTTTGATGAAAAACGATGACCGCGGATATGTCGAACGTTCCCAAAATGGTCAATTTTGATGAAATTTTAACATTTAATCTTTTGTCCGTAAATTACTGTTGGATGTGAATTATCACTTTTTCAACTAAAAAAAGTGTGTTTATAGTAATTTCTGTGCCTGAAAGTGGTCAAAATTGAAGCTTCCGAGTAAGCAAAACTCTGAAAAAAAGGCAATTTTAGTCACTGTGAGGTTTTAAAAAGTGGTTATTCAACATGAGGCACGATCCAATTGACATTTTGAGTCACTTCTGGTACAGTCCAAAAATCAATTTTCTGATGAAAAACGATGACCGCGAACATGTCGAACGTTCCCAAAATGGTCAATTTTGATGACATTTTAACATTTAATCTTTTGACTGTAAATACTGTTGGATGTGAATTATTACTTTTTCAACTAAAAAAGGTGTTTAATGTCATTTCTGTGCCTGAAAGTGGTCAAAATTGAAGCTTCAGAGTCAGCAAAACTTTGTAAAAATGGCAATTTTTGTCACTATGAGGGTATAAAAAGTGGTTATTCAACATGAGGCCTGATCCAATTGACATTTTGAGTCACTTTTGGTACATTCCAAAAAATCTTTTTTTGATGAAAAACGATGAACGCGGATATGTCGAACGTTCCCAAAATGGTCAATTTTTATGTCATTTTTACATTTAATCTTTTGACCGCAAATTACTGTTGGATGTGAATTATTACTTTTTCAACTAAAATACGTGTGTTTAAAGACATTTCTGTGCCTGAAAGTGGTCAAAATTGAAGCTTCTGAGTAAGCAAAACTCTGTAAAAATGGCAATTGTGGTCACTGTGAGAGTTTCAAAAGTGGTTATTCAACATGAAGCACGATCCAATTGACATTTTGAGTCACTTCTGGTACAGTCCAAAAAATCAATTTTCTGATGAAAAACGATGACCGCGAACATGTCGAACGTTCCTAAAATGGTCAATTTTGTTGACATTTTAACATTTAATCTTTTGACTGTAAATTACTGTTGGATGTGAATTATTACTTTTTCAACTAAAATACTTGTATTTAAAGTCATTTCTGTACCTGAAAGTGGTCAAAATTGAAGGTTCCGAGTAAGCAAAGCTCTGTAAAAATTGCAATTTTTGTCACTATGAGGGTTTAAAAAGTTGTTATTCAACATGAGGCACGATCCAATTGACATTTTGAGTCACTTTTGGTACAGTCCAAAAAATCAATTTTCTGATGAAAAACGATGACCGCGAACATGTCGAACGTTCCCAAAATGGTCAATTTTGATGAAATTTTAACATATAATCTTTTGACTGTAAATACTGTTGGATGTAATTTATTACTTTTTCAACTAAAAAAGGTATTTAATGTCATTTCTATGCCTGAAAGTGGTCAAAATTGAAGCTTCCGAGTAAGCAAAGCTCTGTAAAAATTGCAATTTTCGTCACTATGAGGGTTTAAAAAGTTGTTATTCAACATGAGGAACGATCCAATTGACATTTAGAGTCACTTTTGGTACAGTCCAAAAAATCAATTTTCTGATGAAAAACGATGACCGCGGACATGTCGAACGTTCCCAAAATGGTCAATTTTGATGAAATTTTAACATATAATCTTTTGACTGTAAATTAGTGTTGGATGTGAATTATTACTTTTTCAACCAAAATAAGTGTGTTTAAAGTCAATTCTGTGCCTGAAAGTGGTCAAAATTGAAGCTTCTGAGTAAGCAAAACTCTGTAAAAATGGCAATTTTGGTCACTGTGAGGGTTTAAAAATTGGTTATTCAACATGAGGCAAGATCCAATTGACATTTTGAGTCACTTTTGGTACAGTCCAAAAAATCAATTTTCTGTTGAAAAACGATGACCGCGGACATATCGAACGTTCCCAAAATGGTCAATTTTGATGGAATCTTAACATTTAATCTTTTGACTCTAAATTACTGTTGGATGTGAATTATTACTTTTTCAACTAAAATACGTGTGTTTAAAGACATTTCTGTGCCTGAAAGTGGTCAAAATTGAAGCTTCTGAGTAAGCAAAACTTTGTAAAAATGGCAATTTTTGTCACTATGAGGGTATAAAAAGTGGTTATTCAACATGAGGCCTGATCCAATTGACATTTTGAGTCACTTTTGGTACATTCCAAAAAATCATTTTTTGATGAAAAACGATGACCGCGGATATGTCGAACGTTCCCAAAATGGTCAATTTTGATGAAATTTTAACATTTAATCTTTTGTCCGTAAATTACTGTTGGATGTGAATTATCACTTTTTCAACTAAAAAAAGTGTGTTTATAGTAATTTCTGTGCCTGAAAGTGGTCAAAATTGAAGCTTCCGAGTAAGCAAAACTCTGAAAAAAAGGCAATTTTAGTCACTGTGAGGTTTTAAAAAGTGGTTATTCAACATGAGGCACGATCCAATTGACATTTTGAGTCACTTCTGGTACAGTCCAAAAATCAATTTTCTGATGAAAAACGATGACCGCGAACATGTCGAACGTTCCCAAAATGGTCAATTTTGATGACATTTTAACATTTAATCTTTTGACTGTAAATACTGTTGGATGTGAATTATTACTTTTTCAACTAAAAAAGGTGTTTAATGTCATTTCTGTGCCTGAAAGTGGTCAAAATTGAAGCTTCAGAGTAAGCAAAACTCAGTAAAAATGGCAATTTTCGTCACTGTGAGAGTTTCAAAAGTGGTTATTCAACATGAGGCACGATCCAATTGACATTTTGAGTCACTTCTGGTACAGTCCAGAAAATCAATTTTCTGATGAAAAACGATGACCGCGAACATGTCGAACGTTCCCAAAATGGTCAATTTTGATGACATTTTAACATTTAATCTTTTAACCGTAAATTACTGTTGGATGTGAAATATTACTTTTTCAACTAAAATAAGTGTGTTTAAAGTAATTTCTGTGTCTGAAATTGGTCAAAATTGAAGCTTCCGAGTAAGCAGAACTCTGTAAAAATGGCAATTTTTGTCACTATGAGGGTTTAAAAAGTGGTTATTCAACATGAGGCACGATCCAATTGACATTTTGAATCATTTTTGGTACAGTCCAAAAAATCAATTTTCTGATGAAAAGCGATGACCGTGAACATGTCGAACGTTCCCAAAATGGTCAATTTTGATGACATTTTAACATTTAATCTTTTGACTCTAAATTACTGTTGGATGTTAATTATTACTTTTTCAACTAAAATACGTGTGTTTAAAGACATTTCTGTGCCTGAAAGTGGTCAAAATTGAAGCTTCTGAGTAAGCAAAACTTTGTAAAAATGGCAATTTTTGTCACTATGAGGGTTTAAAAAGTGGTTATTCAACATGAGGCCCGATCCAATTGACATTTTGAGTCACTTTTGGTACATTCCAAAAAATCATTTTCTGATGAAAAACGATGACCGCGGATATGTCAAACGTTCCCAAAATGGTCAATTTTGATGAAATTTTAACATTTAATCTTTTGTCTGTAAATTACTGTTGGATGTGAATTATTACTTTTTCAACTAAAATACTTGTATTTAAAGTCATTTCTGTACCTGAAAGTGGTCAAAATTGAAGGTTCCAAGTAAGCAAAGCTCTGTAAAAATTGCAATTTTTGTCCTATGAGGGTTTAAAAAGTTGTTATTCAGCATGAGGCACGATCCAATTGACATTTTGAGTCACTTTTGGTACAGTCCAAAAAATCAATTTTCTGATGAAAAACGATGACCGCGGATAAGTCAAACATTCCCAAAATGGTCAATTTTGCTGAAATTTTAACATTTAATCTTTTGTCCGTAAATTACTGTTGGATGTGAATTATCACTTTTTCAACTAAAATAAGTGTGTTTATAGTAATTTCTGTGCCTGAAAGTGGTCAAAATTGAAGCTTCCGAGTAAGCAAAACTCTGAAAAAAAGGCAATTTTGGTCACTGTGAGGGTTTAAAAAGTGGTTATTCAACATGAGGCACGATCCAATTGACATTTTGAATCATTTTTGGTACAGTCCAAAAAGTCCATTTTCTGATGAAAAGCGATGACCGTGAACATGTCGAACGTTCCCAAAATGGTCAATTTTGATGACATTTTAACATTTAATCTTTTGACTGTAAATACTGTTGGATGTGAATTATTACTTTTTCAACTAAAAAAGGTGTTTAATGTCATTTCTGTGCCTGAAAGTGGTCAAAATTGAAGCTTCAGAGTCAGCAAAACTTTGTAAAAATGGCAATTTTTGTCACTATGAGGGTATAAAAAGTGGTTATTCAACATGAGGCCTGATCCAATTGACATTTTGAGTCACTTTTGGTACATTCCAAAAAATCTTTTTTTGATGAAAAACGATGAACGCGGATATGTCGAACGTTCCCAAAATGGTCAATTTTTATGTCATTTTTACATTTAATCTTTTGACCGCAAATTACTGTTGGATGTGAATTATTACTTTTTCAACTAAAATACGTGTGTTTAAAGACATTTCTGTGCCTGAAAGTGGTCAAAATTGAAGCTTCTGAGTAAGCAAAACTCTGTAAAAATGGCAATTGTGGTCACTGTGAGAGTTTCAAAAGTGGTTATTCAACATGAAGCACGATCCAATTGACATTTTGAGTCACTTCTGGTACAGTCCAAAAAATCAATTTTCTGATGAAAAACGATGACCGCGAACATGTCGAACGTTCCTAAAATGGTCAATTTTGTTGACATTTTAACATTTAATCTTTTGACTGTAAATTACTGTTGGATGTGAATTATTACTTTTTCAACTAAAATACTTGTATTTAAAGTCATTTCTGTACCTGAAAGTGGTCAAAATTGAAGGTTCCGAGTAAGCAAAGCTCTGTAAAAATTGCAATTTTTGTCACTATGAGGGTTTAAAAAGTTGTTATTCAACATGAGGCACGATCCAATTGACATTTTGAGTCACTTTTGGTACAGTCCAAAAAATCAATTTTCTGATGAAAAACGATGACCGCGAACATGTCGAACGTTCCCAAAATGGTCAATTTTGATGAAATTTTAACATATAATCTTTTGACTGTAAATACTGTTGGATGTAATTTATTACTTTTTCAACTAAAAAAGGTATTTAATGTCATTTCTATGCCTGAAAGTGGTCAAAATTGAAGCTTCCGAGTAAGCAAAGCTCTGTAAAAATTGCAATTTTCGTCACTATGAGGGTTTAAAAAGTTGTTATTCAACATGAGGAACGATCCAATTGACATTTAGAGTCACTTTTGGTACAGTCCAAAAAATCAATTTTCTGATGAAAAACGATGACCGCGGACATGTCGAACGTTCCCAAAATGGTCAATTTTGATGAAATTTTAACATATAATCTTTTGACTGTAAATTAGTGTTGGATGTGAATTATTACTTTTTCAACCAAAATAAGTGTGTTTAAAGTCAATTCTGTGCCTGAAAGTGGTCAAAATTGAAGCTTCTGAGTAAGCAAAACTCTGTAAAAATGGCAATTTTGGTCACTGTGAGGGTTTAAAAATTGGTTATTCAACATGAGGCAAGATCCAATTGACATTTTGAGTCACTTTTGGTACAGTCCAAAAAATCAATTTTCTGTTGAAAAACGATGACCGCGGACATATCGAACGTTCCCAAAATGGTCAATTTTGATGGAATCTTAACATTTAATCTTTTGACTCTAAATTACTGTTGGATGTGAATTATTACTTTTTCAACTAAAATACGTGTGTTTAAAGACATTTCTGTGCCTGAAAGTGGTCAAAATTGAAGCTTCTGAGTAAGCAAAACTTTGTAAAAATGGCAATTTTTGTCACTATGAGGGTATAAAAAGTGGTTATTCAACATGAGGCCTGATCCAATTGACATTTTGAGTCACTTTTGGTACATTCCAAAAAATCATTTTTTGATGAAAAACGATGACCGCGGATATGTCGAACGTTCCCAAAATGGTCAATTTTGATGAAATTTTAACATTTAATCTTTTGTCCGTAAATTACTGTTGGATGTGAATTATCACTTTTTCAACTAAAAAAAGTGTGTTTATAGTAATTTCTGTGCCTGAAAGTGGTCAAAATTGAAGCTTCCGAGTAAGCAAAACTCTGAAAAAAAGGCAATTTTAGTCACTGTGAGGTTTTAAAAAGTGGTTATTCAACATGAGGCACGATCCAATTGACATTTTGAGTCACTTCTGGTACAGTCCAAAAATCAATTTTCTGATGAAAAACGATGACCGCGAACATGTCGAACGTTCCCAAAATGGTCAATTTTGATGACATTTTAACATTTAATCTTTTGACTGTAAATACTGTTGGATGTGAATTATTACTTTTTCAACTAAAAAAGGTGTTTAATGTCATTTCTGTGCCTGAAAGTGGTCAAAATTGAAGCTTCAGAGTCAGCAAAACTTTGTAAAAATGGCAATTTTTGTCACTATGAGGGTATAAAAAGTGGTTATTCAACATGAGGCCTGATCCAATTGACATTTTGAGTCACTTTTGGTACATTCCAAAAAATCTTTTTTTGATGAAAAACGATGAACGCGGATATGTCGAACGTTCCCAAAATGGTCAATTTTTATGTCATTTCAACATTTAATCTTTTGACTCTAAATGACTGTTGGCTGTGAATTATGACTTTGTCAACTAGAATAAGTGTGTTTAAAGTCATTTCTGTGCCTGAAAGTGGTCAAAATTGAAGCTTCTGAGTAAGCAAAACTCTGTAAAAATGGCAATTGTGGTCACTGTGAGAGTTTCAAAAGTGGTTATTCAACATGAAGCACGATCCAATTGACATTTTGAGTCACTTCTGGTACAGTCCAAAAAATCAATTTTCTGATGAAAAACGATGACCGCGAACATGTCGAACGTTCCTAAAATGGTCAATTTTGTTGACATTTTAACATTTAATCTTTTGACTGTAAATTACTGTTGGATGTGAATTATTACTTTTTCAACTAAAATACTTGTATTTAAAGTCATTTCTGTACCTGAAAGTGGTCAAAATTGAAGGTTCCGAGTAAGCAAAGCTCTGTAAAAATTGCAATTTTTGTCACTATGAGGGTTTAAAAAGTTGTTATTCAACATGAGGCACGATCCAATTGACATTTTGAGTCACTTTTGGTACAGTCCAAAAAATCAATTTTCTGATGAAAAACGATGACCGCGAACATGTCGAACGTTCCCAAAATGGTCAATTTTGATGAAATTTTAACATATAATCTTTTGACTGTAAATACTGTTGGATGTAATTTATTACTTTTTCAACTAAAAAAGGTATTTAATGTCATTTCTATGCCTGAAAGTGGTCAAAATTGAAGCTTCCGAGTAAGCAAAGCTCTGTAAAAATTGCAATTTTCGTCACTATGAGGGTTTAAAAAGTTGTTATTCAACATGAGGAACGATCCAATTGACATTTAGAGTCACTTTTGGTACAGTCCAAAAAATCAATTTTCTGATGAAAAACGATGACCGCGGACATGTCGAACGTTCCCAAAATGGTCAATTTTGATGAAATTTTAACATATAATCTTTTGACTGTAAATTAGTGTTGGATGTGAATTATTACTTTTTCAACCAAAATAAGTGTGTTTAAAGTCAATTCTGTGCCTGAAAGTGGTCAAAATTGAAGCTTCTGAGTAAGCAAAACTCTGTAAAAATGGCAATTTTGGTCACTGTGAGGGTTTAAAAATTGGTTATTCAACATGAGGCAAGATCCAATTGACATTTTGAGTCACTTTTGGTACAGTCCAAAAAATCAATTTTCTGTTGAAAAACGATGACCGCGGACATATCGAACGTTCCCAAAATGGTCAATTTTGATGGAATCTTAACATTTAATCTTTTGACTCTAAATTACTGTTGGATGTGAATTATTACTTTTTCAACTAAAATACGTGTGTTTAAAGACATTTCTGTGCCTGAAAGTGGTCAAAATTGAAGCTTCTGAGTAAGCAAAACTTTGTAAAAATGGCAATTTTTGTCACTATGAGGGTATAAAAAGTGGTTATTCAACATGAGGCCTGATCCAATTGACATTTTGAGTCACTTTTGGTACATTCCAAAAAATCATTTTTTGATGAAAAACGATGACCGCGGATATGTCGAACGTTCCCAAAATGGTCAATTTTGATGAAATTTTAACATTTAATCTTTTGTCCGTAAATTACTGTTGGATGTGAATTATCACTTTTTCAACTAAAAAAAGTGTGTTTATAGTAATTTCTGTGCCTGAAAGTGGTCAAAATTGAAGCTTCCGAGTAAGCAAAACTCTGAAAAAAAGGCAATTTTAGTCACTGTGAGGTTTTAAAAAGTGGTTATTCAACATGAGGCACGATCCAATTGACATTTTGAGTCACTTCTGGTACAGTCCAAAAATCAATTTTCTGATGAAAAACGATGACCGCGAACATGTCGAACGTTCCCAAAATGGTCAATTTTGATGACATTTTAACATTTAATCTTTTGACTGTAAATACTGTTGGATGTGAATTATTACTTTTTCAACTAAAAAAGGTGTTTAATGTCATTTCTGTGCCTGAAAGTGGTCAAAATTGAAGCTTCAGAGTAAGCAAAACTCAGTAAAAATGGCAATTTTCGTCACTGTGAGAGTTTCAAAAGTGGTTATTCAACATGAGGCACGATCCAATTGACATTTTGAGTCACTTCTGGTACAGTCCAGAAAATCAATTTTCTGATGAAAAACGATGACCGCGAACATGTCGAACGTTCCCAAAATGGTCAATTTTGATGACATTTTAACATTTAATCTTTTAACCGTAAATTACTGTTGGATGTGAAATATTACTTTTTCAACTAAAATAAGTGTGTTTAAAGTAATTTCTGTGTCTGAAATTGGTCAAAATTGAAGCTTCCGAGTAAGCAGAACTCTGTAAAAATGGCAATTTTTGTCACTATGAGGGTTTAAAAAGTGGTTATTCAACATGAGGCACGATCCAATTGACATTTTGAGTCACTTCTGGTACAGTCCAAAAAATCAATTTTCTGATGAAAAACGATGACCGCGAACATGTCGAACGTTCCCAAAATGGTCAATTTTGATGACATTTTAACATTTAATCTTTTAACCGTAAATTACTGTTGGATGTG
The DNA here is from genome assembly GCF_964263255.1 of Lissotriton vulgaris. NCBI lineage: Eukaryota > Metazoa > Chordata > Amphibia > Caudata > Salamandridae > Lissotriton > Lissotriton vulgaris. The sequence continues at coordinate 331,679 of NW_028250047.1, forward strand.
AAATATTACTTTTTCAACTAAAATAAGTGTGTTTAAAGTAATTTCTGTGCCTGAAATTGGTCAAAATTGAAGCTTCCGAGTAAGCAGAACTCTGTAAAAATGGCAATTTTTGTCACTATGAGGGTTTAAAAAGTGGTTATTCAACATGAGGCACGATCCAATTGACATTTTGAATCATTTTTGGTACAGTCCAAAAAATCAATTTTCTGATGAAAAGCGATGACCGTGAACATGTCGAACGTTCCCAAAATGGTCAATTTTGATGACATTTTAACATTTAATCTTTTGACTCTAAATTACTGTTGGATGTTAATTATTACTTTTTCAACTAAAATACGTGTGTTTAAAGACATTTCTGTGCCTGAAAGTGGTCAAAATTGAAGCTTCTGAGTAAGCAAAACTTTGTAAAAATGGCAATTTTTGTCACTATGAGGGTTTAAAAAGTGGTTATTCAACATGAGGCCCGATCCAATTGACATTTTGAGTCACTTTTGGTACATTCCAAAAAATCATTTTCTGATGAAAAACGATGACCGCGGATATGTCAAACGTTCCCAAAATGGTCAATTTTGATGAAATTTTAACATTTAATCTTTTGTCTGTAAATTACTGTTGGATGTGAATTATTACTTTTTCAACTAAAATACTTGTATTTAAAGTCATTTCTGTACCTGAAAGTGGTCAAAATTGAAGGTTCCAAGTAAGCAAAGCTCTGTAAAAATTGCAATTTTTGTCCTATGAGGGTTTAAAAAGTTGTTATTCAGCATGAGGCACGATCCAATTGACATTTTGAGTCACTTTTGGTACAGTCCAAAAAATCAATTTTCTGATGAAAAACGATGACCGCGGATAAGTCAAACATTCCCAAAATGGTCAATTTTGCTGAAATTTTAACATTTAATCTTTTGTCCGTAAATTACTGTTGGATGTGAATTATCACTTTTTCAACTAAAATAAGTGTGTTTATAGTAATTTCTGTGCCTGAAAGTGGTCAAAATTGAAGCTTCCGAGTAAGCAAAACTCTGAAAAAAAGGCAATTTTGGTCACTGTGAGGGTTTAAAAAGTGGTTATTCAACATGAGGCACGATCCAATTGACATTTTGAATCATTTTTGGTACAGTCCAAAAAGTCCATTTTCTGATGAAAAGCGATGACCGTGAACATGTCGAACGTTCCCAAAATGGTCAATTTTGATGACATTTTAACATTTAATCTTTTGACTGTAAATACTGTTGGATGTGAATTATTACTTTTTCAACTAAAAAAGGTGTTTAATGTCATTTCTGTGCCTGAAAGTGGTCAAAATTGAAGCTTCAGAGTCAGCAAAACTTTGTAAAAATGGCAATTTTTGTCACTATGAGGGTATAAAAAGTGGTTATTCAACATGAGGCCTGATCCAATTGACATTTTGAGTCACTTTTGGTACATTCCAAAAAATCTTTTTTTGATGAAAAACGATGAACGCGGATATGTCGAACGTTCCCAAAATGGTCAATTTTTATGTCATTTTTACATTTAATCTTTTGACCGCAAATTACTGTTGGATGTGAATTATTACTTTTTCAACTAAAATACGTGTGTTTAAAGACATTTCTGTGCCTGAAAGTGGTCAAAATTGAAGCTTCTGAGTAAGCAAAACTCTGTAAAAATGGCAATTGTGGTCACTGTGAGAGTTTCAAAAGTGGTTATTCAACATGAAGCACGATCCAATTGACATTTTGAGTCACTTCTGGTACAGTCCAAAAAATCAATTTTCTGATGAAAAACGATGACCGCGAACATGTCGAACGTTCCTAAAATGGTCAATTTTGTTGACATTTTAACATTTAATCTTTTGACTGTAAATTACTGTTGGATGTGAATTATTACTTTTTCAACTAAAATACTTGTATTTAAAGTCATTTCTGTACCTGAAAGTGGTCAAAATTGAAGGTTCCGAGTAAGCAAAGCTCTGTAAAAATTGCAATTTTTGTCACTATGAGGGTTTAAAAAGTTGTTATTCAACATGAGGCACGATCCAATTGACATTTTGAGTCACTTTTGGTACAGTCCAAAAAATCAATTTTCTGATGAAAAACGATGACCGCGAACATGTCGAACGTTCCCAAAATGGTCAATTTTGATGAAATTTTAACATATAATCTTTTGACTGTAAATACTGTTGGATGTAATTTATTACTTTTTCAACTAAAAAAGGTATTTAATGTCATTTCTATGCCTGAAAGTGGTCAAAATTGAAGCTTCCGAGTAAGCAAAGCTCTGTAAAAATTGCAATTTTCGTCACTATGAGGGTTTAAAAAGTTGTTATTCAACATGAGGAACGATCCAATTGACATTTAGAGTCACTTTTGGTACAGTCCAAAAAATCAATTTTCTGATGAAAAACGATGACCGCGGACATGTCGAACGTTCCCAAAATGGTCAATTTTGATGAAATTTTAACATATAATCTTTTGACTGTAAATTAGTGTTGGATGTGAATTATTACTTTTTCAACCAAAATAAGTGTGTTTAAAGTCAATTCTGTGCCTGAAAGTGGTCAAAATTGAAGCTTCTGAGTAAGCAAAACTCTGTAAAAATGGCAATTTTGGTCACTGTGAGGGTTTAAAAATTGGTTATTCAACATGAGGCAAGATCCAATTGACATTTTGAGTCACTTTTGGTACAGTCCAAAAAATCAATTTTCTGTTGAAAAACGATGACCGCGGACATATCGAACGTTCCCAAAATGGTCAATTTTGATGGAATCTTAACATTTAATCTTTTGACTCTAAATTACTGTTGGATGTGAATTATTACTTTTTCAACTAAAATACGTGTGTTTAAAGACATTTCTGTGCCTGAAAGTGGTCAAAATTGAAGCTTCTGAGTAAGCAAAACTTTGTAAAAATGGCAATTTTTGTCACTATGAGGGTATAAAAAGTGGTTATTCAACATGAGGCCTGATCCAATTGACATTTTGAGTCACTTTTGGTACATTCCAAAAAATCATTTTTTGATGAAAAACGATGACCGCGGATATGTCGAACGTTCCCAAAATGGTCAATTTTGATGAAATTTTAACATTTAATCTTTTGTCCGTAAATTACTGTTGGATGTGAATTATCACTTTTTCAACTAAAAAAAGTGTGTTTATAGTAATTTCTGTGCCTGAAAGTGGTCAAAATTGAAGCTTCCGAGTAAGCAAAACTCTGAAAAAAAGGCAATTTTAGTCACTGTGAGGTTTTAAAAAGTGGTTATTCAACATGAGGCACGATCCAATTGACATTTTGAGTCACTTCTGGTACAGTCCAAAAATCAATTTTCTGATGAAAAACGATGACCGCGAACATGTCGAACGTTCCCAAAATGGTCAATTTTGATGACATTTTAACATTTAATCTTTTGACTGTAAATACTGTTGGATGTGAATTATTACTTTTTCAACTAAAAAAGGTGTTTAATGTCATTTCTGTGCCTGAAAGTGGTCAAAATTGAAGCTTCAGAGTAAGCAAAACTCAGTAAAAATGGCAATTTTCGTCACTGTGAGAGTTTCAAAAGTGGTTATTCAACATGAGGCACGATCCAATTGACATTTTGAGTCACTTCTGGTACAGTCCAGAAAATCAATTTTCTGATGAAAAACGATGACCGCGAACATGTCGAACGTTCCCAAAATGGTCAATTTTGATGACATTTTAACATTTAATCTTTTAACCGTAAATTACTGTTGGATGTGAAATATTACTTTTTCAACTAAAATAAGTGTGTTTAAAGTAATTTCTGTGTCTGAAATTGGTCAAAATTGAAGCTTCCGAGTAAGCAGAACTCTGTAAAAATGGCAATTTTTGTCACTATGAGGGTTTAAAAAGTGGTTATTCAACATGAGGCACGATCCAATTGACATTTTGAGTCACTTCTGGTACAGTCCAAAAAATCAATTTTCTGATGAAAAACGATGACCGCGAACATGTCGAACGTTCCCAAAATGGTCAATTTTGATGACATTTTAACATTTAATCTTTTAACCGTAAATTACTGTTGGATGTGAAATATTACTTTTTCAACTAAAATACTTGTATTTAAAGTCATTTCTGTACCTGAAAGTGGTCAAAATTGAAGGTTCCAAGTAAGCAAAGCTCTGTAAAAATTGCAATTTTTGTCCTATGAGGGTTTAAAAAGTTGTTATTCAGCATGAGGCACGATCCAATTGACATTTTGAGTCACTTTTGGTACAGTCCAAAAAATCAATTTTCTGATGAAAAACGATGACCGCGGATAAGTCAAACATTCCCAAAATGGTCAATTTTGCTGAAATTTTAACATTTAATCTTTTGTCCGTAAATTACTGTTGGATGTGAATTATCACTTTTTCAACTAAAATAAGTGTGTTTATAGTAATTTCTGTGCCTGAAAGTGGTCAAAATTGAAGCTTCCGAGTAAGCAAAACTCTGAAAAAAAGGCAATTTTGGTCACTGTGAGGGTTTAAAAAGTGGTTATTCAACATGAGGCACGATCCAATTGACATTTTGAATCATTTTTGGTACAGTCCAAAAAGTCCATTTTCTGATGAAAAGCGATGACCGTGAACATGTCGAACGTTCCCAAAATGGTCAATTTTGATGACATTTTAACATTTAATCTTTTGACTGTAAATACTGTTGGATGTGAATTATTACTTTTTCAACTAAAAAAGGTGTTTGATGTCATTTCTGTGCCTGAAAGTGGTCAAAATTGAAGCTCCCGAGTAAGCAAAACTCTGTAAAAATGGCAATTTTGGTCACTGTGAGAGTTTCAAAAGTGGGTATTCAACATGAGGCACGATCCAATTGACATTTTGAGTCACTTCTGGTACAGTCCAAAAAATCAATTTTCTGATGAAAAACGATGACCGCGAACATGTCGAACGTTCCCAAAATGGTCAATTTTGATGAAATTTTAACATTTAATCTTTTGACTGTAAATTAGTGTTGGATGTGAATTATTACTTTTCCAACCAAAATAAGTGTGTTTAAAGTCAATTCTGTGCCTGAAAGTGGTCAAAATTGAAGCTTCTGAGTAAGCAAAACTCTGTAAAAATGGCAATTTTGGTCACTGTGAGGGATTAAAAATTGGTTATTCAACATGAGGCACGATCCAATTGACATTTTGAGTCACTTTTGGTACAGTCCAAAAAATCTATTTTCTGTTGAAAAACGATGACCGCAGACATGTCGAACGTTCCCAAAATGGTCAATTTTGATGAAATTTTAACATTTAATCTTTTGTCCGTAAATTACTGTTGGATGTGAATTATCACTTTTTCAACTAAAATAAGTGTGTTTATTGTAATTTCTGTGCCTGAAAGTGGTCAAAATTGAAGCTTCCGAGTAAGCAAAACTCTGAAAAAAAGGCAATTTTGGTCACTGTGAGGGTTTAAAAAGTGGTTATTCAACATGAGGCACGATCCAATTGACATTTTGAGTCACTTCTGGTACAGTCCAAAAAAAATCAATTTTCTGATGAAAAACGATGACCGCGAACATGTCGAACGTTCCCAAAATGGTCAATTTTGATTTCATTTTAACATTTAATCTTTTGACTGTAAATTACTGTTGGATGTGAATTATTACTTTTTCAACTAAAATAAGTGTGTTTAAAGTAATTTCTGTGCCTGAAATTGGTCAAAATTGAAGCTTCCGAGTAAGCAGAACTCTGTAAAAATGGCAATTTTTGTCACTATGAGGGTTTAAAAAGTGGTTATTCAACATGAGGCACGATCCAATTGACATTGTGAGTCACTTTTGGTACAGTCCAAAAAATCAATTTTCTGTTGAAAAACGATGACCGCGGACATGTCGAACGTTTCCAAAATGGTCAATTTTGATGGAATTTTAACATTTAATCTTTTGACTCTAAATTACTGTTGGATGTTAATTATTACTTTTTCAACTAAAATACGTGTGTTTAAAGACATTTCTGTGCCTGAAAGTGGTCAAAATTGAAGCTACTGAGTAAGCAAAACTTTGTAAAAATGGCAATTTTTGTCACTATGAGGGTTTAAAAAGTGGTTATTCAACATGAGGCCCGATCCAATTGACATTTTGAGTCACTTTTGGTACATTCCAAAAAATCATTTTCTGATGAAAAACGATGACCGCGGATATGTCAAACGTTCCCAAAATGGTCAATTTTGATGAAATTTTAACATTTAATCTTTTGTCTGTAAATTACTGTTGGATGTGAATTATTACCTTTTCAACTAAAATACTTGTATTTAACGTCATTTCTGTACCTGAAAGTGGTCAAAATTGAAGGTTCCGAGTAAGCAAAGCTCTGTAAAAATTGCAATTTTTGTCCTATGAGGGTTTAAAAAGTTGTTATTCAGCATGAGGCACGATCCAATTGACATTTTGAGTCACTTTTGGTACAGTCCAAAAAATCAATTTTCTGATGAAAAACGATGACCGCGGATATGTCAAACGTTCCCAAAATGGTCAATTTTGATGAAATTTTAACATTGAATCTTTTGTCTGTAAATTACTGTTGGAGGTGAATTATCACTTTTTCAACTAAAATAAGTGTGTTTATAGTAATTTCTGTGCCTGAAAGTGGTCAAAATTGAAGCTTCTGAGTAAGCAAAACTCTGAAAAAAAGGCAATTTTGGTCACTGTGAGGGTTTAAAAAGTGGTTATTGAACATGAGGCACGATCCATTTGACATTTTGAGTCACTTCTGGTACAGTCCAAAAAATCAATTTTCTGATGAAAAACGATGACCGCGAACATGTTGAACGTTCCCAAAATGGTCAATTTTGATGACATTTTAACATTTAATCTTTTAACCGTAAATTACTGTTGGATGTGAAATATTACTTTTTCAACTAAAATACTTGTGTTTAAAGTCATTTCTGTACCTGAAAGTGGTCAAAATTGAAGGTTCCGAGTAAGCAAAGCTCTGTAAAAATTGCAATTTTGGTCACTGTGAGGGTTTAAAAAGTAGTTATTCAACATGAGGCATGATCCAATTGACATTTTGAGTCACTTCTGGTACAGTCCAAAAAATCAATTTTCTGATGAAAAACGATGACCGCGAACATGTTGAACGTTCCCAAAATGGTCAATTTTGATGACATTTTAACATTTAATCTTTTGACTGTAAATTACTGTTGGATGTGAATTATTACTTTTTCAACTAAAATACTTGTGTTTAAAGTCATTTCTGTACCTGAAAGTGGTCAAAATTGAAGGTTCCGAGTAAGCAAAGCTCTCTAAAAATTGCAATTTTTGTCCTATGAGGGTTTAAAAAGTTGTTATTCAGCATGAGGCATGATCCAATTGACATTTTGAGTCACTTTTGGTACAGTCCAAAAAATCAATTTTCTGATGAAAAACGATGATATGTCAAACGTTCCCAAAATGGTCAATTTTGATGAAATTTTAACATTGAATCTTTTGTCTGTAAATTACTGTTGGATGTGAATTATCACTTTTTCAACTAAAATAAGTGTGTTTATAGTAATTTCTGTGCCTGAAAGTGGTCAAAATTGAAGCTTCCGAGTAAGCAGAACTCTGTAAAAATGGCAATTTTTGTCACTATGAGGGTTTAAAAAGTGGTTATTCAACATGAGGCATGATCCAATTGACATTTTGAGTCACTTTTGGTACAGTCCAAAAAATCAATTTTCTGTTGAAAAACGATGACCGCGGACATGTCGAACGTTCCAAAAATGGTCAATTTTGATGGAATTTTAACATTTAATCTTTTGACTAAATTACTGTTGGATGTGAATTATTACTTTTTCAACTAAAATACGTGTGTTTAAAGACATTTCTGTGCCTGAAAGTGGTCAAAATTGAAGCTTCTGAGTAAGCAAAACTTTGTAAAAATGGCAATTTTTGTCACTATGAGGGTTTAAAAAGTGGTGATTCAACATGAGGCCCGATCCAATTGACATTTTGAGTCACTTTTGGTACATTCCAAAAAATCATTTTCTGATGAAAAACGATGACCGCGGATATGTCAAACGTTCCCAAAATGGTCAATTTTGATGAAATTTTAACATTGAATCTTTTGTCTGTAAATTACTGTTGGATGTGAATTATCACTTTTTCAACTAAAATAAGTGTGTTTATAGTAATTTCTGTGCCTGAAAGTGGTCAAAATTGAAGCTTCCGAGTAAGCAAAACTCTGAAAAAAAGGCAATTTTGGTCACTGTGAGGGTTTAAAAAGTGGTTATTCAACATGAGGCACGATCCAATTGACATTTTGAATCATTTTTGGTACAGTCCAAAAAATCAATCTTCTGATGAAAAACGATGACCGTGAACATGTCGAACGTTCCCAAAATGGTCAATTGTGATGACATTTTAACATTTAATCTTTTGACTGTAAATACTGTTGGATGTGAATTATTACTTTTTCAACTAAAATAAGTGTGTTTATAGTAATTTCTGTGCCTGAAATTGGTCAAAATTGAAGCTTCGGAGTAAGCAGAACTCTGTAAAAATGGCAATTTTTGTCACTATGAGGGTTTAAAAAGTGGTTATTCAACATGAGGCACGATCCAATTGACATTTTGAGTCACTTTTGGTACAGTCCAAAAAATCAATTTTCTGTTGAAAAACGATGACCGCGGACATGTCGAACGTTCCCAAAATGGTCAATTTTTATGACATTTTAACATTTATTCTTTTGACTGTAAATACTGTTGGATGTGAATTATTACTTTTTCAACTAAAAAAGGTGTTTAAAGTCATTTCTGTACCTGAAAGTGGTCAAAATTGAAGGTTCCGAGTAAGCAAAGCTCTGAAAAAAAGGCAATTTTTGTCACTGTGAGGGTTTAAAAAGTGGTTATTCAACATGAGGCCCGATCCAATTGACATTTTGAGTCACTTTTGGTACAGTCCAAAAAATCAATTTTCTGATGAAAAACGATGACCGCGGACATGTCGAACGTTCCCAAAATGGTCAATTTTGATGACATTTTAACATTTAATCTTTTGACTGTAAATTAGTGTTGGATGTGAATTATTACTTTTTCAACCAAAATAAGTGTGTTTAAAGTCAATTCTGTGCCTGAAAGTGGTCAAAATTAAAGCTTCTGAGTAAGCAAAACTCTGTAAAAATTGCAATTTGGTCACTGTGAGGGTTTAAAAAGTAGTTATTCAACATGAGGTATGATCCAATTGACATTTTGAGTCACTTCTGGTACAGTCCAAAAAATCAATTTTCTGATGAAAAACGATGACCGCGAACATGTCGAACGTTCCCAAAATGGTCAATTTTGATGACATTTTAACATTTAATCTTTTGACTGTAAATTACTATTGGATGTGAATTATTACTTTTTCAACTAAAATAAGTGTGTTTATAGTAATTTCTGTGCCTGAAAGTGGTCAAAATTGAAGCTTCCGAGTAAGCAAAACTCTGTAAAAATGGCAATTTTGGTCACTGTGAGAGTTTCAAAAGTGGTTATTCAACATGAAGCACGATCCAATTGACATTTTGAGTCACTTCTGGTACAGTCCAAAAAATCAATTTTCTGATGAAAAACGATGACCGCGAACATGTCGAACGTTCCCAAAATGGTCAATTTTGATGACATTTTAACATTTAATCTTTTGACTGTAAATTACTGTTGGATGTGAATTATTACTTTTTCAACTAAAATACTTGTATTTAAAGTCATTTCTGTACCTGAAAGTGGTCAAAATTGAAGGTTCCGAGTAAGCAAAGCTCTGTAAAAATTGCAATTTTTGTCACTATGAGGGTTTAAAAAGTTGTTATTCAACATGAGGCACGATCCAATTGACATTTTGAGTCACTTTTGGTACAGTCCAAAAAATCAATTTTCTGATGAAAAACGATGACCGCGGACATGTCGAACGTTCCCAAAATGGTCAATTTTGATGAAATTTTAACATATAATCTTTTGACTGTAAATACTGTTGGATGTAAATTATTACTTTTTCAACTAAAAAAGCTATTTAATGTCATTTCTGTGCCTGAAAGTGTTCAAAATTGAAGCTTCCGAGTAAGCAAAACTCTGTAAAAATGGCAATTTTGGTCACTGTGAGAGTTTAAAAAGTGGTTATTCAACATGAGGCACGATCCAATTGACATTTTGAGTCACTTCTGGTACAGTCCAAAAAAATCAATTTTCTGATGAAAAACGATGACCGCGAACATGTCGAACGTTCCGAAAATGGTTAATTTTGATGACATTTTAACATTTAATCTTTTGACTGTAAATTACTGTTGGATGTGAATTATTACTTTTTCAACTAAAATACTTGTATTTAAAGTCATTTCTGTACCTGAAAGTGGTCAAAATTGAAGGTTCCGAGTAAGCAAAGCTCTGTAAAAATTGCAATTTTTGTCACTATGAGGGTTTAAAAAGTTGTTATTCAACATGAGGCACGATCCAATTGACATTTTGAGTCACTTTTGGTACAGTCCAAAAAATCAATTTTCTGTTGAAAAACGATGGCCGCGGACATATCGAACATTCCCAAAATGGTCAATTTTGATGGAATCTTAACATTTAATCTTTTGACTCTAAATTACTGTTGGATGTGATTTATTACTTTTTCAACTAAAATACGTGTGTTTAAAGACATTTCTGTGCCTGAAAGTGGTCAAAATTGAAGCTTCTTAGTAAGCAAAACTTTGTAAAAATGGCAATTTTTGTCACTATGAGGGTATAAAAAGTGGTTATTCAACACGAGGCCTGATCCAATTGACATTTTGAGTCACTTTTGGTACATTCCAAAAAATCATTTTTTGATGAAAAACGATGACCGCGGATATGTCGAACGTTCCCAAAATGGTCAATTTTGATGTCATTTTAACATTTAATCTTTTGTCCGTAAATTACTGTTGGATGTGAATTATCACTTTTTCAACTAAAATAAGTGTGTTTATAGTAATTTCTGTGCCTGAAAGTGGTCAAAATTGAAGCTTCAGAGTAAGCAAAACTCTGAAAAAAAGGCAATTTTGGTCACTGTGAGGGTTTAAAAAGTGGTTATTCAACATGAGGCACGATCCAATTGACATTTTGAATCATTTTTGGTACAGTCCAAAAAATCTATTTTCTGATGAAAAGCGATGACCGTGAACATGTCGAACGTTCCCAAAATGGTCAATTTTGATGACATTTTAACATTTAATCTTTTGACTCTAAATTACTGTTGGATGTTAATTATTACTTTTTCAACTAAAATACGTGTGTTTAAAGACATTTCTGTGCCTGAAAGTGGTCAAAATTGAAGCTTCTGAGTAAGCAAAACTTTGTAAAAATGGCAATTTTTGTCACTATGAGGGTTTAAAAAGTGGTTATTCAACATGAGGCCCGATCCAATTGACATTTTGAGTCACTTTTGGTACATTCCAAAAAATCTTTTTCTGATGAAAAACGATGACCGCGGATATGTCAAACGTTCCCAAAATGGTCAATTTTGATGAAATTTTAACATTTAATCTTTTGTCTGTAAATTACTGTTGGATGTGAATTATTACTTTTTCAACTAAAATACTTGTATTTAAAGTCATTTCTGTACCTGAAAGTGGTCAAAATTGAAGGTTCCGAGTAAGCAAAGCTCTGTAAAAATTGCAATTTTTGTCCTATGAGGGTTTAAAAAGTTGTTATTCAGCATGAGGCACGATCCAATTGACATTTTGAGTCACTTTTGGTACAGTCCAAAAAATCAATTTTCTGATGAAAAACGATGACCGCGGATATGTCAACGTTCCCAAAATGGTCAATTTTGATGAAATTTTAACATTGAATCTTTTGTCTGTAAATTACTGTTGCATGTGAATTATCACTTTTTCAACTAAAATAAGTGTGTTTATAGTAATTTCTGTGCCTGAAAGTGGTCAAAATTGAAGCTTCCGAGTAAGCAAAACTCTGAAAAAAAGGCAATTTTGGTCACTGTGAGGGTTTAAAAAGTGGTTATTCAACATGAGGCACGATCCAATTGACATTTTGAATCATTTTTGGTACAGTCCAAAAAATCAATCTTCTGATGAAAAACGATGACCGTGAACATGTCGAACGTTCCCAAAATGGTCAATTGTGATGACATTTTAACATTTAATCTTTTGACTGTAAATACTGTTGGATGTGAATTATTACTTTTTCAACTAAAATAAGTGTGTTTAAAGTAATTTCTGTGCCTGAAATTGGTCAAAATTGAAGCTTCCGAGTAAGCAGAACTCTGTAAAAATGGCAATTTTTGTCACTATGAGGGTTTAAAAAGTGGTTATTCAACATGAGGCACGATCCAATTGACATTTTGAGTCACTTTTGGTACAGTCCAAAAAATCAATTTTCTGTTGAAAAACGATGACCGCGGACATGTCGAACGTTTCCAAAATGGTCAATTTTTATGACATTTTAACATTTATTCTTTTGACTGTAAATACTGTTGGATGTCAATTATTACTTTTTCAACTAAAAAAGGTGTTTAAAGTCATTTCTGTAACTGAAAGTGGTCAAAATTGAAGGTTCCGAGTAAGCAAAGCTCTGACAAAAAAGGCAATTTTGGTCACTGTGAGGGTTTAAAAAGTGGGTATTCAACATGAGGCACGATCCAATTGACATTTTGAGTCACTTTTGGTACAGTCCAAAAAATCAATTTTCTGATGAAAAACGATGACCGCGGACATGTCGAATGTTCCCAAAATGGTCAATTTTGATGAAATTTTAACATATAATCTTTTGACTGTAAATTAGTGTTGGATGTGAATTATTACTTTTTCAACCAAAATAAGTGTGTTTAAAGTCAATTCTGTGCCTGAAAGTGGTCAAAATTAAAGCTTCTGAGTAAGCAAAACTCTGTAAAAATGGCAATTTTGGTCACTGTGAGGGTTTAAAAATTGGTTATTCAACATGAGGCACGATCCAATTGACATTTTGAGTCACTTTTGGTACAGTCCAAAAAATCAATTTTCTGTTGAAAAACGATGACCGCGGACATATCGAACGTTCCCAAAATGGTCAATTTTGATGGAATCTTAACATTTTATCTTTTGACTCTAAATTACTGTTGGATGTGAATTATTACTTTTTCAACTAAAATACGTGTGTTTAAAGACATTTCTGTGCCTGAAAGTGGTCAAAATTGAAGCTTCTGAGTCAGCAAAACTTTGTAAAAATGGCAATTTTTGTCACTATGAGGGTATAAAAAGTGGTTATTCAACATGAGGCCTGATCCAATTGACATTTTGAGTCACTTTTGGTACATTCCAAAAAATCTTTTTTTGATGAAAAACGATGAACGCGGATATGTCGAACGTTCCCAAAATGGTCAATTTTTATGTCATTTTTACATTTAATCTTTTGACCGCAAATTACTGTTGGATGTGAATTATTACTTTTTCAACTAAAATACGTGTGTTTAAAGACATTTCTGTGCCTGAAAGTGGTCAAAATTGAAGCTTCTGAGTAAGCAAAACTCTGTAAAAATGGCAATTGTGGTCACTGTGAGAGTTTCAAAAGTGGTTATTCAACATGAAGCACGATCCAATTGACATTTTGAGTCACTTCTGGTACAGTCCAAAAAATCAATTTTCTGATGAAAAACGATGACCGCGAACATGTCGAACGTTCCTAAAATGGTCAATTTTGTTGACATTTTAACATTTAATCTTTTGACTGTAAATTACTGTTGGATGTGAATTATTACTTTTTCAACTAAAATACTTGTATTTAAAGTCATTTCTGTACCTGAAAGTGGTCAAAATTGAAGGTTCCGAGTAAGCAAAGCTCTGTAAAAATTGCAATTTTTGTCACTATGAGGGTTTAAAAAGTTGTTATTCAACATGAGGCACGATCCAATTGACATTTTGAGTCACTTTTGGTACAGTCCAAAAAATCAATTTTCTGATGAAAAACGATGACCGCGAACATGTCGAACGTTCCCAAAATGGTCAATTTTGATGAAATTTTAACATATAATCTTTTGACTGTAAATACTGTTGGATGTAATTTATTACTTTTTCAACTAAAAAAGGTATTTAATGTCATTTCTATGCCTGAAAGTGGTCAAAATTGAAGCTTCCGAGTAAGCAAAGCTCTGTAAAAATTGCAATTTTCGTCACTATGAGGGTTTAAAAAGTTGTTATTCAACATGAGGAACGATCCAATTGACATTTAGAGTCACTTTTGGTACAGTCCAAAAAATCAATTTTCTGATGAAAAACGATGACCGCGGACATGTCGAACGTTCCCAAAATGGTCAATTTTGATGAAATTTTAACATATAATCTTTTGACTGTAAATTAGTGTTGGATGTGAATTATTACTTTTTCAACCAAAATAAGTGTGTTTAAAGTCAATTCTGTGCCTGAAAGTGGTCAAAATTGAAGCTTCTGAGTAAGCAAAACTCTGTAAAAATGGCAATTTTGGTCACTGTGAGGGTTTAAAAATTGGTTATTCAACATGAGGCAAGATCCAATTGACATTTTGAGTCACTTTTGGTACAGTCCAAAAAATCAATTTTCTGTTGAAAAACGATGACCGCGGACATATCGAACGTTCCCAAAATGGTCAATTTTGATGGAATCTTAACATTTAATCTTTTGACTCTAAATTACTGTTGGATGTGAATTATTACTTTTTCAACTAAAATACGTGTGTTTAAAGACATTTCTGTGCCTGAAAGTGGTCAAAATTGAAGCTTCTGAGTAAGCAAAACTTTGTAAAAATGGCAATTTTTGTCACTATGAGGGTATAAAAAGTGGTTATTCAACATGAGGCCTGATCCAATTGACATTTTGAGTCACTTTTGGTACATTCCAAAAAATCATTTTTTGATGAAAAACGATGACCGCGGATATGTCGAACGTTCCCAAAATGGTCAATTTTGATGAAATTTTAACATTTAATCTTTTGTCCGTAAATTACTGTTGGATGTGAATTATCACTTTTTCAACTAAAAAAAGTGTGTTTATAGTAATTTCTGTGCCTGAAAGTGGTCAAAATTGAAGCTTCCGAGTAAGCAAAACTCTGAAAAAAAGGCAATTTTAGTCACTGTGAGGTTTTAAAAAGTGGTTATTCAACATGAGGCACGATCCAATTGACATTTTGAGTCACTTCTGGTACAGTCCAAAAATCAATTTTCTGATGAAAAACGATGACCGCGAACATGTCGAACGTTCCCAAAATGGTCAATTTTGATGACATTTTAACATTTAATCTTTTGACTGTAAATACTGTTGGATGTGAATTATTACTTTTTCAACTAAAAAAGGTGTTTAATGTCATTTCTGTGCCTGAAAGTGGTCAAAATTGAAGCTTCAGAGTAAGCAAAACTCAGTAAAAATGGCAATTTTCGTCACTGTGAGAGTTTCAAAAGTGGTTATTCAACATGAGGCACGATCCAATTGACATTTTGAGTCACTTCTGGTACAGTCCAGAAAATCAATTTTCTGATGAAAAACGATGACCGCGAACATGTCGAACGTTCCCAAAATGGTCAATTTTGATGACATTTTAACATTTAATCTTTTAACCGTAAATTACTGTTGGATGTGAAATATTACTTTTTCAACTAAAATAAGTGTGTTTAAAGTAATTTCTGTGTCTGAAATTGGTCAAAATTGAAGCTTCCGAGTAAGCAGAACTCTGTAAAAATGGCAATTTTTGTCACTATGAGGGTTTAAAAAGTGGTTATTCAACATGAGGCACGATCCAATTGACATTTTGAGTCACTTCTGGTACAGTCCAAAAAATCAATTTTCTGATGAAAAACGATGACCGCGAACATGTCGAACGTTCCCAAAATGGTCAATTTTGATGACATTTTAACATTTAATCTTTTAACCGTAAATTACTGTTGGATGTGAAATATTACTTTTTCAACTAAAATAAG
The DNA here is from genome assembly GCF_964263255.1 of Lissotriton vulgaris. NCBI lineage: Eukaryota > Metazoa > Chordata > Amphibia > Caudata > Salamandridae > Lissotriton > Lissotriton vulgaris. Next base: position 347,515 of record NW_028250047.1, read on the forward strand.
TGTGTTTAAAGTAATTTCTGTGCCTGAAATTGGTCAAAATTGAAGCTTCCGAGTAAGCAGAACTCTGTAAAAATGGCAATTTTTGTCACTATGAGGGTTTAAAAAGTGGTTATTCAACATGAGGCACGATCCAATTGACATTTTGAATCATTTTTGGTACAGTCCAAAAAATCAATTTTCTGATGAAAAGCGATGACCGTGAACATGTCGAACGTTCCCAAAATGGTCAATTTTGATGACATTTTAACATTTAATCTTTTGACTCTAAATTACTGTTGGATGTTAATTATTACTTTTTCAACTAAAATACGTGTGTTTAAAGACATTTCTGTGCCTGAAAGTGGTCAAAATTGAAGCTTCTGAGTAAGCAAAACTTTGTAAAAATGGCAATTTTTGTCACTATGAGGGTTTAAAAAGTGGTTATTCAACATGAGGCCCGATCCAATTGACATTTTGAGTCACTTTTGGTACATTCCAAAAAATCATTTTCTGATGAAAAACGATGACCGCGGATATGTCAAACGTTCCCAAAATGGTCAATTTTGATGAAATTTTAACATTTAATCTTTTGTCTGTAAATTACTGTTGGATGTGAATTATTACTTTTTCAACTAAAATACTTGTATTTAAAGTCATTTCTGTACCTGAAAGTGGTCAAAATTGAAGGTTCCAAGTAAGCAAAGCTCTGTAAAAATTGCAATTTTTGTCCTATGAGGGTTTAAAAAGTTGTTATTCAGCATGAGGCACGATCCAATTGACATTTTGAGTCACTTTTGGTACAGTCCAAAAAATCAATTTTCTGATGAAAAACGATGACCGCGGATAAGTCAAACATTCCCAAAATGGTCAATTTTGCTGAAATTTTAACATTTAATCTTTTGTCCGTAAATTACTGTTGGATGTGAATTATCACTTTTTCAACTAAAATAAGTGTGTTTATAGTAATTTCTGTGCCTGAAAGTGGTCAAAATTGAAGCTTCCGAGTAAGCAAAACTCTGAAAAAAAGGCCATTTTGGTCACTGTGAGGGTTTAAAAAGTGGTTATTCAACATGAGGCACGATCCAATTGACATTTTGAATCATTTTTGGTACAGTCCAAAAAGTCCATTTTCTGATGAAAAGCGATGACCGTGAACATGTCGAACGTTCCCAAAATGGTCAATTTTGATGACATTTTAACATTTAATCTTTTGACTGTAAATACTGTTGGATGTGAATTATTACTTTTTCAACTAAAAAAGGTGTTTGATGTCATTTCTGTGCCTGAAAGTGGTCAAAATTGAAGCTCCCGAGTAAGCAAAACTCTGTAAAAATGGCAATTTTGGTCACTGTGAGAGTTTCAAAAGTGGGTATTCAACATGAGGCACGATCCAATTGACATTTTGAGTCACTTCTGGTACAGTCCAAAAAATCAATTTTCTGATGAAAAACGATGACCGCGAACATGTCGAACGTTCCCAAAATGGTCAATTTTGATGAAATTTTAACATTTAATCTTTTGACTGTAAATTAGTGTTGGATGTGAATTATTACTTTTCCAACCAAAATAAGTGTGTTTAAAGTCAATTCTGTGCCTGAAAGTGGTCAAAATTGAAGCTTCTGAGTAAGCAAAACTCTGTAAAAATGGCAATTGTGGTCACTGTGAGGGATTAAAAATTGGTTATTCAACATGAGGCACGATCCAATTGACATTTTGAGTCACTTTTGGTACAGTCCAAAAAATCTATTTTCTGTTGAAAAACGATGACCGCAGACATGTCGAACGTTCCCAAAATGGTCAATTTTGATGAAATTTTAACATTTAATCTTTTGTCCGTAAATTACTGTTGGATGTGAATTATCACTTTTTCAACTAAAATAAGTGTGTTTATTGTAATTTCTGTGCCTGAAAGTGGTCAAAATTGAAGCTTCCGAGTAAGCAAAACTCTGAAAAAAAGGCAATTTTGGTCACTGTGAGGGTTTAAAAAGTGGTTATTCAACATGAGGCACGATCCAATTGACATTTTGAGTCACTTCTGGTACAGTCCAAAAAAAATCAATTTTCTGATGAAAAACGATGACCGCGAACATGTCGAACGTTCCCAAAATGGTCAATTTTGATTTCATTTTAACATTTAATCTTTTGACTGTAAATTACTGTTGGATGTGAATTATTACTTTTTCAACTAAAATAAGTGTGTTTAAAGTAATTTCTGTGCCTGAAATTGGTCAAAATTGAAGCTTCCGAGTAAGCAGAACTCTGTAAAAATGGCAATTTTTGTCACTATGAGGGTTTAAAAAGTGGTTATTCAACATGAGGCACGATCCAATTGACATTGTGAGTCACTTTTGGTACAGTCCAAAAAATCAATTTTCTGTTGAAAAACGATGACCGCGGACATGTCGAACGTTCCCAAAATGGTCAATTTTGATGGAATTTTAACATTTAATCTTTTGACTCTAAATTACTGTTGGATGTTAATTATTACTTTTTCAACTAAAATACGTGTGTTTAAAGACATTTCTGTGCCTGAAAGTGGTCAAAATTGAAGCTACTGAGTAAGCAAAACTTTGTAAAAATGGCAATTTTTGTCACTATGAGGGTTTAAAAAGTGGTTATTCAACATGAGGCCCGATCCAATTGACATTTTGAGTCACTTTTGGTACATTCCAAAAAATCATTTTCTGATGAAAAACGATGACCGCGGATATGTCAAACGTTCCCAAAATGGTCAATTTTGATGAAATTTTAACATTTAATCTTTTGTCTGTAAATTACTGTTGGATGTGAATTATTACCTTTTCAACTAAAATACTTGTATTTAACGTCATTTCTGTACCTGAAAGTGGTCAAAATTGAAGGTTCCGAGTAAGCAAAGCTCTGTAAAAATTGCAATTTTTGTCCTATGAGGGTTTAAAAAGTTGTTATTCAGCATGAGGCACGATCCAATTGACATTTTGAGTCACTTTTGGTACAGTCCAAAAAATCAATTTTCTGATGAAAAACGATGACCGCGGATATGTCAAACGTTCCCAAAATGGTCAATTTTGATGAAATTTTAACATTGAATCTTTTGTCTGTAAATTACTGTTGGAGGTGAATTATCACTTTTTCAACTAAAATAAGTGTGTTTATAGTAATTTCTGTGCCTGAAAGTGGTCAAAATTGAAGCTTCTGAGTAAGCAAAACTCTGAAAAAAAGGCAATTTTGGTCACTGTGAGGGTTTAAAAAGTGGTTATTGAACATGAGGCACGATCCATTTGACATTTTGAGTCACTTCTGGTACAGTCCAAAAAATCAATTTTCTGATGAAAAACGATGACCGCGAACATGTTGAACGTTCCCAAAATGGTCAATTTTGATGACATTTTAACATTTAATCTTTTAACCGTAAATTACTGTTGGATGTGAAATATTACTTTTTCAACTAAAATACTTGTGTTTAAAGTCATTTCTGTACCTGAAAGTGGTCAAAATTGAAGGTTCCGAGTAAGCAAAGCTCTGTAAAAATTGCAATTTTGGTCACTGTGAGGGTTTAAAAAGTAGTTATTCAACATGAGGCATGATCCAATTGACATTTTGAGTCACTTCTGGTACAGTCCAAAAAATCAATTTTCTGATGAAAAACGATGACCGCGAACATGTTGAACGTTCCCAAAATGGTCAATTTTGATGACATTTTAACATTTAATCTTTTGACTGTAAATTACTGTTGGATGTGAATTATTACTTTTTCAACTAAAATACTTGTGTTTAAAGTCATTTCTGTACCTGAAAGTGGTCAAAATTGAAGGTTCTGAGTAAGCAAAGCTCTGTAAAAATTGCAATTTTGGTAACTGTGAGGGTTTAAAAAGTAGTTATTCAACATGAGGCATGATCCAATTGACATTTTGAGTCACTTCTGGTACAGTCCAAAAAAATCAATTTTCTGATGAAAAACGATGACCGCGAACATGTCGAACGTTCCCAAAATGGTCAATTTTGATGACATTTTAACATTTAATCTTTTAACCGTAAATTACTCTTGGATGTGAAATATTACTTTTTCAACTAAAATAAGTGTGTTTAAAGTAATTTCTGTGCCTGAAATTGGTCAAAATTGAAGCTTCCGAGTAAGCAGAACTCTGTAAAAATGGCAATTTTTGTCACTATGAGGGTTTAAAAAGTGGTTATTCAACATGAGGCACGATCCAATTGACATTTTGAGTCACTTTTGGTACAGTCCAAAAAATCAATTTTCTGTTGAAAAACGATGACCGCGTACATGTCGAACGTTCCCAAAATGGTCAATTTTGATGGAATTTTAACATTTAATCTTTTGACTCTAAATTACTGTTGGATGTGAATTATTACTTTTTCAACTAAAATACGTGTGTTTAAAGACATTTCTGTGCCTGAAAGTGGTCAAAATTGAAGCTTCTGAGTAAGCAAAACTTTGTAAAAATGGCAATTTTTGTCACTATGAGGGTTTAAAAAGTGGTGATTCAACATGAGGCCCGATCCAATTGACATTTTGAGTCACTTTTGGTACATTCCAAAAAATCATTTTCTGATGAAAAACGATGACCGCGGATATGTCAAACGTTCCCAAAATGGTCAATTTTGATGAAATTTTAACATTTAATCTTTTGTCCGTAAATTACTGTTGGATGTGAATTATCACTTTTTCAACTAAACTAAGTGTGTTTATAGTAATTTCTGTGCCTGAAAGTGGTCAAAATTGAAGCTTCCGAGTAAGCAAAACTCTGAAAAAAAGGCAATTTTGGTCACTGTGAGGGTTTAAAAAGTGGTTATTCAACATGAGGCACGATCCAATTGACATTTTGAATCATTTTTGGCACAGTCCAAAAAATCAATTTTCTGATGAAAAGCGATGACCGTGAACATGTCGAACGTTCCCAAAATGGTCAATTTTGATGACATTTTAACATTTAATCTTTTGACTCTAAATTACTGTTGGATGTTAATTATTACTTTTTCAACTAAAATACGTGTGTTTAAAGACATTCTGTGCCTGAAAGTGGTCAAAATTGAAGCTTCTGAGTAAGCAAAACTTTGTAAAAATGGCAATTTTTGTCACTATGAGGGTTTAAAAAGTGGTTATTCAACATGAGGCCCGATCCAATTGACATTTTGAGTCACTTTTGGTACATTCCAAAAAATCATTTTCTGATGAAAAACGATGACCGCGGATATGTCAAACGTTCCCAAAATGGTCAATTTTGAAGAAATTTTAACATTTAATCTTTTGTCTGTAAATTACTGTTGGATGTGAATTATTACTTTTTCAACTAAAATACTTGTATTTAAAGTCATTTCTGTACCTGAAAGTGGTCAAAATTGAAGGTTCCGAGTAAGCAAAGCTCTCTAAAAATTGCAATTTTTGTCCTATGAGGGTTTAAAAAGTTGTTATTCAGCATGAGGCACGATCCAATTGACATTTTGAGTCACTTTTGGTACAGTCCAAAAAATCAATTTTCTGATGAAAAACGATGACCGCGGATATGTCAAACGTTCCCAAAATGGTCAATTTTGATGAAATTTTAACATTGAATCTTTTGTCTGTAAATTACTGTTGGATGTGAATTATCACTTTTTCAACTAAAATAAGTGTGTTTATAGTAATTTCTGTGCCTGAAAGTGGTCAAAATTGAAGCTTCCGAGTAAGCAGAACTCTGTAAAAATGGCAATTTTTGTCACTATGAGGGTTTAAAAAGTGGTTATTCAACATGAGGCACGATCCAATTGACATTTTGAGTCACTTTTGGTACAGTCCAAAAAATCAATTTTCTGTTGAAAAACGATGACCGCGGACATGTCGAACGTTCCCAAAATGGTCAATTTTGATGGAATTTTAACATTTAATCTTTTGACTAAATTACTGTTGGATGTGAATTATTACTTTTTCAACTAAAATACGTGTGTTTAAAGACATTTCTGTGCCTGAAAGTGGTCAAAATTGAAGCTTCTGAGTAAGCAAAACTTTGTAAAAATGGCAATTTTTGTCACTATGAGGGTTTAAAAAGTGGTGATTCAACATGAGGCCCGATCCAATTGACATTTTGAGTCACTTTTGGTACATTCCAAAAAATCATTTTCTGATGAAAAACGATGACCGCGGATATGTCAAACGTTCCCAAAATGGTCAATTTTTATGAAATTTTAACATTGAATCTTTTGTCTGTAAATTACTGTTGGATGTGAATTATCACTTTTTCAACTAAAATAAGTGTGTTTATAGTAATTTCTGTGCCTGAAAGTGGTCAAAATTGAAGCTTCCGAGTAAGCAAAACTCTGAAAAAAAGGCAATTTTGGTCACTGTGAGGGTTTAAAAAGTGGTTATTCAACATGAGGCACGATCCAATTGACATTTTGAATCATTTTTGGTACAGTCCAAAAAATCAATCTTCTGATGAAAAACGATGACCGTGAACATGTCGAACGTTCCCAAAATGGTCAATTGTGATGACATTTTAACATTTAATCTTTTGACTGTAAATACTGTTGGATGTGAATTATTACTTTTTCAACTAAAATAAGTGTGTTTATAGTAATTTCTGTGCCTGAAATTGGTCAAAATTGAAGCTTCCGAGTAAGCAGAACTCTGTAAAAATGGCAATTTTTGTCACTATGAGGGTTTAAAAAGTGGTTATTCAACATGAGGCACGATCCAATTGACATTTTGAGTCACTTTTGGTACAGTCCAAAAAATCAATTTTCTGTTGAAAAACGATGACCGCGGACATGTCGAACGTTCCCAAAATGGTCAATTTTTATGACATTTTAACATTTATTCTTTTGACTGTAAATACTGTTGGATGTGAATTATTACTTTTTCAACTAAAAAAGGTGTTTAAAGTCATTTCTGTACCTGAAAGTGGTCAAAATTGAAGGTTCCGAGTAAGCAAAGCTCTGAAAAAAAGGCAATTTTTGTCACTGTGAGGGTTTAAAAAGTGGTTATTCAACATGAGGCCCGATCCAATTGACATTTTGAGTCACTTTTGGTACAGTCCAAAAAATCAATTTTCTGATGAAAAACGATGACCGCGGACATGTCGAACGTTCCCAAAATGGTCAATTTTGATGACATTTTAACATTTAATCTTTTGACTGTAAATTAGTGTTGGATGTGAATTATTACTTTTTCAACCAAAATAAGTGTGTTTAAAGTCAATTCTGTGCCTGAAAGTGGTCAAAATTAAAGCTTCTGAGTAAGCAAAACTCTGTAAAAATTGCAATTTGGTCACTGTGAGGGTTTAAAAAGTAGTTATTCAACATGAGGTATGATCCAATTGACATTTTGAGTCACTTCTGGTACAGTCCAAAAAATCAATTTTCTGATGAAAAACGATGACCGCGAACATGTCGAACGTTCCCAAAATGGTCAATTTTGATGACATTTTAACATTTAATCTTTTAACCGTAAATTACTGTTGGATGTGAAATATTACTTTTTCAACTAAAATAAGTGTGTTTAAAGTAATTTCTGTGTCTGAAATTGGTCAAAATTGAAGCTTCCGAGTAAGCAGAACTCTGTAAAAATGGCAATTTTTGTCACTATGAGGGTTTAAAAAGTGGTTATTCAACATGAGGCACGATCCAATTGACATTTTGAGTCACTTTTGGTACAGTCCAAAAAATCAATTTTCTGTTGAAAAACGATGACCGCGGACATGTCGAACGTTCCCAAAATGGTCAATTTTGATGGCATTTTAACATTTAATCTTTTGATTCTAAATTACTGTTGGGTGTGAATTATTACTTTTTCAACTAAAATACGTGTGTTTAAAGACATTTCTGTGCCTGAAAGTGGTCAAAATTGAAGCTTCTGAGTAAGCAAAACTTTGTAAAAATGGCAATTTTTGTCACTATGAGGGTTTAAAAAGTGGTGATTCAACATGAGGCCCGATCCAATTGACATTTTGAGTCACTTTTGGTACATTCCAAAAAATCATTTTCTGATGAAAAACGATGACCGCGGATATGTCAAACGTTCCCAAAATGGTCAATTTTGATGAAATTTTAACATTTAATCTTTTGTCCGTAAATTACTGTTGGATGTGAATTATCACTTTTTCAACTAAACTAAGTGTGTTTATAGTAATTTCTGTGCCTGAAAGTGGTCAAAATTGAAGCTTCCGAGTAAGCAAAACTCTGAAAAAAAGGCAATTTTGGTCACTGTGAGGGTTTAAAAAGTGGTTATTCAACATGAGGCACGATCCAATTGACATTTTGAATCATTTTTGGCACAGTCCAAAAAATCAATTTTCTGATGAAAAGCGATGACCGTGAACATGTCGAACGTTCCCAAAATGGTCAATTTTGATGACATTTTAACATTTAATCTTTTGACTCTAAATTACTGTTGGATGTTAATTATTACTTTTTCAACTAAAATACGTGTGTTTAAAGACATTTCTGTGCCTGAAAGTGGTCAAAATTGAAGCTTCTGAGTAAGCAAAACTTTGTAAAAATGGCAATTTTTGTCACTATGAGGGTTTAAAAAGTGGTTATTCAACATGAGGCCCGATCCAATTGACATTTTGAGTCACTTTTGGTACATTCCAAAAAATCAATTTTCTGTTGAAAAACGATGACCGCGGACATGTCGAACGTTCCCAAAATGGTCAATTTTTATGACATTTTAACATTTATTCTTTTGACTGTAAATACTGTTGGATGTGAATTATTACTTTTTCAACTAAAAAAGGTGTTTAAAGTCATTTCTGTACCTGAAAGTGGTCAAAATTGAAGGTTCCGAGTAAGCAAAGCTCTGAAAAAAAGGCAATTTTGGTCACTGTGAGGGTTTAAAAAGTGGTTATTCAACATGAGGCCCGATCCAATTGACATTTTGAGTCACTTTTGGTACAGTCCAAAAAATCAATTTTCTGATGAAAAACGATGACCGCGGACATGTCGAACGTTCCCAAAATGGTCAATTTTGATGAAATTTTAACATATAATCTTTTGACTGTAAATTAGTGTTGGATGTGAATTATTACTTTTTCAACCAAAATAAGTGTGTTTAAAGTCAATTCTGTGCCTGAAAGTGGTCAAAATTAAAGCTTCTGAGTAAGCAAAACTCTGTAAAAATGGCAATTTTGGTCACTGTGAGGGTTTAAAAATTGGTTATTCAACATGAGGCACGATCCAATTGACATTTTGAGTCACTTTTGGTACAGTCCAAAAAATCAATTTTCTGTTGAAAAACGATGACCACGGACATATCGAACGTTCCCCAAATGGTCAATTTTGATGGAATCTTAACATTTAATCTTTTGACTCTAAATTACTGTTGGATGTGAATTATTACTTTTTCAACTAAAATACGTGTGTTTAAAGACATTTCTGTGCCTGAAAGTGGTCAAAATTGAAGCTTCTGAGTAAGCAAAACTTTGTAAAAATGGCAATTTTTGTCACTATGAGGGTATAAAAAGTGGTTATTCAACATGAGGCCTGATCCAATTGACATTTTGAGTCACTTTTGGTACATTCCAAAAAATCATTTTTTGATGAAAAACGATGACCGCGGATATGTCGAACGTTCCCAAAATGGTCAATTTTGATGTCATTTTAACATTTAATCTTTTGACCGCAAATTACTGTTGGATGTGAATTATTACTTTTTCAACTACAATACGTGTGTTTAAAGACATTTCTGTGCCTGAAAGTGGTCAAAATTGAAGCTTCTGAGTAAGCAAAACTCTGTAAAAATGGCAATTTTGGTCACTGTGAGATTTTCAAAAGTGGTTATTCAACATGAAGCACGATCCAATTGACATTTTGAGTCACTTCTGGTACAGTCCAAAATATCAATTTTCTGATGAAAAACGATGACCGCGAACATGTCGAACGTTCCCAAAATGGTCAATTTTGATGACATTTTAACATTTAATCTTTTGACTGTAAATTACTGTTGGATGTGAATTATTACTTTTTCAACTAAAATACTTGTATTTAAAGTCATTTCTGTACCTGAAAGTGGTCAAAATTGAAGCTTCTGAGTAAGCAAAACTTTGTAAAAATGGCAATTTTTGTCACTATGAGGGTATAAAAAGTGGTTATTCAACATGAGGCCTGATCCAATTGACATTTTGAGTCACTTTTGGTACATTCCAAAAAATCATTTTTTGATGAAAAACGATGACCGCGGATATGTCGAACGTTCCCAAAATGGTCAATTTTGATGAAATTTTAACATTTAATCTTTTGTCCGTAAATTACTGTTGGATGTGAATTATCACTTTTTCAACTAAAATAAGTGTGTTTATAGTAATTTCTGTGCCTGAAAGTGGTCAAAATTGAAGCTTCCGAGTAAGCAAACCTCTGAAAAAAAGGCAATTTTGGTCACTGTGAGGGTTTAAAAAGTGGTTATTCAACATGAGGCACGATCCAATTGATATTTTGAGTCACTTCTGGTACAGTCCAAAAAAATCAATTTTCTGATGAAAAACGATGACAGCGAACATGTCGAACGTTCCCAAAATGGTCAATTTTGATGTCATTTTAACATTTAATCTTTTGACCGCAAATTACTGTTGGATGTGAATTATTACTTTTTCAACTAAAATAAGTGTGTTTAAAGTAATTTCTGTGCCTGAAATTGGTCAAAATTAAAGCTTCCGAGTAAGCAGAACTCTGTAAAAATGGCAATTTTTGTCACTATGAGGGTTTAAAAAGTGGTTATTCAACATGAGGCCCGATCCAATTGACATTTTGAGTCACTTCTGGTACAGTCCAAAAAATCCATTTTCTGATGAAAAACGATGACCGCGAACATGTCGAACGTTCCCAAAATGGTCAATTTTGATGACATTTTAACATTTAATCTTTTGACTGTAAATACTGTTGGATGTGAATTATTACTTTTTCAACTAAAAAAGGTGTTTAATGTCATTTCTGTGCCTGAAAGTGGTCAAAATTGAAGGTTCCGAGTAAGCAAAGCTCTGTAAAAATTGCAATTTGGTCACTGTGAGGGTTTAAAAAGTAGTTATTCAACATGAGGTATGATCCAATTGACATTTTGAGTCACTTCTGGTACAGTCCAAAAAATCAATTTTCTGATGAAAAACGATGACCGCGGATATGTCAAACGTTCCCAAAATGGTCAATTTTGAAGAAATTTTAACATTTAATCTTTTGTCTGTAAATTACTGTTGGATGTGAATTATTACTTTTTCAACTAAAATACTTGTATTTAAAGTCATTTCTGTACCTGAAAGTGGTCAAAATTGAAGGTTCCGAGTAAGCAAAGCTCTCTAAAAATTGCAATTTTTGTCCTATGAGGGTTTAAAAAGTTGTTATTCAGCATGAGGCACGATCCAATTGACATTTTGAGTCACTTTTGGTACAGTCCAAAAAATCAATTTTCTGATGAAAAACGATGACCGCGGATATGTCAAACGTTCCCAAAATGGTCAATTTTGATGAAATTTTAACATTGAATCTTTTGTCTGTAAATTACTGTTGGATGTGAATTATCACTTTTTCAACTAAAATAAGTGTGTTTATAGTAATTTCTGTGCCTGAAAGTGGTCAAAATTGAAGCTTCCGAGTAAGCAGAACTCTGTAAAAATGGCAATTTTTGTCACTATGAGGGTTTAAAAAGTGGTTATTCAACATGAGGCACGATCCAATTGACATTTTGAGTCACTTTTGGTACAGTCCAAAAAATCAATTTTCTGTTGAAAAACGATGACCGCGGACATGTCGAACGTTCCCAAAATGGTCAATTTTGATGGAATTTTAACATTTAATCTTTTGACTAAATTACTGTTGGATGTGAATTATTACTTTTTCAACTAAAATACGTGTGTTTAAAGACATTTCTGTGCCTGAAAGTGGTCAAAATTGAAGCTTCTGAGTAAGCAAAACTTTGTAAAAATGGCAATTTTTGTCACTATGAGGGTTTAAAAAGTGGTGATTCAACATGAGGCCCGATCCAATTGACATTTTGAGTCACTTTTGGTACATTCCAAAAAATCATTTTCTGATGAAAAACGATGACCGCGGATATGTCAAACGTTCCCAAAATGGTCAATTTTGATGAAATTTTAACATTGAATCTTTTGTCTGTAAATTACTGTTGGATGTGAATTATCACTTTTTCAACTAAAATAAGTGTGTTTATAGTAATTTCTGTGCCTGAAAGTGGTCAAAATTGAAGCTTCCGAGTAAGCAAAACTCTGAAAAAAAGGCAATTTTGGTCACTGTGAGGGTTTAAAAAGTGGTTATTCAACATGAGGCACGATCCAATTGACATTTTGAATCATTTTTGGTACAGTCCAAAAAATCAATCTTCTGATGAAAAACGATGACCGTGAACATGTCGAACGTTCCCAAAATGGTCAATTGTGATGACATTTTAACATTTAATCTTTTGACTGTAAATACTGTTGGATGTGAATTATTACTTTTTCAACTAAAATAAGTGTGTTTATAGTAATTTCTGTGCCTGAAATTGGTCAAAATTGAAGCTTCCGAGTAAGCAGAACTCTGTAAAAATGGCAATTTTTGTCACTATGAGGGTTTAAAAAGTGGTTATTCAACATGAGGCACGATCCAATTGACATTTTGAGTCACTTTTGGTACAGTCCAAAAAATCAATTTTCTGTTGAAAAACGATGACCGCGGACATGTCGAACGTTCCCAAAATGGTCAATTTTTATGACATTTTAACATTTATTCTTTTGACTGTAAATACTGTTGGATGTGAATTATTACTTTTTCAACTAAAAAAGGTGTTTAAAGTCATTTCTGTACCTGAAAGTGGTCAAAATTGAAGGTTCCGAGTAAGCAAAGCTCTGAAAAAAAGGCAATTTTTGTCACTGTGAGGGTTTAAAAAGTGGTTATTCAACATGAGGCCCGATCCAATTGACATTTTGAGTCACTTTTGGTACAGTCCAAAAAATCAATTTTCTGATGAAAAACGATGACCGCGGACATGTCGAACGTTCCCAAAATGGTCAATTTTGATGACATTTTAACATTTAATCTTTTGACTGTAAATTAGTGTTGGATGTGAATTATTACTTTTTCAACCAAAATAAGTGTGTTTAAAGTCAATTCTGTGCCTGAAAGTGGTCAAAATTAAAGCTTCTGAGTAAGCAAAACTCTGTAAAAATTGCAATTTGGTCACTGTGAGGGTTTAAAAAGTAGTTATTCAACATGAGGTATGATCCAATTGACATTTTGAGTCACTTCTGGTACAGTCCAAAAAATCAATTTTCTGATGAAAAACGATGACCGCGAACATGTCGAACGTTCCCAAAATGGTCAATTTTGATGACATTTTAACATTTAATCTTTTAACCGTAAATTACTGTTGGATGTGAAATATTACTTTTTCAACTAAAATAAGTGTGTTTAAAGTAATTTCTGTGTCTGAAATTGGTCAAAATTGAAGCTTCCGAGTAAGCAGAACTCTGTAAAAATGGCAATTTTTGTCACTATGAGGGTTTAAAAAGTGGTTATTCAACATGAGGCACGATCCAATTGACATTTTGAGTCACTTTTGGTACAGTCCAAAAAATCAATTTTCTGTTGAAAAACGATGACCGCGGACATGTCGAACGTTCCCAAAATGGTCAATTTTGATGGCATTTTAACATTTAATCTTTTGATTCTAAATTACTGTTGGGTGTGAATTATTACTTTTCAACTAAAATACGTGTGTTTAAAGACATTTCTGTGCCTGAAAGTGGTCAAAATTGAAGCTTCTGAGTAAGCAAAACTTTGTAAAAATGGCAATTTTTGTCACTATGAGGGTTTAAAAAGTGGTGATTCAACATGAGGCCCGATCCAATTGACATTTTGAGTCACTTTTGGTACATTCCAAAAAATCATTTTCTGATGAAAAACGATGACCGCGGATATGTCAAACGTTCCCAAAATGGTCAATTTTGATGAAATTTTAACATTTAATCTTTTGTCCGTAAATTACTGTTGGATGTGAATTATCACTTTTTCAACTAAACTAAGTGTGTTTATAGTAATTTCTGTGCCTGAAAGTGGTCAAAATTGAAGCTTCCGAGTAGGCAAAACTCTGAAAAAAAGGCAATTTTGGTCACTGTGAGGGTTTAAAAAGTGGTTATTCAACATGAGGCACGATCCAATTGACATTTTGAATCATTTTTGGCACAGTCCAAAAAATCAATTTTCTGATGAAAAGCGATGACCGTGAACATGTCGAACGTTCCCAAAATGGTCAATTTTGATGACATTTTAACATTTAATCTTTTGACTCTAAATTACTGTTGGATGTTAATTATTACTTTTTCAACTAAAATACGTGTGTTTAAAGACATTTCTGTGCCTGAAAGTGGTCAAAATTGAAGCTTCTGAGTAAGCAAAACTTTGTAAAAATGGCAATTTTTGTCACTATGAGGGTTTAAAAAGTGGTTATTCAACATGAGGCCCAATCCAATTGACATTTTGAGTCACTTTTGGTACATTCCAAAAATCAATTTTCTGTTGAAAAACGATGACCGCGGACATGTCGAACGTTCCCAAAATGGTCAATTTTTATGACATTTTAACATTTATTCTTTTGACTGTAAATACTGTTGGATGTGAATTATTACTTTTTCAACTAAAAAAGGTGTTTAAAGTCATTTCTGTACCTGAAAGTGGTCAAAATTGAAGGTTCCGAGTAAGCAAAGCTCTGAAAAAAAGGCAATTTTGGTCACTGTGAGGGTTTAAAAAGTGGTTATTCAACATGAGGCCCGATCCAATTGACATTTTGAGTCACTTTTGGTACAGTCCAAAAAATCAATTTTCTGATGAAAAACGATGACCGCGGACATGTCGAACGTTCCCAAAATGGTCAATTTTGATGAAATTTTAACATATAATCTTTTGACTGTAAATTAGTGTTGGATGTGAATTATTACTTTTTCAACCAAAATAAGTGTGTTTAAAGTCAATTCTGTGCCTGAAAGTGGTCAAAATTAAAGCTTCTGAGTAAGCAAAACTCTGTAAAAATGGCAATTTTGGTCACTGTGAGGGTTTAAAAATTGGTTATTCAACATGAGGCACGATCCAATTGACATTTTGAGTCACTTTTGGTACAGTCCAAAAAATCAATTTTCTGTTGAAAAACGATGACCACGGACATATCGAACGTTCCCAAAATGGTCAATTTTGATGGAATCTTAACATTTAATCTTTTGACTCTAAATTACTGTTGGATGTGAATTATTACTTTTTCAACTAAAATACGTGTGTTTAAAGACATTTCTGTGCCTGAAAGTGGTCAAAATTGAAGCTTCTGAGTAAGCAAAACTTTGTAAAAATGGCAATTTTTGTCACTATGAGGGTATAAAAAGTGGTTATTCAACATGAGGCCTGATCCAATTGACATTTTGAGTCACTTTTGGTACATTCCAAAAAATCATTTTTTGATGAAAAACGATGACCGCGGATATGTCGAACGTTCCCAAATGGTCAATTTTGATGTCATTTTAACATTTAATCTTTTGACCGCAAATTACTGTTGGATGTGAATTATTACTTTTTCAACTACAATACGTGTGTTTAAAGACATTTCTGTGCCTGAAAGTGGTCAAAATTGAAGCTTCTGAGTAAGCAAAACTCTGTAAAAATGGCAATTTTGGTCACTGTGAGATTTTCAAAAGTGGTTATTCAACATGAAGCACGATCCAATTGACATTTTGAGTCACTTCTGGTACAGTCCAAAATATCAATTTTCTGATGAAAAACGATGACCGCGAACATGTCGAACGTTCCCAAAATGGTCAATTTTGATGACATTTTAACATTTAATCTTTTGACTGTAAATTACTGTTGGATGTGAATTATTACTTTTTCAACTAAAATACTTGTATTTAAAGTCATTTCTGTACCTGAAAGTGGTCAAAATTGAAGCTTCTGAGTAAGCAAAACTTTGTAAAAATGGCAATTTTTGTCACTATGAGGGTATAAAAAGTGGTTATTCAACATGAGGCCTGATCCAATTGACATTTTGAGTCACTTTTGGTACATTCCAAAAAATCATTTTTTGATGAAAAACGATGACCGCGGATATGTCGAACGTTCCCAAAATGGTCAATTTTGATGAAATTTTAACATTTAATCTTTTGTCCGTAAATTACTGTTGGATGTGAATTATCACTTTTTCAACTAAAATAAGTGTGTTTATAGTAATTTCTGTGCCTGAAAGTGGTCAAAATTGAAGGTTCCGAGTAAGCAAAGCTCTGAAAAAAAGGCAATTTTGGTCACTGTGAGGGTTTAAAAAGTGGTTATTCAACATGAGGCCCGATCCAATTGACATTTTGAGTCACTTTTGGTACAGTCCAAAAAATCAATTTTCTGATGAAAAACGATGACCGCGGACATGTCGAACGTTCCCAAAATGGTCAATTTTGATGAAATTTTAACATATAATCTTTTGACTGTAAATTAGTGTTGGATGTGAATTATTACTTTTTCAACCAAAATAAGTGTGTTTAAAGTCAATTCTGTGCCTGAAAGTGGTCAAAATTAAAGCTTCTGAGTAAGCAAAACTCTGTAAAAATGGCAATTTTGGTCACTGTGAGGGTTTAAAAATTGGTTATTCAACATGAGGCACGATCCAATTGACATTTTGAGTCACTTTTGGTACAGTCCAAAAAATCAATTTTCTGTTGAAAAACGATGACCACGGACATATCGAACGTTCCCAAAATGGTCAATTTTGATGGAATCTTAACATTTAATCTTTTGACTCTAAATTACTGTTGGATGTGAATTATTACTTTTTCAACTAAAATACGTGTGTTTAAAGACATTTCTGTGCCTGAAAGTGGTCAAAATTGAAGCTTCTGAGTAAGCAAAACTTTGTAAAAATGGCAATTTTTGTCACTATGAGGGTATAAAAAGTGGTTATTCAACATGAGGCCTGATCCAATTGACATTTTGAGTCACTTTTGGTACATTCCAAAAAATCATTTTTTGATGAAAAACGATGACCGCGGATATGTCGAACGTTCCCAAAATGGTCAATTTTGATGACATTTTAACATTTAATCTTTTGACTGTAAATTACTGTTGGATGTGAATTATTACTTTTTCAACTAAAATACTTGTATTTAAAGTCATTTCTGTACCTGAAAGTGGTCAAAATTGAAGCTTCTGAGTAAGCAAAACTTTGTAAAAATGGCAATTTTTGTCACTATGAGGGTATAAAAAGTGGTTATTCAACATGAGGCCTGATCCAATTGACATTTTGAGTCACTTTTGGTACATTCCAAAAAATCATTTTTTGATGAAAAACGATGACCGCGGATATGTCGAACGTTCCCAAAATGGTCAATTTTGATGAAATTTTAACATTTAATCTTTTGTCCGTAAATTACTGTTGGATGTGAATTATCACTTTTTCAACTAAAATAAGTGTGTTTATAGTAATTTCTGTGCCTGAAAGTGGTCAAAATTGAAGCTTCCGAGTAAGCAAACCTCTGAAAAAAAGGCAATTTTGGTCACTGTGAGGGTTTAAAAAGTGGTTATTCAACATGAGGCACGATCCAATTGATATTTTGAGTCACTTCTGGTACAGTCCAAAAAAATCAATTTTCTGATGAAAAACGATGACAGCGAACATGTCGAACGTTCCCAAAATGGTCAATTTTGATGTCATTTTAACATTTAATCTTTTGACCGCAAATTACTGTTGGATGTGAATTATTACTTTTTCAACTAAAATAAGTGTGTTTAAAGTAATTTCTGTGCCTGAAATTGGTCAAAATTGAAGCTTCCGAGTAAGCAGAACTCTGTAAAAATGGCAATTTTTGTCACTATGAGGGTTTAAAAAGTGGTTATTCAACATGAGGCCCGATCCAATTGACATTTTGAGTCACTTCTGGTACAGTCCAAAAAATCCATTTTCTGATGAAAAACGATGACCGCGAACATGTCGAACGTTCCCAAAATGGTCAATTTTGATGACATTTTAACATTTAATCTTTTGACTGTAAATACTGTTGGATGTGAATTATTACTTTTTCAACTAAAAAAGGTGTTTAATGTCATTTCTGTGCCTGAAAGTGGTCAAAATTGAATCTTCAGAGTAAGCAAAACTCTGTAAAAATGGCAATTTTGGTCACTGTGAGAGTTTCAAAAGTGGTTATTCAACATGAGGCACGATCCAATTGACATTTTGAGTCACTTCTGGTACAGTCCAAAAAATCAATTTTCTGATGAAAAACGATGACCACGAACATGTTGAACGTTCCCAAAATGGTCAATTTTGATGACATTTTAACATTTAATCTTTTGACTGTAAATTACTGTTGGATGTGAATTATTACTTTTTCAACTAAAATACTTGTGTTTAAAGTCAATTCTGTACCTGAAAGTGGTCAAAATTGAAGGTTCCGAGTAAGCAAAGCTCTGTAAAAATTGCAATTTGGTCACTGTGAGGGTTTAAAAAGTAGTTATTCAACATGAGGTATGATCCAATTGACATTTTGAGTCACTTCTGGTACAGTCCAAAAAATCAATTTTCTGATGAAAAACGATGACCGCGAACATGTCGAACGTTCCCAAAATGGTCAATTTTGATGACATTTTAACATTTAATCTTTTAACCGTAAATTACTGTTGGATGTGAAATATTACTTTTTCAACTAAAATAAGTGTGTTTAAAGTAATTTCTGTGTCTGAAATTGGTCAAAATTGAAGCTTCCGAGTAAGCAGAACTCTGTAAAAATGGCAATTTGTGTCACTATGAGGGTTTAAAAAGTGGTTATTCAACATGAGGCACGATCCAATTGACATTTTGAGTCACTTTTGGTACAGTCCAAAAAATCAATTTTCTGTTGAAAAACGATGACCGCGGACATGTCGAACGTTCCCAAAATGGTCAATTTTGATGGCATTTTAACATTTAATCTTTTGATTCTAAATTACTGTTGGGTGTGAATTATTACTTTTTCAACTAAAATACGTGTGTTTAAAGACATTTCTGTGCCTGAAAGTGGTCAAAATTGAAGCTTCTGAGTAAGCAAAACTTTGTAAAAATGGCAATTTTTGTCACTATGAGGGTTTAAAAAGTGGTGATTCAACATGAGGCCCGATCCAATTGACATTTTGAGTCACTTTTGGTACATTCCAAAAAATCATTTTCTGATGAAAAACGATGACCGCGGATATGTCAAACGTTCCCAAAATGGTCAATTTTGATGAAATTTTAACATTTAATCTTTTGTCCGTAAATTACTGTTGGATGTGAATTATCACTTTTTCAACTAAACTAAGTGTGTTTATAGTAATTTCTGTGCCTGAAAGTGGTCAAAATTGAAGCTTCCGAGTAAGCAAAACTCTGAAAAAAAGGCAATTTTGGTCACTGTGAGGGTTTAAAAAGTGGTTATTCAACATGAGGCACGATCCAATTGACATTTTGAATCATTTTTGGCACAGTCCAAAAAATCAATTTTCTGATGAAAAGCGATGACCGTGAACATGTCGAACGTTCCCAAAATGGTCAATTTTGATGACATTTTAACATTTAATCTTTTGACTCTAAATTACTGTTGGATGTTAATTATTACTTTTTCAACTAAAATACGTGTGTTTAAAGACATTTCTGTGCCTGAAAGTGGTCAAAATTGAAGCTTCTGAGTAAGCAAAACTTTGTAAAAATGGCAATTTTTGTCACTATGAGGGTTTAAAAAGTGGTTATTCAACATGAGGCCCGATCCAATTGACATTTTGAGTCACTTTTGGTACATTCCAAAAAATCAATTTTCTGTTGAAAAACGATGACCGCGGACATGTCGAACGTTCCCAAAA
Organism: Lissotriton vulgaris; assembly: GCF_964263255.1. Classification (NCBI taxonomy): domain Eukaryota; kingdom Metazoa; phylum Chordata; class Amphibia; order Caudata; family Salamandridae; genus Lissotriton; species Lissotriton vulgaris. The sequence continues at coordinate 367,282 of NW_028250047.1, forward strand.
TGGTCAATTTTGATGGAATTTTAACATTTAATCTTTTGACTAAATTACTGTTGGATGTGAAATATTACTTTTTCAACTAAAATAAGTGTGTTTAAAGTAATTTCTGTGTCTGAAATTGGTCAAAATTGAAGCTTCCGAGTAAGCAGAACTCTGTAAAAATGGCAATTTTTGTCACTATGAGGGTTTAAAAAGTGGTTATTCAACATGAGGCACGATCCAATTGACATTTTGAGTCACTTTTGGTACAGTCCAAAAAATCAATTTTCTGTTGAAAAACGATGACCGCGGACATGTCGAACGTTCCCAAAATGGTCAATTTTGATGGCATTTTAACATTTAATCTTTTGACTCTAAATTACTGTTGGGTGTGAATTATTACTTTTTCAACTAAAATACGTGTGTTTAAAGACATTTCTGTGCCTGAAAGTGGTCAAAATTGAAGCTTCTGAGTAAGCAAAACTTTGTAAAAATGGCAATTTTTGTCACTATGAGGGTTTAAAAAGTGGTGATTCAACATGAGGCCCGATCCAATTGACATTTTGAGTCACTTTTGGTACATTCCAAAAAATCATTTTCTGATGAAAAACGATGACCGCGGATATGTCAAACGTTCCCAAAATGGTCAATTTTGATGAAATTTTAACATTTAATCTTTTGTCCGTAAATTACTGTTGGATGTGAATTATCACTTTTTCAACTAAACTAAGTGTGTTTATAGTAATTTCTGTGCCTGAAAGTGGTCAAAATTGAAGCTTCCGAGTAAGCAAAACTCTGAAAAAAAGGCAATTTTGGTCACTGTAAGGGTTTAAAAAGTGGTTATTCAACATGAGGCACGATCCAATTGACATTTTGAATCATTTTAGGCACAGTCCAAAAAATCAATTTTCTGATGAAAAGCGATGACCGTGAACATGTCGAACGTTCCCAAAATGGTCAATTTTGATGACATTTTAACATTTAATCTTTTGACTCTAAATTACTGTTGGATGTTAATTATTACTTTTTCAACTAAAATACGTGTGTTTAAAGACATTTCTGTGCCTGAAAGTGGTCAAAATTGAAGCTTCTGAGTAAGCAAAACTTTGTAAAAATGGCAATTTTTGTCACTATGAGGGTTTAAAAAGTGGTTATTCAACATGAGGCCCGATCCAATTGACATTTTGAGTCACTTTTGGTACATTCCAAAAAATCATTTTCTGATGAAAAACGATGACCGCGGATATGTCAAACGTTCCCAAAATGGTCAATTTTGATGAAATTTTAACATTTAATCTTTTGTCTGTAAATTACTGTTGGATGTGAATTATCACTTTTTCAACTAAAATTAGTGTGTTTATTGTAATTTCTGTGCCTGAAAGTGGTCAAAATTGAAGCTTCCGAGTAAGCAGAACTCTGTAAAAATGGCAATTTTTGTCACTATGAGGGTTTAAAAAGTGGTTATTCAACATGAGGCACGATCCAATTGACATTTTGAGTCACTTTTGGTACAGTCCAAAAAATCAATTTTCTGTTGAAAAACGATGACCGCGGACATGTCGAACGTTCCCAAAATGGTCATATTTGAATGGAATTTTAACATTTAATCTTTTGACTCTAAATTACTGTTGGATGTGAATTATTACTTTTTCAACTAAAATACGTGTGTTTAAAGACATTTCTGTGCCTGAAAGTGGTCAAAATTGAAGCTTCTGAGTAAGCAAAACTTTGTAAAAATGGCAATTTTTGTCACTATGAGGGTTTAAAAAGTGGTGATTCAACATGAGGCCCGATCCAATTGACATTTTGAGTCACTTTTGGTACATTCCAAAAAATCATTTTCTGAAGAAAAACGATGACCGCGGATATGTCAAACGTTCCCAAAATGGTCAATTTTGATGAAATTTTAACATTTAATCTTTTGTCTGTAAATTACTGTTGGATGTGAATTATCACTTTTTCAACTAAACTAAGTGTGTTTAAAGTAATTTCTGTGCCTGAAATTGGTCAAAATTGAAGCTTCCGAGTAAGCAGAACTCTGTAAAAATGGCAATTTTTGTCACTATGAGGGTTTAAAAAGTGGTTATTCAACATGAGGCCCGATCCAATTGACATTTTGAGTCACTTTTGGTACATTCCAAAAAATCATTTTCTGATGAAAAACGATGACCGCGGATATGTCGAACGTTCCCAAAATGGTCAATTTTGATGAAATTTTAACATTTAATCTTTTGTCCGTAAATTACTGTTGGATGTGAATTATCACTTTTTCAACTAAAATAAGTGTGTTTATAGTAATTTCTGTGCCTGAAAGTGGTCAAAATTGAAGCTTCCGAGTAAGCAAAACTCTGAAAAAAAGGCAATTTTGGTCACTGTGAGGTTTTAAAAAGTGGTTATTCAACATGAGGCACGATCCAATTGACATTTTGAGTCACTTCTGGTACAGTCCAAAAAATCAATTTTCTGATGAAAAACGATGACCGCGAACATGTCGAACGTTCCCAAAATGGTCAATTTTGATGACATTTTAACATTTAATCTTTTGACTGTAAATACTGTTGGATGTGAATTATTACTTTTTCAACTAAAAAAGGTGTTTAATGTCATTTCTGTGCCTGAAAGTGGTCAAAATTGAAGCTTCAGAGTAAGCAAAACTCTGTAAAAATGGCAATTTTGGTCACTGTGAGAGTTTCAAAAGTGGTTATTCAACATGAGGCACGATCCAATTGACATTTTGAGTCACTTCTGGTACAGTCCAGAAAATCAATTTTCTGATGAAAAACGATGACCGCGAACATGTCGAACGTTCCCAAAATGGTCAATTTTGATGACATTTTAATATTTAATCTTTTGACTGTAAATTACTGTTGGATGTGAATTATTACTTTTTCCACTAAAATACTTGTATTTAAAGTCATTTCTGTACCTGAAATTGGTCAAAATTGAAGGTTCCGAGTAAGCAAAGCTCTGTAAAAATTGCAATTTTTGTCACTATGAGGGTTTAAAAAGTTGTTATTCAACATGAGGCACGATCCAATTGACATTTTGAGTCACTTTTGGTACAGTCCAAAAAATCAATTTTCTGATGAAAAACGATGACCGCGGACATGTCGAACGTTCCCAAAATGGTCAATTTTGATGAAATTTTAACATATAATCTTTTGACTGTAAATACTGTTGGATGTGAATTATTACTTTTTCAACTAAAAAAGGTATTTAATGTCATTTCTGTGCCTGAAAGTGGTCAAAATTGAAGCTTCCGAGTTAGCAAAACTCTGTAAAAATGGCAATTTTGGTCACTGTGAGAGTTTAAAAAGTGGTTATTCAACATGAGGCACGATCCATTTGACATTTTGAGTCACTTCTGGTACAGTCCAAAAAATCAATTTTCTGATGAAAAACGATGACCGCGAACATGTTGAACGTTCCCAAAATGGTCAATTTTGATGACATTTTAACATTTAATCTTTTAACCGTAAATTACTGTTGGATGTGAAATATTACTTTTTCAACTAAAATACTTGTGTTTAAAGTCATTTCTGTACCTGAAAGTGGTCAAAATTGAAGGTTCCGAGTAAGCAAAGCTCTGTAAAAATTGCAATTTTGGTCACTGTGAGGGTTTAAAAAGTAGTTATTCAACATGAGGCATGATCCAATTGACATTTTGAGTCACTTCTGGTACAGTCCAAAAAATCAATTTTCTGATGAAAAACGATGACCGCGAACATGTTGAACGTTCCCAAAATGGTCAATTTTGATGACATTTTAACATTTAATCTTTTGACTGTAAATTACTGTTGGATGTGAATTATTACTTTTTCAACTAAAATACTTGTGTTTAAAGTCATTTCTGTACCTGAAAGTGGTCAAAATTGAAGGTTCTGAGTAAGCAAAGCTCTGTAAAAATTGCAATTTTGGTCACTGTGAGGGTTTAAAAAGTAGTTATTCAACATGAGGCATGATCCAATTGACATTTTGAGTCACTTCTGGTACAGTCCAAAAAAATCAATTTTCTGATGAAAAACGATGACCGCGAACATGTCGAACGTTCCCAAAATGGTCAATTTTGATGACATTTTAACATTTAATCTTTTAACCGTAAATTACTGTTGGATGTGAAATATTACTTTTTCAACTAAAATAAGTGTGTTTAAAGTAATTTCTGTGCCTGAAATTGGTCAAAATTGAAGCTTCCGAGTAAGCAGAACTCTGTAAAAATGGCAATTTTTGTCACTATGAGGGTTTAAAAAGTGGTTATTCAACATGAGGCACGATCCAATTGACATTTTGAGTCACTTTTGGTACAGTCCAAAAAATCAATTTTCTGTTGAAAAACGATGACCGCGGACATGTCGAACGTTCCCAAAATGGTCAATTTTGATGGAATTTTAACATTTAATCTTTTGACTCTAAATTACTGTTGGATGTGAATTATTACTTTTTCAACTAAAATACGTGTGTTTAAAGACATTTCTGTGCCTGAAAGTGGTCAAAATTGAAGCTTCTGAGTAAGCAAAACTTTGTAAAAATGGCAATTTTTGTCACTATGAGGGTTTAAAAAGTGGTGATTCAACATGAGGCCCGATCCAATTGACATTTTGAGTCACTTTTGGTATATTCCAAAAAATCATTTTCTGATGAAAAACGATGACCGCGGATATGTCAAACGTTCCCAAAATGGTCAATTTTGATGAAATTTTAACATTTAATCTTTTGTCTGTAAATTACTGTTGGATGTGAATTATCACTTTTTCAACTAAACTAAGTGTGTTTATAGTAATTTCTGTGCCTGAAAGTGGTCAAAATTGAAGCTTCCGAGTAAGCAAAACTCTGAAAAAAAGGCAATTTTGGTCACTGTGAGGGTTTAAAAAGTGGTTATTCAACATGAGGCACGATCCAATTGACATTTTGAATCATTTTTGGCACAGTCCAAAAAATCAATTTTCTGATGAAAAGCGATGACCGTGAACATGTCGAACGTTCCCAAAATGGTCAATTTTGATGACATTTTAACATTTAATCTTTTGACTCTAAATTACTGTTGGATGTTAATTATTACTTTTTCAACTAACATACGTGTGTTTAAAGACATTCTGTGCCTGAAAGTGGTCAAAATTGAAGCTTCTGAGTAAGCAAAACTTTGTAAAAATGGCAATTTTTGTCACTATGAGGGTTTAAAAAGTGGTTATTCAACATGAGGCCCGATCCAATTGACATTTTGAGTCACTTTTGGTACATTCCAAAAAATCATTTTCTGATGAAAAACGATGACCGCGGATATGTCAAACGTTCCCAAAATGGTCAATTTTGAAGAAATTTTAACATTTAATCTTTTGTCTGTAAATTACTGTTGGATGTGAATTATTACTTTTTCAACTAAAATACTTGTATTTAAAGTCATTTCTGTACCTGAAAGTGGTCAAAATTGAAGGTTCCGAGTAAGCAAAGCTCTCTAAAAATTGCAATTTTTGTCCTATGAGGGTTTAAAAAGTTGTTATTCAGCATGAGGCACGATCCAATTGACATTTTGAGTCACTTTTGGTACAGTCCAAAAAATCAATTTTCTGATGAAAAACGATGACCGCGGATATGTCAAACGTTCCCAAAATGGTCAATTTTGATGAAATTTTAACATTGAATCTTTTGTCTGTAAATTACTGTTGGATGTGAATTATCACTTTTTCAACTAAAATAAGTGTGTTTATAGTAATTTCTGTGCCTGAAAGTGGTCAAAATTGAAGCTTCCGAGTAAGCAGAACTCTGTAAAAATGGCAATTTTTGTCACTATGAGGGTTTAAAAAGTGGTTATTCAACATGAGGCACGATCCAATTGACATTTTGAGTCACTTTTGGTACAGTCCAAAAAATCAATTTTCTGTTGAAAAACGATGACCGCGGACATGTCGAACGTTCCCAAAATGGTCAATTTTGATGGAATTTTAACATTTAATCTTTTGACTAAATTACTGTTGGATGTGAATTATTACTTTTTCAACTAAAATACGTGTGTTTAAAGACATTTCTGTGCCTGAAAGTGGTCAAAATTGAAGCTTCTGAGTAAGCAAAACTTTGTAAAAATGGCAATTTTTGTCACTATGAGGGTTTAAAAAGTGGTGATTCAACATGAGGCCCGATCCAATTGACATTTTGAGTCACTTTTGGTACATTCCAAAAAATCATTTTCTGATGAAAAACGATGACCGCGGATATGTCAAACGTTCCCAAAATGGTCAATTTTGATGTCATTTTAACATTTAATCTTTTGACCGCAAATTACTGTTGGATGTGAATTATTACTTTTTCAACTACAATACGTGTGTTTAAAGACATTTCTGTACCTGAAAGTGGTCAAAATTGAAGCTTCTGAGTAAGCAAAACTCTGTAAAAATGGCAATTTTTGTCACTATGAGGGTATAAAAAGTGGTTATTCAACATGAGGCCTGATCCAATTGACATTTTGAGTCACTTTTGGTACATTCCAAAAAATCATTTTTTGATGAAAAACGATGACCGCGGATATGTCGAACGTTCCCAAAATGGTCAATTTTGATGAAATTTTAACATTTAATCTTTTGTCCGTAAATTACTGTTGGATGTGAATTATCACTTTTTCAACTAAAATAAGTGTGTTTATAGTAATTTCTGTGCCTGAAAGTGGTCAAAATTGAAGCTTCTGAGTAAGCAAAACTCTGAAAAAAAGGCAATTTTGGTCACTGTGAGGGTTTAAAAAGTGGTTATTCAATATGAGGCACGATCCAATTGATATTTTGAGTCACTTCTGGTACAGTCCAAAAAAATCAATTTTCTGATGAAAAACGATGACAGGGAACATGTCGAACGTTCCCAAAATGGTCAATTTTGATGTCATTTTAACATTTAATCTTTTGACCGCAAATTACTGTTGGATGTGAATTATTACTTTTTCAACTAAAATAAGTGTGTTTAAAGTAATTTCTGTGCTGAAATTGGTCAAAATTGAAGCTTCCGAGTAAGCAGAACTCTGTAAAAATGGCAATTTTTGTCACTATGAGGGTTTAAAAAGTGGTTATTCAACATGAGGCCCGATCCAATTGACATTTTGAGTCACTTCTGGTACAGTCCAAAAAATCAATTTTCTGATGAAAAACGATGACCGCGAACATGTCGAACGTTCCCAAAATGGTCAATTTTGATGACATTTTAACATTTAATCTTTTGACTGTAAATACTGTTGGATGTGAATTATTACTTTTTTAACTAAAAAAGGTGTTTAATGTCATTTCTGTGCCTGAAAGTGGTCAAAATTGAATCTTCAGAGTAGGCAAAACTCTGTAAAAATGGCAATTTTGGTCACTGTGAGAGTTTCAAAAGTGGTTATTCAACATGAGGCACGATCCAATTGACATTTTGAGTCACTTCTGGTACAGTCCAGAAAATCAATTTTCTGATGAAAAACGATGACCGCGAACATGTCGAACGTTCCCAAAATGGTCAATTTTGATGGCATTTTAATATTTAATCTTTTTACTGTAAATTACTGTTGGATGTGAATTATTACTTTTTCAACTAAAATACTTGTATTTAAAGTCATTTCTGTACCTGAAAGTGGTCAAAATTGAAGGTTCCGAGTAAGCAAAGCTCTGTAAAAATTGCAATTTTTGTCACTATGAGGGTTTAAAAAGTTGTTATTCAACATGAGGCACGATCCAATTCACATTTTGAGTCACTTTTGGTACAGTCCAAAAAATCAATTTTCTGATGAAAAACGATGACCGTGGACATGTCGAACGTTCCCAAAATGGTCAATTTTGATGAAATTTTAACATATAATCTTTTGACTGTAAACACTGTTGGATGTGAATTATTACTTTTTCAACTAAAAAAGGTATTTAATGTCATTTCTGTGCCTGAAAGTGGTCAAAATTGAAGCTTCTGAGTAAGCAAAACTCTGTAAAAATGGCAATTTTGGTCACTGTGAGAGTTTAAAAAGTGGTTATTCAACATGAGGCACGATCCAATTGACATTTTGAGTCACTTCTGGTACAGTCCAAAAAATCAATTTTCTGATGAAAAACGATGACCACGAACATGTTGAACGTTCCCAAAATGGTCAATTTTGATGACATTTTAACATTTAATATTTTGACTGTAAATTACTGTTGGATGTGAATTATTACTTTTTCAACTAAAATACTTGTGTTTAAAGTCATTTCTGTACCTGAAAGTGGTCAAAATTGAAGGTTCCGAGTAAGCAAAGCTCTGTAAAAATTGCAATTTTGGTCACTGTGAGGGTTTAAAAAGTAGTTATTCAACATGAGGTATGATCCAATTGACATTTTGAGTCACTTCTGGTACAGTCCAAAAAATCAATTTTCTGATGAAAAACGATGACCGCGAACATGTCGAACGTTCCCAAAATGGTCAATTTTGATGACATTTTAACATTTAATCTTTTAACCGTAAATTACTGTTGGATGTGAAATATTACTTTTTCAACTAAAATAAGTGTGTTTAAAGTAATTTCTGTGTCTGAAATTGGTCAAAATTGAAGCTTCCGAGTAAGCAGAACTCTGTAAAAATGGCAATTTTTGTCACTATGAGGGTTTAAAAAGTGGTTATTCAACATGAGGCACGATCCAATTGACATTTTGAGTCACTTTTGGTACAGTCCAAAAAATCAATTTTCTGTTGAAAAACGATGACCGCGGACATGTCGAACGTTCCCAAAATGGTCAATTTTGATGGAATTTTAACATTTAATCTTTTGACTCTAAATTACTGTTGGGTGTGAATTATTACTTTTTCAACTAAAATACGTGTGTTTAAAGACATTTCTGTGCCTGAAAGTGGTCAAAATTGAAGCTTCTGAGTAAGCAAAACTTTGTAAAAATGGCAATTTTTGTCACTATGAGGGTTTAAAAAGTGGTGATTCAACATGAGGCCCGATCCAATTGACATTTTGAGTCACTTTTGGTACATTCCAAAAAATCATTTTCTGAAGAAAAACGATGACCGCGGATATGTCAAACGTTCCCAAAATGGTCAATTTTGATGACATTTTAACATTTAATCTTTTGTCCGTAAATTACTGTTGGATGTGAATTATCACTTTTTCAACTAAACTAAGTGTGTTTAAAGTAATTTCTGTGCCTGAAATTGGTCAAAATTGAAGCTTCCGAGTAAGCAGAACTCTGTAAAAATGGCAATTTTTGTCACTATGAGGGTTTAAAAAGTGGTTATTCAACATGAGGCCCGATCCAATTGACATTTTGAGTCACTTTTGGTACATTCCAAAAAATCATTTTCTGATGAAAAACGATGACCGCGGATATGTCGAACGTTCCCAAAATGGTCAATTTTGATGAAATTTTAACATTTAATCTTTTGTCCGTAAATTACTGTTGGATGTGAATTATCACTTTTTCAACTAAAATAAGTGTGTTTATAGTAATTTCTGTGCCTGAAAGTGGTCAAAATTGAAGCTTCCGAGTAAGCAAAACTCTGAAAAAAAGGCAATTTTGGTCACTGTGAGGTTTTAAAAAGTGGTTATTCAACATGAGGCACGATCCAATTGACATTTTGAGTCACTTCTGGTACAGTCCAAAAAATCAATTTTCTGATGAAAAACGATGACCGCGGACATGTCGAACGTTCCCAAAATGGTCAATTTTGATGAAATTTTAACATATAATCTTTTGACTGTAAATACTGTTGGATGTGAATTATTACTTTTTCAACTAAAAAAGGTATTTAATGTCATTTCTGTGCCTGAAAGTGGTCAAAATTGAAGCTTCCGAGTAAGCAAAACTCTGTAAAAATGGCAATTTTGGTCACTGTGAGAGTTTAAAAAGTGGTTATTCAACATGAGGCACGATCCATTTGACATTTTGAGTCACTTCTGGTACAGTCCAAAAAATCAATTTTCTGATGAAAAACGATGACCGCGAACATGTTGAACGTTCCCAAAATGGTCAATTTTGATGACATTTTAACATTTAATCTTTTAACCGTAAATTACTGTTGGATGTGAAATATTACTTTTTCAACTAAAATACTTGTGTTTAAAGTCATTTCTGTACCTGAAAGTGGTCAAAATTGAAGGTTCCGAGTAAGCAAAGCTCTGTAAAAATTGCAATTTTGGTCACTGTGAGGGTTTAAAAAGTAGTTATTCAACATGAGGCATGATCCAATTGACATTTTGAGTCACTTCTGGTACAGTCCAAAAAACTCAATTTTCTGATGAAAAACGATGACCGCGAACATGTTGAACGTTCCCAAAATGGTCAATTTTGATGACATTTTAACATTTAATCTTTTGACTGTAAATTACTGTTGGATGTGAATTATTACTTTTTCAACTAAAATACTTGTGTTTAAAGTCATTTCTGTACCTGAAAGTGGTCAAAATTGAAGGTTCTGAGTAAGCAAAGCTCTGTAAAAATTGCAATTTTGGTCACTGTGAGGGTTTAAAAAGTAGTTATTCAACATGAGGCATGATCCAATTGACATTTTGAGTCACTTCTGGTACAGTCCAAAAAAATCAATTTTCTGATGAAAAACGATGACCGCGAACATGTCGAACGTTCCCAAAATGGTCAATTTTGATGACATTTTAACATTTAATCTTTTGACTCTAAATTACTGTTGGATGTGAATTATTACTTTTTCAACTAAAATACGTGTGTTTAAAGACATTTCTGTGCCTGAAAGTGGTCAAAATTGAAGCTTCTGAGTAAGCAAAACTTTGTAAAAATGGCAATTTTTGTCACTATGAGGGTTTAAAAAGTGGTGATTCAACATGAGGCCCGATCCAATTGACATTTTGAGTCACTTTTGGTATATTCCAAAAAATCATTTTCTGATGAAAAACGATGACCGCGGATATGTCAAACGTTCCCAAAATGGTCAATTTTGATGAAATTTTAACATTTAATCTTTTGTCCGTAAATTACTGTTGGATGTGAATTATCACTTTTTCAACTAAACTAAGTGTGTTTATAGTAATTTCTGTGCCTGAAAGTGGTCAAAATTGAAGCTTCCGAGTAAGCAAAACTCTGAAAAAAAGGCAATTTTGGTCACTGTGAGGGTTTAAAAAGTGGTTATTCAACATGAGGCACGATCCAATTGACATTTTGAATCATTTTTGGCACAGTCCAAAAAATCAATTTTCTGATGAAAAGCGATGACCGTGAACATGTCGAACGTTCCCAAAATGGTCAATTTTGATGACATTTTAACATTTAATCTTTTGACTCTAAATTACTGTTGGATGTTAATTATTACTTTTTCAACTAAAATACTTGTATTTAAAGTCATTTCTGTACCTGAAAGTGGTCAAAATTGAAGGTTCCGAGTAAGCAAAGCTCTCTAAAAATTGCAATTTTTGTCCTATGAGGGTTTAAAAAGTTGTTATTCAGCATGAGGCACGATCCAATTGACATTTTGAGTCACTTTTGGTACAGTCCAAAAAATCAATTTTCTGATGAAAAACGATGACCGCGGATATGTCAAACGTTCCCAAAATGGTCAATTTTGATGAAATTTTAACATTGAATCTTTTGTCTGTAAATTACTGTTGGATGTGAATTATCACTTTTTCAACTAAAATAAGTGTGTTTATAGTAATTTCTGTGCCTGAAAGTGGTCAAAATTGAAGCTTCCGAGTAAGCAGGACTCTGTAAAAATGGCAATTTTTGTGACTATGAGGGTTTAAAAAGTGGTTATTCAACATGAGGCACGATCCAATTGACATTTTGAGTCACTTTTGGTACAGTCCAAAAAATCAATTTTCTGTTGAAAAACGATGACCGCGGACATGTCGAACGTTCCCAAAATGGTCAATTTTGATGGAATTTTAACATTTAATCTTTTGACTGTAAATTACTGTTGGATGTGAATTATTACTTTTTCCACTAAAATACTTGTATTTAAAGTCATTTCTGTACCTGAAATTGGTCAAAATTGAAGGTTCCGAGTAAGCAAAGCTCTGTAAAAATTGCAATTTTTGTCACTATGAGGGTTTAAAAAGTTGTTATTCAACATGAGGCACGATCCAATTGACATTTTGAGTCACTTTTGGTACAGTCCAAAAAATCAATTTTCTGATGAAAAACGATGACCGCGGACATGTCGAACGTTCCCAAAATGGTCAATTTTGATGAAATTTTAACATATAATCTTTTGACTGTAAATACTGTTGGATGTGAATTATTACTTTTTCAACTAAAAAAGGTATTTAATGTCATTTCTGTGCCTGAAAGTGGTCAAAATTGAAGCTTCCGAGTAAGCAAAACTCTGTAAAAATGGCAATTTTGGTCACTGTGAGAGTTTAAAAAGTGGTTATTCAACATGAGGCACGATCCATTTGACATTTTGAGTCACTTCTGGTACAGTCCAAAAAATCAATTTTCTGATGAAAAACGATGACCGCGAACATGTTGAACGTTCCCAAAATGGTCAATTTTGATGACATTTTAACATTTAATCTTTTAACCGTAAATTACTGTTGGATGTGAAATATTACTTTTTCAACTAAAATACTTGTGTTTAAAGTCATTTCTGTACCTGAAAGTGGTCAAAATTGAAGGTTCCGAGTAAGCAAAGCTCTGTAAAAATTGCAATTTTGGTCACTGTGAGGGTTTAAAAAGTAGTTATTCAACATGAGGCATGATCCAATTGACATTTTGAGTCACTTCTGGTACAGTCCAAAAAATCAATTTTCTGATGAAAAACGATGACCGCGAACATGTTGAACGTTCCCAAAATGGTCAATTTTGATGACATTTTAACATTTAATCTTTTGACTGTAAATTACTGTTGGATGTGAATTATTACTTTTTCAACTAAAATACTTGTGTTTAAAGTCATTTCTGTACCTGAAAGTGGTCAAAATTGAAGGTTCTGAGTAAGCAAAGCTCTGTAAAAATTGCAATTTTGGTCACTGTGAGGGTTTAAAAAGTAGTTATTCAACATGAGGCATGATCCAATTGACATTTTGAGTCACTTCTGGTACAGTCCAAAAAAATCTATTTTCTGATGAAAAACGATGACCGCGAACATGTCGAACGTTCCCAAAATGGTCAATTTTGATGACATTTTAACATTTAATCTTTTAACCGTAAATTACTGTTGGATGTGAAATATTACTTTTTCAACTAAAATAAGTGTGTTTAAAGTAATTTCTGTGCCTGATATTGGTCAAAATTGAAGCTTCCGAGTAAGCAGAACTCTGTAAAAATGGCAATTTTTGTCACTATGAGGGTTTAAAAAGTGGTTATTCAACATGAGGCACGATCCAATTGACATTTTGAGTCACTTTTGGTACAGTCCAAAAAATCAATTTTCTGTTGAAAAACGATGACCGCGGACATGTCGAACGTTCCCAAAATGGTCAATTTTGATGGAATTTTAACATTTATTCTTTTGACTCTAAATTACTGTTGGATGTGAATTATTACTTTTTCAACTAAAATACGTGTGTTTAAAGACATTTCTGTGCCTGAAAGTGGTCAAAATTGAAGCTTCTGAGTAAGCAAAACTTTGTAAAAATGGCAATTTTTGTCACTATGAGGGTTTAAAAAGTGGTGATTCAACATGAGGCCCGATCCAATTGACATTTTGAGTCACTTTTGGTATATTCCAAAAAATCATTTTCTGATGAAAAACGATGACCGCGGATATGTCAAACGTTCCCAAAATGGTCAATTTTGATGAAATTTTAACATTTAATCTTTTGTCCGTAAATTACTGTTGGATGTGAATTATCACTTTTTCAACTAAACTAAGTGTGTTTATAGTAATTTCTGTGCCTGAAAGTGGTCAAAATTGAAGCTTCCGAGTAAGCAAAACTCTGAAAAAAAGGCAATTTTGGTCACTGTGAGGGTTTAAAAAGTGGTTATTCAACATGAGGCACGATCCAATTGACATTTTGAATCATTTTTGGCACAGTCCAAAAAATCAATTTTCTGATGAAAAGCGATGACCGTGAACATGTCGAACGTTCCCAAAATGGTCAATTTTGATGACATTTTAACATTTAATCTTTTGACTCTAAATTACTGTTGGATGTTAATTATTACTTTTTCAACTAAAATACGTGTGTTTAAAGACATTCTGTGCCTGAAAGTGGTCAAAATTGAAGCTTCTGAGTAAGCAAAACTTTGTAAAAATGGCAATTTTTGTCACTATGAGGGTTTAAAAAGTGGTTATTCAACATGAGGCCCGATCCTAATTAACATTTTGAGTCACTTTTGGTACATTCCAAAAAATCATTTTCTGATGAAAAACGATGACCGCGGATATGTCAAACGTTCCCAAAATGGTCAATTTTGAAGAAATTTTAACATTTAATCTTTTGTCTGTAAATTACTGTTGGATGTGAATTATTACTTTTTCAACTAAAATACGTGTGTTTAAAGACATTTCTGTGCCTGAAAGTGGTCAAAATTGAAGCTTCTGAGTAAGCAAAACTTTGTAAAAATGGCAATTTTTGTCACTATGAGGGTTTAAAAAGTGGTGATTCAACATGAGGCCCGATCCAATTGACATTTTGAGTCACTTTTGGTACATTCCAAAAAATCATTTTCTGATGAAAAACGATGACCGCGGATATGTCAAATGTTCCCAAAATGGTCAATTTTGATGTCATTTTAACATTTAATCTTTTGACCGCAAATTACTGTTGGATGTGAATTATTACTTTTTCAACTACAATACGTGTGTTTAAAGACATTTCTGTGCCTGAAAGTGGTCAAAATTGAAGCTTCTGAGTAAGCAAAACTCTGTAAAAATGGCAATTTTGGTCACTGTGAGAGTTTCAAAAGTGGTTATTCAACATGAAGCACGATCCAATTGACATTTTGAGTCACTTCTGGTACAGTCCAAAAAATCAATTTTCTGATGAAAAACGATGACCGCGAACATGTCGAACGTTCCCAAAATGGTCAATTTTGATGACATTTTAACATTTAATCTTTTGACTGTAAATTACTGTTGGATGTGAATTATTACTTTTTCAACTAAAATACTTGTATTTAAAGTCATTTCTGTACCTGAAAGTGGTCAAAATTGAAGCTTCTGAGTAAGCAAAACTTTGTAAAAATGGCAATTTTTGTCACTATGAGGGTATAAAAAGTGGTTATTCAACATGAGGCCTGATCCAATTGACATTTTGAGTCACTTTTGGTACATTCCAAAAAATCATTTTTTGATGAAAAACGATGACCGCGGATATGTCGAACGTTCCCAAAATGGTCAATTTTGATGAAATTTTAACATTTAATCTTTTGTCCGTAAATTACTGTTGGATGTGAATTATCACTTTTTCAACTAAAATAAGTGTGTTTATAGTAATTTCTGTGCCTGAAAGTGGTCAAAATTGAAGCTTCTGAGTAAGCAAAACTCTGAAAAAAAGGCAATTTTGGTCACTGTGAGGGTTTAAAAAGTGGTTATTCAATATGAGGCACGATCCAATTGATATTTTGAGTCACTTCTGGTACAGTCCAAAAAAATCAATTTTCTGATGAAAAACGATGACAGGGAACATGTCGAACGTTCCCAAAATGGTCAATTTTGATGTCATTTTAACATTTAATCTTTTGACCGCAAATTACTGTTGGATGTGAATTATTACTTTTTCAACTAAAATAAGTGTGTTTAAAGTAATTTCTGTGCTGAAATTGGTCAAAATTGAAGCTTCCGAGTAAGCAGAACTCTGTAAAAATGGCAATTTTTGTCACTATGAGGGTTTAAAAAGTGGTTATTCAACATGAGGCCCGATCCAATTGACATTTTGAGTCACTTCTGGTACAGTCCAAAAAATCAATTTTCTGATGAAAAACGATGACCGCGAACATGTCGAATGTTCCCAAAATGGTCAATTTTGATGACATTTTAACATTTAATCTTTTGACTGTAAATACTGTTGGATGTGAATTATTACTTTTTTAACTAAAAAAGGTGTTTAATGTCATTTCTGTGCCTGAAAGTGGTCAAAATTGAATCTTCAGAGTAGGCAAAACTCTGTAAAAATGGCAATTTTGGTCACTGTGAGAGTTTCAAAAGTGGTTATTCAACATGAGGCACGATCCAATTGACATTTTGAGTCACTTCTGGTACAGTCCAGAAAATCAATTTTCTGATGAAAAACGATGACCGCGAACATGTCGAACGTTCCCAAAATGGTCAATTTTGATGACATTTTAATATTTAATCTTTTGACTGTAAATTACTGTTGGATGTGAATTATTACTTTTTCAACTAAAATACTTGTATTTAAAGTCATTTCTGTACCTGAAAGTGGTCAAAATTGAAGGTTCCGAGTAAGCAAAGCTCTGTAAAAATTGCAATTTTTGTCACTATGAGGGTTTAAAAAGTTGTTATTCAACATGAGGCACGATCCAATTCACATTTTGAGTCACTTTTGGTACAGTCCAAAAAATCAATTTTCTGATGAAAAACGATGACCGTGGACATGTCGAACGTTCCCAAAATGGTCAATTTTGATGAAATTTTAACATATAATCTTTTGACTGTAAACACTGTTGGATGTGAATTATTACTTTTTCAACTAAAAAAGGTATTTAATGTCATTTCTGTGCCTGAAAGTGGTCAAAATTGAAGCTTCTGAGTAAGCAAAACTCTGTAAAAATGGCAATTTTGGTCACTGTGAGAGTTTAAAAAGTGGTTATTCAACATGAGGCACGATCCAATTGACATTTTGAGTCACTTTTGGTACAGTCCAAAAAATCAATTTTCTGATGAAAAACAATGACCACGAACATGTTGAACGTTCCCAAAATGGTCAATTTTGATGACATTTTAACATTTAATATTTTGACTGTAAATTACTGTTGGATGTGAATTATTACTTTTTCAACTAAAATACTTGTGTTTAAAGTCATTTCTGTACCTGAAAGTGGTCAAAATTGAAGGTTCCGAGTAAGCAAAGCTCTGTAAAAATTGCAATTTTGGTCACTGTGAGGGTTTAAAAAGTAGTTATTCAACATGAGGTATGATCCAATTGACATTTTGAGTCACTTCTGGTACAGTCCAAAAAATCAATTTTCTGATGAAAAACGATGACCGCGGACATGTCGAACGTTCCCAAAATGGTCAATTTTGATGGAATTTTAACATTTAATCTTTCGACTCTAAATTACTGTTGGGTGTGAATTATTACTTTTTCAACTAAAATACGTGTGTTTAAAGACATTTCTGTGCCTGAAAGTGGTCAAAATTGAAGCTTCTGAGTAAGCAAAACTTTGTAAAAATGGCAATTTTTGTCACTATGAGGGTTTAAAAAGTGGTGATTCAACATGAGGCCCGATCCAATTGACATTTTGAGTCACTTTTGGTACATTCCAAAAAATCATTTTCTGAAGAAAAACGATGACCGCGGATATGTCAAACGTTCCCAAAATGGTCAATTTTGATGACATTTTAACATTTAATCTTTTGTCCGTAAATTACTGTTGGATGTGAATTATCACTTTTTCAACTAAACTAAGTGTGTTTAAAGTAATTTCTGTGCCTGAAATTGGTCAAAATTTAAGCTTCCGAGTAAGCAGAACTCTGTAAAAATGGCAATTTTTGTCACTATGAGGGTTTAAAAAGTGGTTATTCAACATGAGGCCCGATCCAATTGACATTTTGAGTCACTTTTGGTACATTCCAAAAAATCATTTTCTGATGAAAAACGATGACCGCGGATATGTCGAACGTTCCCAAAATGGTCAATTTTGATGAAATTTTAACATTTAATCTTTTGTCCGTAAATTACTGTTGGATGTGAATTATCACTTTTTCAACTAAAATAAGTGTGTTTATAGTAATTTCTGTGCCTGAAAGTGGTCAAAATTGAAGCTTCCGAGTAAGCAAAACTCTGAAAAAAAGGCAATTTTGGTCACTGTGAGGTTTTAAAAAGTGGTTATTCAACATGAGGCACGATCCAATTGACATTTTGAGTCACTTCTGGTACAGTCCAAAAAATCAATTTTCTGATGAAAAACGATGACCGCGGACATGTCGAACGTTCCCAAAATGGTCAATTTTGATGAAATTTTAACATATAATCTTTTGACTGTAAATACTGTTGGATGTGAATTATTACTTTTTCAACTAAAAAAGGTATTTAATGTCATTTCTGTGCCTGAAAGTGGTCAAAATTGAAGCTTCCGAGTAAGCAAAACTCTGTAAAAATGGCAATTTTGGTCACTGTGAGAGTTTAAAAAGTGGTTATTCAACATGAGGCACGATCCATTTGACATTTTGAGTCACTTCTGGTACAGTCCAAAAAATCAATTTTCTGATGAAAAACGATGACCGCGAACATGTTGAACGTTCCCAAAATGGTCAATTTTGATGACATTTTAACATTTAATCTTTTAACCGTAAATTACTGTTGGATGTGAAATATTACTTTTTCAACTAAAATACTTGTGTTTAAAGTCATTTCTGTACCTGAAAGTGGTCAAAATTGAAGATTCCGAGTAAGCAAAGCTCTGTAAAAATTGCAATTTTGGTCACTGTGAGGGTTTAAAAAGTAGTTATTCAACATGAGGCATGATCCAATTGACATTTTGAGTCACTTCTGGTACAGTCCAAAAAACTCAATTTTCTGATGAAAAACGATGACCGCGAACATGTTGAACGTTCCCAAAATGGTCAATTTTGATGACATTTTAACATTTAATATTTTGACTGTAAATTACTGTTGGATGTGAATTATTACTTTTTCAACTAAAATACTTGTGTTTAAAGTCATTTCTGTACCTGAAAGTGGTCAAAATTGAAGGTTCCGAGTAAGCAAAGCTCTGTAAAAATTGCAATTTTGGTCACTGTGAGGGTTTAAAAAGTAGTTATTCAACATGAGGTATGATCCAATTGACATTTTGAGTCACTTCTGGTACAGTCCAAAAAATCAATTTTCTGATGAAAAACGATGACCGCGAACATGTCGAACGTTCCCAAAATGGTCAATTTTGATGACATTTTAACATTTAATCTTTTAACAGTAAATTACTGTTGGATTTGAAATATTACTTTTTCAACTAAAATAAGTGTGTTTAAAGTAATTTCTGTGTCTGAAATTGGTCAAAATTGAAGCTTCCGAGTAAGCAGAACTCTGTAAAAATGGCAATTTTTGTCACTATGAGGGTTTAAAAAGTGGTTATTCAACATGAGGCACGATCCAATTGACATTTTGAGTCACTTTTGGTACAGTCCAAAAAATAAATTTTCTGTTGAAAAACGATGACCGCGGACATGTCGAACGTTCCCAAAATGGTCAATTTTGATGGAATTTTAACATTTAATCTTTTGACTCTAAATTACTGTTGGGTGTGAATTATTACTTTTTCAACTAAAATACGTGTGTTTAAAGACATTTCTGTGCCTGAAAGTGGTCAAAATTGAAGCTTCTGAGTAAGCAAAACTTTGTAAAAATGGCAATTTTTGTCACTATGAGGGTTTAAAAAGTGGTGATTCAACATGAGGCCCGATCCAATTGACATTTTGAGTCACTTTTGGTACATTCCAAAAAATCATTTTCTGAAGAAAAACGATGACCGCGGATATGTCAAACGTTCCCAAAATGGTCAATTTTGATGACATTTTAACATTTAATCTTTTGTCCGTAAATTACTGTTGGATGTGAATTATCACTTTTTCAACTAAACTAAGTGTGTTTAAAGTAATTTCTGTGCCTGAAATTGGTCAAAATTGAAGCTTCCGAGTAAGCAGAACTCTGTAAAAATGGCAATTTTTGTCACTATGAGGGTTTAAAAAGTGGTTATTCAACATGAGGCCCGATCCAATTGACATTTTGAGTCACTTTTGGTACATTCCAAAAAATCATTTTCTGATGAAAAACGATGACCGCGGATATGTCGAACGTTCCCAAAATGGTCAATTTTGATGAAATTTTAACATTTAATCTTTTGTCCGTAAATTACTGTTGGATGTGAATTATCACTTTTTCAACTAAAATAAGTGTGTTTATAGTAATTTCTGTGCCTGAAAGTGGTCAAAATTGAAGCTTCCGAGTAAGCAAAACTCTGAAAAAAAGGCAATTTTGGTCACTGTGAGGTTTTAAAAAGTGGTTATTCAACATGAGGCACGATCCAATTGACATTTTGAGTCACTTCTGGTACAGTCCAAAAAATCAATTTTCTGATGAAAAACGATGACCGCGGACATGTCGAACGTTCCCAAAATGGTCAATTTTGATGAAATTTTAACATATAATCTTTTGACTGTAAATACTGTTGGATGTGAATTATTACTTTTTCAACTAAAAAAGGTATTTAATGTCATTTCTGTGCCTGAAAGTGGTCAAAATTGAAGCTTCCGAGTAAGCAAAACTCTGTAAAAATGGCAATTTTGGTCACTGTGAGAGTTTAAAAAGTGGTTATTCAACATGAGGCACGATCCATTTGACATTTTGAGTCACTTCTGGTACAGTCCAAAAAATCAATTTTCTGATGAAAAACGATGACCGCGAACATGTTGAACGTTCCCAAAATGGTCAATTTTGATGACATTTTAACATTTAATCTTTTAACCGTAAATTACTGTTGGATGTGAAATATTACTTTTTCAACTAAAATACTTGTGTTTAAAGTCATTTCTGTACCTGAAAGTGGTCAAAATTGAAGGTTCCGAGTAAGCAAAGCTCTGTAAAAATTGCAATTTTGGTCACTGTGAGGGTTTAAAAAGTAGTTATTCAACATGAGGCATGATCCAATTGACATTTTGAGTCACTTCTGGTACAGTCCAAAAAACTCAATTTTCTGATGAAAAACGATGACCGCGAACATGTTGAACGTTCCCAAAATGGTCAATTTTGATGACATTTTAACATTTAATCTTTTGACTGTAAATTACTGTTGGATGTGAATTATTACTTTTTCAACTAAAATACTTGTGTTTAAAGTCATTTCTGTACCTGAAAGTGGTCAAAATTGAAGGTTCTGAGTAAGCAAAGCTCTGTAAAAATTGCAATTTTGGTCACTGTGAGGGTTTAAAAAGTAGTTATTCAACATGAGGCATGATCCAATTGACATTTTGAGTCACTTCTGGTACAGTCCAAAAAAATCAATTTTCTGATGAAAAACGATGACCGCGAACATGTCGAACGTTCCCAAAATGGTCAATTTTGATGACATTTTAACATTTAATCTTTTAACCGTAAATTACTGTTGGATGTGAAATATTACTTTTTCAACTAAAATAAGTGTGTTTAAAGTAATTATGGCTGAGATACCCGCCACCCCCTCTCAACACAATCCCCAAAAGGAGGGAAACCGGAAACAGTTCTTAAAGTTTTTGGAAGTGGGAGGGAGTGACCCTCCCGGCCGTATTTATTAAAACAAAATTAAAAACATTAAAAACATTAAACGTTTCATGTTATGTACAATTTCATTAACACATTGCGATGTTTGGCTAACCTTAACATATTCTCTAATACAGAGGTTCTCCTAGCCGAACTAGCATCCTACAAAACAATCTCTAGAAATACTGAAATTGTACATCCTAACGTTTAAGGGCCAACGGCAAGGTCATAACCGGTGTCAAGATCCCTAACCAGACTTACCCCTCCCACTTGGGAGGGGCGACAGCACAGAGGCTTGCCTCAAGTGCAACTACTAACAATTTCCCTTGACTTGACGGGGGCACTTAAGACTCGACGCCATTTAAAGGTCGTTCGAAGACTCGTGTGAGGTATCTAGAAGGTATCGTGGACCTCCCCCCACCCCACACAACTTACCGCATCTGCCGTCGCAGATGACCCTGGCCCCGGGAAATTCCCCAGGAGGGGGCTGTAACCCCTCCTACAAAGGAAGGGGCCTTGACCGCCTTTCCTTTACTTCCGGCGACCCACCCTTAGACGGGACCGCCTCCCCACTGAGGGGCCAATGGCCACCTCTCCCGAGCGCTCCCATCCGTGTTGGGTGACGCCCACTCATAGGGATCTTCTAATTAGTGCTCACCGATCATGACCTTACCGCCTACCAAAAAATAAATACGACAATTCTTACTCAAACCTATGTAAACATTGGTCGCTACGACCGAAAGAGCATGCTTAAAGATACAACACTATATCGAATCATTTTAATCGTAAAAAACCTACACGACATTCACCATTCTTTATTAGGCTCAACATCAAACTGATACCTTCACAGCCTGTAAACGAAACGGAAAACATATTTATAAATTCACTTTATTACAAAACAACTGGCTGTCCTCAGGGGCTGGTGGGTGGGTCAAAATTGGCTCTTCGTTCTGTCCCGAGCTCACGTGTAGCGAGGAGGTGCAACTTCGGAGCACAAGAACAAGAGGACGTCTTCTGGTCTTGCGTCTCTTTTTATCCGTCTTCAGGGCGGGCGTAAACCCGCCCCTGCCTGCCCCTAGGGCGGGGCTGGCTACGTCGGTGTCTAGGCCAGCCCACTCTAGGGCGGGAAAAGACGCGCCCCGGCTACGCCGCTTCGGGCATACCAGCCGAGACGCGCCTCCCGCCCAAAAATGGCTTCCCGGGGGGATCGAGGCACTCCGCCATACGTTCGGGGGGACCGAGTGGTCGCCCCTTTCCATATGGCTGAGATACCCGCCACCCCCTCTTAACACAATCCCCAAAAGGAGGGAAACCGGAAACAGTTCTTAAAGTTTTTGGAAGTGGGAGGGAGTGACCCTCCCGGCCGTATTTATTAAAACAAAATTAAAAACATTAAAAACATTAAACGTTTCATGTTATGTACAATTTCATTAACACATTGCGATGTTTGGCTAACCTTAACATATTCTCTAATACAGAGGTTCTCCTAGCCGAACTAGCATCCTACAAAACAATCTCTAGAAATACTGAAATTGTACATCCTAACGTTTAAGGGCCAACGGCAAGGTCATAACCGGTGTCAAGATCCCTAACCAGACTTACCCCTCCCACTTGGGAGGGGCGACAGCACAGAGGCTTGCCTCAAGTGCAACTACTAACAATTTCCCTTGACTTGACGGGGGCACTTAAGACTCGACGCCATTTAAAGGTCGTTCGAAGACTCGTGTGAGGTATCTAGAAGGTATCGTGGACCTCCCCCCACCCCACACAACTTACCGCATCTGCCGTCGCAGATGACCCTGGCCCCGGGAAATTCCCCAGGAGGGGGCTGTAACCCCTCCTACAAAGGAAGGGGCCTTGACCGCCTTTCCTTTACTTCCGGTGACCCACCCTTAGACGGGACCGCCTCCCCACTGAGGGGCCAATGGCCACCTCTCCCGAGCGCTCCCATCCGTGTTGGGTGACGCCCACTCATAGGGATCTTCTAATTAGTGCTCACCGATCATGACCTTACCGCCACAGGTCCGGATAGTTGACCGGCTATCCGGACCCCCCACAAGACTCCTACCTAAAGGTCATGTTTTAACGTTTTTAACCAGGCTAAGAAGTCTCCTATAAGTAACTCATTCCCCACCCTTGACAAATGCACACCATCCCCCAAATACATACTGTCATCATTAATACAACTATGCGAGATCGAATGCAATGTCTTGGAACGGAACAACCTACTCACTTTGTTATTCAATTTTCTAACAGAATGATTCAAAGCAGGGATCGAGATAGCCCCCCGCCACACTTTTCGTGGGATCATATGAGACCACGCAATTATGCACCCCGGAACTCTCCTCGCTAACCAACTTACCGTGGAAAGCATAGCCTCCAGGAGAAGTCGTCTACCGGTGGTGACCAAATCATTGCCCCCTAAATGCACTATGACTATGGACGGCGGTGACCTCATCCGCCCTAACAAACCCTCAAAGAATGCTTGAAACTGGTCAATACAGAGACCGCCTCTTCCGTAGAAGGACACTCTGTACCCGTATTCCCCAGGTACGTGAATCATGTCACCTGCTTTGAATACGTCTGCGGCCCGTCTCACGTATGAGTGGCCCACGACCCACACCTCCTTTCTCACAGCCGGTGATGTCTGACCGCTGGCCTGGTGTTGGGTCGACTGCATAGTCCGCCCTGCCGCGTAGGCTTGCGTAACTGAAAACAAACAAAAGACAAGAAGCGTGAGTATATGATTACAGCTTCACAACATGTGCAATCGCACATATCTCTTATAACAATTGGAGGACCAACGCCCCACTCGTTTCACTTGCTCTACAGTAAGACCCCTGGCTGTAGCTTCAGTGGCAGCCCCTACTCGAAAGGAATGGGTCCCGAATTCGCCCGGGTCCAAGCCCGCTGCGGCAATGGCCATTGCAAGCACCCGCTGAAACTGAAACCTCGTCAGCGGGGTGGCGTCAGCATGCCTCAACAATGTCCCCCCCCATGATGCCACCCTTCGTGCTAGGTAATCTTCTAAACACTGTACCGGACACATGGAGGACCCGGGGGTCCTGCGAATGATCGTGCAGTCCCCCCTCCCATCTTGGTCGGTCTTGGACCTGAGAAAGGAGACAATCATCGCATCGCCCCTGATCTGAACGTGTTCCCGGCACAACCCCCCCACCACATCCTGTTTGTTTCTTGCAACCAGCTCACTTATCCTCATAGCCCCGTGAAATGCCAGCGTAAATGCAGTCCGGAACAAACACGTCTCGAAAGGAGACGAGCATGTGGTAGGGAGTGTGGCCAGCAACTGGGACAACCTATCCATACCTATCGGTCGTCTCACATCTACTCTGCGACCCTCAAGGCGTTGCCACCCACGCAGCGCCTTTTGTACTGCAAAAGACGCTGTCGGGTCCTGGATATTATGGGCCCTGGCAACAAAGGAAATGGCGGCACGATGCCTTTGGGCCGTAGCCACCGATTTCCCAGCCCTACGTAAGGACATCAGAAAATGTACAACCCACTCTTCCTGACCCCAAAGTCCCCCTCTCTCAGTCCCCAAAAAGGCTAAATAGGCCTGAAACGCCCCTTCATATGCCTTCCTTGTCCTGGGTGCTAGACTCTCTCCCACGAGGTGACGAAGTTCGGGGCACCGAGAGACCAGAGAGCTTCGGGGAAGGGTGCCGGCTCTGGGTCCGCTGAAGGAAGGAAACCCGAGAAAGCCTGCATGTGAAAACGAGACAGTGCATCAGCCGCCTGATTCATCACCCCCGGGACATGTTGTGCTCTGAATATCACGTTCAGTTGCATACACAGTAGGACAATTTCTTTCAGCAGCCTCAAAATCAGTTTACAACGGGCTGCCTGACTATTGATGCATTCTACAATGGTCATATTGTCAGACCAGAACACGACAGAATGATCTCTGAACCCTTCAGGCCAGGTTCTCAGGGCCACCAGAATGGGAAACAATTCAAGGAAAGCAATATTACTCGTCAGCCCCTTCTCATGCCACCATAGGGGCCACCTTTGTGCAGACCATTTTGTGCCGAAGATGGCGCCAAAGCCTATGCTTCCCGCTGAATCTGTCCATAGCCCAAGCTCTTCGGAGGATACGGCTGGCTTGTTCCAGACGACTCGACCATTGAAGTCCGCCAAAAATGCTAACCAAATACGCATGTCCTGGCGGACCTCGGCCGATAACCTCGTGCGATGATGACCCTCCTTTAGGCCAACCATCGCTTGGGCGATTGAGCGGGAAAAGGGGCGGGCCATTGGGATCACTCTCAAGGCAAAGTTCAACTTCCCCACCAATTGTTGCAACTGATGCAGTGTAACCTTAGATGCAGTTAAACATACTTGGAGGGCTGCCCTGAATTTCAACACTTTGCTAGCTGGTAAACGGAAACACCCCTCCCTAGAGTCCAACTCGATCCCCAAAAACTCGAGGCAAGTCGTGGGACCCATAGTTTTACCTGGTGCCAATGGCACGCCAAAATGACCCATCAACACACAGAATTCAGCTAAGGCCTGGGCACATTCGGGATTTCCGGCGGGGCCAAGGAACAGAAAGTCGTCAAGGTAGTGCATTACATTTCGGAAACCCGTTTTCATAGTGAACACCCATTGCAGGAAAGTACCGAATTTCTCAAAATAAGCACATGATATAGAGCATCCCATTGGCATACACCTATCCATGTAAAATGACCCCTGAAACCCGAATCCCAGAAGACGCTGGTCGTCTGGGTGTACCGGGAGCAACCGGAACGCTGACTCGATATCTGATTTCGCCATCAACGTCCCGGGCCCCAGGCGATTCAAGATGGCTACTGCCTCATCAAACGATGCGTATCGCACCGAACAAAGCTCTGGATCAATTGCATCGTTCACCGAAAGACCATGTGGAGCAGACAGATTATGGATCAATCGAAACTCACCTGGGTCCTTCTTGGGGACCACCCCTAACGGAGAACAGACAAAATGCGGTACCGGGGGTACACTAAACGGGCCGGCAACCCGTCCCCGGCTAACCTCTTTCTGAATTTTCTCTTGCACTACAGATGTATGTTGTAAAACGGAAAGTTGATTTTTGCATGTCCCTACACCCTGAAAGTCCCCCACCGGGATGCGGAAACCATGTGTAAAACCGTTCCGCAGCACCCCAGCAGAAATACGATCCGGGTATTCGCTGAGCCAGGGAATCATTGCCAAGGTATCAATCGGGGTTGGTAAAGGCGCCCCTCGGACTATCTTAGACCTGTTTGGCGCCTCCCTTACCCCCATTCTCACTCGTTCTGGCTCTGCACGATGACTCAGGATGGGACGACCCACAAGTACTACATTCATGTTTGAATTTACACGATCCCGGAGGCCTGGTACATTTTCCCTTGTTGAAATTAAAGCAGAAGCCCTTTTTCCCTGTATTGCCTGCGGGTCTCGAATAATCGTCGGTGCTCGTACTTGGTCGAAAGGGCGTCCCCACATTTTGGCGGGAGTAATCAACAACATTGCCCCCAACCAATGGCATTTTTAACATTCCTGATTCTTTCATTTTATCCCATGTCACAGAATCGTAACAATCCCAAGTCAAACTCTTGTTATGCTCCTTTTCTTTCCTGAACAGATTGTCATAACAGAACCAATGGTTACCTTGATACGCTGTCGAGTAACCCATAATTCGTGATTGATAAATGGGAAACTCAGGAAGCAACTCGGGCCTACGTTCCCCCAAAATCGATGTAAAAATACCCCACGCATTGCCCCAGTTGCCAATATTCTCATTTACCTTAAAGGCGGCCATTTTTGCGCGCCAAACACTTGGATGCATTAGGTCCTTCTGACTCTTGACATGCTCTACCTCATAATGATCGACAAGCAAGGAGAATATATTCACGTATTCCCCCGCCCAAATCTTTTCTTTTATTGCTAAGGGAACATGCTGCCCCAATCTTTCTCTACGAGAGGGTGCTGACTCGTCCCTTGCGATCGGCAATGGCCGCTTACCTGAACCGGATGCTGCGTCTACCACTTGTGGCTTTTCTATCACCGCCACCGGTGCGGTCACCTTGGCTGCTTCTTTTTCCTTACGCAGCTTTCTTATCAGCGCCTGTGCCTCGGCAGTCGTGGCGCCCTCAGTACTATCGCCCAACCACGCTGCTAGCTGTGCTGCCAGCTCGGGGGGCATATCCTCGTTGGATGTCGGGGTGATGACAACGGGGATTGGATTCCCCTCCATCGGTAGCGGGGTCGGCACCTCGAGCGGGGCAGAGGGAGCCGGGACACTTCCCCCGGCTGGAACCCTTCTCTGCCTCTTATGTCTCCCTCCAGCCGGTGGTTGGCCCGATCCCTCCTCCCCGTCTCGCTCCGCCAGCCGCTTCTTTATGTCGGACATATCCTTAAAAAGGGCCCGAACCATCTGCTCAGTCGTCATTCTCATTGCGCCTTTCTTGGGCATCTCTCCGACGAAGTATCTAGAAGACAAAGAAAAAGATCAAAACGCTCAAAATTGGCTCTTCGTTCTGTCCCGAGCTCACGTGTAGCGAGGAGGTGCAACTTCGGAGCACAAGAACAAGAGGACGTCTTCTGGTCTTGCGTCTCTTTTTATCCGTCTTCAGGGCGGGCGTAAACCCGCCCCTGCCTGCCCCTAGGGCGGGGCTGGCTACGTCGGTGTCTAGGCCAGCCCACTCTAGGGCGGGAAAAGACGCGCCCCGGCTACGCCGCTTCGGGCATACCAGCCGAGACGCGCCTCCCGCCCAAAAATGGCTTCCCGGGGGGATCGAGGCACTCCGCCATACGTTCGGGGGGACCGAGTGGTCGCCCCTTTCCATTCTGTGCCTGAAATTGGTCAAAATTGAAGCTTCCGAGTAAGCAGAACTCTGTAAAAATGGCAATTTTTGTCACTATGAGGGTTTAAAAAGTGGTTATTCAACATGAGGCACGATCCAATTGACATTTTGAGTCACTTTTGGTACAGTCCAAAAAATCAATTTTCTGTTGAAAAACGATGACCGCGGACATGTCGAACGTTCCCAAAATGGTCAATTTTGATGGAATTTTAACATTTAATCTTTTGACTGTAAATTACTGTTGGATGTGAATTATTACTTTTTCCACTAAAATACTTGTATTTAAAGTCATTTCTGTACCTGAAATTGGTCAAAATTGAAGGTTCCGAGTAAGCAAAGCTCTGTAAAAATTGCAATTTTTGTCACTATGAGGGTTTAAAAAGTTGTTATTCAACATGAGGCACGATCCAATTGACATTTTGAGTCACTTTTGGTACAGTCCAAAAAATCAATTTTCTGATGAAAAACGATGACCGCGGACATGTCGAACGTTCCCAAAATGGTCAATTTTGATGAAATTTTAACATATAATCTTTTGACTGTAAATACTGTTGGATGTGAATTATTACTTTTTCAACTAAAAAAGGTATTTAATGTCATTTCTGTGCCTGAAAGTGGTCAAAATTGAAGCTTCCGAGTAAGCAAAACTCTGTAAAAATGGCAATTTTGGTCACTGTGAGAGTTTAAAAAGTGGTTATTCAACATGAGGCACGATCCATTTGACATTTTGAGTCACTTCTGGTACAGTCCAAAAAATCAATTTTCTGATGAAAAACGATGACCGCGAACATGTTGAACGTTCCCAAAATGGTCAATTTTGATGACATTTTAACATTTAATCTTTTAACCGTAAATTACTGTTGGATGTGAAATATTACTTTTTCAACTAAAATACTTGTGTTTAAAGTCATTTCTGTACCTGAAAGTGGTCAAAATTGAAGATTCCGAGTAAGCAAAGCTCTGTAAAAATTGCAATTTTGGTCACTGTGAGGGTTTAAAAAGTAGTTATTCAACATGAGGCATGATCCAATTGACATTTTGAGTCACTTCTGGTACAGTCCAAAAAACTCAATTTTCTGATGAAAAACGATGACCGCGAACATGTTGAACGTTCCCAAAATGGTCAATTTTGATGACATTTTAACATTTAATATTTTGACTGTAAATTACTGTTGGATGTGAATTATTACTTTTTCAACTAAAATACTTGTGTTTAAAGTCATTTCTGTACCTGAAAGTGGTCAAAATTGAAGGTTCCGAGTAAGCAAAGCTCTGTAAAAATTGCAATTTTGGTCACTGTGAGGGTTTAAAAAGTAGTTATTCAACATGAGGTATGATCCAATTGACATTTTGAGTCACTTCTGGTACAGTCCAAAAAATCAATTTTCTGATGAAAAACGATGACCGCAAACATGTCGAACGTTCCCAAAATGGTCAATTTTGATGACATTTTAACATTTAATCTTTTAACCGTAAATTACTGTTGGATGTGAAATATTACTTTTTCAACTAAAATAAGTGTGTTTAAAGTAATTTCTGTGTCTGAAATTGGTCAAAATTGAAGCTTCCGAGTAAGCAGAACTCTGTAAAAATGGCAATTTTTGTCACTATGAGGGTTTAAAAAGTGGTTATTCAACATGAGGCACGATCCAATTGACATTTTGAGTCACTTTTGGTACAGTCCAAAAAATCAATTTTCTGTTGAAAAACGATGACCGCGGACATGTCGAACGTTCCCAAAATGGTCAATTTTGATGGAATTTTAACATTTAATCTTTTGACTCTAAATTACTGTTGGGTGTGAATTATTACTTTTTCAACTAAAATACGTGTGTTTAAAGACATTTCTGTGCCTGAAAGTGGTCAAAATTGAAGCTTCTGAGTAAGCAAAACTTTGTAAAAATGGCAATTTTTGTCACTATGAGGGTTTAAAAAGTGGTGATTCAACATGAGGCCCGATCCAATTGACATTTTGAGTCACTTTTGGTACATTCCAAAAAATCATTTTCTGAAGAAAAACGATGACCGCGGATATGTCAAACGTTCCCAAAATGGTCAATTTTGATGACATTTTAACATTTAATCTTTTGTCCGTAAATTACTGTTGGATGTGAATTATCACTTTTTCAACTAAACTAAGTGTGTTTAAAGTAATTTCTGTGCCTGAAATTGGTCAAAATTGAAGCTTCCGAGTAAGCAGAACTCTGTAAAAATGGCAATTTTTGTCACTATGAGGGTTTAAAAAGTGGTTATTCAACATGAGGCCCGATCCAATTGACATTTTGAGTCACTTTTGGTACATTCCAAAAAATCATTTTCTGATGAAAAACGATGACCGCGGATATGTCGAACGTTCCCAAAATGGTCAATTTTGATGAAATTTTAACATTTAATCTTTTGTCCGTAAATTACTGTTGGATGTGAATTATCACTTTTTCAACTAAAATAAGTGTGTTTATAGTAATTTCTGTGCCTCAAAGTGGTCAAAATTGAAGCTTCCGAGTAAGCAAAACTCTGAAAAAAAGGCAATTTTGGTCACTGTGAGGTTTTAAAAAGTGGTTATTCAACATGAGGCACGATCCAATTGACATTTTGAGTCACTTCTGGTACAGTCCAAAAAATCAATTTTCTGATGAAAAACGATGACCGCGGACATGTCGAACGTTCCCAAAATGGTCAATTTTGATGAAATTTTAACATATAATCTTTTGACTGTAAATACTGTTGGATGTGAATTATTACTTTTTCAACTAAAAAAGGTATTTAATGTCATTTCTGTGCCTGAAAGTGGTCAAAATTGAAGCTTCCGAGTAAGCAAAACTCTGTAAAAATGGCAATTTTGGTCACTGTGAGAGTTTAAAAAGTGGTTATTCAACATGAGGCACGATCCATTTGACATTTTGAGTCACTTCTGGTACAGTCCAAAAAATCAATTTTCTGATGAAAAACGATGACCGCGAACATGTTGAACGTTCCCAAAATGGTCAATTTTGATGACATTTTAACATTTAATCTTTTAACCGTAAATTACTGTTGGATGTGAAATATTACTTTTTCAACTAAAATACTTGTGTTTAAAGTCATTTCTGTACCTGAAAGTGGTCAAAATTGAAGGTTCCGAGTAAGCAAAGCTCTGTAAAAATTGCAATTTTGGTCACTGTGAGGGTTTAAAAAGTAGTTATTCAACATGAGGCATGATCCAATTGACATTTTGAGTCACTTCTGGTACAGTCCAAAAAACTCAATTTTCTGATGAAAAACGATGACCGCGAACATGTTGAACGTTCCCAAAATGGTCAATTTTGATGACATTTTAACATTTAATCTTTTGACTGTAAATTACTGTTGGATGTGAATTATTACTTTTTCAACTAAAATACTTGTGTTTAAAGTCATTTCTGTACCTGAAAGTGGTCAAAATTGAAGGTTCTGAGTAAGCAAAGCTCTGTAAAAATTGCAATTTTGGTCACTGTGAGGGTTTAAAAAGTAGTTATTCAACATGAGGCATGATCCAATTGACATTTTGAGTCACTTCTGGTACAGTCCAAAAAAAATCAATTTTCTGATGAAAAACGATGACCGCGAACATGTCGAACGTTCCCAAAATGGTCAATTTTGATGACATTTTAACATTTAATCTTTTAACCGTAAATTACTGTTGGATGTGAAATATTACTTTTTCAACTAAAATAAGTGTGTTTAAAGTAATTTCTGTGCCTGAAATTGGTCAAAATTGAAGCTTCCGAGTAAGCAGAACTCTGTAAAAATGGCAATTTTTGTCACTATGAGGGTTTAAAAAGTGGTTATTCAACATGAGGCACGATCCAATTGACATTTTGAGTCACTTTTGGTACAGTCCAAAAAATCAATTTTCTGTTGAAAAACGATGACCGCGGACATGTCGAACGTTCCCAAAATGGTCAATTTTGATGGAATTTTAACATTTAATCTTTTGACTCTAAATTACTGTTGGATGTGAATTATTACTTTTTCAACTAAAATACGTGTGTTTAAAGACATTTCTGTGCCTGAAAGTGGTCAAAATTGAAGCTTCTGAGTAAGCAAAACTTTGTAAAAATGGCAATTTTTGTCACTATGAGGGTTTAAAAAGTGGTGATTCAACATGAGGCCCGATCCAATTGACATTTTGAGTCACTTTTGGTATATTCCAAAAAATCATTTTCTGATGAAAAACGATGACCGCGGATATGTCAAACGTTCCCAAAATGGTCAATTTTGATGAAATTTTAACATTTAATCTTTTGTCCGTAAATTACTGTTGGATGTGAATTATCACTTTTTCAACTAAACTAAGTGTGTTTATAGTAATTTCTGTGCCTGAAAGTGGTCAAAATTGAAGCTTCCGAGTAAGCAAAACTCTGAAAAAAAGGCAATTTTGGTCACTGTGAGGGTTTAAAAAGTGGTTATTCAACATGAGGCACGATCCAATTGACATTTTGAATCATTTTTGGCACAGTCCAAAAAATCAATTTTCTGATGAAAAGCGATGACCGTGAACATGTCGAACGTTCCCAAAATGGTCAATTTTGATGACATTTTAACATTTAATCTTTTGACTCTGAATTACTGTTGGATGTTAATTATTACTTTTTCAACTAAAATACTTGTATTTAAAGTCATTTCTGTACCTGAAAGTGGTCAAAATTGAAGGTTCCGAGTAAGCAAAGCTCTCTAAAAATTGCAATTTTTGTCCTATGAGGGTTTAAAAAGTTGTTATTCAGCATGAGGCACGATCCAATTGACATTTTGAGTCACTTTTGGTACAGTCCAAAAAATCAATTTTCTGATGAAAAACGATGACCGCGGATATGTCAAACGTTCCCAAAATGGTCAATTTTGATGAAATTTTAACATTGAATCTTTTGTCTGTAAATTACTGTTGGATGTGAATTATCACTTTTTCAACTAAAATAAGTGTGTTTATAGTAATTTCTGTGCCTGAAAGTGGTCAAAATTGAAGCTTCCGAGTAAGCAGAACTCTGTAAAAATGGCAATTTTTGTGACTATGAGGGTTTAAAAAGTGGTTATTCAACATGAGGCACGATCCAATTGACATTTTGAGTCACTTTTGGTACAGTCCAAAAAATCAATTTTCTGTTGAAAAACGATGACCGCGGACATGTCGAACGTTCCCAAAATGGTCAATTTTGATGGAATTTTAACATTTGATCTTTTGACTGTAAATTACTGTTGGATGTGAATTATTACTTTTTCCACTAAAATACTTGTATTTAAAGTCATTTCTGTACCTGAAATTGGTCAAAATTGAAGGTTCCGAGTAAGCAAAGCTCTGTAAAAATTGCAATTTTTGTCACTATGAGGGTTTAAAAAGTTGTTATTCAACATGAGGCACGATCCAATTGACATTTTGAGTCACTTTTGGTACAGTCCAAAAAATCAATTTTCTGATGAAAAACGATGACCGCGGACATGTCGAACGTTCCCAAAATGGTCAATTTTGATGAAATTTTAACATATAATCTTTTGACTGTAAATACTGTTGGATGTGAATTATTACTTTTTCAACTAAAAAAGGTATTTAATGTCATTTCTGTGCCTGAAAGTGGTCAAAATTGAAGCTTCCGAGTAAGCAAAACTCTGTAAAAATGGCAATTTTGGTCACTGTGAGAGTTTAAAAAGTGGTTATTCAACATGAGGCACGATCCATTTGACATTTTGAGTCACTTCTGGTACAGTCCAAAAAATCAATTTTCTGATGAAAAACGATGACCGCGAACATGTTGAACGTTCCCAAAATGGTCAATTTTGATGACATTTTAACATTTAATCTTTTAACCGTAAATTACTGTTGGATGTGAAATATCACTTTTTCAACTAAAATACTTGTGTTTAAAGTCATTTCTGTACCTGAAAGTGGTCAAAATTGAAGGTTCCGAGTAAGCAAAGCTCTGTAAAAATTGCAATTTTGGTCACTGTGAGGGTTTAAAAAGTAGTTATTCAACATGAGGCATGATCCAATTGACATTTTGAGTCACTTCTGGTACAGTCCAAAAAATCAATTTTCTGATGAAAAACGATGACCGCGAACATGTTGAACGTTCCCAAAATGGTCAATTTTGATGACATTTTAACATTTAATCTTTTGACTGTAAATTACTGTTGGATGTGAATTATTACTTTTTCAACTAAAATACTTGTGTTTAAAGTCATTTCTGTACCTGAAAGTGGTCAAAATTGAAGGTTCTGAGTAAGCAAAGCTCTGTAAAAATTGCAATTTTGGTCACTGTGAGGGTTTAAAAAGTAGTTATTCAACATGAGGCATGATCCAATTGACATTTTGAGTCACTTCTGGTACAGTCCAAAAAAATCAATTTTCTGATGAAAAACGATGACCGCGAACATGTCGAACGTTCCCAAAATGGTCAATTTTGATGACATTTTAACATTTAATCTTTTAACCGTAAATTACTGTTGGATGTGAAATATTACTTTTTCAACTAAAATAAGTGTGTTTAAAGTAATTTCTGTGCCTGAAATTGGTCAAAATTGAAGCTTCCGAGTAAGCAGAACTCTGTAAAAATGGCAATTTTTGTCACTATGAGGGTTTAAAAAGTGGTTATTCAACATGAGGCACGATCCAATTGACATTTTGAGTCACTTTTGGTACAGTCCAAAAAATCAATTTTCTGTTGAAAAACGATGACCGCGGACATGTCGAACGTTCCCAAAATGGTCAATTTTGATGGAATTTTAACATTTAATCTTTTGACTCTAAATTACTGTTGGATGTGAATTATTACTTTTTCAACTAAAATACGTGTGTTTAAAGACATTTCTGTGCCTGAAAGTGGTCAAAATTGAAGCTTCTGAGTAAGCAAAACTTTGTAAAAATGGCAATTTTTGTCACTATGAGGGTTTAAAAAGTGGTGATTCAACATGAGGCCCGATCCAATTGACATTTTGAGTCACTTTTGGTATATTCCAAAAAATCATTTTCTGATGAAAAACGATGACCGCGGATATGTCAAACGTTCCCAAAATGGTCAATTTTGATGAAATTTTAACATTTAATCTTTTGTCCGTAAATTACTGTTGGATGTGAATTATCACTTTTTCAACTAAACTAAGTGTGTTTATAGTAATTTCTGTGCCTGAAAGTGGTCAAAATTGAAGCTTCCGAGTAAGCAAAACTCTGAAAAAAAGGCAATTTTGGTCACTGTGAGGGTTTAAAAAGTGGTTATTCAACATGAGGCACGATCCAATTGACATTTTGAATCATTTTTGGCACAGTCCAAAAAATCAATTTTCTGATGAAAAGCGATGACTGTGAACATGTCGAACGTTCCCAAAATGGTCAATTTTGATGACATTTTAACATTTAATCTTTTGACTCTAAATTACTGTTGGATGTTAATTATTACTTTTTCAACTAAAATACGTGTGTTTAAAGACATTCTGTGCCTGAAAGTGGTCAAAATTGAAGCTTCTGAGTAAGCAAAACTTTGTAAAAATGGCAATTTTTGTCACTATGAGGGTTTAAAAAGTGGTTATTCAACATGAGGCCCGATCCAATTGACATTTTGAGTCACTTTTGGTACATTCCAAAAAATCATTTTCTGATGAAAAACGATGACCGCGGATATGTCAAACGTTCCCAAAATGGTCAATTTTGAAGAAATTTTAACATTTAATCTTTTGTCTGTAAATTACTGTTGGATGTGAATTATTACTTTTTCAACTAAAATACTTGTATTTAAAGTCATTTCTGTACCTGAAAGTGGTCAAAATTGAAGGTTCCGAGTAAGCAAAGCTCTCTAAAAATTGCAATTTTTGTCCTATGAGGGTTTAAAAAGTTGTTATTCAGCATGAGGCACGATCCAATTGACATTTTGAGTCACTTTTGGTACAGTCCAAAAAATCAATTTTCTGATGAAAAACGATGACCGCGGATATGTCAAACGTTCCCAAAATGGTCAATTTTGATGAAATTTTAACATTGAATCTTTTGTCTGTAAATTACTGTTGGATGTGAATTATCACTTTTTCAACTAAAATAAGTGTGTTTATAGTAATTTCTGTGCCTGAAAGTGGTCAAAATTGAAGCTTCCGAGTAAGCAGAACTCTGTAAAAATGGCAATTTTTGTCACTATGAGGGTTTAAAAAGTGGTTATTCAACATGAGGCACGATCCAATTGACATTTTGAGTCACTTTTGGTACAGTCCAAAAAATCAATTTTCTGTTGAAAAACGATGACCGCGGACATGTCGAACGTTCCCAAAATGGTCAATTTTGATGGAATTTTAACATTTAATCTTTTGACTGTAAATTACTGTTGGATGTGAATTATTACTTTTTCAACTAAAATACGTGTGTTTAAAGACATTTCTGTGCCTGAAAGTGGTCAAAATTGAAGCTTCTGAGTAAGCAAAACTTTGTAAAAATGGCAATTTTTGTCACTATGAGGGTTTAAAAAGTGGTGATTCAACATGAGGCCCGATCCAATTGACATTTTGAGTCACTTTTGGTACATTCCAAAAAATCATTTTCTGATGAAAAACGATGACCGCGGATATGTCAAACGTTCCCAAAATGGTCAATTTTGATGTCATTTTAACATTTAATCTTTTGACCGCAAATTACTGTTGGATGTGAATTATTACTTTTTCAACTACAATACGTGTGTTTAAAGACATTTCTGTGCCTGAAAGTGGTCAAAATTGAAGCTTCTGAGTAAGCAAAACTCTGTAAAAATGGCAATTTTGGTCACTGTGAGAGTTTCAAAAGTGGTTATTCAACATGAAGCACGATCCAATTGACATTTTGAGTCACTTCTGGTACAGTCCAAAAAATCAATTTTCTGATGAAAAACGATGACCGCGAACATGTCGAACGTTCCCAAAATGGTCAATTTTGATGACATTTTAACATTTAATCTTTTGACTGTAAATTACTGTTGGATGTGAATTATTACTTTTTCAACTAAAATACTTGTATTTAAAGTCATTTCTGTACCTGAAAGTGGTCAAAATTGAAGCTTCTGAGTAAGCAAAACTTTGTAAAAATGGCAATTTTTGTCACTATGAGGGTATAAAAAGTGGTTATTCAACATGAGGCCTGATCCAATTGACATTTTGAGTCACTTTTGGTACATTCCAAAAAATCATTTTTTGATGAAAAACGATGACCGCGGATATGTCGAACGTTCCCAAAATGGTCAATTTTGATGAAATTTTAACATTTAATCTTTTGTCCGTAAATTACTGTTGGATGTGAATTATCACTTTTTCAACTAAAATAAGTGTGTTTATAGTAATTTCTGTGCCTGAAAGTGGTCAAAATTGAAGCTTCTGAGTAAGCAAAACTCTGAAAAAAAGGCAATTTTGGTCACTGTGAGGGTTTAAAAAGTGGTTATTCAATATGAGGCACGATCCAATTGATATTTTGAGTCACTTCTGGTACAGTCCAAAAAAATCAATTTTCTGATGAAAAACGATGACAGGGAACATGTCGAACGTTCCCAAAATGGTCAATTTTGATGTCATTTTAACATTTAATCTTTTGACCGCAAATTACTGTTGGATGTGAATTATTACTTTTTCAACTAAAATAAGTGTGTTTAAAGTAATTTCTGTGCTGAAATTGGTCAAAATTGAAGCTTCCGAGTAAGCAGAACTCTGTAAAAATGGCAATTTTTGTCACTATGAGGGTTTAAAAAGTGGTTATTCAACATGAGGCCCGATCCAATTGACATTTTGAGTCACTTCTGGTACAGTCCAAAAAATCAATTTTCTGATGAAAAACGATGACCGCGAACATGTCGAACGTTCCCAAAATGGTCAATTTTGATGACATTTTAACATTTAATCTTTTGACTGTAAATACTGTTGGATGTGAATTATTACTTTTTTAACTAAAAAAGGTGTTTAATGTCATTTCTGTGCCTGAAAGTGGTCAAAATTGAATCTTCAGAGTAGGCAAAACTCTGTAAAAATGGCAATTTTGGTCACTGTGAGAGTTTCAAAAGTGGTTATTCAACATGAGGCACGATCCAATTGACATTTTGAGTCACTTCTGGTACAGTCCAGAAAATCAATTTTCTGATGAAAAACGATGACCGCGAACATGTCGAACGTTCCCAAAATGGTCAATTTTGATGACATTTTAATATTTAATCTTTTGACTGTAAATTACTGTTGGATGTGAATTATTACTTTTTCAACTAAAATACTTGTATTTAAAGTCATTTCTGTACCTGAAAGTGGTCAAAATTGAAGGCTCCGAGTAAGCAAAGCTCTGTAAAAATTGCAATTTTTGTCACTATGAGGGTTTAAAAAGTTGTTATTCAACATGAGGCACGATCCAATTCACATTTTGAGTCACTTTTGGTACAGTCCAAAAAATCAATTTTCTGATGAAAAACGATGACCGTGGACATGTCGAACGTTCCCAAAATGGTCAATTTTGATGAAATTTTAACATATAATCTTTTGACTGTAAACACTGTTGGATGTGAATTATTACTTTTTCAACTAAAAAAGGTATTTAATGTCATTTCTGTGCCTGAAAGTGGTCAAAATTGAAGCTTCTGAGTAAGCAAAACTCTGTAAAAATGGCAATTTTGGTCACTGTGAGAGTTTAAAAAGTGGTTATTCAACATGAGGCACGATCCAATTGACATTTTGAGTCACTTCTGGTACAGTCCAAAAAATCAATTTTCTGATGAAAAACGATGACCACGAACATGTTGAACGTTCCCAAAATGGTCAATTTTGATGACATTTTAACATTTAATATTTTGACTGTAAATTACTGTTGGATGTGAATTATTACTTTTTCAACTAAAATACTTGTGTTTAAAGTCATTTCTGTACCTGAAAGTGGTCAAAATTGAAGGTTCCGAGTAAGCAAAGCTCTGTAAAAATTGCAATTTTGGTCACTGTGAGGGTTTAAAAAGTAGTTATTCAACATGAGGTATGATCCAATTGACATTTTGAGTCACTTCTGGTACAGTCCAAAAAATCAATTTTCTGATGAAAAACGATGACCGCGAACATGTCGAACGTTCCCAAAATGGTCAATTTTGATGACATTTTAACATTTAATCTTTTAACCGTAAATTACTGTTGGATGTGAAATATTACTTTTTCAACTAAAATAAGTGTGTTTAAAGTAATTTCTGTGTCTGAAATTGGTCAAAATTGAAGCTTCCGAGTAAGCAGAACTCCGTAAAAATGGCAATTTTTGTCACTATGAGGGTTTAAAAAGTGGTTATTCAACATGAGGCACGATCCAATTGACATTTTGAGTCACTTTTGGTACAGTCCAAAAAATCAATTTTCTGTTGAAAAACGATGACCGCGGACATGTCGAACGTTCCCAAAATGGTCAATTTTGATGGAATTTTAACATTTAATCTTTTGACTCTAAATTACTGTTGGGTGTGAATTATTACTTTTTCAACTAAAATACGTGTGTTTAAAGACATTTCTGTGCCTGAAAGTGGTCAAAATTGAAGCTTCTGAGTAAG
The DNA here is from genome assembly GCF_964263255.1 of Lissotriton vulgaris. Classification (NCBI taxonomy): domain Eukaryota; kingdom Metazoa; phylum Chordata; class Amphibia; order Caudata; family Salamandridae; genus Lissotriton; species Lissotriton vulgaris. The sequence continues at coordinate 406,923 of NW_028250047.1, forward strand.
CAAAACTTTGTAAAAATGGCAATTTTTGTCACTATGAGGGTTTAAAAAGTGGTGATTCAACATGAGGCCCGATCCAATTGACATTTTGAGTCACTTTTGGTACATTCCAAAAAATCATTTTCTGAAGAAAAACGATGACCGCGGATATGTCAAACGTTCCCAAAATGGTCAATTTTGATGACATTTTAACATTTAATCTTTTGTCCGTAAATTACTGTTGGATGTGAATTATCACTTTTTCAACTAAACTAAGTGTGTTTAAAGTAATTTCTGTGCCTGAAATTGGTCAAAATTGAAGCTTCCGAGTAAGCAGAACTCTGTAAAAATGGCAATTTTTGTCACTATGAGGGTTTAAAAAGTGGTTATTCAACATGAGGCCCGATCCAATTGACATTTTGAGTCACTTTTGGTACATTCCAAAAAATCATTTTCTGATGAAAAACGATGACCGCGGATATGTCGAACGTTCCCAAAATGGTCAATTTTGATGAAATTTTAACATTTAATCTTTTGTCCGTAAATTACTGTTGGATGTGAATTATCACTTTTTCAACTAAAATAAGTGTGTTTATAGTAATTTCTGTGCCTGAAAGTGATCAAAATTGAAGCTTCCGAGTAAGCAAAACTCTGAAAAAAAGGCAATTTTGGTCACTGTGAGGTTTTAAAAAGTGGTTATTCAACATGAGGCACGATCCAATTGACATTTTGAGTCACTTCTGGTACAGTCCAAAAAATCAATTTTCTGATGAAAAACGATGACCGCGGACATGTCGAACGTTCCCAAAATGGTCAATTTTGATGAAATTTTAACATATAATCTTTTGACTGTAAATACTGTTGGATGTGAATTATTACTTTTTCAACTAAAAAAGGTATTTAATGTCATTTCTGTGCCTGAAAGTGGTCAAAATTGAAGCTTCCGAGTAAGCAGAACTCTGTAAAAATGGCAATTTTGGTCACTGTGAGAGTTTAAAAAGTGGTTATTCAACATGAGGCACGATCCATTTGACATTTTGAGTCACTTCTGGTACAGTCCAAAAAATCAATTTTCTGATGAAAAACGATGACCGCGAACATGTTGAACGTTCCCAAAATGGTCAATTTTGATGACATTTTAACATTTAATCTTTTAACCGTAAATTACTGTTGGATGTGAAATATTACTTTTTCAACTAAAATACTTGTGTTTAAAGTCATTTCTGTACCTGAAAGTGGTCAAAATTGAAGGTTCCGAGTAAGCAAAGCTCTGTAAAAATTGCAATTTTGGTCACTGTGAGGGTTTAAAAAGTAGTTATTCAACATGAGGCATGATCCAATTGACATTTTGAGTCACTTCTGGTACAGTCCAAAAAACTCAATTTTCTGATGAAAAACGATGACCGCGAACATGTTGAACGTTCCCAAAATGGTCAATTTTGATGACATTTTAACATTTAATCTTTTGACTGTAAATTACTGTTAGATGTGAATTATTACTTTTTCAACTAAAATACTTGTGTTTAAAGTCATTTCTGTACCTGAAAGTGGTCAAAATTGAAGGTTCTGAGTAAGCAAAGCTCTGTAAAAATTGCAATTTTGGTCACTGTGAGGGTTTAAAAAGTAGTTATTCAACATGAGGCATGATCCAATTGACATTTTGAGTCACTTCTGGTACAGTCCAAAAAAATCATTTTTCTGATGAAAAACGATGACCGCGAACATGTCGAACGTTCCCAAAATGGTCAATTTTGATGACATTTTAACATTTAATCTTTTAACCGTAAATTACTGTTGGATGTGAAATATTACTTTTTCAACTAAAATAAGTGTGTTTAAAGTAATTTCTGTGCCTGAAATTGGTCAAAATTGAAGCTTCCGAGTAAGCAGAACTCTGTAAAAATGGCAATTTTTGTCACTATGAGGGTTTAAAAAGTGGTTATTCAACATGAGGCACGATCCAATTGACATTTTGAGTCACTTTTGGTACAGTCCAAAAAATCAATTTTCTGTTGAAAAACGATGACCGCGGACATGTCGAACGTTCCCAAAATGGTCAATTTTGATGGAATTTTAACATTTAATCTTTTGACTCTAAATTACTGTTGGATGTGAATTATTACTTTTTCAACTAAAATACGTGTGTTTAAAGACATTTCTGTGCCTGAAAGTGGTCAAAATTGAAGCTTCTGAGTAAGCAAAACTTTGTAAAAATGGCAATTTTTGTCACTATGAGGGTTTAAAAAGTGGTGATTCAACATGAGGCCCGATCCAATTGACATTTTGAGTCACTTTTGGTATATTCCAAAAAATCATTTTCTGATGAAAAACGATGACCGCGGATATGTCAAACGTTCCCAAAATGGTCAATTTTGATGAAATTTTAACATTTAATCTTTTGTCCGTAAATTACTGTTGGATGTGAATTATCACTTTTTCAACTAAACTAAGTGTGTTTATAGTAATTTCTGTGCCTGAAAGTGGTCAAAATTGAAGCTTCCGAGTAAGCAAAACTCTGAAAAAAAGGCAATTTTGGTCACTGTGAGGGTTTAAAAAGTGGTTATTCAACATGAGGCACGATCCAATTGACATTTTGAATCATTTTTGGCACAGTCCAAAAAATCAATTTTCTGATGAAAAGCGATGACCGTGAACATGTCGAACGTTCCCAAAATGGTCAATTTTGATGACATTTTAACATTTAATCTTTTGACTCTAAATTACTGTTGGATGTTAATTATTACTTTTTCAACTAAAATACTTGTATTTAAAGTCATTTCTGTACCTGAAAGTGGTCAAAATTGAAGGTTCCGAGTAAGCAAAGCTCTCTAAAAATTGCAATTTTTGTCCTATGAGGGTTTAAAAAGTTCTTATTCAGCATGAGGCACGATCCAATTGACATTTTGAGTCACTTTTGGTACAGTCCAAAAAATCAATTTTCTGATGAAAAACGATGACCGCGGATATGTCAAACGTTCCCAAAATGGTCAATTTTGATGAAATTTTAACATTGAATCTTTTGTCTGTAAATTACTGTTGGATGTGAATTATCACTTTTTCAACTAAAATAAGTGTGTTTATAGTAATTTCTGTGCCTGAAAGTGGTCAAAATTGAAGCTTCCGAGTAAGCAGAACTCTGTAAAAATGGCAATTTTTGTGACTATGAGGGTTTAAAAAGTGGTTATTCAACATGAGGCACGATCCAATTGACATTTTGAGTCACTTTTGGTACAGTCCAAAAAATCAATTTTCTGTTGAAAAACGATGACCGCGGACATGTCGAACGTTCCCAAAATGGTCAATTTTGATGGAATTTTAACATTTAATCTTTTGACTAAATTACTGTTGGATGTGAATTATTACTTTTTCAACTAAAATACGTGTGTTTAAAGACATTTCTGTGCCTGAAAGTGGTCAAAATTGAAGCTTCTGAGTAAGCAAAACTTTGTAAAAATGGCAATTTTTGTCACTATGAGGGTTTAAAAAGTGGTGATTCAACATGAGGCCCGATCCAATTGACATTTTGAGTCACTTTTGGTACATTCCAAAAAATCATTTTCTGATGAAAAACGATGACCGCGGATATGTCAAACGTTCCCAAAATGGTCAATTTTGATGAAATTTTAACATTGAATCTTTTGTCTGTAAATTACTGTTGGATGTGAATTATCACTTTTTCAACTAAAATAAGTGTGTTTATAGTAATTTCTGTGCCTGAAAGTGGTCAAAATTGAAGCTTCCGAGTAAGCAAAACTCTGAAAAAAAGGCAATTTTGGTCACTGTGAGGGTTTAAAAAGTGGTTATTCAACATGAGGCACGATCCAATTGACATTTTGAATCATTTTTGGTACAGTCCAAAAAATCAATCTTCTGATGAAAAACGATGACCGTGAACATGTCGAACGTTCCCAAAATGGTCAATTGTGATGACATTTTAACATTTAATCTTTTGACTGTAAATACTGTTGGATGTGAATTATTACTTTTTCAACTAAAATAAGTGTGTTTATAGTAATTTCTGTGCCTGAAATTGGTCAAAATTGAAGCTTCTGAGTAAGCAGAACTTTGTAAAAATGGCAATTTTTGTCACTATGAGGGTTTAAAAAGTGGTTATTCAACATGAGGCACGATCCAATTGACATTTTGAGTCACTTTTGGTACAGTCCAAAAAATCAATTTTCTGTTGAAAAACGATGACCGCGGACATGTCGAACGTTCCCAAAATGGTCAATTTTTATGACATTTTAACATTTATTCTTTTGACTGTAAATACTGTTGGATGTGAATTATTACTTTTTCAACTAAAAAAGGTGTTTAAAGTCATTTCTGTACCTGAAAGTGGTCAAAATTGAAGGTTCCAAGTAAGCAAAGCTCTGAAAAAAAGGCAATTTTGGTCACTGTGAGGGTTTAAAAAGTGGTTATTCAACATGAGGCCCGATCCAATTGACATTTTGAGTCACTTTTGGTACAGTCCAAAAAATCAATTTTCTGTTGAAAAACGATGACCGCGGACATATCGAACGTTCCCAAAATGGTCAATTTTGATGGAATCTTAACATTTAATCTTTTGACTCTAAATTACTGTTGGATGTGAATTATTACTTTTTCAACTAAAATACGTGTGTTTAAAGACATTTCTGTGCCTGAAAGTGGTCAAAATGGAAGCTTCTGAGTAAGCAAAACTTTGTAAAAATGGCAATTTTTGTCACTATGAGGGTATAAAAAGTGGTTATTCAACATGAGGCCTGATCCAATTGACATTTTGAGTCACTTTTGGTACATTCCAAAAAATCATTTTTTGATGAAAAACGATGACCGCGGACATGTCGAACGTTCCCAAAATGGTCAATTTTGATGTCATTTTAACATTTAATCTTTTGACCGCAAATTACTGTTGGATGTGAATTATTACTTTTTCAACTACAATACGTGTGTTTAAAGACATTTCTGTGCCTGAAAGTGGTCAAAATTGAAGCTTCTGAGTAAGCAAAAATCTGTAAAAATGGCAATTTTGGTCACTGTGAGAGTTTCAAAAGTGGTTATTCAACATGAAGCACGATCCAATTGACATTTTGAGTCACTTCTGGTACAGTCCAAAAAATCAATTTTCTGATGAAAAACGATGACCGCGAACATGTCGAACGTTCCCAAAATGGTCAATTTTGATGACATTTTAACATTTAATCTTTTGACTGTAAATTACTGTTGGATGTGAATTATTACTTTTTCAACTAAAATACTTGTATTTAAAGTCATTTCTGTACCTGAAAGTGGTCAAAATTGAAGCTTCTGAGTGAGCAAAACTTTGTAAAAATGGCAATTTTTGTCACTATGAGGGTATAAAAAGTGGTTATTCAACATGAGGCCTGATCCAATTGACATTTTGAGTCACTTTTGGTACATTCCAAAAAATCATTTTTTGATGAAAAACGATGACCGCGGATATGTCGAACGTTCCCAAAATGGTCAATTTTGATGAAATTTTAACATTTAATCTTTTGTCCGTAAATTACTGTTGGATGTGAATTATCACTTTTTCAACTAAAATAAGTGTGTTTAAAGTAATTTCTGTGCCTGAAATTGGTCAAAATTGAAGCTTCCGAGTAAGCAGAACTCTGTAAAAATGGCAATTTTGTCACTATGAGGGTTTAAAAAGTGGTTTTCAACATGAGGCCCGATCCAATTGACATTTTGAGTCACTTCTGGTACAGTCCAAACAATCAATTTTCTGATGAAAAACGATGACCGCGAACATGTCGAACGTTCCCAAAATGGTCAATTTTGATGACATTTTAACATTTAATCTTTTGACTGTAAATACTGTTGGATGTGAATTATTACTTTTTCAACTAAAAAAGGTGTTTAATGTCATTTCTGTGCCTGAAAGTGGTCAAAATTGAATCTTCAGAGTAAGCAAAACTCTGTAAAAATGGCAATTTTGGTCACTGTGAGAGTTTCAAAAGTGGTTATTCAACATGAGGCACGATCCAATTGACATTTTGAGTCACTTCTGGTACAGTCCAGAAAATCAATTTTCTGATGAAAAACGATGACCGCGAACATGTCGAACGTTCCCAAAATGGTCAATTTTGATGACATTTTAATATTTAATCTTTTGACTGTAAATTACTGTTGGATGTGAATTATTACTTTTTCAACTAAAATACTTGTATTTAAAGTCATTTCTGTACCTGAAAGTGGTCAAAATTGAAGGTTCCGAGTAAGCAAAGCTCTGTAAAAACTGCAATTTTTGTCACTATGAGGGTTTAAAAAGTTGTTATTCAACATTAGGCACGATCCAAGTCACATTTTGAGTCACTTTTGGTACAGTCCAAAAAATCAATTTTCTGATGAAAAACGATGACCGTGGACATGTCGAACGTTCCCAAAATGGTCAATTTTGATGAAATTTTAACATATAATCTTTTGACTGTAAACACTGTTGGATGTGAATTATTACTTTTTCAACTAAAAAAGGTATTTAATGTCATTTCTGTGCCTGAAAGTGGTCAAAATTGAAGCTTCCGAGTAAGCAAAACTCTGTAAAAATGGCAATTTTGGTCACTGTGAGAGTTTAAAAAGTGGTTCTTCAACATGAGGCACGATCCAATTGACATTTTGAGTCACTTCTGGTACAGTCCAAAAAATCAATTTTCTGATGAAAAACGATGACCACGAACATGTTGAACGTTCCCAAAATGGTCAATTTTGATGACATTTTAACATTTAATCTTTTGACTGTAAATTACTGTTGGATGTGAATTATTACTTTTTCAACTAAAATACTTGTGTTTAAAGTCATTTCTGTACCTGAAAGTGGTCAAAATTGAAGGTTCCGAGTAAGCAAAGCTCTGTAAAAATTGCAATTTTGGTCACTGTGAGGGTTTAAAAAGTAGTTATTCAACATGAGGCATGATCCAATTGACATTTTGAGTCACTTCTGGTACAGTCCAAAAAATCAATTTTCTGATGAAAAACGATGACCGCGAACATGTCGAACGTTCCCAAAATGGTCAATTTTGATGACATTTTAACATTTAATCTTTTAACCGTAAATTACTGTTGGATGTGAAATATTACTTTTTCAACTAAAATAAGTGTGTTTAAAGTAATTTCTGTGTCTGAAATTGGTCAAAATTGAAGCTTCCGAGTAAGCAGAACTCTGTAAAAATGGCAATTTTTGTCACTATGAGGGTTTAAAAAGTGGTTATTCAACATGAGGCACGATCCAATTGACATTTTGAGTCACTTTTGGTACAGTCCAAAAAAATCAATTTTCTGTTGAAAAACGATGACCGCGGACATGTCGAACGTTCCCAAAATGGTCAATTTTGATGGAATTTTAACATTTAATCTTTTGACTCTGAATTACTGTTGGGTGTGAATTATTACTTTTTCAACTAAAATACGTGTGTTTAAAGACATTTCTGTGCCTGAAAGTGGTCAAAATTGAAGCTTCTGAGTAAGCAAAACTTTGTAAAAATGGCAATTTTTGTCACTATGAGGGTTTAAAAAGTGGTGATTCAACATGAGGCCGGATCCAATTGACATTTTGAGTCACTTTTGGTACATTCCAAAAAATCATTTTCTGATGAAAAACGATGACCGCGGATATGTCAAACGTTCCCAAAATGGTCAATTTTGATGAAATTTTAACATTTAATCTTTTGTCCGTAAATTACTGTTGGATGTGAATTATCACTTTTTCAACTAAACTAAGTGTGTTTATAGTAATTTCTGTGCCTGAAAGTGGTCAAAATTGAAGCTTCCGAGTAAGCAAAACTCTGAAAAAAAGGCAATTTTGGTCACTGTGAGGGTGTAAAAAGTGGTTATTCAACATGAGGCACGATCCAATTGACATTTTGAATCTTTTTGGGCACAGTCCAAAAAATCAATTTTCTGATGAAAAGCGATGACCGTGAACATGTCGAACGTTCCCAAAATGGTCAATTTTGATGACATTTTAACATTTAATCTTTTGACTCTAAATTACTGTTGGATGTTAATTATTACTTTTTCAACTAAAATACGTGTGTTTAAAGACATTTCTGTGCCTGAAAGTGGTCAAAATTGAAGCTTCTGAGTAAGCAAAACTTTGTAAAAATGGCAATTTTTGTCACTATGAGGGTTTAAAAAGTGGTTATTCAACATGAGGCCCGATCCAATTGACATTTTGAGTCACTTTTGGTACATTCCAAAAAATCATTTTCTGATGAAAAACGATGACCGCGGATATGTCAAACGTTCCCAAAATGGTCAATTTCGATGAAATTTTAACATTTAATCTTTTGTCTGTAAATTACTGTTGGATGTGAATTATCACTTTTTCAACTAAAATAAGTGTGTTTATAGTAATTTCTGTGCCTGAAAGTGGTCAAAATTGAAGCTTCCGAGTAAGCAGAACTCTGTAAAAATGGCAATTTTTGTCACTATGAGGGTTTAAAAAGTGGTTATTCAACATGAGGCACGATCCAATTGACATTTTGAGTCACTTTTGGTACAGTCCAAAAAATCAATTTTCTGTTGAAAAACGATGACCGCGGACATGTCGAACGTTCCCAAAATGGTCAATTTTGATGGAATTTTAACATTTAATCTTTTGACTCTAAATTACTGTTGGATGTGAATTATTACTTTTTCAACTAAAATACGTGTTTTTAAAGACATTTCTGTGCCTGAAAGTGGTCAAAATTGAAGCTTCTGAGTAAGCAAAACTTTGTAAAAATGGCAATTTTTGTCACTATGAGGGTTTAAAAAGTGGTGATTCAACATGAGGCCCGATCCAATTGACATTTTGAGTCACTTTTGGTACATTCCAAAAAATCATTTTCTGAAGAAAAACGATGACCGCGGATATGTCAAACGTTCCCAAAATGGTCAATTTTGATGAAATTTTAACATTTAATCTTTTGTCCGTAAATTACTGTTGGATGTGAATTATCACTTTTTCAACTAAACTAAGTGTGTTTATAGTAATTTCTGTGCCTGAAAGTGGTCAAAATTGAAGCTTCCGAGTAAGCAAAACTCTGAAAAAAAGGCAATTTTGGTCACTGTGAGGGTTTAAAAAGTGGTTATTCAACATGAGGCACGATCCAATTGACATTTTGAATCATTTTTGGTACAGTCCAAAAAATCAATTTTCTGATGAAAAGCGATGACCGTGAACATGTCGAACGTTCCCAAAATGGTCAATTTTGATGACATTTTAACACTTAATCTTTTGACTCTAAATTACTGTTGGATGTGAATTATTACTTTTTCAACTAAAATACGTGTTTTTAAAGACATTTCTGTGCCTGAAAGTGGTCAAAATTGAAGCTTCTGAGTAAGCAAAACTCTGTAAAAACGGCAATTTTGGTCACTGTGAGAGTTTCAAAAGTGGTTATTCAACATGAAGAACGATCCAATTGACATTTTGCGTCACTTTTGGTACAGTCCAAAAAAATCAATTTTCTGATGAAAAACGATGACCGCGCACATGTCGAACGTTCCCAAAATGGTCAATTTTGATGACATTTTAACATTTAATCTTTTGACTGTTAATTACTGTTGGATGTGAATTATCACTTTTTCAACTAAAATAAGTGTGTTTATAGTAATTTCTGTGCCTGAAAGTGGTCAAAATTGAAGCTTCCGAGTAAGCAGAACTCTGTAAAAATGGCAATTTTTGTCACTATGAGGGTTTAAAAAGTGGTTATTCAACATGAGGCACGATCCAATTGACATTTTGAGTCACTTTTGGTACAGTCCATAAAATCAATTTTCTGATGAAAAGCGATGACCGTGAACATGTCGAACGTTCCCAAAATGGTCAATTTTGATGACATTTTAACATTTAATCTTTTGACTCTAAATTACTGTTGGATGTTAATTATTACTTTTTCAACTAAAATACGTGTGTTTAAAGACATTCTGTGCCTGAAAGTGGTCAAAATTGAAGCTTCTGAGTAAGCAAAACTTTGTAAAAATGGCAATTTTTGTCACTATGAGGGTTTAAAAAGTGGTTATTCAACATGAGGCCCGATCCAATTGACATTTTGAGTCACTTTTGGTACATTCCAAAAAATCATTTTCTGATGAAAAACGATGACCGCGGATATGTCAAACGTACCCAAAATGGTCAATTTTGAAGAAATTTTAACATTTAATCTTTTGTCTGTAAATTACTGTTGGATGTGAATTATTACTTTTTCAACTAAAATACTTGTATTTAAAGTCATTTCTGTACCTGAAAGTGGTCAAAATTGAAGGTTCCGAGTAAGCAAAGCTCTCTAAAAATTGCAATTTTTGTCCTATGAGGGTTTAAAAAGTTGTTATTCAGCATGAGGCACGATCCAATTGACATTTTGAGTCACTTTTGGTACAGTCCAAAAAATCAATTTTCTGATGAAAAACGATGACCGCGGATATGTCAAACGTTCCCAAAATGGTCAATTTTGATGAAATTTTAACATTGAATCTTTTGTCTGTAAATTACTGTTGGATGTGAATTATCACTTTTTCAACTAAAATAAGTGTGTTTATAGTAATTTCTGTGCCTGAAAGTGGTCAAAATTGAAGCTTCCGAGTAAGCAGAACTCTGTAAAAATGGCAATTTTTGTGACTATGAGGGTTTAAAAAGTGGTTATTCAACATGAGGCACGATCCAATTGACATTTTGAGTCACTTTTGGTACAGTCCAAAAAATCAATTTTCTGTTGAAAAACGATGACCGCGGACATGTCGAACGTTCCCAAAATGGTCAATTTTGATGGAATTTTAACATTTAATCTTTTGACTAAATTACTGTTGGATGTGAATTATTACTTTTTCAACTAAAATACGTGTGTTTAAAGACATTTCTGTGCCTGAAAGTGGTCAAAATTGAAGCTTCTGAGTAAGCAAAACTTTGTAAAAATGGCAATTTTTGTCACTATGAGGGTTTAAAAAGTGGTGATTCAACATGAGGCCCGATCCAATTGACATTTTGAGTCACTTTTGGTACATTCCAAAAAATCATTTTCTGATGAAAAACGATGACCGCGGATATGTCAAACGTTCCCAAAATGGTCAATTTTGATGAAATTTTAACATTGAATCTTTTGTCTGTAAATTACTGTTGGATGTGAATTATCACTTTTTCAACTAAAATAAGTGTGTTTATAGTAATTTCTGTGCCTGAAAGTGGTCAAAATTGAAGCTTCCGAGTAAGCAAAACTCTGAAAAAAAGGCAATTTTGGTCACTGTGAGGGTTTAAAAAGTGGTTATTCAACATGAGGCACGATCCAATTGACATTTTGAATCATTTTTGGTACAGTCCAAAAAATCAATCTTCTGATGAAAAACGATGACCGTGAACATGTCGAACGTTCCCAAAATGGTCAATTGTGATGACATTTTAACATTTAATCTTTTGACTGTAAATACTGTTGGATGTGAATTATTACTTTTTCAACTAAAATAAGTGTGTTTATAGTAATTTCTGTGCCTGAAATTGGTCAAAATTGAAGCTTCTGAGTAAGCAGAACTCTGTAAAAATGGCAATTTTTGTCACTATGAGGGTTTAAAAAGTGGTTATTCAACATGAGGCACGATCCAATTGACATTTTGAGTCACTTTTGCTACAGTCCAAAAAATCAATTTTCCGTTGAAAAACGATGACCGCGGACATGTCGAACGTTCCCAAAATGGTCAATTTTTATGACATTTTAACATTTATTCTTTTGACTGTAAATACTGTTGGATGTGAATTATTACTTTTTCAACTAAAAAAGGTGTTTAAAGTCATTTCTGTACCTGAAAGTGGTCAAAATTGAAGGTTCCAAGTAAGCAAAGCTCTGAAAAAAAGGCAATTTTGGTCACTGTGAGGGTTTAAAAAGTGGTTATTCAACATGAGGCCCGATCCAATTGACATTTTGAGTCACTTTTGGTACAGTCCAAAAAATCAATTTTCTGATGAAAAACGATGAGCGCGGACATGTCGAACGTTCCCAAAATGGTCAATTTTGATGAAATTTTAACATATAATCTTTTGACTGTAAATTAGTGTTGGATGTGAATTATTACTTTTTCAACCAAAATAAGTGTGTTTAAAGTCAATTCTGTGCCTGAAAGTGGTCAAAATTAAAGCTTCTGAGTAAGCAAAACTCTGTAAAAATGGCAATTTTGGTCACTGTGAGGGTTTAAAAATTGGTTATTCAACATGAGGCACGATCCAATTGACATTTTGAGTCACTTTTGGTACAGTCCAAAAAATCAATTTTCTGTTGAAAAACGATGACCGCGGACATATCGAACGTTCCCAAAATGGTCAATTTTGATGGAATCTTAACATTTAATCTTTTGACTCTAAATTACTGTTGGATGTGAATTATTACTTTTTCAACTAAAATACGTGTGTTTAAAGACATTTCTGTGCCTGAAAGTGGTCAAAATGGAAGCTTCTGAGTAAGCAAAACTTTGTAAAAATGGCAATTTTTGTCACTATGAGGGTATAAAAAGTGGTTATTCAACATGAGGCCTGATCCAATTCAATTTTGAGTCACTTTTGGTACATTCCAAAAAATCATTTTTTGATGAAAAACGATGACCGCGGACATGTCGAACGTTCCCAAAATGGTCAATTTTGATGTCATTTTAACATTTAATCTTTTGACCGCAAATTACTGTTGGATGTGAATTATTACTTTTTCAACTACAATACGTGTGTTTAAAGACATTTCTGTGCCTGAAAGTGATCAAAATTGAAGCTTCTGAGTAAGCAAAACTCTGTAAAAATGGCAATTTTGGTCACTGTGAGAGTTTCAAAAGTGGTTATTCAACATGAAGCACGATCCAATTGACATTTTGAGTCACTTCTGGTACAGTCCAAAAAATCAATTTTCTGATGAAAAACGATGACCGCGAACATGTCGAACGTTCCCAAAATGGTCAATTTTGATGACATTTTAACATTTAATCTTTTGACTGTAAATTACTGTTGGATGTGAATTATTACTTTTTCAACTAAAATACTTGTATTTAAAGTCATTTCTGTACCTGAAAGTGGTCAAAATTGAAGCTTCTGAGTAAGCAAAACTTTGTAAAAATGGCAATTTTTGTCACTATGAGGGTATAAAAAGTGGTTATTCAACATGAGGCCTGATCCAATTGACATTTTGAGTCACTTTTGGTACATTCCAAAAAATCATTTTTGGATGAAAAACGATGACCGCGGATATGTCGAACGTTCCCAAAATGGTCAATTTTGATGAAATTTTAACATTTAATCTTTTGTCCGTAAATTACTGTTGGATGTGAATTATCACTTTTTCAACTAAAATAAGTGTGTTTATAGTAATTTCTGTGCCTGAAAGTGGTCAAAATTGAAGCTTCCGAGTAAGCAAAACTCTGAAAAAAAGGCAATTTTGGTCACTGTGAGGGTTTAAAAAGTGGTTATTCAACATGAGGCACGATCCAATTGATATTTTGAGTCACTTCTGGTACAGTCCAAAAAAATCAATTTTCTGATGAAAAACGATGACAGCGAACATGTCGAACGTTCCCAAAATGGTCAATTTTGATGTCATTTTAACATTTAATCTTTTGACCGCAAATTACTGTTGGATGTGAATTATTACTTTTTCAACTAAAATAATTATGTTTAAAGTAATTTCTGTGCTGAAATTGGTCAAAATTGAAGCTTCCGAGTAAGCAGAACTCTGTAAAAATGGCAATTTTTGTCACTATGAGGGTTTAAAAAGTGGTTATTCAACATGAGGCCCGATCCAATTGACATTTTGAGTCACTTCTGGTACAGTCCAAAAAATCAATTTTCTGATTAAAAACGATGACCGCGAACATGTCGAACGTTCCCAAAATGGTCAATTTTGATGACATTTTAACATTTAATCTTTTGACTGTAAATACTGTTGGATGTGAATTATTACTTTTTCAACTAAAAAAGGTGTTTAATGTCATTTCTGTGCCTGAAAGTGGTCAAAATTGAATCTTCAGAGTAAGCAAAACTCTGTAAAAATGGCAATTTTGGTCACTGTGAGAGTTTCAAAAGTGGTTATTCAACATGAGGCACGATCCAATTGACATTTTGAGTCACTTCTGGTACAGTCCAGAAAATCAATTTTCTGATGAAAAACGATGACCGCGAACATGTCGAACGTTCCCAAAATGGTCAATTTTGATGACATTTTAATATTTAATCTTTTGACTGTAAATTACTGTTGGATGTGAATTATTACTTTTTCAACTAAAATACTTGTATTTAAAGTCATTTCTGTACCTGAAAGTGGTCAAAATTGAAGGTTCTGAGTAAGCAAAGCTCTGTAAAAATTGCAATTTTTGTCACTATGAGGGTTTAAAAAGTTGTTATTCAACATGAGGCACGATCCAATTCACATTTTGAGTCACTTTTGGTACAGTCCAAAAAATCAATTTTCTGATGAAAAACGATGACCGTGGACATGTCGAACGTTCCCAAAATGGTCAATTTTGATGAAATTTTAACATATAATCTTTTGACTGTAAACACTGTTGGATGTGAATTATTACTTTTTCAACTAAAAAAGGTATTTAATGTCATTTCTGTGCCTGAAAGTGGTCAAAATTGAAGCTTCTGAGTAAGCAAAACTCTGTAAAAATGGCAATTTTGGTCACTGTGAGAGTTTAAAAAGTGGTTATTCAACATGAGGCACGATCCAATTGACATTTTGAGTCACTTCTGGTACAGTCCAAAAAATCAATTTTCTGATGAAAAACGATGACCACGAACATGTTGAACGTTCCCAAAATGGTCAATTTTGATGACATTTTAACATTTAATCTTTTGACTGTAAATTACTGTTGGATGTGAATTATTACTTTTTCAACTAAAATACTTGTGTTTAAAGTCATTTCTGTACCTGAAAGTGGTCAAAATTGAAGGTTCCGAGTAAGCAAAGCTCTGTAAAAATTGCAATTTTGGTCACTGTGAGGGTTTAAAAAGTAGTTATTCAACATGAGGTATGATCCAATTGACATTTTGAGTCACTTCTGGTACAGTCCAAAAAATCAATTTTCTGATGAAAAACGATGACCGCGAACATGTCGAACGTTCCCAAAATGGTCAATTTTGATGACATTTTAACATTTAATCTTTTAACCGTAAATTACTGTTGGATGTGAAATATTACTTTTTCAACTAAAATAAGTGTGTTTAAAGTAATTTCTGTGTCTGAAATTGGTCAAAATTGAAGCTTCCGAGTAAGCAGAACTCTGTAAAAATGGCAATTTTTGTCACTATGAGGGTTTAAAAAGTGGTTATTCAACATGAGGCACGATCCAATTGACATTTTGAGTCACTTTTGGTACAGTCCAAAAAATCAATTTTCTGTTGAAAAACGATGACCGCGGACATGTCGAACGTTCCCAAAATGGTCAATTTTGATGGAATTTTAACATTTAATCTTTTGACTCTAAATTACTGTTGGGTGTGAATTATTACTTTTTCAACTAAAATACGTGTGTTTAAAGACATTTCTGTGCCTGAAAGTGGTCAAAATTGAAGCTTCCGAGTAAGCAAAACTCTGAAAAAAAGGCAATTTTGGTCACTGTGAGGTTTTAAAAAGTGGTTATTCAACATGAGGCACGATCCAATTGACATTTTGAGTCACTTTTGGTACAGTCCAAAAAATCAATTTTCTGTTGAAAAACGATGACCGCGGACATGTCGAACGTTCCGAAAATGGTCAATTTTGATGACATTTTAACATTTAATCTTTTGTCCGTAAATTACTGTTGGATGTGAATTATCACTTTTTCAACTAAAATAAGTGTGTTTATAGAAATTTCTGTGCCTGAAAGTGGTCAAAATTGAATCTTCCGAGTAAGCAAAACTCTGAAAAAAAGGCAATTTTGGTCACTGTGAGGTTTTAAAAAGTGGTTATTCAACATGAGGCACGATCCAATTGACATTTTGAGTCACTTTTGGTACAGTCCAAAAAATCAATTTTCTGTTGAAAAACGATGACCGCGGACATGTCGAACGTTCCGAAAATGGTCAATTTTGATGACATTTTAACATTTAATCTTTTGACTGTAAATTACTGTTGGATGTGAATTATTACTTTTTCAACTAAAATACTTGTATTTAAAGTCATTTCTGTACCTGAAAGTGGTCATAATTGAAGGTTCCGAGTAAGCAAAGCTCTGTAAAAATTGCAATTTTTGTCACTATGAGGGTTTAAAAAGTTGTTATTCAACATGAGGCACGATCCAATTGACATTTTGAGTCACTTTTGGTACAGTCCACAAAAATCAATTTTCTGATGAAAAACGATGACCGCGGACATGTCGAACGTTCCCAAAATGGTCAATTTTGATGAAATTTTAACATATAATCTTTTGACTGTAAATTAGCGTTGGATGTGAATTATTACTTTTTCAACCAAAATAAGTGTGTTTAAAGTCAATTCTGTGCCTGAAAGTGGTCAAAATTGAAGCTTCTGAGTAAGCAAAACTCTGTAAAAATGGCAATTTTGGTCACTGTGAGGGTTTAAAAATTGGTTATTCAACATGAGGCACGATCCAATTGACATTTTGAGTCACTTTTGGTACAGTCCAAAAAATCAATTTTCTGTTGAAAAACGATGGCCGCGGACATTTCGAACGTTCCCAAAATGGTCAATTTTGATGGAATCTTAACATTTAATCTTTTGACTCTAAATTACTGTTGGATGTGAATTATTACTTTTTCAACTAAAATACGTGTGTTTAAAGACATTTCTGTGCCTGAAAGTGGTCAAAATTGAAGCTTCTGAGTAAGCAAAACTTTGTAAAAATGGCAATTTTTGTCACTATGAGGGTATAAAAAGTGGTTATTCAACATGAGGCCTGATCCAATTGACATTTTGAGTCACTTTTGGTACATTCCAAAAAATCATTTTTTGATGAAAAACGATGACCGCGGATATGTCGAACGTTCCCAAAATGGTCAATTTTGATGAAATTTTAACATTTAATCTTTTGTCCGTAAATTACTGTTGGATGTGAATTATCACTTTTTCAACTAAAATAAGTGTGTTTAAAGTAATTTCTGTGCCTGAAATTGGTCAAAATTGAAGCTTCCGAGTAAGCAGAACTCTGTAAAAATGGCAATTTTTGTCACTATGAGGGTTTAAAAAGTGGTTATTCAACATGAGGCCCGATCCAATTGACATTTTGAGTCACTTCTGGTACAGTCCAAAAAATCAATTTTCTGATGAAAAACGATGACCGCGAACATGTCGAACGTTCCCAAAATGGTCAATTTTGATGACATTTTAACCTTTAATCTTTTGACTGTAAATACTGTTGGATGTGAATTATTACTTTTTCAACTAAAAAAGGTGTTTAATGTCATTTCTGTGCCTGAAAGTGGTCAAAATTGAATCTTCAGAGTAAGCAAAACTCTGTAAAAATGGCAATTTTGGTCACTGTGAGAGTTTCAAAAGTGGTTATTCAACATGAGGCACGATCCAATTGACATTTTGAGTCACTTCTGGTACAGTCCAGAAAATCAATTTTCTGATGAAAAACGATGACCGCGAACATGTCGAACGTTCCCAAAATGGTCAATTTTGATGACATTTTAATATTTAATCTTTTGACTGTAAATTACTGTTGGATGTGAATTATTACTTTTTCAACTAAAATACTTGTATTTAAAGTCATTTCTGTACCTGAAAGTGGTCAAAATTGAAGGTTCCGAGTAAGCAAAGCTCTGTAAAAACTGCAATTTTTGTCACTATGAGGGTTTAAAAAGTTGTTATTCAACATGAGGCACGATCCAAGTCACATTTTGAGTCACTTTTGGTACAGTCCAAAAAATCAATTTTCTGATGAAAAACGATGACCGTGGACATGTCGAACGTTCCCAAAATGGTCAATTTTGATGAAATTTTAACATATAATCTTTTGACTGTAAACACTGTTGGATGTGAATTATTACTTTTTCAACTAAAAAAGGTATTTAATGTCATTTCTGTGCCTGAAAGTGGTCAAAATTGAAGCTTCCGAGTAAGCAAAACTCTGTAAAAATGGCAATTTTGGTCACTGTGAGAGTTTAAAAAGTGGTTCTTCAACATGAGGCACGATCCAATTGACATTTTGAGTCACTTCTGGTACAGTCCAAAAAATCAATTTTCTGATGAAAAACGATGACCACGAACATGTTGAACGTTCCCAAAATGGTCAATTTTGATGACATTTTAACATTTAATCTTTTGACTGTAAATTACTGTTGGATGTGAATTATTACTTTTTCAACTAAAATACTTGTGTTTAAAGTCATTTCTGTACCTGAAAGTGGTCAAAATTGAAGGTTCCGAGTAAGCAAAGCTCTGTAAAAATTGCAATTTTGGTCACTGTGAGGGTTTAAAAAGTAGTTATTCAACATGAGGCATGATCCAATTGACATTTTGAGTCACTTCTGGTACAGTCCAAAAAATCAATTTTCTGATGAAAAACGATGACCGCGAACATGTCGAACGTTCCCAAAATGGTCAATTTTGATGAAATTTTAACATTTAATCTTTTGTCCGTAAATTACTGTTGGATGTGAATTATCACTTTTTCAACTAAAATAAGTGTGTTTAAAGTAATTTCTGTGCCTGAAATTGGTCAAAATTGAAGCTTCCGAGTAAGCAGAACTCTGTAAAAATGGCAATTTTTGTCACTATGAGGGTTTAAAAAGTGGTTATTCAACATGAGGCCCGATCCAATTGACATTTTGAGTCACTTCTGGTACAGTCCAAAAAATCAATTTTCTGATGAAAAACGATGACCGCGAACATGTCGAACGTTCCCAAAATGGTCAATTTTGATGACATTTTAACATTTAATCTTTTGACTGTAAATACTGTTGGATGTGAATTATTACTTTTTCAACTAAAAAAGGTGTTTAATGTCATTTCTGTGCCTGAAAGTGGTCAAAATTGAATCTTCAGAGTAAGCAAAACTCTGTAAAAATGGCAATTTTGGTCACTGTGAGAGTTTCAAAAGTGGTTATTCAACATGAGGCACGATCCAATTGACATTTTGAGTCACTTCTGGTACAGTCCAAAAAATCAATTTTCTGATGAAAAACGATGACCGCGAACATGTCGAACGTTCCCAAAATGGTCAATTTTGATGACATTGTAATATTTAATCTTTTGACTGTAAATTACTGTTGGATGTGAATTATTACTTTTTCAACTAAAATACTTGTATTTAAAGTCATTTCTGTACCTGAAAGTGGTCAAAATTGAAGGTTCCGAGTAAGCAAAGCTCTGTAAAAACTGCAATTTTTGTCACTATGAGGGTTTAAAAAGTTGTTATTCAACATGAGGCACGATCCAAGTCACATTTTGAGTCACTTTTGGTACAGTCCAAAAAATCAATTTTCTGATGAAAAACGATGACCGTGGACATGTCGAACGTTCCCAAAATGGTCAATTTTGATGAAATTTTAACATATAATCTTTTGACTGTAAACACTGTTGGATGTGAATTATTACTTTTTCAACTAAAAAAGGTATTTAATGTCATTTCTGTGCCTGAAAGTGGTCAAAATTGAAGCTTCCGAGTAAGCAAAACTCTGTAAAAATGGCAATTTTGGTCACTGTGAGAGTTTAAAAAGTGGTTCTTCAACATGAGGCACGATCCAATTGACATTTTAAGTCACTTCTGGTACAGTCCAAAAAATCAATTTTCTGATGAAAAACGATGACCACGAACATGTTGAACGTTCCCAAAATGGTCAATTTTGATGACATTTTAACATTTCATCTTTTGACTGTAAATTACTGTTGGATGTGAAATATTACTTTTTCAACTAAAATAAGTGTGTTTAAAGTAATTTCTGTGTCTGAAATTGGTCAAAATTGAAGCTTCCGAGTAAGCAGAACTCTGTAAAAATGGCAATTTTTGTCACTATGAGGGTTTAAAAAGTGGTTATTCAACATGAGGCACGATCCAATTGACATTTTGAGTCACTTTTGGTACAGTCCAAAAAATCAATTTTCTGTTGAAAAACGATGACCGCGGACATGTCGAACGTTCCCAAAATGGTCAATTTTGATGGAATTTTAACATTTAATCTTTTGACTCTGAATTACTGTTGGGTGTGAATTATTACTTTTTCAACTAAAATACGTGTGTTTAAAGACATTTCTGTGCCTGAAAGTGGTCAAAATTGAAGCTTCTGAGTAAGCAAAACTTTGTAAAAATGGCAATTTTTGTCACTATGAGGGTTTAAAAAGTGGTGATTCAACATGAGGCCGGATCCAATTGACATTTTGAGTCACTTTTGGTACATTCCAAAAAATCATTTTCTGATGAAAAACGATGACCGCGGATATGTCAAACGTTCCCAAAATGGTCAATTTTGATGAAATTTTAACATTTAATCTTTTGTCCGTAAATTACTGTTGGATGTGAATTATCACTTTTTCAACTAAACTAAGTGTGTTTATAGTAATTTCTGTGCCTGAAAGTGGTCAAAATTGAAGCTTCCGAGTAAGCAAAACTCTGAAAAAAAGGCAATTTTGGTCACTGTGAGGGTGTAAAAAGTGGTTATTCAACATGAGGCACGATCCAATTGACATTTTGAATCTTTTTGGGCACAGTCCAAAAAATCAATTTTCTGATGAAAAGCGATGACCGTGAACATGTCGAACGTTCCCAAAATGGTCAATTTTGATGACATTTTAACATTTAATCTTTTGACTCTAAATTACTGTTGGATGTTAATTATTACTTTTTCAACTAAAATACGTGTGTTTAAAGACATTTCTGTGCCTGAAAGTGGTCAAAATTGAAGCTTCTGAGTAAGCAAAACTGTGTAAAAATGGCAATTTTTGTCACTATGAGGGTTTAAAAAGTGGTTATTCAACATGAGGCCCGATCCAATTGACATTTTGAGTCACTTTTGGTACATTCCAAAAAATCATTTTCTGATGAAAAACGATGACCGCGGATATGTCAAACGTTCCCAAAATGGTCAATTTTGATGAAATTTTAACATTTAATCTTTTGTCTGTAAATTACTGTTGGATGTGAATTATCACTTTTTCAACTAAAATAAGTGTGTTTATAGTAATTTCTGTGCCTGAAAGTGGTCAAAATTGAAGCTTCCGAGTAAGCAGAACTCTGTAAAAATGGCAATTTTTGTCACTATGAGGGTTTAAAAAGTGGTTATTCAACATGAGGCACGATCCAATTGACATTTTGAGTCACTTTTGGTACAGTCCAAAAAACTCAATTTTCTGTTGAAAAACGATGACCGCGGACATGTCGAACGTTCCCAAAATGGTCAATTTTGATGGAATTTTAACATTTAATCTTTTGACTCTAAATTACTGTTGGATGTGAATTATTACTTTTTCAACTAAAATACGTGTGTTTAAAGACATTTCTGTGCCTGAAAGTGGTCAAAATTGAAGCTTCTGAGTAAGCAAAACTTTGTAAAAATGGCAATTTTTGTCACTATGAGGGTTTAAAAAGTGGTGATTCAACATGAGGCCCGATCCAATTGACATTTTGAGTCACTTTTGGTACATTCCAAAAAATCATTTTCTGAAGAAAAACGATGACCGCGGATATGTCAAACGTTCCCAAAATGGTCAATTTTGATGAAATTTTAACATTTAATCTTTTGTCCGTAAATTACTGTTGGATGTGAATTATCACTTTTTCAACTAAACTAAGTGTGTTTATAGTAATTTCTGTGCCTGAAAGTGGTCAAAATTGAAGCTTCCGAGTAAGCAAAACTCTGAAAAAAAGGCAATTTTGGTCACTGTGAGGGTTTAAAAAGTGGTTATTCAACATGAGGCACGATCCAATTGACATTTTGAATCATTTTTGGTACAGTCCAAAAAATCAATTTTCTGATGAAAAGCGATGACCGTGAACATGTCGAACGTTCCCAAAATGGTCAATTTTGATGACATTTTAACACTTAATCTTTTGACTCTAAATTACTGTTGGATGTGAATTATTACTTTTTCAACTAAAATACGTGTTTTTAAAGACATTTCTGTGCCTGAAAGTGGTCAAAATTGAAGCTTCTGAGTAAGCAAAACTCTGTAAAAACGGCAATTTTGGTCACTGTGAGAGTTTCAAAAGTGGTTATTCAACATGAAGAACGATCCAATTGACATTTTGCGTCACTTTTGGTACAGTGCAAAAAATCAATTTTCTGATGAAAAACGATGACCGCGCACATGTCGAACGTTCCCAAAATGGTCAATTTTGATGACATTTTAACATTTAATCTTTTGACTGTAAATTACTGTTGGATGTGAATTATCACTTTTTCAACTAAAATAAGTGTGTTTATAGTAATTTCTGTGCCTGAAAGTGGTCAAAATTGAAGCTTCCGAGTAAGCAGAACTCTGTAAAAATGGCAATTTTTGTCACTATGAGGGTTTAAAAAGTGGTTATTCAACATGAGGCACGATCCAATTGACATTTTGAGTCACTTTTGGTACAATCCAAAAAATCAATTTTCTGTTGAAAAACGATGACCGCGGACATGTCGAACGTTCCCAAAATGGTCAATTTTGATGGAATTTTAACATTTAATCTTTTGACTCTAAATTACTGTTGGATGTGAATTATTACTTTTTCAACTAAAATACGTGTGTTTAAAGACATTTCTGTGCCTGAAAGTGGTCAAAATTGAAGCTTCTGAGTAAGCAAAACTTTGTAAAAATGGCAATTTTTGTCACTATGAGGGTTTAAAAAGTGTTGATTCAACATGAGGCCCGATCCAATTGACATTTTGAGTCACTTTTGGTACATTCCAAAAAATCATTTTCTGAAGAAAAACGATGACCGCGGATATGTCAAACGTTCCCAAAATGGTCAATTTTGATGAAATTTTAACATTTAATCTTTTGTCCGTAAATTACTGTTGGATGTGAATTATCACTTTTTCAACTAAACTAAGTGTGTTTATAGTAATTTCTGTGCCTGAAAGTGGTCAAAATTGAAGCTTCCGAGTAAGCAAAACTCTGAAAAAAAGGCAATTTTGGTCACTGTGAGGGTTTAAAAAGTGGTTATTCAACATGAGGCACGATCCAATTGACATTTTGAATCATTTTTGGTACAGTCCAAAAAATCAATTTTCTGATGAAAAGCGATGACCGTGAACATGTCGAACGTTCCCAAAATGGTCAATTTTGATGACATTTTAACACTTAATCTTTTGACTCTAAATTACTGTTGGATGTGAATTATTACTTTTTCAACTAAAATACGTGTTTTTAAAGACATTTCTGTGCCTGAAAGTGGTCAAAATTGAAGCTTCTGAGTAAGCAAAACTCTGTAAAAATGGCAATTTTGGTCACTGTGAGAGTTTCAAAAGTGGTTATTCAACATGAAGAACGATCCAATTGACATTTGCGTCACTTTTGGTACAGTCCAAAAAATCAATTTTCTGATGAAAAACGATGACCGCGAACATGTCGAACGTTCCCAAAATGGTCAATTTTGATGACATTTTAACATTTAATCTTTTGACTGTAAATTACTGTTGGATGTGAATTATTACTTTTTCAACTAAAATACTTGTATTTAAAGTCATTTCTGTACCTGAAAGTGGTCAAAATTGAAGGTTCCGAGTAAGCAAAGCTCTGTAAAAATGGCAATTTTTGTCACTATGAGGGTTTAAAAAGTGGTTATTCAACATGAGGCACGATCCAATTGACATTTTGAGTCACTTTTGGTACAGTCCAAAAAATCAATTTTCTGTTTAAAAACGATGACCGCGGACATGTCGAACGTTCCCAAAATGGTCAATTTTTATGACATTTTAACATTTATTCTTTTGACTGTAAATACTGTTGGATGTGAATTATTACTTTTTCAACTAAAAAAGGTGTTTAAAGTCATTTCTGTACCTGAAAGTGGTCAAAATTGAAGGTTCCGAGTAAGCAAAGCTCTGAAAAAAAGGCAATTTTGGTCACTGTGAGGGTTTAAAAAGTGGTTATTCAACATGAGGCCCGATCCAATTGACATTTTGAGTCACTTTTGGTACAGTCCAAAAAATCAATTTTCTGATGAAAAACGATGACCGCGAACATGTTGAACGTTCCGAAAATGGTCAATTTTGATGACATTTTAACATTTAATCTTTTGACTGTAAATTACTGTTGGATGTGAATTATTACTTTTTCAACTAAAATACTTGTATTTAAAGTCATTTCTGTACCTGAAAGTGGTCAAAATTGAAGCTTCTGAGTAAGCAAAACTTTGTAACAATGGCAATTTTTGTCACTATGAGGGTATAAAAAGTGGTTATTCAACATGAGGCCTGATCCAATTGACATTTTGAGTCACTTTTGGTACATTCCAAAAAATCATTTTTTGATGAAAAACGATGACCGCGGATATGTCGAACGTTCCCAAAATGGTCAATTTTGATGAAATTTTAACATTTAATCTTTTGTCCGTAAATTACTGTTGGATGTGAATTATCACTTTTTCAACTAAAATAAGTGTGTTTATAGTAATTTCTGTGCCTGAAAGTGGTCAAAATTGAAGCTTCAGAGTAAGCAAAACTCTGAAAAAAAGGCAATTTTGGTCACTGTGAGGGTTTAAAAAGTGGTTATTCAACATGAGGCACGATCCAATTGATATTTTGAGTCACTTCTGGTACAGTCCAAAAAAATCAATTTTCTGATGAAAAACGATGACCGCGAACATGTCGAACGTTCCCAAAATGGTCAATTTTGATGTCATTTTAACATTTAATCTTTTGACCGCAAATTACTGTTGGATGTGAATTATTACTTTTTCAACTAAAATAAGTGTGTTTAAAGTAATTTCTGTGCCTGAAATTGGTCAAAATTGAAGCTTCCGAGTAAGCAGAACTCTGTAAAAATGGCAATTTTTGTCACTATGAGGGTTTAAAAAGTGGTATTCAACATGAGGCCCGATCCAATTGACATTTTGAGTCACTTCTGGTACAGTCCAAAAAATCAATTTTCTGATGAAAAACGATGACCGCGAACATGTCGAACGTTCCCAAAATGGTCAATTTTGATGACATTTTAACATTTAATCTTTTGACTGTAAATACTGTTGGATGTGAATTATTACTTTTTCAACTAAAAAAGGTGTTTAATGTCATTTTTGTGCCTGAAAGTGGTCAAAATTGAATCTTCAGAGTAAGCAAAACTCTGTAAAAATGGCAATTTTGGTCACTGTGAGAGTTTCAAAAGTGGTTATTCAACATAAGGCACGATCCAATTGACATTTTGAGTCACTTCTGGTACAGTCCAGAAAATCAATTTTCTGATGAAAAACGATGACCGCGAACATGTCGAACGTTCCCAAAATGGTCAATTTTGATGACATTTTAATATTTAATCTTTTGACTGTAAATTACTGTTGGATGTGAATTATTACTTTTTCAACTAAAATACTTGTATTTAAAGTCATTTCTGTACCTGAAAGTGGTCAAAATTGAAGGTTCCGAGTAAGCAAAGCTCTGTAAAAATTGCAATTTTTGTCACTATGAGGGTTTAAAAAGTTGTTATTCAACATGAGGCACGATCCAAGTCACATTTTGAGTCACTTTTGGTACAGTCCAAAAAATCAATTTTCTGATGAAAAACGATGACCGTGGACATGTCGAACGTTCCCAAAATGGTCAATTTTGATGAAATTTTAACATATAATCTTTTGACTGTAAACACTGTTGGATGTGAATTATTACTTTTTCAACTAAAAAAGGTATTTAATGTCATTTCTGTGCCTGAAAGTGGTCAAAATTGAAGCTTCCGAGTAAGCAAAACTCTGTAAAAATGGCAATTTTGGTCACTGTGAGAGTTTAAAAAGTGGTTATTCAACATGAGGCACGATCCAATTGACATTTTGAGTCACTTCTGGTACAGTCCAAAAAATCAATTTTCTGATGAAAAACGATGACCACGAACATGTTGAACGTTCCCAAAATGGTCAATTTTGATGACATTTTAACATTTAATCTTTTGACTGTAAATTACTGTTGGATGTGAATTATTACTTTTTCAACTAAAATACTTGTGTTTAAAGTCATTTCTGTACCTGAAAGTGGTCAAAATTGAAGGTTCCGAGTAAGCAAAGCTCTGTAAAAATTGCAATTTTGGTCACTGTGAGGGTTTAAAAAGTAGTTATTCAACATGAGGCATGATCCAATTGACATTTTGAGTCGCTTCTGGTACAGTCCAAAAAATCAATTTTCTGATGAAAAACGATGACCGCGAACATGTCGAACGTTCCCAAAATGGTCAATTTTGATGAGATTTTAACATTTAATCTTTTAACCGTAAATTACTGTTGGATGTGAAATATTACTTTTTCAACTAAAATAATTGTGTTTAAAGTAATTTCTGTGTCTGAAATTGGTCAAAATTGAAGCTTCCGAGTAAGCAGAACTCTGTAAAAATGGCAATTTTTGTCACTATGAGGGTTTAAAAAGTGGTTATTCAACATGAGGCACGATCCAATTGACATTTTGAGTCACTTTTGGTACAGTCCAAAAAATCAATTTTCTGTTGAAAAACGATGACAGCGGACATGTCGAACGTTCCCAAAATGGTCAATTTTGATGGAATTTTAACATTTAATCTTTTGACTCTGAATTACTGTTGGGTGTGAATTATTACTTTTTCAACTAAAATACGTGTGTTTAAAGACATTTCTGTGCCTGAAAGTGGTCAAAATTGAAGCTTCTGAGTAAGCAAAACTTTGTAAAAATGGCAATTTTTGTCACTATGAGGGTTTAAAAAGTGGTGATTCAACATGAGGCCCGATCCAATTGACATTTTGAGTCACTTTTGGTACATTCCAAAAAATCATTTTCTGATGAAAAACGATGACCGCGGATATGTCAAACGTTCCCAAAATGGTCAATTTTGATGAAATTTTAACATTTAATCTTTTGTCCGTAAATTACTGTTGGATGTGAATTATCACTTTTTCAACTAAACTAAATGTGTTTATAGTAATTTCTGTGCCTGAAAGTGGTCAAAATTGAAGCTTCCGAGTAAGCAAAACTCTGAAAAAAAGGCAATTTTGGTCACTGTGAGGGTTTAAAAAGTGGTTATTCAACATGAGGCACGATCCAATTGACATTTTGAATCTTTTTTGGCACAGTCCAAAAAATCAATTTTCTGATGAAAAGCGATGACCGTGAACATGTCGAACGTTCCCAAAATGGTCAATTTTGATGACATTTTAACATTTAATCTTTTGACTCTAAATTACTGTTGGATGTTAATTATTACTTTTTCAACTAAAATACGTGTGTTTAAAGACATTTCTGTGCCTGAAAGTGGTCAAAATTGAAGCTTCTGAGTAAGCAAATCTTTGTAAAAATGGCAATTTTTGTCACTATGAGGGTTTAAAAAGTGGTTATTCAACATGAGGCCCGATCCAATTGACATTTTGAGTCACTTTTGGTACATTCCAAAAAATCATTTTCTGATGAAAAACGATGACCGCGGATATGTCAAACGTTCCCAAAATGGTCAATTTTGATGAAATTTTAACATTTAATCTTTTGTCTGTAAATTACTGTTGGATGTGAATTATCACTTTTTCAACTAAAATAAGTGTGTTTATAGTAATTTCTGTGCCTGAAAGTGGTCAAAATTGAAGCTTCCGAGTAAGCAAAACTCTGTAAAAATGGCAATTTTGGTCACTGTGAGAGTTTCAAAAGTGGTTATTCAACATGAAGCACGATCCAATTGACATTTTGAGTCACTTCTGGTACAGTCCAAAAAATCAATTTTCTGATGAAAAACGATGACCGCGAACATGTCGAACGTTCCCAAAATGGTCAATTTTGATGACATTTTAACATTTAATCTTTTGACTGTAAATTACTGTTGGATGTGAATTATTACTTTTTCAACTAAAATACTTGTATTTAAAGTCATTTCTGTACCTGAAAGTGGTCAAAATTGAAGGTTCCGAGTAAGCAAAGCTCTGTAAAAATTGCAATTTTTGTCACTATGAGGGTTTAAAAAGTTGTTATTCAACATGAGGCACGATCCAATTGACATTTTGAGTCACTTTTGGTACAGTCCAAAAAATCAATTTTCTGATGAAAAACGATGACCGCGGACATGTCGAACGTTCCCAAAATGGTCAATTTTGATGAAATTTTAACATATAATCTTTTGACTGTAAATACTGTTGGATGTTACTTATTACTTTTTCAACTAAAAAAGGTATTTAATGTCATTTCTGTGCCTGAAAGTGGTCAAAATTGAAGCTTCCGAGTAAGCAAAACTCTGTAAAAATGGCAATTTTGGTCACTGTGAGAGTTTAAAAAGTGGTTATTCAACATGAGGCACGATCCAATTGACATTTTGAGTCACTTCTGGTACAGTCCACAAAAATCAATTTTCTGATGAAAAACGATGACCGCGGACATGTCGAACGTTCCCAAAATGGTCAATTTTGATGAAATTTTAACATATAATCTTTTGACTGTAAATTAGCGTTGGATGTGAATTATTACTTTTTCAACCAAAATAAGTGTGTTTAAAGTCAATTCTGTGCCTGAAAGTGGTCAAAATTGAAGCTTCTGAGTAAGCAAAACTCTGTAAAAATGGCAATTTTGGTCACTGTGAGGGTTTAAAAATTGGTTATTCAACATGAGGCACGATCCAATTGACATTTTGAGTCACTTTTGGTACAGTCCAAAAAATCAATTTTCTGTTGAAAAACGATGGCCGCGGACATATCGAACGTTCCCAAAATGGTCAATTTTGATGGAATCTTAACATTTAATCTTTTGACTCTAAATTACTGTTGGATGTGAATTATTACTTTTTCAACTAAAATACGTGTGTTTAAAGACATTTCTGTGCCTGAAAGTGGTCAAAATTGAAGCTTCTGAGTAAGCAAAACTTTGTAAAAATGGCAATTTTTGTCACTATGAGGGTATAAAAAGTGGTTATTCAACATGAGGCCTGATCCAATTGACATTTTGAGTCACTTTTGGTACATTCCAAAAAATCATTTTTTGATGAAAAACGATGACCGCGGATATGTCGAACGTTCCCAAAATGGTCAATTTTGATGAAATTTTAACATTTAATCTTTTGTCCGTAAATTACTGTTGGATGTGAATTGTCACTTTTTCAACTAAAATAAGTGTGTTTATAGTAATTTCTGTGCCTGAAAGTGGTCAAAATTGAAGCTTCAGAGTAAGCAAAACTCTGAAAAAAAGGCAATTTTGGTCACTGTGAGGGTTTAAAAAGTGGTTATTCAACATGAGGCACGATCCAATTGATATTTTGAGTCACTTCTGGTACAGTCCAAAAAAATCAATTTTCTGATGAAAAACGATGACCGCGAACATGTCGAACGTTCCCAAAATGGTCAATTTTGATGACATTTTAACATTTAATCTTTTGACTGTAAATACTGTTGGATGTGAATTATTACTTTTTCAACTAAAAAAGGTGTTTAATGTCATTTCTGTGCCTGAAAGTGGTCAAAATTGAATCTTCAGAGTAAGCAAAACTCTGTAAAAATGGCAATTTTGGTCACTGTGAGAGTTTCAAAAGTGGTTTTTCAACATAAGGCACGATCCAATTGACATTTTGAGTCACTTCTGGTGCAGTCCAGAAAATCAATTTTCTGATGAAAAACGATGACCGCGAACATGTCGAACGTTCCCAAAATGGTCAATTTTGATGACATTTTAATATTTAATCTTTTGACTGTAAATTACTGTTGGATGTGAATTATTACTTTTTCAACTAAAATACTTGTATTTAAAGTCATTTCTGTACCTGAAAGTGGTCAAAATTGAAGGTTCCGAGTAAGCAAAGCTCTGTAAAAATTGCAATTTTTGTCACTATGAGGGTTTAAAAAGTTGTTATTCAACATGAGGCACGATCCAAGTCACATTTTGAGTCACTTTTGGTACAGTCCAAAAAATCAATTTTCTGATGAAAAACGATGACCGTGGACATGTCGAACGTTCCCAAAATGGTCAATTTTGATGAAATTTTAACATATAATCTTTTGACTGTAAACACTGTTGGATGTGAATTATTACTTTTTCAACTAAAAAAGGTATTTAATGTCATTTCTGTGCCTGAAAGTGGTCAAAATTGAAGCTTCCGAGTAAGCAAAACTCTGTAAAAATGGCAATTTTGGTCACTGTGAGAGTTTAAAAAGTGGTTCTTCAACATGAGGCACGATCCAATTGACATTTTGAGTCACTTCTGGTACAGTCCAAAAAATCAATTTTCTGATGAAAAACGATGACCACGAACATGTTGAACGTTCCCAAAATGGTCAATTTTGATGACATTTTAACATTTAATCTTTTGACTGTAAATTACTGTTAGATGTGAATTATTACTTTTTCAACTAAAATACTTGTGTTTAAAGTCATTTCTGTACCTGAAAGTGGTCAAAATTGAAGGTTCCGAGTAAGCAAAGCTCTGTAAAAATTGCAATTTTGGTCACTGTGAGGGTTTAAAAAGTAGTTATTCAACATGAGGCATGATCCAATTGACATTTTGAGTCGCTTCTGGTACAGTCCAAAAAATCAATTTTCTGATGAAAAACGATGACCGCGAACATGTCGAACGTTCCCAAAATGGTCAATTTTGATGACATTTTAACATTTAATCTTTTAACCGTAAATTACTGTTGGATGTGAAATATTACTTTTTCAACTAAAATAATTGTGTTTAAAGTAATTTCTGTGTCTGAAATTGGTCAAAATTGAAGCTTCCGAGTAAGCAGAACTCTGTAAAAATGGCAATTTTTGTCACTATGAGGGTTTAAAAAGTGGTTATTCAACATGAGGCACGATCCAATTGACATTTTGAGTCACTTTTGGTACAGTCCAAAAAATCAATTTTCTGTTGAAAAACGATGACAGCGGACATGTCGAACGTTCCCAAAATGGTCAATTTTGATGGAATTTTAACATTTAATCTTTTGACTCTGAATTACTGTTGGGTGTGAATTATTACTTTTTCAACTAAAATACGTGTGTTTAAAGACATTTCTGTGCCTGAAAGTGGTCAAAATTGAAGCTTCTGAGTAAGCAAAACTTTGTAAAAATGGCAATTTTTGTCACTATGAGGGTTTAAAAAGTGGTGATTCAACATGAGGCCCGATCCAATTGACATTTTGAGTCACTTTTGGTACATTCCAAAAAATCATTTTCTGATGAAAAACGATGACCGCGGATATGTCAAACGTTCCCAAAATGGTCAATTTTGATGAAATTTTAACATTTAATCTTTTGTCCGTAAATTACTGTTGGATGTGAATTATCACTTTTTCAACTAAACTAAGTGTGTTTATAGTAATTTCTGTGCCTGAAAGTGGTCAAAATTGAAGCTTCCGAGTAAGCAAAACTCTGAAAAAAAGGCAATTTTGGTCACTGTGAGGGTTTAAAAAGTGGTTATTCAACATGAGGCACGATCCAATTGACATTTTGAATCTTTTTTGGCACAGTCCAAAAAATCAATTTTCTGATGAAAAGCGATGACCGTGAACATGTCGAACGTTCCCAAAATGGTCAATTTTGATGACATTTTAACATTTAATCTTTTGACTCTAAATTACTGTTGGATGTTAATTATTACTTTTTCAACTAAAATACGTGTGTTTAAAGACATTTCTGTGCCTGAAAGTGGTCAAAATTGAAGCTTCTGAGTAAGCAAAACTTTGTAAAAATGGCAATTTTTGTCACTATGAGGGTTTAAAAAGTGGTTATTCAACATGAGGCCCGATCCAATTGACATTTTGAGTCACTTTTGGTACATTCCAAAAAATCATTTTCTGATGAAAAACGATGACCGCGGATATGTCAAACGTTCCCAAAATGGTCAATTTTGAAGAAATTTTAACATTTAATCTTTTGTCTGTAAATTACTGTTGGATGTGAATTATCACTTTTTCAACTAAAATAAGTGTGTTTATAGTAATTTCTGTGCCTGAAAGTGGTCAAAATTGAAGCTTCCGAGTAAGCAGAACTCTGTAAAAATGGCAATTTTTGTCACTATGAGGGTTTAAAAAGTGGTTATTCAACATGAGGCACGATCCAATTGACATTTTGAGTCACTTTTGGTATAGTCCAAAAAATCAATTTTCTGTTGAAAACGATGACCGCGGACATGTCGAACGTTCCCAAAATGGTCAATTTTGATGGAATTTTAACATTTAATCTTTTGACTCTAAATTACTGTTGGATGTGAATTATTACTTTTTCAACTAAAATACTTGTATTTAAAGTCATTTCTGTACCTGAAAGTGGTCAAAATTGAAGGTTCCGAGTAAGCAAAGCTCTGTAAAAATTGCAATTTTTGTCCTATGAGGGTTTAAAAAGTTGTTATTCAGCATGAGGCACGATCCAATTGACATTTTGAGTCACTTTTGGTACAGTCCAAAAAATCAATTTTCTGATGAAAAACGATGACCGCGGATATGTCAAACGTTCCCAAAATGGTCAATTTTGATGAAATTTTAACATTGAATCTTTTGTCTGTAAATTACTGTTGGATGTGAATTATCACTTTTTCAACTAAAATAAGTGTGTTTATAGTAATTTCTGTGCCTGAAAGTGGTCAAAATTGAAGCTTCCGAGTAAGCAGAACTCTGTAAAAATGGCAATTTTTGTCACTATGAGGGTTTAAAAAGTGGTTATTCAACATGAGGCACGATCCAATTGATATTTTGAGTCACTTTTGGTACAGTCCAAAAAATCAATTTTCTGTTGAAAAACGATGACCGCGGACATGTCGAACGTTCCCAAAATGGTCAATTTTGATGGAATTTTAACATTTAATCTTTTGACTCTAAATTACTGTTGGATGTGAATTATTACTTTTTCAACTAAAATACGTGTGTTTAAAGACATTTCTGTGCCTGAAAGTGGTCAAAATTGAAGCTTCTGAGTAAGCAAAACTTTGTAAAAATGGCAATTTTTGTCACTATGAGGGTTTAAAAAGTGGTGATTCAACATGAGGCCCGATCCAATTGACATTTTGAGTCACTTTTGGTACATTCCAAAAAATCATTTTCTGAAGAAAAACGATGACCGCGGATATGTCAAACGTTCCCAAAATGGTCAATTTTGATGAAATTTTAACATTTAATTTTTTGTCCGTAAATTACTGTTGGATGTGAATTATCACTTTTTCAACTAAACTAAGTGTGTTTATAGTAATTTCTGTGCCTGAAAGTGGTCAAAATTGAAGCTTCCGAGTAAGCAAAACTCTGAAAAAAAGGCAATTTTGGTCACTGTGAGGGTTTAAAAAGTGGTTATTCAACATGAGGCACGATCCAATTGACATTTTGAATCATTTTTGGTACAGTCCAAAAAATCAATCTTCTGATGAAAAACGATGACCGTGAACATGTCGAACGTTCCCAAAATGGTCAATTGTGATGACATTTTAACATTTAATCTTTTGACTGTAAATACTGTTGGATGTGAATTATTACTTTTTCAACTAAAATAAGTGTGTTTATAGTAATTTCTGTGCCTGAAATTGGTCAAAATTGAAGCTTCCGAGTAAGCAGAACTCTGTAAAAATGGCAATTTTTGTCACTATGAGGGTTTAAAAAGTGGTTATTCAACATGAGGCACGATCCAATTGACATTTTGAGTCACTTTTGGTACAGTCCAAAAAATCAATTTTCTGTTGAAAAACGATGACCGCGGACATGTCGAACGTTCCCAAAATGGTCAATTTTTATGACATTTTAACATTTATTCTTTTGACTGTAAATACTGTTGGATGTGAATTATTACTTTTTCAACTAAAAAAGGTGTTTAAAGTCATTTCTGTACCTGAAAGTGGTCAAAATTGAAGGTTCCGAGTAAGCAAAACTCTGTAAAAATGGCAATTTTGGTCACTGTGAGGGTTTAAAAAGTGGTTATTCAACATGAGGCCCGATCCAATTGACATTTTGAGTCACTTTTGGTACAGTCCAAAAAATCAATTTTCTGATGAAAAACGATGACCGCGGACATGTCGAACGTTCCCAAAATGGTCAATTTTGATGAAATTTTAACATATAATCTTTTGACTGTAAATTAGTGTTGGATGTGAATTATTACTTTTTCAACCAAAATAAGTGTGTTTAAAGTCAATTCTGTGCCTGAAAGTGGTCAAAATTAAAGCTTCTGAGTAAGCAAAACTCTGTAAAAATGGCAATTTTGGTCACTGTGAGGGTTTAAAAATTGGTTATTCAACATGAGGCACAATCCAATTGACATTTTGAGTCACTTTTGGTACAGTCCAAAAAATCAATTTTCTGTTGAAAAACGATGACCGCGGACATATCGAACGTTCCCAAAATGGTCAATTTTGATGGAATCTTAACATTTAATCTTTTGACTCTAAATTACTGTTGGATGTGAATTATTACTTTTTCAACTAAAATACGTGTGTTTAAAGACATTTCTGTGCCTGAAAGTGGTCAAAATTGAAGCTTCTGAGTAAGCAAAACTTTGTAAAAATGGCAATTTTTGTCACTATGAGGGTATAAAAAGTGGTTATTCAACATGAGGCCTGATCCAATTGACATTTTGAGTCACTTTTGGTACATTCCAAAAAATCATTTTTTGATGAAAAACGATGACCGCGGATATGTCGAACGTTCCCAAAATGGTCAATTTTGATGTCATTTTAACATTTAATCTTTTGACTGTAAATTACTGTTGGATGTGAATTATTACTTTTTCAACTAAAATACTTGTATTTAAAGTCATTTCTGTACCTGAAAGTGGTCAAAATTGAAGGTTCCGAGTAAGCAAAGCTCTGTAAAAATTGCAATTTTTGTCACTATGAGGGTTTAAAAAGTTGTTATTCAACATGAGGCACGATCCAATTGACATTTTGAGTCACTTTTGGTACAGTCCAAAAAATCAATTTTCTGATGAAAAACGATGACCGCGGACATGTCGAACGTTCCCAAAATGGTCAATTTTGATGAAATTTTAACATATAATCTTTTGACTGTAAATACTGTTGGATGTTACTTATTACTTTTTCAACTAAAAAAGGTATTTAATGTCATTTCTGTGCCTGAAAGTGGTCAAAATTGAAGCTTCCGAGTAAGCAAAACTCTGTAAAAATGGCAATTTTGGTCACTGTGAGAGTTTAAAAAGTGGTTATTCAACATGAGGCACGATCCAATTGACATTTTGAGTCACTTCTGGTACAGTCCAAAAAATCTATTTTCTGATGAAAAACGATGACCACGAACATGTTGAACGTTCCCAAAATGGTCAATTTTGATGACATTTTAACATTTAATCTTTTGACTGTAAATTACTGTTGGATGTGAATTATTACTTTTTCAACTAAAATACTTGTGTTTAAAGTCATTTCTGTACCTGAAAGTGGTCAAAATTGAAGGTTCCGAGTAAGCAAAGCTCTGTAAAAATTGCAATTTTGGTCACTGTGAGGGTTTAAAAAGTAGTTATTCAACATGAGGCATGATCCAATTGACATTTTGAGTCACTTCTGGTACAGTCCAAAAAATCAATTTTCTGTTGAAAAACGATGACCGCGGACATGTCGAACGTTCCCAAAATGGTCAATTTTGATGACATTTTAACATTTAATCTTTTGACTCTAAATTACTGTTGGATGTGAATTATTACTTTTTCAACTAAAATACGTGTGTTTAAAGACATTTCTGTGCCTGAAAGTGGTCAAAATTGAAGCTTCTGAGTAAGCAAAACTTTGTAAAAATGGCAATTTTTGTCACTATGAGGGTTTAAAAAGTGGTGATTCAACATGAGGCCCGATCCAATTGACATTTTGAGTCACTTTTGGTACATTCCAAAAAATCATTTTCTGAAGAAAAACGATGACCGCGGATATGTCAAACGTTCCCAAAATGGTCAATTTTGATGAAATTTTAACATTTAATTTTTTGTCCGTAAATTACTGTTGGATGTGAATTATCACTTTTTCAACTAAACTATGTGTTTTTATAGTAATTTCTGTGCCTGAAAGTGGTCAAAATTGAAGCTTCCGAGTAAGCAAAACTCTGAAAAAAAGGCAATTTTGGTCACTGTGAGGGTTTAAAAAGTGGTTATTCAACATGAGGCACGATCCAATTGACATTTTGAATCATTTTTGGTACAGTCCAAAAAATCAATCTTCTGATGAAAAACGATGACCGTGAACATGTCGAACGTTCCCAAAATGGTCAATTGTGATGACATTTTAACATTTAATCTTTTGACTGTAAATACTGTTGGATGTGAATTATTACTTTTTCAACTAAAATAAGTGTGTTTATAGTAATTTCTGTGCCTGAAATTGGTCAAAATTGAAGCTTCCGAGTAAGCAGAACTCTGTAAAAATGGCAATTTTTGTCACTATGAGGGTTTAAAAAGTGGTTATTCAACATGAGGCACGATCCAATTGACATTTTGAGTCACTTTTGGTACAGTCCAAAAAATCAATTTTCTGTTGAAAAACGATGACCGCGGACATGTCGAACGTTCCCAAAATGGTCAATTTTTATGACATTTTAACATTTATTCTTTTGACTGTAAATACTGTTGGATGTGAATTATTACTTTTTCAACTAAAAAAGGTGTTTAAAGTCATTTCTGTACCTGAAAGTGGTCAAAATTGAAGGTTCCGAGTAAGCAAAACTCTGTAAAAATGGCAATTTTGGTCACTGTGAGGGTTTAAAAAGTGGTTATTCAACATGAGGCCCGATCCAATTGACATTTTGAGCCACTTTTGGTACAGTCCAAAAAATCAATTTTCTGATGAAAAACGATGACCGCGGACATGTCGAACGTTCCCAAAATGGTCAATTTTGATGAAATTTTAACATATAATCTTTTGACTGTAAATTAGTGTTGGATGTGAATTATTACTTTTTCAACCAAAATAAGTGTGTTTAAAGTCAATTCTGTGCCTGAAAGTGGACAAAATTAAAGCTTCTGAGTAAGCAAAACTCTGTAAAAATGGCAATTTTGGTCACTGTGAGGGTTTAAAAATTGGTTATTCAACATGAGGCACAATCCAATTGACATTTTGAGTCACTTTTGGTACAGTCCAAAAAATCAATTTTCTGTTGAAAAACGATGACCGCGGACATATCGAACGTTCCCAAAATGGTCAATTTTGATGGAATCTTAACATTTAATCTTTTGACTCTAAATTACTGTTGGATGTGAATTATTACTTTTTCAACTAAAATACGTGTGTTTAAAGACATTTCTGTGCCTGAAAGTGGTCAAAATTGAAGCTTCTGAGTAAGCAAAACTTTGTAAAAATGGCAATTTTTGTCACTATGAGGGTATAAAAAGTGGTTATTCAACATGAGGCCTGATCCAATTGACATTTTGAGTCACTTTTGGTACATTCCAAAAAATCATTTTTTGATGAAAAACGATGACCGCGGATATGTCGAACGTTCCCAAAATGGTCAATTTTGATGTCATTTTAACATTTAATCTTTTGACTGTAAATTACTGTTGGATGTGAATTATTACTTTTTCAACTAAAATACTTGTATTTAAAGTCATTTCTGTACCTGAAAGTGGTCAAAATTGAAGGTTCCGAGTAAGCAAAGCTCTGTAAAAATTGCAATTTTTGTCACTATGAGGGTTTAAAAAGTTGTTATTCAACATGAGGCACGATCCAATTGACATTTTGAGTCACTTTTGGTACAGTCCAAAAAATCAATTTTCTGATGAAAAACGATGACCGCGGACATGTCGAACGTTCCCAAAATGGTCAATTTTGATGAAATTTTAACATATAATCTTTTGACTGTAAATACTGTTGGATGTTACTTATTACTTTTTCAACTAAAAAAGGTATTTAATGTCATTTCTGTGCCTGAAAGTGGTCAAAATTGAAGCTTCCGAGTAAGCAAAACTCTGTAAAAATGGCAATTTTGGTCACTGTGAGAGTTTAAAAAGTGGTTATTCAACATGAGGCACGATCCAATTGACATTTTGAGTCACTTCTGGTACAGTCCAAAAAATCAATTTTCTGATGAAAAACGATGACCACGAACATGTTGAACGTTCCCAAAATGGTCAATTTTGATGACATTTTAACATTTAATCTTTTGACTGTAAATTACTGTTGGATGTGAATTATTACTTTTTCAACTAAAATACTTGTGTTTAAAGTCATTTCTGTACCTGAAAGTGGTCAAAATTGAAGGTTCCGAGTAAGCAAAGCTCTGTAAAAATTGCAATTTTGGTCACTGTGAGGGTTTAAAAAGTAGTTATTCAACATGAGGCATGATCCAATTGACATTTTGAGTCACTTCTGGTACAGTCCAAAAAATCAATTTTCTGTTGAAAAACGATGACAGCGGACATGTCGAACGTTCCCAAAATGGTCAATTTTGATGGAATTTTAACATTTAATCTTTTGACTCTGAATTACTGTTGGGTGTGAATTATTACTTTTTCAACTAAAATACGTGTGTTTAAAGACATTTCTGTGCCTGAAAGTGGTCAAAATTGAAGCTTCTGAGTAAGCAAAACTTTGTAAAAATGGCAATTTTTGTCACTATGAGGGTTTAAAAAGTGGTGATTCAACATGAGGCCCGATCCAATTGACATTTTGAGTCACTTTTGGTACATTCCAAAAAATCATTTTCTGATGAAAAACGATGACCGCGGATATGTCAAACGTTCCCAAAATGGTCAATTTTGATGAAATTTTAACATTTAATCTTTTGTCCGTAAATTACTGTTGGATGTGAATTATCACTTTTTCAACTAAACTAAGTGTGTTTATAGTAATTTCTGTGCCTGAAAGTGGTCAAAATTGAAGCTTCCGAGTAAGCAAAACTCTGAAAAAAAGGCAATTTTGGTCACTGTGAGGGTTTAAAAAGTGGTTATTCAACATGAGGCACGATCCAATTGACATTTTGAATCTTTTTTGGCACAGTCCAAAAAATCAATTTTCTGATGAAAAGCGATGACCGTGAACATGTCGAACGTTCCCAAAATGGTCAATTTTGATGACATTTTAACATTTAATCTTTTGACTCTAAATTACTGTTGGATGTTAATTATTACTTTTTCAACTAAAATACGTGTGTTTAAAGACATTTCTGTGCCTGAAAGTGGTCAAAATTGAAGCTTCTGAGTAAGCAAAACTTTGTAAAAATGGCAATTTTTGTCACTATGAGGGTTTAAAAAGTGGTTATTCAACATGAGGCCCGATCCAATTGACATTTTGAGTCACTTTTGGTACATTCCAAAAAATCATTTTCTGATGAAAAACGATGACCGCGGTTATGTCAAACGTTCCCAAAATGGTCAATTTTGATGAAATTTTAACATTTAATCTTTTGTCTGTAAATTACTGTTGGATGTGAATTATCACTTTTTCAACTAAAATAAGTGTGTTTATAGTAATTTCTGTGCCTGAAAGTGGTCAAAATTGAAGCTTCCGAGTAAGCAGAACTCTGTAAAAATGGCAATTTTTGTCACTATGAGGGTTTAAAAAGTGGTTATTCAACATGAGGCACGATCCAATTGACATTTTGAGTCACTTTTGGTACAGTCCAAAAAATCAATTTTCTGTTGAAAAACGATGACCGCGGACATGTCGAACGTTCCCAAAATGGTCAATTTTGATGGAATTTTAACATTTAATCTTTTGACTCTAAATTACTGTTGGATGTGAATTATTACTTTTTCAACTAAAATACTTGTATTTAAAGTCATTTCTGTACCTGAAAGTGGTCAAAATTGAAGGTTCCGAGTAAGCAAAGCTCTGTAAAAATTGCAATTTTTGTCTCATGAGGGTTTAAAAAGTTGTTATTCAGCATGAGGCACGATCCAATTGACATTTTGAGTCACTTTTGGTACAGTCCAAAAAATCAATTTTCTGATGAAAAACGATGACCGCGGATATGTCAAACGTTCCCAAAATGGTCAATTTTGATGAAATTTTAACATTGAATCTTTTGTCTGTAAATTACTGTTGGATGTGAATTATCACTTTTTCAACTAAAATAAGTGTGTTTATAGTAATTTTTGTGCCTGAAAGTGGTCAAAATTGAAGCTTCCGAGTAAGCAGAACTCTGTAAAAATGGCAATTTTTGTCACTATGAGGTGTTTAAAAAGTGGTTATTCAACATGAGGCACGATCCAATTGACATTTTGAATCATTTTTGGTACAGTCCAAAAAATCAATTTTCTGATGAAAAGCGATGACCGTGAACATGTCGAACGTTCCCAAAATGGTCAATTTTGATGACATTTTAACACTTAATCTTTTGACTCTAAATTACTGTTGGATGTTAATTATTACTTTTTCAACTAAAATACGTGTGTTTAAAGACATTTCTGTGCCTGAAAGTGGTCAAAATTGAAGCTTCTGAGTAAGCAAAACTTTGTAAAAATGGCAATTTTTGTCACTATGAGGGTTTAAAAAGTGGTTATTCAACATGAGGCCCGATCCAATTGACATTTTGAGTCACTTTTGGTACAGTCCAAAAAATCAATTTTCTGATGAAAAACGATGACCGCGGATATGTCAAACGTTCCCAAAATGGTCAATTTTGATGAAATTTTAACATTGAATCTTTTGTCTGTAAATTACTGTTGGATGTGAATTATCACTTTTTCAACTAAAATAAGTGTGTTTATAGTAATTTCTGTGCCTGAAAGTGGTCAAAATTGAAGCTTCCGAGTAAGCAGAACTCTGTAAAAATGGCAATTTTTGTCACTATGAGGGTTTAAAAAGTGGTTATTCAACATGAGGCACGATCCAATTGATATTTTGAGTCACTTTTGGTACAGTCCAAAAAATCAATTTTCTGTTGAAAAACGATGACCGCGGACATGTCGAACGTTCCCAAAATGGTCAATTTTGATGGAATTTTAACATTTAATCTTTTGACTCTAAATTACTGTTGGATGTGAATTATTACTTTTTCAACTAAAATACGTGTGTTTAAAGACATTTCTGTGCCTGAAAGTGGTCAAAATTGAAGCTTCTGAGTAAGCAAAACTTTGTAAAAATGGCAATTTTTGTCACTATGAGGGTTTAAAAAGTGGTGATTCAACATGAGGCCCGATCCAATTGACATTTTGAGTCACTTTTGGTACATTCCAAAAAATCATTTTCTGAAGAAAAACGATGACCGCGGATATGTCAAACGTTCCCAAAATGGTCAATTTTGATGAAATTTTAACATTTAATTTTTTGTCCGTAAATTACTGTTGGATGTGAATTATCACTTTTTCAACTAAACTATGTGTTTTTATAGTAATTTCTGTGCCTGAAAGTGGTCAAAATTGAAGCTTCCGAGTAAGCAAAACTCTGAAAAAAAGGCAATTTTGGTCACTGTGAGGGTTTAAAAAGTGGTTATTCAACATGAGGCACGATCCAATTGATATTTTGAATCATTTTTGGTACAGTCCAAAAAATCAATCTTCTGATGAAAAACGATGACCGTGAACATGTCGAACGTTCCCAAAATGGTCAATTGTGATGACATTTTAACATTTAATCTTTTGACTGTAAATACTGTTGGATGTGAATTATTACTTTTTCAACTAAAATAAGTGTGTTTATAGTAATTTCTGTGCCTGAAATTGGTCAAAATTGAAGCTTCCGAGTAAGCAGAACTCTGTAAAAATGGCAATTTTTGTCACTATGAGGGTTTAAAAAGTGGTTATTCAACATGAGGCACGATCCAATTGACATTTTGAGTCACTTTTGGTACAGTCCAAAAAATCAATTTTCTGTTGAAAAACGATGACCGCGGACATGTCGAACGTTCCCAAAATGGTCAATTTTTATGACATTTTAACATTTATTCTTTTGACTGTAAATACTGTTGGATGTGAATTATTACTTTTTCAACTAAAAAAGGTGTTTAAAGTCATTTCTGTACCTGAAAGTGGTCAAAATTGAAGGTTCCGAGTAAGCAAAACTCTGTAAAAATGGCAATTTTGGTCACTGTGAGGGTTTAAAAAGTGGTTATTCAACATGAGGCCCGATCCAATTGACATTTTGAGTCACTTTTGGTACAGTCCAAAAAATCAATTTTCTGATGAAAAACGATGACCGCGGACATGTCGAACGTTCCCAAAATGGTCAATTTTGATGAAATTTTAACATATAATCTTTTGACTGTAAATTAGTGTTGGATGTGAATTATTACTTTTTCAACCAAAATAAGTGTGTTTAAAGTCAATTCTGTGCCTGAAAGTGGTCAAAATTAAAGCTTCTGAGTAAGCAAAACTCTGTAAAAATGGCAATTTTGGTCACTGTGAGGGTTTAAAAATTGGTTATTCAACATGAGGCACAATCCAATTGACATTTTGAGTCACTTTTGGTACAGTCCAAAAAATCAATTTTCTGTTGAAAAACGATGACCGCGGACATATCGAACGTTCCCAAAATGGTCAATTTTGATGGAATCTTAACATTTAATCTTTTGACTCTAAATTACTGTTGGATGTGAATTATTACTTTTTCAACTAAAATACGTGTGTTTAAAGACATTTCTGTGCCTGAAAGTGGTCAAAATTGAAGCTTCTGAGTAAGCAAAACTTTGTAAAAATGGCAATTTTTGTCACTATGAGGGTATAAAAAGTGGTTATTCAACATGAGGCCTGATCCAATTGACATTTTGAGTCACTTTTGGTACATTCCAAAAAATCATTTTTTGATGAAAAACGATGACCGCGGATATGTCGAACGTTCCCAAAATGGTCAATTTTGATGTCATTTTAACATTTAATCTTTTGACTGTAAATTACTGTTGGATGTGAATTATTACTTTTTCAACTAAAATACTTGTATTTAAAGTCATTTCTGTACCTGAAAGTGGTCAAAATTGAAGGTTCCGAGTAAGCAAAGCTCTGTAAAAATTGCAATTTTTGTCACTATGAGGGTTTAAAAAGTTGTTATTCAACATGAGGCACGATCCAATTGACATTTTGAGTCACTTTTGGTACAGTCCAAAAAATCAATTTTCTGATGAAAAACGATGACCGCGGACATGTCGAACGTTCCCAAAATGGTCAATTTTGATGAAATTTTAACATATAATCTTTTGACTGTAAATACTGTTGGATGTTACTTATTACTTTTTCAACTAAAAAAGGTATTTAATGTCATTTCTGTGCCTGAAAGTGGTCAAAATTGAAGCTTCCGAGTAAGCAAAACTCTGTAAAAATGGCAATTTTGGTCACTGTGAGAGTTTAAAAAGTGGTTATTCAACATGAGGCACGATCCAATTGACATTTTGAGTCACTTCTGGTACAGTCCAAAAAATCTATTTTCTGATGAAAAACGATGACCACGAACATGTTGAACGTTCCCAAAATGGTCAATTTTGATGACATTTTAACATTTAATCTTTTGACTGTAAATTACTGTTGGATGTGAATTATTACTTTTTCAACTAAAATACTTGTGTTTAAAGTCATTTCTGTACCTGAAAGTGGTCAAAATTGAAGGTTCCGAGTAAGCAAAGCTCTGTAAAAATTGCAATTTTGGTCACTGTGAGGGTTTAAAAAGTAGTTATTCAACATGAGGCATGATCCAATTGACATTTTGAGTCACTTCTGGTACAGTCCAAAAAATCAATTTTCTGTTGAAAAACGATGACCGCGGACATGTCGAACGTTCCCAAAATGGTCAATTTTGATGACATTTTAACATTTAATCTTTTGACTCTAAATTACTGTTGGATGTGAATTATTACTTTTTCAACTAAAATACGTGTGTTTAAAGACATTTCTGTGCCTGAAAGTGGTCAAAATTGAAGCTTCTGAGTAAGCAAAACTTTGTAAAAATGGCAATTTTTGTCACTATGAGGGTTTAAAAAGTGGTGATTCAACATGAGGCCCGATCCAATTGACATTTTGAGTCACTTTTGGTACATTCCAAAAAATCATTTTCTGAAGAAAAACGATGACCGCGGATATGTCAAACGTTCCCAAAATGGTCAATTTTGATGAAATTTTAACATTTAATTTTTTGTCCGTAAATTACTGTTGGATGTGAATTATCACTTTTTCAACTAAACTATGTGTTTTTATAGTAATTTCTGTGCCTGAAAGTGGTCAAAATTGAAGCTTCCGAGTAAGCAAAACTCTGAAAAAAAGGCAATTTTGGTCACTGTGAGGGTTTAAAAAGTGGTTATTCAACATGAGGCACGATCCAATTGACATTTTGAATCATTTTTG
Organism: Lissotriton vulgaris; assembly: GCF_964263255.1. NCBI lineage: Eukaryota > Metazoa > Chordata > Amphibia > Caudata > Salamandridae > Lissotriton > Lissotriton vulgaris. Next base: position 451,072 of record NW_028250047.1, read on the forward strand.
GTACAGTCCAAAAAATCAATCTTCTGATGAAAAACGATGACCGTGAACATGTCGAACGTTCCCAAAATGGTCAATTGTGATGACATTTTAACATTTAATCTTTTGACTGTAAATACTGTTGGATGTGAATTATTACTTTTTCAACTAAAATAAGTGTGTTTATAGTAATTTCTGTGCCTGAAATTGGTCAAAATTGAAGCTTCCGAGTAAGCAGAACTCTGTAAAAATGGCAATTTTTGTCACTATGAGGGTTTAAAAAGTGGTTATTCAACATGAGGCACGATCCAATTGACATTTTGAGTCACTTTTGGTACAGTCCAAAAAATCAATTTTCTGTTGAAAAACGATGACCGCGGACATGTCGAACGTTCCCAAAATGGTCAATTTTTATGACATTTTAACATTTATTCTTTTGACTGTAAATACTGTTGGATGTGAATTATTACTTTTTCAACTAAAAAAGGTGTTTAAAGTCATTTCTGTACCTGAAAGTGGTCAAAATTGAAGGTTCCGAGTAAGCAAAACTCTGTAAAAATGGCAATTTTGGTCACTGTGAGGGTTTAAAAAGTGGTTATTCAACATGAGGCCCGATCCAATTGACATTTTGAGTCACTTTTGGTACAGTCCAAAAAATCAATTTTCTGATGAAAAACGATGACCGCGGACATGTCGAACGTTCCCAAAATGGTCAATTTTGATGAAATTTTAACATATAATCTTTTGACTGTAAATTAGTGTTGGATGTGAATTATTACTTTTTCAACCAAAATAAGTGTGTTTAAAGTCAATTCTGTGCCTGAAAGTGGTCAAAATTAAAGCTTCTGAGTAAGCAAAACTCTGTAAAAATGGCAATTTTGGTCACTGTGAGGGTTTAAAAATTGGTTATTCAACATGAGGCACAATCCAATTGACATTTTGAGTCACTTTTGGTACAGTCCAAAAAATCAATTTTCTGTTGAAAAACGATGACCGCGGACATATCGAACGTTCCCAAAATGGTCAATTTTGATGGAATCTTAACATTTAATCTTTTGACTCTAAATTACTGTTGGATGTGAATTATTACTTTTTCAACTAAAATACGTGTGTTTAAAGACATTTCTGTGCCTGAAAGTGGTCAAAATTGAAGCTTCTGAGTAAGCAAAACTTTGTAAAAATGGCAATTTTTGTCACTATGAGGGTATAAAAAGTGGTTATTCAACATGAGGCCTGATCCAATTGACATTTTGAGTCACTTTTGGTACATTCCAAAAAATCATTTTTTGATGAAAAACGATGACCGCGGATATGTCGAACGTTCCCAAAATGGTCAATTTTGATGTCATTTTAACATTTAATCTTTTGACTGTAAATTACTGTTGGATGTGAATTATTACTTTTTCAACTAAAATACTTGTATTTAAAGTCATTTCTGTACCTGAAAGTGGTCAAAATTGAAGGTTCCGAGTAAGCAAAGCTCTGTAAAAATTGCAATTTTTGTCACTATGAGGGTTTAAAAAGTTGTTATTCAACATGAGGCACGATCCAATTGACATTTTGAGTCACTTTTGGTACAGTCCAAAAAATCAATTTTCTGATGAAAAACGATGACCGCGGACATGTCGAACGTTCCCAAAATGGTCAATTTTGATGAAATTTTAACATATAATCTTTTGACTGTAAATACTGTTGGATGTTACTTATTACTTTTTCAACTAAAAAAGGTATTTAATGTCATTTCTGTGCCTGAAAGTGGTCAAAATTGAAGCTTCCGAGTAAGCAAAACTCTGTAAAAATGGCAATTTTGGTCACTGTGAGAGTTTAAAAAGTGGTTATTCAACATGAGGCACGATCCAATTGACATTTTGAGTCACTTCTGGTACAGTCCAAAAAATCAATTTTCTGATGAAAAACGATGACCACGAACATGTTGAACGTTCCCAAAATGGTCAATTTTGATGACATTTTAACATTTAATCTTTTGACTGTAAATTACTGTTGGATGTGAATTATTACTTTTTCAACTAAAATACTTGTGTTTAAAGTCATTTCTGTACCTGAAAGTGGTCAAAATTGAAGGTTCCGAGTAAGCAAAGCTCTGTAAAAATTGCAATTTTGGTCACTGTGAGGGTTTAAAAAGTAGTTATTCAACATGAGGCATGATCCAATTGACATTTTGAGTCACTTCTGGTACAGTCCAAAAAATCAATTTTCTGTTGAAAAACGATGACAGCGGACATGTCGAACGTTCCCAAAATGGTCAATTTTGATGGAATTTTAACATTTAATCTTTTGACTCTGAATTACTGTTGGGTGTGAATTATTACTTTTTCAACTAAAATACGTGTGTTTAAAGACATTTCTGTGCCTGAAAGTGGTCAAAATTGAAGCTTCTGAGTAAGCAAAACTTTGTAAAAATGGCAATTTTTGTCACTATGAGGGTTTAAAAAGTGGTGATTCAACATGAGGCCCGATCCAATTGACATTTTGAGTCACTTTTGGTACATTCCAAAAAATCATTTTCTGATGAAAAACGATGACCGCGGATATGTCAAACGTTCCCAAAATGGTCAATTTTGATGAAATTTTAACATTTAATCTTTTGTCCGTAAATTACTGTTGGATGTGAATTATCACTTTTTCAACTAAACTAAGTGTGTTTATAGTAATTTCTGTGCCTGAAAGTGGTCAAAATTGAAGCTTCCGAGTAAGCAAAACTCTGAAAAAAAGGCAATTTTGGTCACTGTGAGGGTTTAAAAAGTGGTTATTCAACATGAGGCACGATCCAATTGACATTTTGAATCTTTTTTGGCACAGTCCAAAAAATCAATTTTCTGATGAAAAGCGATGACCGTGAACATGTCGAACGTTCCCAAAATGGTCAATTTTGATGACATTTTAACATTTAATCTTTTGACTCTAAATTACTGTTGGATGTTAATTATTACTTTTTCAACTAAAATACGTGTGTTTAAAGACATTTCTGTGCCTGAAAGTGGTCAAAATTGAAGCTTCTGAGTAAGCAAAACTTTGTAAAAATGGCAATTTTTGTCACTATGAGGGTTTAAAAAGTGGTTATTCAACATGAGGCCCGATCCAATTGACATTTTGAGTCACTTTTGGTACATTCCAAAAAATCATTTTCTGATGAAAAACGATGACCGCGGTTATGTCAAACGTTCCCAAAATGGTCAATTTTGATGAAATTTTAACATTTAATCTTTTGTCTGTAAATTACTGTTGGATGTGAATTATCACTTTTTCAACTAAAATAAGTGTGTTTATAGTAATTTCTGTGCCTGAAAGTGGTCAAAATTGAAGCTTCCGAGTAAGCAGAACTCTGTAAAAATGGCAATTTTTGTCACTATGAGGGTTTAAAAAGTGGTTATTCAACATGAGGCACGATCCAATTGACATTTTGAGTCACTTTTGGTACAGTCCAAAAAATCAATTTTCTGTTGAAAAACGATGACCGCGGACATGTCGAACGTTCCCAAAATGGTCAATTTTGATGGAATTTTAACATTTAATCTTTTGACTCTAAATTACTGTTGGATGTGAATTATTACTTTTTCAACTAAAATACTTGTATTTAAAGTCATTTCTGTACCTGAAAGTGGTCAAAATTGAAGGTTCCGAGTAAGCAAAGCTCTGTAAAAATTGCAATTTTTGTCTCATGAGGGTTTAAAAAGTTGTTATTCAGCATGAGGCACGATCCAATTGACATTTTGAGTCACTTTTGGTACAGTCCAAAAAATCAATTTTCTGATGAAAAACGATGACCGCGGATATGTCAAACGTTCCCAAAATGGTCAATTTTGATGAAATTTTAACATTGAATCTTTTGTCTGTAAATTACTGTTGGATGTGAATTATCACTTTTTCAACTAAAATAAGTGTGTTTATAGTAATTTTTGTGCCTGAAAGTGGTCAAAATTGAAGCTTCCGAGTAAGCAGAACTCTGTAAAAATGGCAATTTTTGTCACTATGAGGTGTTTAAAAAGTGGTTATTCAACATGAGGCACGATCCAATTGACATTTTGAATCATTTTTGGTACAGTCCAAAAAATCAATTTTCTGATGAAAAGCGATGACCGTGAACATGTCGAACGTTCCCAAAATGGTCAATTTTGATGACATTTTAACACTTAATCTTTTGACTCTAAATTACTGTTGGATGTTAATTATTACTTTTTCAACTAAAATACGTGTGTTTAAAGACATTTCTGTGCCTGAAAGTGGTCAAAATTGAAGCTTCTGAGTAAGCAAAACTTTGTAAAAATGGCAATTTTTGTCACTATGAGGGTTTAAAAAGTGGTTATTCAACATGAGGCCCGATCCAATTGACATTTTGAGTCACTTTTGGTACATTCCAAAAAATCATTTTCTGATGAAAAACGATGACCGCGGATATGTCAAACGTTCCCCAAATTGTCAATTTTGATGAAATTTTAACATTTAATCTTTTGTCTGTAAATTACTGTTGGATGTGAATTATTACTTTTTCAACTAAAATACTTGTATTTAAAGTCATTTCTGTACCTGAAAGTGGTCAAAATTGAAGGTTCCGAGTAAGCATAGCTCTGTAAAAATTGCAATTTTTGTCCTATGAGGGTTTAAAAAGTTGTTATTCAGCATGAGGCACGATCCAATTGACACTTTGAGTCACTTTTGGTACAGTCCAAAAAATCAATTTTCTGATGAAAAACGATGACCGCGGATATGTCAAACATTCCCAAAATGGTCAATTTTGATGAAATTTTAACATTGAATCTTTTGTCTGTAAATTACTGTTGGATGTGAATTATCACTTTTTCAACTAAACTAAGTGTGTTTATAGTAATTTCTGTGCCTGAAAGTGGTCAAAATTGAAGCTTCCGAGTAAGCAAAACTCTGAAAAAAGGCAATTTTGGTCACTGTGAGGGTTTAAAAAGTGGTTATTCAACATGAGGCACGATCCAATTGACATTTTGAATCATTTTTGGTACAGTCCAAAAAATCAATCTTCTGATGAAAAACGATGACCGTGAACATGTCGAACGTTCCCAAAATGGTCAATTGTGATGACATTTTAACATTTAATCTTTTGACTGTAAATACTGTTGGATGTGAATTATTACTTTTTCAACTAAAATAAGTGTGTTTATAGTAATTTCTGTGCCTGAAATTGGTCAAAATTGAAGCTTCCGAGTAAGCAGAACTCTGTAAAAATGGCAATTTTTGTCACTATGAGGGTTTAAAAAGTGGTTATTCAACATGAGGCACGATCCAATTGACATTTTGAGTCACTTTTGGTACAGTCCAAAAAATCAATTTTCTGTTGAAAAACGATGACCGCGGACATGTCGAACGTTCCCAAAATGGTCAATTTTTATGACATTTTAACATTTATTCTTTTGACTGTAAATACTGTTGGATGTGAATGATTACTTTTTCAACTAAAAAAGGTGTTTAAAGTCATTTCTGTACCTGAAAGTGGTCAAAATTGAAGGTTCCGAGTAAGCAAAACTCTGTAAAAATGGCATTTTGGTCACTGTGAGGGTTTAAAAAGTGGTTATTCAACATGAGGCCCGATCCAATTGACATTTTGAGTCACTTTTGGTACAGTCCAAAAAAAATCAATTTTCTGATGAAAAACGATGACCGCGGACATGTCGAACGTTCTCAAAATGGTCAATTTTGATGAAATTTTAACATATAATCTTTTGACTGTAAATTAGTGTTGGATGTGAATTATTACTTTTTCAACCAAAATAAGTGTGTTTAAAGTCAATTCTGTGCCTGAAAGTGGTCAAAATTAAAGCTTCTGAGTAAGCAAAACTCTGTAAAAATGGCAATTTTGGTCACTGTGAGGGTTTAAAAATTGGTTATTCAACATGAGGCACGATCCAATTGACATTTTGAGTCACTTTTGGTACAGTCCAAAAAATCAATTTTCTGTTGAAAAACGATGACCGCGGACATATCGAACGTTCCCAAAATGGTCAATTTTGATGGAATCTTAACATTTAATCTTTTGACTCTAAATTACTGTTGGATGTGAATTATTACTTTTTCAACTAAAATACGTGTGTTTAAAGACATTTCTGTGCCTGAAAGTGGTCAAAATTGAAGCTTCTGAGTAAGCAAAACTTTGTAAAAATGGCAATTTTTGTCACTATGAGGGTATAAAAAGTGGTTATTCAACATGAGGCCTGATCCAATTGACATTTTGAGTCACTTTTGGTACATTCCAAAAAATCATTTTTTGATGAAAAACGATGACCGCGGATATGTCGAACGTTCCCAAAATGGTCAATTTTGATGTCATTTTAACATTTAATCTTTTGACTGTAAATTACTGTTGGATGTGAATTATTACTTTTTCAACTAAAATACTTGTATTTAAAGTCATTTCTGTACCTGAAAGTGGTCAAAATTGAAGGTTCCGAGTAAGCAAAGCTCTGTAAAAATTGCAATTTTTGTCACTATGAGGGTTTAAAAAGTTGTTATTCAACATGAGGCACGATCCAATTGACATTTTGAGTCACTTTTGGTACAGTCCAAACAATCAATTTTCTGATGAAAAACGATGACCGCGGACATGTCGAACGTTCCCAAAATGGTCAATTTTGATGAAATTTTAACATATAATCTTTAGACTGTAAATACTGTTGGATGTTACTTATTACTTTTTCAACTAAAAAAGGTATTTAATGTCATTTCTGTGCCTGAAAGTGGTCAAAATTGAAGCTTCCGAGTAAGCAAAACTCTGTAAAAATGGCAATTTTGGTCACTGTGAGAGTTTAAAAAGTGGTTATTCAACATGAGGCACGATCCAATTGACATTTTGAGTCACTTCTGGTACAGTCCAAAAAATCAATTTTCTGATGAAAAACGATGACCGCGAACATGTCGAACGTTCCGAAAATGGTCAATTTTGATGACATTTTAACATTTAATCTTTTGACTGTAAATTACTGTTGGATGTGAATTATTACTTTTTCAACTAAAATACTTGTATTTAAAGTCATTTCTGTACCTGAAAGTGGTCATAATTGAAGGTTCCGAGTAAGCAAAGCTCTGTAAAAATTGCAATTTTTGTCACTATGAGGGTTTAAAAAGTTGTTATTCAACATGAGGCACGATCCAATTGACATTTTGAGTCACTTTTGGTACAGTCCACAAAAATCAATTTTCTGATGAAAAACGATGACCGCGGACATGTCGAACGTTCCCAAAATGGTCAATTTTGATGAAATTTTAACATATAATCTTTTGACTGTAAATTAGCGTTGGATGTGAATTATTACTTTTTCAACCAAAATAAGTGTGTTTAAAGTCAATTCTGTGCCTGAAAGTGGTCAAAATTGAAGCTTCTGAGTAAGCAAAACTCTGTAAAAATGGCAATTTTGGTCACTGTGAGGGTTTAAAAATTGGTTATTCAACATGAGGCACGATCCAATTGACATTTTGAGTCACTTCTGGTACAGTCCAAAAAATCAATTTTCTGATGAAAAACGATGACCACGAACATGTTGAACGTTCCCAAAATGGTCAATTTTGATGACATTTTAACATTTAATCTTTTGACTGTAAATTACTGTTGGATGTGAATTATTACTTTTTCAACTAAAATACTTGTGTTTAAAGTCATTTCTGTACCTGAAAGTGGTCAAAATTGAAGGTTCCGAGTAAGCAAAGCTCTGTAAAAATTGCAATTTTGGTCACTGTGAGGGTTTAAAAAGTAGTTATTCAACATGAGGCATGATCCAATTGACATTTTGAGTCACTTCTGGTACAGTCCAAAAAATCAATTTTCTGTTGAAAAACGATGACAGCGGACATGTCGAACGTTCCCAAAATGGTCAATTTTGATGGAATTTTAACATTTAATCTTTTGACTCTGAATTACTGTTGGGTGTGAATTATTACTTTTTCAACTAAAATACGTGTGTTTAAAGACATTTCTGTGCCTGAAAGTGGTCAAAATTGAAGCTTCTGAGTAAGCAAAACTTTGTAAAAATGGCAATTTTTGTCACTATGAGGGTTTAAAAAGTGGTGATTCAACATGAGGCCCGATCCAATTGACATTTTGAGTCACTTCTGGTACAGTCCAAAAAATCAATTTTCTGATGAAAAACGATGACCGCGGATATGTCAAACGTTCCCAAAATGGTCAATTTTGATGAAATTTTAACATTGAATCTTTTGTCTGTAAATTACTGTTGGATGTGAATTATCACTTTTTCAACTAAAATAAGTGTGTTTATAGTAATTTCTGTGCCTGAAAGTGGTCAAAATTGAAGCTTCCGAGTAAGCAGAACTCTGTAAAAATGGCAATTTTTGTCACTATGAGGGTTTAAAAAGTGGTTATTCAACATGAGGCACGATCCAATTGATATTTTGAGTCACTTTTGGTACAGTCCAAAAAATCAATTTTCTGTTGAAAAACGATGACCGCGGACATGTCGAACGTTCCCAAAATGGTCAATTTTGATGGAATTTTAACATTTAATCTATTGACTCTGAATTACTGTTGGGTGTGAATTATTACTTTTTCAACTAAAATACGTGTGTTTAAAGACATTTCTGTGCCTGAAAGTGGTCAAAATTGAAGCTTCTGAGTAAGCAAAACTTTGTAAAAATGGCAATTTTTGTCACTATGAGGGTTTAAAAAGTGGTGATTCAACATGAGGCCCGATCCAATTGACATTTTGAGTCACTTTTGGTACATTCCAAAAAATCATTTTCTGAAGAAAAACGATGACCGCGGATATGTCAAACGTTCCCAAAATGGTCAATTTTGATGAAATTTTAACATTTAATCTTTTGTCCGTAAATTACTGTTGGATGTGAATTATCACTTTTTCAACTAAACTAAGTGTGTTTATAGTAATTTCTGTGCCTGAAAGTGGTCAAAATTGAAGCTTCCGAGTAAGCAAAACTCTGAAAAAAAGGCAATTTTGGTCACTGTGAGGGTTTAAAAAGTGGTTATTCAACACGAGGCACGATCCAATTGACATTTTGAATCATTTTTGGTACAGTCCAAAAAATCAATTTTCTGATGAAAAGCGATGACCGTGAACATGTCGAACGTTCCCAAAATGGTCAATTTTGATGACATTTTAATATGGCTGAGATACCCGCCACCCCCTCTCAACACAATCCCCAAGGATGGGAAACCGGAAACAGTTCTGAAGTTTTTGGAAGACGGGAGGGAGTGACCCTCCCGGCCGTATTTATTAAAAATATGAAACAAAATTAAAACATTAAATCAACAGTTTCATATTATGTACAATTTCATTACCACATTGCGATGTATGGCTAACCTTAACATATTCTCTAATACAAAGGTTCTCCTAGCCGAACTAACATCCTACAAAACATTTGCTTGAAATTTTGAAATTGTACATCCTAACGTTTAAGGGCCAACGGCAAGGTCGTAACCGGTGTCAAGATCCCTAACCCAGAAATATCCCCCTCACTTGTGAGGGGCGGCACAGAGGCGTACCTCAAGTGCAACTACCAATTTCCCTTGACTTGACGGGGGCCCCAATAAAACTCGACGCCACTTAAAGGTCGTACGAGGACTCGTGTGAGGTATCTAGAAGGTAGCGTAGACCCCCCCCAAACCCCACACAACTTACCACATCTGCCGTCGCAGACGTCCTGGCCCCGGGAAATTCCCCAGGAGGGGGCTGTAACCCCTCCTACCCAGGAAGGGGCCTTGACCGCCTTTCCTTTCCTTTCGGCGACCCATCCTTAGAAGGGTCCGCCTCCCCATTGAGGGGCCAATGGCCACCTCCCCCGAGCGCTCCCATCCGTAATGGGTGACGCCCACTCATAGGGATCTTCCAATTAGTGCTCACCGATCATGACCTTACCGCCACAGGCCCGGATAGTTGACCGGCTATCCGGACCCCCCACAACACTCCTACCTAAAGGTCATGTTTTAACGTCTTTAGCCAAGCTATGAAGTCTCCTATGAGCAACTCATTCCCCATCCGAGACAAATGAACACCATCCCTCAAATACATACTGTCATCATTAATACAACCATGCGAAATAGAATGCAGTGTATTGGAACGGAACAACCTACTCACTTTGTTATTAATTTTTCTTACAGAATGATTCAAAGCAGAAACAGAAAAAGCCCCCCGCCACACTTTTCGTGGGATCATATGGGACCACGCAATTGTGCACCCTGGAACTCTCCTCGCTAACCAACTTACAGTGGAAAGCATCGCCTCAAGGAGAAGTCGTCTACCAGTGGTGACCAAATCATTGCCCCCAAGATGTACTATGCCTACAGACAGCGGTGACCTCGTCCGCCCTAGCAAACCCTCGAAAAATGATTGAAACTGGTCAATACAGAGACCGCCCCTTCCGTAGAAGGACACACTGTACCCGTATTCCCCAGCCACGTGAATCATGTCACCTGCCTTGAATACGTCCGCGGCACGCCTCACGTATGAGTGGCCCACGACCCACACCTCCTTTTTCACAGCCGGTGATGTCTGACCGCTGGCCCGGTGTTGGGTCGACTGCATAGTCCGCCCCGCCTCGTAGGCTTGCGTAACTGAAAACCAAACAAAACAAGAAGCTTGAGTACATCATTACAGCTTCACAACATGTGCAAACGCACATACCTTTTATAACAATTGGAGGACCAACGCCCCACACGTTTAACTTGTTCCACATTCAGACCCCTGGCTGTAGCCTCTGTAGCAGCCCCTATCCGAAAGGAATGGGTCCCAAACTCGCCCGGGTTCAAGCCCGCAGCTGTAATCGACATCGCAAGCACCCGCTGAAACTGAAACCTTGTCAATGGGGTGGCGTCAGCGTGTCTCAACAAGGTCCCCCCCATGATGCCACCCTTCGTGTTAAATAGTCCTCTAAACACTTCACCGGGCACATGGAGGACCCGGGAATCCTGCGTATGATTATGCAGTCACCCATCCCACTCTGATCGGTCTTGGACCTCACAAACGAGACAGTCATTGTCTCCCCTCTGATCTGAACGTGCTCTGCGCACAGCCCTCCCGTCACATCCTGCTTGTTCCTCGCCACTAATTCGCTTACCCGCATAGCCCCATGAAATGCCAGCGTAAAAGCGGCTCGGAATAACACTGTCTCAAACTGAGATGAACATGTTGCAGGGAGTCTGGATAATAACTGGGCCAACCTATCCAAACCTATCGGGCGCCTCTCATCTACTCTGCGACCCTCAAGGCGTTGCCACCCACGTAGCGCTTTTTGTACAACGAAAGACGCTGTCGGGTCCTGGATCCCATGAGCCCTAGCAACAAAGGAAATGGCAGCCCGATGCCTCTGGGCCGTGGCCACCGATTTCCCTGCCAGATGTAAAGACATCAGAAAGTTCACTACCCATTCCTCCTGGCCCCAAAGCTCCTCTCTAGCAGTCCCCAAAAAGGCTAAATAGGACCGGAACGCCCCTTCATATGCCTTCCTCGTCCTGGGTGCTAAACTCTCTCCCACAAGGTTACGAAGTTCGGGGCACCGAGAGACCAGAGAGCTTCGGGAAAGGGTGCCGGCTCCGGGTCCGCTGTGGGAAGAAAACCCCGGAAAGCCTGCATACGAAAACGAGAAAGGGCATCAGCCGCCTGGTTCATTACCCCCGGGACATGTCTTGCTTTGAATAGCACATTCAATTGCATACACAGTAATACGATTTCCTTGAGCAGTCTCAAAATCCATTTGCATCGTGCTGCCTGGCTATTGATACACTCAACCACGGTCATATTGTCAGACCAGAATACCACAGAGTGATCTCTGAACCCTTCGGGCCACGTTCTCAGGGCCACCAAAATGGGGAAAAGTTCCAGGAAAGCAATGTTACTTGTCAGTCCACTGTCATGCCACCATGCCGGCCACTTTTGTGCAGACCATCGAGTGCCGAAAATGGCACCAAAAGCTATGCTCCCTGCCGAATCTGTCCACAGCCCCAGCTCCTCAGAGGACACGGCCGGTTTGTTCCAGACGACTCGACCATTGAAATCCGCCAGAAATGCCAACCAAATGCGCATGTCCTGGCGGACCTCTGCCGAGAGCCTTGTGCGATGATGGCCCTCCTTCAGGCCGACCATGGCTTGAGCGATCGAACGGGAAAAGGGGCGGGCCATTGGTATAACTCTTAGGGAAAAATTCAACTGTCCCACTAACTGCTGTAAGTGATGCAGCTTAACCTTAGATTCACTTATACACATTTGCAGGGCTGCCCTGAACCTTAACACTTTGTCACCTGGTAAACGGAAACAACCTTCTCCGGAGTCTAACTCGATCCCCAGAAACTCGAGGCAAGTCGAAGGACCCACAGTCTTACCTGGTGCCAATGGCACGCAAAACTGATTCATTAAAACACAAAATGCAGCCAAAGCCTGCCCACATTCCGGATCCCCGGCTGCCCCCAGGAACAAAAAATCATCGAGATAATGCATCACATGTTGGAAACCCGTCTTCTTTGTGAAGACCCATTGTAGGAAACTACTGAATTTTTCGAAATAGGCACAAGATATAGAGCACCCCATCGGCATACACCTATCCATGTAATAATGACCCTGAAACATGAAACCCAGGAGACGCTGATCGTCTGGATGTACCGGGAGCAACCGGAACGCTGACTCAATATCAGATTTTGCCATCAGCGCACCGGGCCCCAGGCGATTCAAAATGGCTACGGCCTCATCGAAGGATGCGTACTGCACCGAACACACTTCCGGGTCTATCGCTTCGTTTACGGAAAGACCACGTGGGGCTGATAAATTATGTATCAGCCGAAACTCACCCGGGTCCTTCTTGGGGACCACCCCTAAAGGAGAACAAACAAAGTTAGCAACCGGGGGTACACTAAACGGACCGGCGACTCGACCTCGAGTAACCTCCTTCCGGATCTTTTCTTGTACCACGGTCGTATGCTGCAAGACCGATATCTGATTCTTACATTTTTCTACACCCTGAAAGTCCCCCACTGGGATGCGGAAACCATATGAAAACCCGTTCCGCAACACCCCAGCGGAAGCACGATCCGGGTATTCGCTGAGCCAGGGAATCATTGCCAAGGTATCAATCGGGGTAGGTAAAGGCGCCCCTCGGACTATGTTAGACCTGTTTGGCGCCTCCTCTACCCCCGTTATCACCCGTTTTGGCTCTGCACGTGGACTCAGGATGGGATGATTGCCCACACCCACTACATTCGTGTCTAAATTTGCACGACCCCTGGGGCCTAGTACATTTACCCCTGTTAAAGTTCCAACAAACCCCCCTTTTACCTGTATTGCCGGTAGGCCTCGAGTGATTGTCGGTACCCGTACCTGATCAAAAGGGCGTCCCCGCATACTGGCGGGAGGATTCGCCAACGTTACTCCCTACCAATGGCAATTTCAACATACCAGTATCCTCCATTTTGGACCAGGACACAGAATCATAACAATCCCAAGTTAAGTTTTTATCATGTTCTTTTGCTTTTCTGAAAATATTATCATAGCAGAACCAATGATTACCCTCGTGTGATACAGAGTACCCCATGATCCGTGACTGATATATCGGCAATTCGGGTAGCAATTCGGGCCTTCGTTCCCCCAAGATCGATGTAAAAACCCCCCACGCTTTGCCCCAATTGCCAATGTTTTCATTTACCTTAAAGGCGGCCATCTTTGCGCGCCAAACACTCGGATGCATGAGGTCCTTCTGGCCCTTAACATGCTCCATCACTAATGATCAGTAAGCAACGAGAAGATGTTTACATACTCCCCTGCCCATATCTTCTCTTTAATAGCTAAAGGGACATGCTGACCCAACTTTTCCCTTCGAGAGGGTGCCGACTCATCCCTCGCAATCGGCAATGGCCGCTTACCTGAACCGGACGCTGTCTCTGCGACTGAACCTGTCCCCTGTGGCTTCTCTACTGCCGCAGCCGGCGTGGATACCTTCGCTGCTTCCCGTGTTTCACGCAGTTGCTTCATCAACACCTGCGCGTCGCCAGCCGTGGCGCCATCGCTACCTTTACCCAACCACGCTGCTAATTGAGCTGCCAGCTCGGGCGGCATATCTTCCCCGGACACGGGGGTGACCACAACGGGAATCGGATTCCCTTCCTCCGGCACGGGAGTGGGTGCTTCGAGCGGGGTACTGGGACCCGGGATGTCTCCCCCAGCTGCTCCCCTCCTGGGTCTCTTGCCTTTTCCTCCCGGGGCTGCTCCCGCCAAAGGACGTTTCGGCCCCCCTTCCTCGTCTTTATCCATTCGCCTCTTTAGGTCGGTCACCTCTTTCATGAGAACACGCAGCATCTGGTCGGTAGTCATTCGCTTTCCCGCCTTCTTCGGCATTCTCCAACAGAGTATCTGGAAAATAAACAAGAACGATTACAACGCTCAAAATTGGCTCTTCGTTCCGTCTCGAGCTCACGTGCAGCGAGGAGGTGCAGCTTCAGAGCACAGGAACAAGAGGATGCTTTCTGGTCTTGCTTCTCCTTTTATCCGTCTTCAGGGCGGGCGTAAACCCGCCCCTGCCTGCCCCAAGGGCGTGGCCAGCCGCGTCAGTGTCTAGGCCAACCCACTCTAGGGCGGGAAAAGGCACGCCCCGGCTACGCCGCTTCGGGCATACCAGCCGAGACTCGCCTCCCGCCCAAGATGGCTTCCCGGGGGGATCGTGGTACTCCGCCATACGTTCGGGGGGACCGAATGGTCGCCCCTTTCCACACTTAATCTTTTGACTCTAATTTACTGTTGGATGTTAAATATTACTTTTTCAACTAAAATACGTGTGTTTAAAGACATTTCTGTGCCTGAAAGTGGTCAAAATTGAAGCTTCTGAGTAAGCAAAACTTTGTAAAAATGGCAATTTTTGTCACTATGAGGGTTTAAAAAGTGGTTATTCAACATGAGGCCCGATCCAATTGACATTTTGAGTCACTTTTGGTACATTCCAAAAAATCATTTTCTGATGAAAAACGATGACCGCGGATATGTCAAACGTTCCCCAAATGGTCAATTTTGATGAAATTTTAACATTTAATCTTTTGTCTGTAAATTACTGTTGGATGTGAATTATTACTTTTTCAACTAAAATACTTGTATTTAAAGTCATTTCTGTACCTGAAAGTGGTCAAAATTGAAGGTTCCGAGTAAGCAAAGCTCTGTAAAAATTGCAATTTTTGTCCTATGAGGGTTTAAAAAGTTGTTATTCAGCATGAGGCACGATCCAATTGACACTTTGAGTCACTTTTGGTACAGTCCAAAAAATCAATTTTCTGATGAAAAACGATGACCGCGGATATGTCAAACATTCCCAAAATGGTCAATTTTGATGAAATTTTAACATTGAATCTTTTGTCTGTAAATTACTGTTGGATGTGAATTATCACTTTTTCAACTAAACTAAGTGTGTTTATAGTAATTTCTGTGCCTGAAAGTGGTCAAAATTGAAGCTTCCGAGTAAGCAAAACTCTGAAAAAAAGGCAATTTTGGTCACTGTGAGGGTTTAAAAAGTGGTTATTCAACATGAGGCACGATCCAATTGACATTTTGAATCATTTTTGGTACAGTCCAAAAAATCAATCTTCTGATGAAAAACGATGACCGTGAACATGTCGAACGTTCCCAAAATGGTCAATTGTGATGACATTTTAACATTTAATCTTTTGACTGTAAATACTGTTGGATGTGAATTATTACTTTTTCAACTAAAATAAGTGTGTTTATAGTAATTTCTGTGCCTGAAATTGGTCAAAATTGAAGCTTCCGAGTAAGCAGAACTCTGTAAAAATGGCAATTTTTGTCACTATGAGGGTTTAAAAAGTGGTTATTCAACATGAGGCACGATCCAATTGACATTTTGAGTCACTTTTGGTACAGTCCAAAAAATCAATTTTCTGTTGAAAAACGATGACCGCGGACATATCGAACGTTCCCAAAATGGTCAATTTTGATGGAATCTTAACATTTAATCTTTTGACTCTAAATTACTGTTGGATGTGAATTATTACTTTTTCAACTAAAATACGTGTGTTTAAAGACATTTCTGTGCCTGAAAGTGGTCAAAATTGAAGCTTCTGAGTAAGCAAAACTTTGTAAAAATGGCAATTTTTGTCACTATGAGGGTATAAAAAGTGGTTATTCAACATGAGGCCTGATCCAATTGACATTTTGAGTCACTTTTGGTACATTCCAAAAAATCATTTTTTGATGAAAAACAATGACCGCGGATATGTCGAACGTTCCCAAAATGGTCAATTTTGATGTCATTTTAACATTTAATCTTTTGACCGCAAATTACTGTTGGATGTGAATTATTACTTTTTCAACTAAAATACGTGTTTTTAAAGACATTTCTGTGCCTG
Organism: Lissotriton vulgaris; assembly: GCF_964263255.1. Classification (NCBI taxonomy): domain Eukaryota; kingdom Metazoa; phylum Chordata; class Amphibia; order Caudata; family Salamandridae; genus Lissotriton; species Lissotriton vulgaris. Next base: position 467,390 of record NW_028250047.1, read on the forward strand.
AAAGTGGTCAAAATTGAAGCTTCTGAGTAAGCAAAACTCTGTAAAAATGGCAATTTTGGTCACTGTGAGAGTTTCAAAAGTGGTTATTCAACATGAAGAACGATCCAATTGACATTTTGCGTCACTTCTGGTACAGTCCAAAAAATCAATTTTCTGATGAAAAACGATGACCGCGAACATGTCGAACGTTCCCAAAATGGTCAATTTTGATGACATTTTAACATTTAATCTTTTGACTGTAAATTACTGTTGGATGTGAATTATTACTTTTTCAACTAAAATACTTGTATTTAAAGTCATTTCTGTACCTGAAAGTGGTCAAAATTGAAGGTTCCGAGTAAGCAAAGCTCTGTAAAAATTGCAATTTTTGTCACTATGAGGGTTTAAAAAGTTGTTATTCAACATGAGGCACGATCCAATTGACATTTTGAGTCACTTTTGGTACAGTCCAAAAAATCAATTTTCTGATGAAAAACGATGACCGCGGACATGTCGAACGTTCCCAAAATGGTCAATTTTGATGAAATTTTAACATATAATCTTTTGACTGTAAATACTGTTGGATGTAAATTATTACTTTTTCAACTAAAAAAGGTATTTAATGTCATTTCTGTGCCTGAAAGTGGTCAAAATTTAAGCTTCCGAGTAAGCAAAACTCTGTAAAAATGGCAATTTTGGTCACTGTGAGAGTTTAAAAAGTGGTTATTCAACATGAGGCACGATCCAATTGACATTTTGAGTCACTTCTGGTACAGTCCAAAAAATCAATTTTCTGATGAAAAACGATGACCGCGAACATGTCGAACGTTCCGAAAATGGTCAATTTTGATGACATTTTAACATTTAATCTTTTGACTGTAAATTACTGTTGGATGTGAATTATTACTTTTTCAAATAAAATACTTGTATTTAAAGTCATTTCTGTACCTGAAAGTGGTCAAAATTGAAGGTTCCGAGTAAGCAAAGCTCTGTAAAAATTGCAATTTTTGTCACTATGAGGGTTTAAAAAGTTGTTATTCAACATGAGGCACGATCCAATTGACATTTTGAGTCACTTTTGGTACAGTCCAAAAAATCAATTTTCTGATGAAAAACGATGACCGCGGACATGTCGAACGTTCCCAAAATGGTCAATTTTGATGAAATTTTAACATATAATCTTTTGACTGTAAATTAGTGTTGGATGTGAATTATTACTTTTTCAACCAAAATAAGTGTGTTTAAAGTCAATTCTGTGCCTGAAAGTGGTCAAAATTGAAGCTTCTGAGTAAGCAAAACTCTGTAAAAATGGCAATTTTGGACACTGTGAGGGTTTAAAAATTGGTTATTCAACATGAGGCACGATCCAATTGACATTTTGAGTCACTTTTGGTACAGTCCAAAAAATCAATTTTCTGTTGAAAAACGATGACCGCGGACATATCGAACGTTCCCAAAATGGTCAATTTTGATGGAATCTTAACATTTAATCTTTTGACTCTAAATTACTGTTGGATGTGAATTATTACTTTTTCAACTAAAATACGTGTGTTTAAAGACATTTCTGTGCCTGAAAGTGGTCAAAATTGAAGCTTCTGAGTAAGCAAAACTTTGTAAAAATGGCAATTTTTGTCACTATGAGGGTATAAAAAGTGGTTATTCAACATGAGGCCTGATCCAATTGACATTTTGAGTCACTTTTGGTACATTCCAAAAAATCATTTTTTGATGAAAAACGATCATGATATGTCGAACGTTCCCAAAATGGTCAATTTTGATGAAATTTTAACATTTAATCTTTTGTCCGTAAATTACTGTTGGATGTGAATTATCACTTTTTCAACTAAAATAAGTGTGTTTATAGTAATTTCTGTGCCTGAAAGTGGTCAAAATTGAAGCTTCCGAGTAAGCAAAACTCTGAAAAAAAGTCAATTTTGGTCACTGTGAGGGTTTAAAAAGTGGTTATTCAACATGAGGCACGATCCAATTGATATTTTGAGTCACTACTGGTACAGTCCAAAAAAATCAATTTTCTGATGAAAAACGATGACCGCGAACATGTCGAACGTTCCCAAAATGGTCAATTTTGATGAAATTTTAACATTTAATCTTTTGTCCGTAAATTACTGTTGGATGTGAATTATCACTTTTTCAACTAAAATAAGTGTGTTTATAGTAATTTCTGTGCCTGAAAGTGGTCAAAATTGAAGCTTCCGAGTAAGCAAAACTCTGAAAAAAAGGCAATTTTGGTCACTGTGAGGTTTTAAAAAGTGGTTATTCAACATGAGGCATGATCCAATTGACATTATGAATCATTTTTGGTACAGTCCAAAAAATCAATTTTCGGATGAAAAACGATGACTCCAGACCTGTCGAACGATCCCAAAATGGTCTATAATGATGAAATTTTAACATTTAATCTTTTGACTCTAAATGACTGTTGGATGTGAATTATGACTTTGTCAACTAGAATAACTGTGTTTAAAGTCATTTCTGTGCCTGCAACTGGTAAAAATGGAAGATTTTGAGTAAGCAAAACTCTGTAAAAATGGCAATGTTGGTCACTGTGAGGGTTTAAAAAGTGGTTATTCAACATGAGGCATGATCCAATTGACATTTTGAATCATTTTTGGTACAGTCCAAAAAATCAATTTTCGAATGAAAAACGATGACTCCGGACCTGTCGAACGATCCCAAAATGGTCTATATGATGACATTTCAACATTTAATCTTTTGACTCTAAATGACTGTTGGATGTGAATTAGGACTTTGTCAACTAAAATAAGTGTGTTTAAAGTCATTTCTGTGCCTGAAACAGGTCAAAATTGAAGCTTTTGAGTAAGCAAAACTCTGTAAAAATTGCAATTTTGGTCACTGTGAGTGTTTAAAAAGTGGGTATTCAACGTGAGGCATGATCCAATTGACATTTTGAATCATTTTTGGTACAGTCCAAAAAATCAATTTTCGGATGAAAAACGATGACTCCGGACCTGTCGAACTATCCCAAAATGGTCTATAATGATGACATTTCAACATTTAATCTTTTGACTCTAAATGACTGTTGGATGTGAATTATGACTTTGTCAACTAGAATAAGTGTGTTTAAAGTCATTTCTGTGCCTGAAACGGGTCAAAATTGAAGCTTTTGAGTAAGCAAAACTCTGTAAAAATGGCAATTTTGGTCACTGTGAGGGCTTAAAAAGTGGTTATTCAACATGAGGCATGAGCCAATTGACATTTTGAATCATTTTTGGTACAGTCCAAAAAATCAATTTTCGGATGAAAAACGATGACTCCGGACCTGTCGAACGATCACAAAATGGTCTATAATGATGAAATTTCAACATTTAAACTTTTGACTCTAAATGACTGTTGGATGTGAATTATGACTTTGTCAACTAGAATAAGTGTGTTTAAAGTCATTTCTGTGCCTGAAACGGGCCAAAATTGAAGCTTTTGAGTAAGCAAAACTCTGTAAAAATGGCAATTTTGGTCACTGTGAGGGTTTAAAAAGTGGTTATTCAACATGAGGCATGATCCAATTGACATTTTGAATCATTTTTGGTACAGTCCAAAAAATCAATTTTCGGATGAAAAACGATGACTCCGGACCTGTCGAACGATCCCAAAATGGTCTATAAAGATGAAACTTCAACATTTAATCTTTTGACTCTAAATTACTGTTGGATGTGAATTATGACTTTGTCAACTAGAATAAGTGTGTTTAAAGTCATTTCTGTGCCTGAAACGGGTCAAAATGGAAGCTTTTGAGTAAGCAAAACTCTGTAAAAATGGCAATTTTGGTCACTGTGAGGGTTTAAAAAGTGGTTATTCAACATGAGGCATGATCCAATTGACATTTTGAATCATTTTTGGTACAGTCCAAAAAAAACAATTTTCGGATGAAAAACGATGACTCCGGACCTGTCGAACGATCCCAAAATGGTCTATAATGATGAAATTTTAACATTTAATCTTTTGACTCTAAATGACTGTTGGATGTGAATTATGACTTTGTCAACTAAAATAAGTGTGTTTAAAGTCATTTCTGTGCCTGAAACAGGTCAAAATTGAAGCTTTTGAGTAAGCAAAACTCTGTAAAAATGGCAATTTTGGTCACTGTGAGGGTTTAAAAATTGGTTATTCAACATGAGGCATGATCCAATTGACATTTTGAATCATTTTTGGTACAGTCCAAAAAATCAATTTTCGGATGAAAAACGATGACTCCGGACCTGTCGAACGATCCCAAAAAGGTCTATAATGATGAAATTTCAACATTTAATCTTTTGACTCTAAATGACTGTTGGATGTGAATTATGACTTTGTCAACTAAAATAAGTGTGTTTAAAGTCATTTGTGTGCCTGAAACGTGTCAAAATTGAAGCTTTTGCGTAAGCAAAACTCTGTAAAAATGGCAATTTTGGTCACTGTGAGGGTTTAAAAAGTGGTTATTCAACATGAGGCATGATCCAATTGACATTTTGAATCATTTTTGGTACAGTCCAAAAAATCAATTTTCGGCTGAAAAACGATGACTCCGGACCTGTCGAACGATCCCAAAATGGTCTATAATGATGAAATTTCAACATTTAATCTTTTGACTCTAAATTACTGTTGGATGTGAATTATGACTTTGTCAACTAGAATAAGTGTGTTTAAAGTCATTTCTGTGCCTGAAACGGGTCAAAATGGAAGCTTTTGAGTAAGCAAAACTCTGTAAAAATGGCAATTTTGGTCACTGTGAGGGTTTAAAAAGTGGTTATTCAACATGAGGCATGATCCAATTGACATTTTGAATCATTTTTGGTACAGTCCAAAAAATCAATTTTCGGATGAAAAACGATGACTCCGGACCTGTCGAACGATCCCAAAATGGTCTATAATGATGAAATTTTAACATTTAATCTTTTGACTCTAAATGACTGTTGGATGTGAATTATGACTTTGTCAACTAGAATAAGTGTGTTTAAAGTCATTTCTGTGCCTGAAACGGGTCAAAATGGAAGCTTTTGAGTAAGCAAAACTCTGTAAAAATGGCAATGTTGGTCACTGTGAGGGTTTAAAAAGTGGTTATTCAACATGAGGCATGATCCAATTGACATTTTGAATCATTTTTGGTACAGTCCAAAAAATCAATTTTCGGATGAAAAACGATGACTCCGGACCTGTCGAACGATACCAAAATGGTCTATAATGATGAAATTTCAACATTTAATCTTTTGACTCTAAATTACTGTTGGATGTGAATTATGACTTTGTCAACTAGAATAAGTGTGTTTAAAGTCATTTCTGTGCCTGAAACGGGTCAAAATGGAAGCTTTTGAGTAAGCAAAACTCTGTAAAAATGGCAATTTTGGTCACTGTGAGGGTTTAAAAAGTGGTTATTCAACATGAGGCATGATCCAATTGACATTTTGAATCATTTTTGGTGCAGTCCAAAAAATCAATTTTCGGATGAAAAACGATGACTCCGGACGTGTCGAACGATCATAAAATGGTCTATAATGATGAAATTTCAACATTTAATCTTTTGACTCTAAATTACTGTTGGATGTGAATTATGACTTTGTCAACTAGAATAAGTGTGTTTAAAGTCATTTCTGTGCCTGAACCGGGTCAAAATGGAAGCTTTGAGTAAGCAAAACTCTGTAAAAATGGCAATTTTGGTCACTGTGAGGGTTTAAAAAGTGGTTATTCAACATGAGGCATGATCCAATTGACATTTTGAATCATTTTTGGTACAGTCCAAAAAATCAATTTTCGGATGAAAAACGATGACTCCGGACCTGTCGAACGATCCCAAAATGGTCTATAATGATGAAATTTTAACATTTAATCTTTTGACTCTAAATTACTGTTGGATGTGAATTATGACTTTGTCAACTAAAATAAGTGTGTTTAAAGTCATTTCTGTGCCTGAAACGGGTCAAAATTGAAGCTTTTGAGTAAGCAAAACTCTGTAAAAATGGCAATTCTGGTCACTGTGAGGGTTTAAAAAGTGGTTATTCAACATGAGGCATGATCCAATTGACATTTTGAATCATTTTTGGTACAGTCCAAAAAATCAATTTTCGGATGAAAAACGATGACTCCGGACCTGTCGAATGATCCCAAAATGGTCTATAATGATGAAATTTCAACATTTAATCTTTTGACTCTAAATTACTGTTGGATGTGAATTATGACTTTGTCAACTAGAATAATTGTGTTTAAAGTCATTTCTGTGCCTGAAACGGGTCAAAATGGAAGCTTTTGAGTAAGCAAAACTCTGTAAAAATGGCAATGTTGGTCACTGTGAGGGTTTAAAAAGTGGTTATTCAACATGAGGCATGATCCAATTGACATTATGAATCATTTTTGGTACAGTCCAAAAAATCAATTTTCGGATGAAAAACGATGACTCCGGACCTGTCGAACGATCCCAAAATGGTCTATAATGATGAAATTTTAACATTTAATCTTTTGACTCTAAATGACTGTTGGATGTGAATTATGACTTTGTCAACTAGAATAACTGTGTTTAAAGTCATTTCTGTGCCTGAAACTGGTAAAAATGGAAGATTTTGAGTAAGCAAAACTCTGTAAAAATGGCAATGTTGGTCACTGTGAGGGTTTAAAAAGTGGTTATTCAACATTAGGCATGATCCAATTGACATTTTGAATCATTTTTGGTACAGTCCAAAAAATCAATTTTCGGATGAAAAACGACTCCGGACCTGTCGAACGATCCCAAAATGGTCTATATGATGACATTTCAACATTTAATCTTTTGACTCTAAAAGACTGTTGGATGTGAATTAGGACTTTGTCAACTAAAATAAGTGTGTTTAAAGTCATTTCTGTGCCTGAAACGGGTCAAAATTGAAGCTTTTGAGTAAGCAAAACTCTGTAAAAATGGCAATTTTGGTCACTGTGAGGGTTTAAAAAGTGGGTATTCAACATGAGGCATGATCCAATTGACATTTTGAATCATTTTTGGTACAGTCCAAAAAATCAATTTTCGGATGAAAAACGATGACTCCGGACCTGTCGAACTATCCCAAAATGGTCTATAATGATGACATTTCAACATTTAATCTTTTGACTCTAAATGACTGTTGGATGTGAATTATGACTTTGTCAACTAGAATAAGTGTGTTTAAAGTCATTTCTGTGCCTGAAACGGGTCAAAATTGAAGCTTTTGAGTAAGCAAAACTCTGTAAAAATGGCAATTTTGGTCACTGTGAGGGTTTAAAAAGTGGTTATTCAACATGAGGCATGATCCAATTGACATTTTCAATCATTTTTGGTACAGTCCAAAAAATCAATTTTCGGATGAAAAACGATGACTCCGGACCTGTCGAACGATCACAAAATGGTCTATAATGATGAAATTTCAACATTTAATCTTTTGACTCTAAATGACTGTTGGATGTGAATTATGACTTTGTCAACTAGAATAAGTGTGTTTAAAGTCATTTCTGTGCCTGAAACGGGTCAAAATGGAAGCTTTTGAGTAAGCAAAACTCTGTGAAAATGGCAATTTTGGTCACTGTGAGGGTTTAAAAAGTGGTTATTCAACATGAGGCATGATCCAATTGACATTTTGAATCATTTTTGGTACAGTTCAAAAAATCAATTTTCGGATGAAAAACGATGACTCCGGACCTGTCGAACGAACCCAAAATGGTCTATAATGATGAAATTTTAACATTTAATCTTTTGACTCTAAATTACTGTTGGATGTGAATTAGGACTTTATCAACTAAAATAAGTGTTTTTAAAGTCATTTCTGTGCCTGAAACGGGTCAAAATGGAAGCTTTTGAGTAAGCAAAACTCTGTAAAAATGGCAATTTTGGTCACTGTGAGGGTTTAAAAAGTGGTTATTCAACATGAGGCATGATCCAATTGACATTTTGAATCATTTTTGGTACAGTCCAAAAAATCAATTTTCGGATGAAAAACGATGACTCCGGACCTGTCGAACGATCCCAAAATGGTCTATAATGATGAAATTTTAACATTTAATCTTTTGACTCTAAATGACTGTTGGATGTGAATTATGACTTTGTCAACTAGAATAAGTGTGTTTAAAGTCATTTCTGTGCCTGAAACGGGTCAAAATGGAAGCTTTTGAGTAAGCAAAACTCTGTAAAAATGGCAATGTTGGTCACTGTGAGGGTTTAAAAAGTGGTTATTCAACATGAGGCATGATCCAATTGACATTTTGAATCATTTTTGGTACAGTCCAAAAAATCAATTTTCGGATGAAAAACGATGACTCCGGACCTGTCGAACGATCCCAAAATGGTCTATAATGATGAAATTCCAACATTTAATCTTTTGACTCTAAATTACTGTTGGATGTGAATTATGACTTTGTCAACTAGAATAAGTGTGTTTAAAGTCATTTCTGTGCCTGAAACGGGTCAAAATGGAAGCTTTTGAGTAAGCAAAACTCTGTAAAAATGGCAATTTTGGTCACTGTGAGGGTTTAAAAAGTGGTTATTCAACATGAGGCATGATCCAATTGACATTTTGAATCATTTTTGGTACAGTCCAAAAAATCAATTTTCGGATGAAAAACGATGACTCCGGACCTGTCGAACGATACCATGATGGTCAATATGGATGAAATTTCAACATTTAATCTTTTGACTCTAAATTACTGTTGGATGTGAATTATGACTTTGTCAACTAGAATAAGTTTGTTTAAAGTCATTTCTGTGCCTGAAACGGGTCAAAATGGAAGCTTTTGAGTAAGCAAAACTCTGTAAAAATGGCAATTTTGGTCATTGTGAGGGTTTAAAAAGTGGTTATTCAACATGAGGCATGATCCAATTGACATTTTGAATCATTTTTGGTACAGTCCAAAAAATCTATTTTCGGATGAAAAACGAAGATTCCGGACCTGTCGAATGATCCCAAAATAGTCAATATGGATGAAATTTCAACATTTAATCTTTTGACTCTAAATTACTGTTGGATGTGAATTATGACTTTGTCAACTAGAATAAGTGTGTTTAAAGTCATTTCTGTGCCTGAAACGGGTCAAAATGGAAGCTTTTGAGTAAGCAAAACTCTGTAAAAATGGCAATTTTGGTCATTGTGAGGGTTTAAAAAGTGGTTATTCAACATGAGGCATGATCCAATTGACATTTTGAATCATTTTTGGTACAGTCCAAAAAAATCAATTTTCGGATGAAAAACGATGACTCCGGACCTGTCGAACGATCCCAAAATGGTCTATAATGATGAAATTTCAACATTTAATCTTTTGACTCTAAATGACTGTTGGATGTGAATTATGACTTTGTCAACTAGAATAAGGGTGTTTAAAGTCATTTCTGTGCCTGAAACGGGTCAAAATGGAAGCTTTTGAGTAAGCAAAACTCTGTAAAAATGGCAATTTTGGTCACTGTGAGGGTTTAAAAAGTGGTTATTCAACATGAGGCACGATCCAATTGACATTTTGAATCATTTTTGGTACAGTCCAAAAAATCAATTTTCGGCTGAAAAACGATGACTCCGGACCTGTCGAACGATCCCAAAATGGTCTATAATGATGAAATTTCAACATTTAATCTTTTGACTCTAAATTACTGTTGGATGTGAATTATGACTTTGTCAACTAGAATAAGTGTGTTTAAAGTCATTTCTGTGCCTGAAACGGGTCAAAATGGAAGCTTTTGAGTAAGCAAAACTCTGTAAAAATGGCAATTTTGGTCACTGTGAGGGTTTAAAAAGTGGTTATTCAACATGAGGCATGATCCAATTGACATTTTGAATCATTTTTGGTACAGTCCAAAAAATCAATTTTCGGATGAAAAACGATGACTCCGGACCTGTCGAACGATCCCAAAATGGTCTATAATGATGAAATTTTAACATTTAATCTTTTGACTCTAAATGACTGTTGGATGTGAATTATGACTTTGTCAACTAGAATAAGTGTGTTTAAAGTCATTTCTGTGCCTGAAACGGGTCAAAATGGAAGCTTTTGAGTAAGCAAAACTCTGTAAAAATGGCAATGTTGGTCACTGTGAGGGTTTAAAAAGTGGTTATTCAACATGAGGCATGATCCAATTGACATTTTGAATCATTTTTGGTACAGTCCAAAAAATCAATTTTCGGATGAAAAACGATGACTCCGGACCTGTCGAACGATACCAAAATGGTCTATAATGATGAAATTTCAACATTTAATCTTTTGACTCTAAATTACTGTTGGATGTGAATTATGACTTTGTCAACTAGAATAAGTGTGTTTAAAGTCATTTCTGTGCCTGAAACGGGTCAAAATGGAAGCTTTTGAGTAAGCAAAACTCTGTAAAAATGGCAATTTTGGTCACTGTGAGGGTTTAAAAAGTGGTTATTCAACATGAGGCATGATCCAATTGACATTTTGAATCATTTTTGGTGCAGTCCAAAAAATCAATTTTCGGATGAAAAACGATGACTCCGGACCTGTCGAACGATCATAAAATGGTCTATAATGATGAAATTTCAACCTTTAATCTTTTGACTCTAAATTACTGTTGGATGTGAATTATGACTTTGTCAACTAGAATAAGTGTGTTTAAAGTCATTTCTGTGCCTGAACCGGGTCAAAATGGAAGCTTTGAGTAAGCAAAACTCTGTAAAAATGGCAATTTTGGTCACTGTGAGGGTTTAAAAAGTCGTTATTCAACATGAGGCATGATCCAATTGACATTTTGAATCATTTTTGGTACAGTCCAAAAAATCAATTTTCGGATGAAAAACGATGACTCCGGACCTGTCGAACGATCCCAAAATGGTCTATAATGATGAAATTTTAACATTTAATCTTTTGACTCTAAATTACTGTTGGATGTGAATTATGACTTTGTCAACTAAAATAAGTGTGTTTAAAGTCATTTCTGTGCCTGAAACGGGTCAAAATTGAAGCTTTTGAGTAAGCAAAACTCTGTAAAAATGGCAATTCTGGTCACTGTGAGGGTTTAAAAAGTGGTTATTCAACATGAGGCATGATCCAATTGACATTTTGAATCATTTTTGGTACAGTCCAAAAAATCAATTTTCGGATGAAAAACGATGACTCCGGACCTGTCGAATGATCCCAAAATGGTCTATAATGATTAGGGGTGGGCGGCCAGCTACGCTCCGTCTGCGGAGTGTGCGTAGTGCCGCCTACTCCGCATTTTGCGGAGCCGGCGGAGCCAGGCGGCACTACGCACGCTCCGCAGACGGAGCGTAGCTGGCCGCCACCACCTCCCTCCCGCCCTCCCTAAATACATTAAATTAAAGGAATAAATTAATTTAAAACACACTTACCTTGCCGGCCGCTGCCCGCCGCGTCCCCGGGGCTCGCTATCTCCCGTCTTCCGTCTTCTTTCGTAATGCGCATGCGCGGGCGGCCGCGCATGCGCATTTTCTCGTGAGAAATGCGCATGCGCGGCCGCCCGCGCATGCGCATTACGAAAGAAGCCGGAAGATAGCGAGCCCCGGGGACGCGGCGGGCAGCGGCCGGCAAGGTAAGTGTGTTTTAAATTAATTTATTCCTTTAATTTAATGTATTTCGGGAGGGCGGGAGGGAGGCGGGAGGCGGGTGGCGGGGCTGGCGGCCGGGTGGTGTTTGCGGAGTGGGGCTACGCGGAGTGCGGAGGTGGGCGTAGTTTCTCGCCCACTTCGCGTAGCTCCGCGAAGCCCCACTCCGCCAACTCCGCCCAGGCCTAATAATGATGAAATTTCAACATTTAATCTTTTGACTCTAAATTACTGTTGGATGTGAATTATGACTTTGTCAACTAGAATAATTGTGTTTAAAGTCATTTCTGTGCCTGAAACGGGTCAAAATGGAAGCTTTTGAGTAAGCAAAACTCTGTAAAAATGGCAATTTTGGTCACTGTGAGGGTTTAAAAAGTGGTTATTCAACATGAGGCATGATCCAATTGACATTATGAATCATTTTTGGTACAGTCCAAAAAATCAATTTTCGGATGAAAAACGATGACTCCGGACCTGTCGAACGATCCCAAAATGGTCTATAATGATGAAATTTTAACATTTAATCTTTTGACTCTAAATGACTGTTGGATGTGAATTATGACTTTGTCAACTAGAATAACTGTGTTTAAAGTCATTTCTGTGCCTGAAACTGGTAAAAATGGAAGATTTTGAGTAAGCAAAACTCTGTAAAAATGGCAATGTTGGTCACTGTGAGGGTTTAAAAAGTGGTTATTCAACATTAGGCATGATCCAATTGACATTTTGAATCATTTTTGGTACAGTCCAAAAAATCAATTTTCGGATGAAAAACGATGACTCCGGACCTGTCGAACGATCCCAAAATGGTCTATATGATGACATTTCAACATTTAATCTTTTGACTCTAAATGACTGTTGGATGTGAATTAGGACTTTGTCAACTAAAATAAGTGTGTTTAAAGTCATTTCTGTGCCTGAAACGGGTCAAAATTGAAGCTTTTGAGTAAGCAAAACTCTGTAAAAATGGCAATTTTGGTCACTGTGAGGGTTTAAAAAGTGGGTATTCAACATGAGGCATGATCCAATTGACATTTTGAATCATTTTTGGTACAGTCCAAAAAATCAATTTTCGGATGAAAAACGATGACTCCGGACCTGTCGAACTATCCCAAAATGGTCTATAATGATGACATTTCAACATTTAATCTTTTGACTCTAAATGACTGTTGGATGTGAATTATGACTTTGTCAACTAGAATAAGTGTGTTTAAAGTCATTTCTGTGCCTGAAACGGGTCAAAATTGAAGCTTTTGAGTAAGCAAAACTGTAAAAATGGCAATTTTGGTCACTGTGAGGGTTTAAAAAGTGGTTATTCAACATGAGGCATGATCCAATTGACATTTTCAATCATTTTTGGTACAGTCCAAAAAATCAATTTTCGGATGAAAAACGATGACTCCGGACCTGTCGAACGATCACAAAATGGTCTATAATGATGAAATTTCAACATTTAATCTTTTGACTCTAAATGACTGTTGGATGTGAATTATGACTTTGTCAACTAGAATAAGTGTGTTTAAAGTCATTTCTGTGCCTGAAACGGGTCAAAATGGAAGCTTTTGAGTAAGCAAAACTCTGTAAAAATGGCAATTTTGGTCACTGTGAGGGTTTAAAAAGTGGTTATTCAACATGAGGCATGATCCAATTGACATTTTGAATCATTTTTGGTACAGTCCAAAAAATCAATTTTCGGATGAAAAACGATGACTCCGGACCTGTCGAACGATCCCAAAATGGTCTATAATGATGAAATTTCAACATTTAATCTTTTGACTCTAAATGACTGTTGGATGTGAATTATGACTTTGTCAACTAGAATAAGTGTGTTTAAAGTCATTTCTGTGCCTGAAACGGGTCAAAATTGAAGCTTTTGAGTAAGCAAAACTCTGTAAAAATGGCAATTTTGGTCACTGTGAGGGTTTAAAAAGTGGGTATTCAACATGAGGCATGATCCAATTGACATTTTGAATCATTTTTGGTACAGTCCAAAAAATCAATTTTCGGATGAAAAACGATGACTCCGGACCTGTCGAACTATCCCAAAATGGTCTATAATGATGACATTTCAACATTTATTCTTTTGACTCTAAATGACTGTTGGATGTGAATTATGACTTTGTCAACTAGAATAAGTGTGTTTAAAGTCATTTCTGTGCCTGAAACGGGTCAAAATTGAAGCTTTTGAGTAAGCAAAACTCTGTAAAAATGGCAATTTTGGTCACTGTGAGGGTTTAAAAAGTGGTTATTCAACATGAGGCATGATCCAATTGACATTTTCAATCATTTTTGGTACAGTCCAAAAAATCAATTTTCGGATGAAAAACGATGACTCCGGACCTGTCGAACGATCCCAAAATGGTCTATAATGATGAAATTTCAACATTTAATCTTTTGACTCTAAATGACTGTTGGATGTGAATTATGACTTTGTCAACTAGAATAAGTGTGTTTAAAGTAATTTCTGTGCCTGAAACGGGTCAAAATGGAAGCTTTTGAGTAAGCAAAACTCTGTGAAAATGGCAATTTTGGTCACTGTGAGGGTTTAAAAAGTGGTTATTCAACATGAGGCATGATCCAATTGACATTTTGAATCATTTTTGGTACAGTTCAAAAAATCAATTTTCGGATGAAAAACGATGACTCCGGACCTGTCGAACGAACCCAAAATGGTCTATAATGATGAAATTTTAACATTTAATCTTTTGACTCTAAATTACTGTTGGATGTGAATTAGGACTTTATCAACTAAAATAAGTGTGTTTAAAGTCATTTCTGTGCCTGAAACGGGTCAAAATGGAAGCTTTTGAGTAAGCAAAACTCTGTAAAAATGGCAATTTTGGTCACTGTGAGGGTTTAAAAAGTGGTTATTCAACATGAGGCATGATCCAATTGACATTTTGAATCATTTTTGGTACAGTCCAAAAAATCAATTTTCGGATGAAAAACGATGACTCCGGACCTGTCGAACGATCCCAAAATGGTCTATAATGATGAAATTTCAACATTTAATCTTTTGACTCTAAATGACTGTTGGATGTGAATTATGACTTTGTCAACTAGAATAAGTGTGTTTAAAGTCATTTCTGTGCCTGAAACGGGTCAAAATTGAAGCTTTTGAGTAAGCAAAACTCTGTAAAAATGGCAATTTTGGTCACTGTGAGGGTTTAAAAAGTGGGTATTCAACATGAGGCATGATCCAATTGACATTTTGAATCATTTTTGGTACAGTCCAAAAAATCAATTTTCGGATGAAAAACGATGACTCCGGACCTGTCGAACTATCCCAAAATGGTCTATAATGATGACATTTCAACATTTATTCTTTTGACTCTAAATGACTGTTGGATGTGAATTATGACTTTGTCAACTAGAATAAGTGTGTTTAAAGTCATTTCTGTGCCTGAAACGGGTCAAAATTGAAGCTTTTGAGTAAGCAAAACTCTGTAAAAATGGCAATTTTGGTCACTGTGAGGGTTTAAAAAGTGGTTATTCAACATGAGGCATGATCCAATTGACATTTTCAATCATTTTTGGTACAGTCCAAAAAATCAATTTTCGGATGAAAAACGATGACTCCGGACCTGTCGAACGATCCCAAAATGGTCTATAATGATGAAATTTCAACATTTAATCTTTTGACTCTAAATGACTGTTGGATGTGAATTATGACTTTGTCAACTAGAATAAGTGTGTTTAAAGTAATTTCTGTGCCTGAAACGGGTCAAAATGGAAGCTTTTGAGTAAGCAAAACTCTGTGAAAATGGCAATTTTGGTCACTGTGAGGGTTTAAAAAGTGGTTATTCAACATGAGGCATGATCCAATTGACATTTTGAATCATTTTTGGTACAGTTCAAAAAATCAATTTTCGGATGAAAAACGATGACTCCGGACCTGTCGAACGAACCCAAAATGGTCTATAATGATGAAATTTTAACATTTAATCTTTTGACTCTAAATTACTGTTGGATGTGAATTAGGACTTTATCAACTAAAATAAGTGTGTTTAAAGTCATTTCTGTGCCTGAAACGGGTCAAAATGGAAGCTTTTGAGTAAGCAAAACTCTGTAAAAATGGCAATTTTGGTCACTGTGAGGGTTTAAAAAGTGGTTATTCAACATGAGGCATGATCCAATTGACATTTTGAATCATTTTTGGTACAGTCCAAAAAATCAATTTTCGGATGAAAAACGATGACTCCGGACCTGTCGAACGATCCCAAAATGGTCTATAATGATGAAATTTTAACATTTAATCTTTTGACTCTAAATGACTGTTGGATGTGAATTATGACTTAGTCAACTAGAATACGTGTGTTTAAAGTCATTTCTGTGCCTGAAACGGGTCAAAATGGAAGCTTTTGAGTAAGCAAAACTCTGTAAAAATGGCAATGTTGGTCACTGTGAGGGTTTAAAAAGTGGTTATTCAACATGAGGCATGATCCAATTGACATTTTGAATCATTTTTGGTACAGTCCAAAAAATCAATTTTCGGATGAAAAACGATGACTCCGGACTTGTCGAACGATCCCAAAATGGTCTATAATGATGAAATTTTAACATTTAATCTTTTGACTCTAAATTACTGTGGGATGTGAATTAGCACTTTGTCAACTAAAATAAGTGTGTTTAAAGTCATTTCTGTGCCTGAAACGGGTCAAAATTTAAGCTTTTGAGTAAGCAAAACTCTGTAAAAATTGCAATTTTGGTCACTGTGAGGGTTTAAAAAGTGGGTATTCAACATGAGGCATGATCCAATTGACATTTTGAATCATTTTTGGTACAGTCCAAAAAATCAATTTTCGGATGAAAAACGATGACTCCGGACCTGTCGAACGATCATAAAATGGTCTATAATGATGACATTTCAACATTTAATCTTTTGACTCTAAATTACTGTTGGATGTGAATTATGACTTTGTCAACTAGAATAAGTGTGTTTAAAGTCATTTCTGTGCCTGAAACGGGTCAAAATGGAAGCTTTTGAGTAAGCAAAACTCTGTAAAAATGGCAATTTTGGTCACTGTGAGGGTTTAAAAAGTGGTTATTCAACATGAGGCATGATCCAATTGACATTTTGAATCATTTTTGGTACAGTCCAAAAAATCAATTTTCAGATGAAAAACGATGACTCCGGACCTGTCGAACGATCCCAAAATGGTCTATAATGATGACATTTTAACATTTAATCTTTTGACTCTAAATTACTGTTGGATGTGAATTAGGACTTTGTCAACTAAAATAAGTGTGTTTAAAGTCATTTCTGTGCCTGAAACGGGTCAAAATTTAAGCTTTTGAGTAAGCAAAACTCTGTAAAAATTGCAATTTTGGTCACTGTGAGGGTTTAAAAAGTGGGTATTCAACATGAGGCATGATCCAATTGACATTTTGAATCATTTTTGGTACAGTCCAAAAAATCAATTTTCGGATGAAAAACGATGACTCCGGACCTGTCGAACGATCATAAAATGGTCTATAATGATGACATTTCAACATTTAATCTTTTGACTCTAAATTACTGTTGGATGTGAATTATGACTTTGTCAACTAGAATAAGTGTGTTTAAAGTCATTTCTGTGCCTGAAACGGGTCAAAATGGAAGCTTTTGAGTAAGCAAAACTCTGTAAAAATGGCAATTTTGGTCACTGTGAGGGTTTAAAAAGTGGTTATTCAACATGAGGCATGATCCAATTGACATTTTGAATCATTTTTGGTACAGTCCAAAAAATCAATTTTCAGATGAAAAACGATGACTCCGGACCTGTCGAACGATCCCAAAATGGTCTATAATGATGACATTTTAACATTTAATCTTTTGACTCTAAATTACTGTTGGATGTGAATTAGGACTTTGTCAACTAAAATAAGTGTGTTTAAAGTCATTTCTGTGCCTGAAACGGGTCAAAATTGAAGCTTTTGAGTAAGCAAAACTCTGTAAAAATGGCAATTTTGGTCACTGTGAGGGTTTAAATAGTGGTTATTCAACATGAGGCATGATCCAATTGACATTTTGAATCATTTTTGGTACAGTCCAAAAAATCAATTTTCGGATGAAAAACGATGACTCCGGACCTGTCGAACGATCCCAAAAAGGTCTATAATGATGACATTTTAACATTTAATCTTTTGACTCTAAATGACTGTTGGATGTGAATTATGACTTTGTCAACTAGAATAAGGGTGTTTAAAGTCATTTCTGTGCCTGAAACGGGTCAAAATGGAAGCTTTTGAGTAAGCAAAACTCTGTAAAAATGGCAATTTTGGTCACTGTGAGGGTTTAAAAAGTGGTTATTCAACATGAGGCATGATCCAATTGACATTTTGAATCATTTTTGGTACAGTCCAAAAAATCAATTTTCGATGGAAAAACGATGACTCCGGACCTGTCGAACGATCATAAAATGGTCTATAATGATGACATTTCAACATTTAATCTTTTGACTCTAAATTACTGTTGGATGTGAATTATGACTTTGTCAACTAGAATAAGTGTGTTTAAAGTCATTTCTGTGCCTGAAACGGGTCAAAATGGAAGCTTTTGAGTAAGCAAAACTCTGTAAAAATGGCAATTTTGGTCACTGTGAGGGTTTAAAAAGTGGTTATTCAACATGAGGCATGATCCAATTGACATTTTGAATCATTTTTGGTACAGTCCAAAAAATCAATTTTCAGATGAAAAACGATGACTCCGGACCTGTCGAACGATCCCAAAATGGTCTATAATGATGACATTTTAACATTTAATCTTTTGACTCTAAATTACTGTTGGATGTGAATTAGGACTTTGTCAACTAAAATAAGTGTGTTTAAAGTCATTTCTGTGCCTGAAACGGGTCAAAATTGAAGCTTTTGAGTAAGCAAAACTCTGTAAAAATGGCAATTTTGGTCACTGTGAGGGTTTAAATAGTGGTTATTCAACATGAGGCATGATCCAATTGACATTTTGAATCATTTTTGGTACAGTCCAAAAAATCAATTTTCGGATGAAAAACGATGACTCCGGACCTGTCGAACGATCCCAAAAAGGTCTATAATGATGACATTTTAACATTTAATCTTTTGACTCTAAATGACTGTTGGATGTGAATTATGACTTTGTCAACTAGAATAAGGGTGTTTAAAGTCATTTCTGTGCCTGAAACGGGTCAAAATGGAAGCTTTTGAGTAAGCAAAACTCTGTAAAAATGGCAATTTTGGTCACTGTGAGGGTTTAAAAAGTGGTTATTCAACATGAGGCATGATCCAATTGACATTTTGAATCATTTTTGGTACAGTCCAAAAAATCAATTTTCGGATGAAAAACGATGACTCCGGACCTGTCGAACGATACCATGATGGTCAATATGGATGAAATTTCAACATTTAATCTTTTGACTCTAAATTACTGTTGGATGTGAATTATGACTTTGTCAACTAGAATAAGTTTGTTTAAAGTCATTTCTGTGCCTGAAACGGGTCAAAATGGAAGCTTTTGAGTAAGCAAAACTCTGTAAAAATGGCAATTTTGGTCATTGTGAGGGTTTAAAAAGTGGTTATTCAACATGAGGCATGATCCAATTGACATTTTGAATCATTTTTGGTACAGTCCAAAAAATCTATTTTCGGATGAAAAACGATGACTCCGGACCTGTCGAACGATCCCAAAATAGTCAATATGGATGAAATTTCAACATTTAATCTTTTGACTCTAAATTACTGTTGGATGTGAATTATGACTTTGTCAACTAGAATAAGTGTGTTTAAAGTCATTTCTGTGCCTGAAACGGGTCAAAATGGAAGCTTTTGAGTAAGCAAAACTCTGTAAAAATGGCAATTTTGGTCATTGTGAGGGTTTAAAAAGTGGTTATTCAACATGAGGCATGATCCAATTGACATTTTGAATCATTTTTGGTACAGTCCAA
Organism: Lissotriton vulgaris; assembly: GCF_964263255.1. NCBI lineage: Eukaryota > Metazoa > Chordata > Amphibia > Caudata > Salamandridae > Lissotriton > Lissotriton vulgaris. Next base: position 486,780 of record NW_028250047.1, read on the forward strand.
AAAATCAATTTTCGGATGAAAAACGATGACTCCGGACCTGTCGAACGATCCCAAAATGGTCTATAATGATGAAATTTCAACATTTAATCTTTTGACTCTAAATGACTGTTGGATGTGAATTATGACTTTGTCAACTAGAATAAGGGTGTTTAAAGTCATTTCTGTGCCTGAAACGGGTCAAAATGGAAGCTTTTGAGTAAGCAAAACTCTGTAAAAATGGCAATTTTGGTCACTGTGAGGGTTTAAAAAGTGGTTATTCAACATGAGGCATGATCCAATTGACATTTTGAATCATTTTTGGTACAGTCCAAAAAATCAATTTTCGGATGAAAAACGATGACTCCGGACCTGTCGAACGATCCCAAAATGGTCTATAATGATGAAATTTTAACATTTAATCTTTTGACTCTAAATTACTGTGGGATGTGAATTAGCACTTTGTCAACTAAAATAAGTGTGTTTAAAGTCATTTCTGTGCCTGAAACAGGTCAAAATTTAAGCTTTTGAGTAAGCAAAACTCTGTAAAAATTGCAATTTTGGTCACTGTGAGGGTTTAAAAAGTGGGTATTCAACATGAGGCATGATCCAATTGACATTTTGAATCATTTTTGGTACAGTCCAAAAAATCAATTTTCGGATGAAAAACGATGACTCCGGACCTGTCGAACGATCATAAAATGGTCTATAATGATGACATTTCAACATTTAATCTTTTGACTCTAAATTACTGTTGGATGTGAATTATGACTTTGTCAACTAGAATAAGTGTGTTTAAAGTCATTTCTGTGCCTGAAACGGGTCAAAATGGAAGCTTTTGAGTAAGCAAAACTCTGTAAAAATGGCAATTTTGGTCACTGTGAGGGTTTAAAAAGTGGTTATTCAACATGAGGCATGATCCAATTGACATTTTGAATCATTTTTGGTACAGTCCAAAAAATCAATTTTCAGATGAAAAACGATGACTCCGGACCTGTCGAACGATCCCAAAATGGTCTATAATGATGACATTTTAACATTTAATCTTTTGACTCTAAATTACTGTTGGATGTGAATTAGGACTTTGTCAACTAAAATAAGTGTGTTTAAAGTCATTTCTGTGCCTGAAACGGGTCAAAATTGAAGCTTTTGAGTAAGCAAAACTCTGTAAAAATGGCAATTTTGGTCACTGTGAGGGTTTAAATAGTGGTTATTCAACATGAGGCATGATCCAATTGACATTTTGAATCATTTTTGGTACAGTCCAAAAAATCAATTTTCGGATGAAAAACGATGACTCCGGACCTGCCGAACGATCCCAAAAAGGTCTATAATGATGACATTTTAACATTTAATCTTTTGACTCTAAATGACTGTTGCATGTGAATTATGACTTTGTCATCTAGAATAAGGGTGTTTAAAGTCATTTCTGTGCCTGAAACGGGTCAAAATGGAAGCTTTTGAGTAAGCAAAACTCTGTAAAAATGGCAATTTTGGTCACTGTGAGGGTTTAAAAAGTGGTTATTCAACATGAGGCATGATCCAATTGACATTTTGAATCATTTTTGGTACAGTCCAAAAAATCAATTTTCGGATGAAAAACGATGACTCCGGACCTGTCGAACGATCCCAAAATGGTCTATAATGATGAAATTTTAACATTTAATCTTTTGACTCTAAATTACTGTGGGATGTGAATTAGCACTTTGTCAACTAAAATAAGTGTGTTTAAAGTCATTTCTGTGCCTGAAACGGGTCAAAATTTAAGCTTTTGAGTAAGCAAAACTCTGTAAAAATTGCAATTTTGGTCACTGTGAGGGTTTAAAAAGTGGGTATTCAACATGAGGCATGATCCAATTGACATTTTGAATCATTTTTGGTACAGTCCAAAAAATCAATTTTCGGATGAAAAACGATGACTCCGGACCTGTCGAACGATCATAAAATGGTCTATAATGATGACATTTCAACATTTAATCTTTTGACTCTAAATTACTGTTGGATGTGAATTATGACTTTGTCAACTAGAATAAGTGTGTTTAAAGTCATTTCTGTGCCTGAAACGGGTCAAAATGGAAGCTTTTGAGTAAGCAAAACTCTGTAAAAATGGCAATTTTGGTCACTGTGAGGGTTTAAAAAGTGGTTATTCAACATGAGGCATGATCCAATTGACATTTTGAATCATTTTTGGTACAGTCCAAAAAATCAATTTTCAGATGAAAAACGATGACTCCGGACCTGTCGAACGATCCCAAAATGGTCTATAATGATGACATTTTAACATTTAATCTTTTGACTCTAAATTACTGTTGGATGTGAATTAGGACTTTGTCAACTAAAATAAGTGTGTTTAAAGTCATTTCTGTGCCTGAAACGGGTCAAAATTGAAGCTTTTGAGTAAGCAAAACTCTGTAAAAATGGCAATTTTGGTCACTGTGAGGGTTTAAATAGTGGTTATTCAACATGAGGCATGATCCAATTGACATTTTGAATCATTTTTGGTACAGTCCAAAAAATCAATTTTCGGATGAAAAACGATGACTCCGGACCTGTCGAACGATCCCAAAAAGGTCTATAATGATGACATTTTAACATTTAATCTTTTGACTCTAAATTACTGTTGGATGTGAATTAGGACTTTGTCAACTAAAATAAGTGTGTTTAAAGTCATTTCTGTGCCTGAAACGGGTCAAAATTGAAGCTTTTGAGTAAGCAAAATTCTGTAAAAATGGCAATTTTGGTCACTGTGAGGGTTTAAAAAGTGGTTATTCAACATGAGGCATGATCCAATTGACATTTTGAATCATTTTTGGTACAGTCCAAAAAAATCAATTTTCGGATGAAAAACGATGACTCCGGACCTGTCGAACGATCCCAAATAGGTCTATAATGATGAAATTTCAACATTTAATCTTTTGACTCTAAATGACTGTTGGATGTGAATTATGACTTTGTCAACTAAAATAAGTGTGTTTAAAGTCATTTCTGTGCCTGAAACGTGTCAAAATTGAAGCTTTTGAGTAAGCAAAACTCTGTAAAAATGGCAATTTTGGTCACTGTGAGTGTTTAAAAAGTGGTTATTCAACATGAGGCACGATCCAATTGACATTTTGAATCATTTTTGGTACAGTCCAAAAAATCAATTTTCGGATGAAAAACGATGACTCCGGACCTGTCGAACGATCCCAAAATGGTCTATAATGATGAAATTTCAACATTTAATCTTTTGACTCTAAATGACTGTTGGATGTGAATTATGACTTTGTCAACTAGAATAAGGGTGTTTAAAGTCATTTCTGTGCCTGAAACGGGTCAACATGGAAGCTTTTGAGTAAGCAAAACTCTGTAAAAATGGCAATTTTGGTCACTGTGAGGGTTTAAAAAGTGGTTATTCAACATGAGGCACGATCCAATTGACATTTTGAATCATTTTTGGTACAGTCCAAAAAATCAATTTTCGGATGAAAAACGATGACTCCGGACCTGTCGAACGATCCCAAAATGGTCTATAATGATGAAATTCCAACATTTAATCTTTTGACTCTAAATTACTGTTGGATGTGAATTATGACTTTGTCAACTAGAATAAGTGTGTTTAAAGTCATTTCTGTGCCTGAAACGGGTCAAAATGGAAGCTTTTGAGTAAGCAAAACTCTGTAAAAATGGCAATTTTGGTCACTGTGAGGGTTTAAAAACTGGTTATTCAACATGAGGCATGATCCAATTGACATTTTGAATCATTTTTGGTACAGTCCAAAAAATCAATTTTCGGATGAAAAACGATGACGGCGGACCTGTCGAACGATCCCAAAATGGTCTATAATGATGAAATTTCAACATTTAATCTTTTGACTCTAAATGACTGTTGGATGTGAATTATGACTTTGTCAACTAGAATAAGGGTGTTTAAAGTTATTTCTGTGCCTGAAACGGGTCAAAATGGAAGCTTTTGAGTAAGCAAAACTCTGTAAAAATGGCAATTTTGGTCACTGTGAGGGTTTAAAAAGTGGTTATTCAACATGAGTCATGATCCAATTGACATTTTGAATCATTTTTGGTACAGTCCAAAAAATCAATTTTCGGATGAAAAACGATGACTCCGGACCTGTCGAACGATCCCAAAAAGGTCTATAATGATGAAATTTCAACATTTAATCTTTTGACTCTAAATGACTGTTGGATGTGAATTATGACTTTGTCAACTAAAATAAGTGTGTTTAAAGTCATTTCTGTGCCTGAAACGTGTCAAAATTGAAGCTTTTGAGTAAGCAAAACTCTGTAAAAATGGCAATTTTGGTCACTGTGAGGGTTTAAAAAGTGGTTATTCAACATGAGGCACGATCCAATTGACATTTTGAATCATTTTTGGTACAGTCCAAAAAATCAATTTTCGGATGAAAAACGATGACTCCGGACCTGTCGAACGATCCCAAAAAGGTCTATAATGATGACATTTTAACATTTAATCTTTTGACTCTAAATTACTGTTGGATGTGAATTAGGACTTTGTCAACTAAAATAAGTGTGTTTAAAGTCATTTCTGTGCCTGAAACGGGTCAAAATTGAAGCTTTTGAGTAAGCAAAACTCTGTAAAAATGGCAATTTTGGTCACTGTGAGGGTTTAAAAAGTGGTTATTCAACATGAGGCACGATCCAATTGACATTTTGAATCATTTTTGGTACAGTCCAAAAAATCAATTTTCGGATGAAAAACGATGACTCCGGACCTGTCGAACGATCCCAAAATGGTCTATAATGATGAAATTCCAACATTTAATCTTTTGACTCTAAATTACTGTTGGATGTGAATTATGACTTTGTCAACTAGAATAAGTGTGTTTAAAGTCATTTCTGTGCCTGAAACGGGTCAAAATGGAAGCTTTTGAGTAAGCAAAACTCTGTAAAAATGGCAATTTTGGTCACTGTGAGGGTTTAAAAACTGGTTATTCAACATGAGGCATGATCCAATTGACATTTTGAATCATTTTTGGTACAGTCCAAAAAATCAATTTTCGGATGAAAAACGATGACGGCGGACCTGTCGAACGATCCCAAAATGGTCTATAATGATGAAATTTCAACATTTAATCTTTTGACTCTAAATGACTGTTGGATGTGAATTATGACTTTGTCAACTAGAATAAGGGTGTTTAAAGTCATTTCTGTGCCTGAAACGGGTCAAAATGGAAGCTTTTGAGTAAGCAAAACTCTGTAAAAATGGCAATTTTGGTCACTGTGAGGGTTTAAAAAGTGGTTATTCAACATGAGTCATGATCCAATTGACATTTTGAATCATTTTTGGTACAGTCCAAAAAATCAATTTTCGGATGAAAAACGATGACTCCGGACCTGTCGAACGATCCCAAAAAGGTCTATAATGATGAAATTTCAACATTTAATCTTTTGACTCTAAATGACTGTTGGATGTGAATTATGACTTTGTCAACTAAAATAAGTGTGTTTAAAGTCATTTCTGTGCCTGAAACGTGTCAAAATTGAAGCTTTTGAGTAAGCAAAACTCTGTAAAAATGGCAATTTTGGTCACTGTGAGGGTTTAAAAAGTGGTTATTCAACATGAGGCACGATCCAATTGACATTTTGAATCATTTTTGGTACAGTCCAAAAAATCAATTTTCGGATGAAAAACGATGACTCCGGACCTGTTGAACGATCCCAAAATGGTCTATAATGATGAAATTTCAACATTTAATCTTTTGACTCTAAATGACTGTTGGATGTGAATTATGACTTTGTCAACTAGAATAAGGGTGTTTAAAGTCATTTCTGTGCCTGAAACGGGTCAAAATGGAAGCTTTTGAGTAAGCAAAACTCTGTAAAAATGGCAATTTTGGTCACTGTGAGGGTTTAAAAAGTGGTTATTCAACATGAGGCATGATCCAATTGACATTTTGAATCATTTTTGGTACAGTCCAAAAAATCAATTTTCGGATGAAAAACGATGACTCCGGACCTGTCGAACGATCCCAAAATGGTCTATAATGATGAAATTTTAACATTTAATCTTTTGACTCTAAATTACTGTGGGATGTGAATTAGGACTTTGTCAACTAAAATAAGTGTGTTTAAAGTCATTTCTGTGCCTGAAACGGGTCAAAATTGAAGCTTTTGAGTAAGCAAAACTCTGTAAAAATTGCAATTTTGGTCACTGTGAGGGTTTAAAAAGTGGGTATTCAACATGAGGCATGATCCAATTGACATTTTGAATCATTTTTGGTACAGTCCAAAAAATCAATTTTCGGATGAAAAACGATGACTCCGGACCTGTCGAACGATCATAAAATGGTCTATAATGATGAAATTTCAACATTTAATCTTTTGACTCTAAATTACTGTTGGATGTGAATTATGACTTTGTCAACTAGAATAAGTGTGTTTAAAGTCATTTCTGTGCCTGAAACGGGTCAAAATGGAAGCTTTTGAGTAAGCAAAACTCTGTAAAAATGGCAATTTTGGTCACTGTGAGGGTTTAAAAAGTGGTTATTCAACATGAGGCATGATCCAATTGACATTTTGAATCATTTTTGGTACAGTCCAAAAAATCAATTTTCGGATGAAAAACGATGACTCCGGACCTGTCGAACGATCCCAAAATGGTCTATAATGATGACATTTTAACATTTAATCTTTTGACTCTAAATTACTGTTGGATGTGAATTAGGACTTTGTCAACTAAAATAAGTGTGTTTAAAGTCATTTCTGTGCCTGAAACGGGTCAAAATTGAAGCTTTTGAGTAAGCAAAACTCTGTAAAAATGGCAATTTTGGTCACTGTGAGGGTTTAAATAGTGGTTATTCAACATGAGGCATGATCCAATTGACATTTTGAATCATTTTTGGTACAGTCCAAAAAATCAATTTTCGGATGAAAAAACGATGACTCCGGACCTGTCGAACGATCCCAAAAAGGTCTATAATGATGACATTTTAACATTTAATCTTTTGACTCTAAATGACTGTTGGATGTGAATTATGACTTTGTCAACTAAAATAAGTGTGTTTAAAGTCATTTCTGTGCCTGAAACGTGTCAAAATTGAAGCTTTTGAGTAAGCAAAACTCTGTAAAAATGTCAATTTTGGTCACTGTGAGGGTTTAAAAAGTGGTTATTCAACATGAGGCACGATCCAATTGACATTTTGAATCATTTTTGGTACAGTCCAAAAAATCAATTTTCGGATGAAAAACGATGACTCCGGACCTGTCGAACGATCCCAAAATGGTCTATAATGATGAAATTTCAACATTTAATCTTTTGACTCTAAATAACTGTTGGATGTGAATTATGACTTTGTCAACTAGAATAAGGGTGTTTAAAGTCATTTCTGTGGCTGAAACGGGTCAAAATGGAAGCTTTTGAGTAAGCAAAACTCTGTAAAAATGGCAATTTTGGTCACTGTGAGGGTTTAAAAAGTGGTTATTCAACATGAGGCATGATCCAATTGACATTTTGAATCATTTTTGGTACAGGCCAAAAAATCAATTTTCGGATGAAAAACGATGACTCCGGACCTGTCAAACGATACCAAAATGGTCTATATAGATGAAATTTCAACATTTAATCTTTTGACTCTAAATTACTGTGGGATGTGAATTAGGACTTTGTCAACTAAAATAAGTGTGTTTAAAGTCATTTCTGTGCCTGAAACGGGTCAAAATTGAAGCTTTTGAGTAAGCAAAACTCTGTAAAAATTGCAATTTTGGTCACTGTGAGGGTTTAAAAAGTGGGTATTCAACATGAGGCATGATCCAATTGACATTTTGAATCATTTTTGGTACAGTCCAAAAAATCAATTTTCGGATGAAAAAACGATGACTCCGGACCTGTCGAACGATCCCAAAAAGGTCTTTAATGATGACATTTTAACATTTAATCTTTTGACTCTAAATTACTGTTGGATGTGAATTAGGACTTTGTCAACTAAAATAAGTGTGTTTAAAGTCATTTCTGTGCCTGAAACGGGTCAAAATTGAAGCTTTTGAGTAAGCAAAACTCTGTAAAAATGGCAATTTTGGTCACTGTGAGGGTTTAAAAAGTGGTTATTCAACATGAGGCATGATCCAATTGACATTTTGAATCATTTTTGGTACAGTCCAAAAAATCAATTTTCGGATGAAAAACGATGACTCCGGACCTGTCGAACGATCCCAAAAAGGTCTATAATGATGAAATTTCAACATTTAATCTTTTGACTCTAAATGACTGTTGGATGTGAATTATGACTTTGTCAACTAAAATAAGTGTGTTTAAAGTCATTTCTGTGCCTGAAACGTGTCAAAATTGAAGCTTTTGAGTAAGCAAAACTCTGTAAAAATGGCAATTTTGGTCACTGTGAGGGTTTAAAAAGTGGTTATTCAACATGAGGCACGATCCAATTGACATTTTGAATCATTTTTGGTACAGTCCAAAAAATCAATTTTCGGATGAAAAACGATGACTCCGGACCTGTCGAACGATCCCAAAAAGGTCTATAATGATGACATTTTAACATTTAATCTTTTGACTCTAAATTACTGTTGGATGTGAATTAGGACTTTGTCAACTAAAATAAGTGTGTTTAAAGTCATTTCTGTGCCTGAAACGGGTCAAAATTGAAGCTTTTGAGTAAGCAAAACTCTGTAAAAATGGCAATTTTGGTCACTGTGAGGGTTTAAAAAGTGGTTATTCAACATGAGGCACGATCCAATTGACATTTTGAATCATTTTTGGTACAGTCCAAAAAATCAATTTTCGGATGAAAAACGATGACTCCGGACCTGTCGAACGATCCCAAAATGGTCTATAATGATGAAATTTTAACATTTAATCTTTTGACTCTAAATGACTGTTGGATGTGAATTATGACTTTGTCAACTAGAATAAGTGTGTTTAAAGTCATTTCTGTGCCTGAAACGGGTCAAAATGGAAGCTTTTGAGTAAGCAAAACTCTGTAAAAATGGCAATTTTGGTCACTGTGAGGGTTTAAAAACTGGTTATTCAACATGAGGCATGATCCAATTGACATTTTGAATCATTTTTGGTACAGTCCAAAAAATCTATTTCCGGATGAAAAACGATGACTCCGGACCTGTCAAACGATACCAAAATGGTCTATATAGATGAAATTTCAACATTTAATCTTTTGACTCTAAATTACTGTTGGATGTGAATTATGACTTTGTCAACTAGAATAAGTGTGTTTAAAGTCATTTCTGTGCCTGAAACGGGTCAAAATGGAAGCTTTTGAGTAAGCAAAACTCTGTAAAAATGGCAATTTTGGTCATTGTGAGGGTTTAAAAAGTGGTTATTCAACATGAGGCATGATCCAATTGACATTTTGAATCATTTTTGGTACAGTCCAAAAAATCAATTTTCGGATGAAAAACGATGACTCCGGACCTGTCGAACGATCCCAAAATGGTCTATAATGATGAAATTTCAACATTTAATCTTTTGACTCTAAATGACTGTTGGATGTGAATTATGACTTTGTCAACTAGAATAAGGGTGTTTAAAGTCATTTCTGTGCCTGAAACGGGTCAAAATGGAAGCTTTTGAGTAAGCAAAACTCTGTAAAAATGGCAATTTTGGTCACTGTGAGGGTTTAAAAAGTGGTTATTCAACATGAGGCATGATCCAATTGACATTTTGAATCATTTTTGGTACAGTCCAAAAAATCAATTTTCGGATGAAAAACGATGACTCCGGACCTGTCGAACGATCCCAAAATGGTCTATAATGATGACATTTTAACATTTAATCTTTTGACTCTAAATTACTGTTGGATGTGAATTAGGACTTTGTCAACTAAAATAAGTGTGTTTAAAGTCATTTCTGTGCCTGAAACGGGTCAAAATTGAAGCTTTTGAGTAAGCAAAACTCTGTAAAAATGGCAATTTTGGTCACTGTGAGGGTTTAAATAGTGGTTATTCAACATGAGGCATGATCCAATTGACATTTTGAATCATTTTTGGTACAGTCCAAAAAATTCAATTTTCGGATGAAAAAACGATGACTCCGGACCTGTCGAACGATCCCAAAAAGGTCTATAATGATGACATTTTAACATTTAATCTTTTGACTCTAAATGACTGTTGGATGTGAATTATGACTTTGTCAACTAAAATAAGTGTGTTTAAAGTCATTTCTGTGCCTGAAACGTGTCAAAATTGAAGCTTTTGAGTAAGCAAAACTCTGTAAAAATGGCAATTTTGGTCACTGTGAGGGTTTAAAAAGTGGTTATTCAACATGAGGCACGATCCAATTGACATTTTGAATCATTTTTGGTACAGTCCAAAAAATCAATTTTCGGATGAAAAACGATGACTCCGGACCTGTCGAACGATCCCAAAATGGTCTATAATGATGAAATTTCAACATTTAATCTTTTGACTCTAAATAACTGTTGGATGTGAATTATGACTTTGTCAACTAGAATAAGGGTGTTTAAAGTCATTTCTGTGCCTGAAACGGGTCAAAATGGAAGCTTTTGAGTAAGCAAAACTCTGTAAAAATGGCAATTTTGGTCACTGTGAGGGTTTAAATAGTGGTTATTCAACATGAGGCATGATCCAATTGACATTTTGAATCATTTTTGGTACAGTCCAAAAAATTCAATTTTCGGATGAAAAAACGATGACTCCGGACCTGTCGAACGATCCCAAAAAGGTCTATAATGATGACATTTTAACATTTAATCTTTTGACTCTAAATGACTGTTGGATGTGAATTATGACTTTGTCAACTAAAATAAGTGTGTTTAAAGTCATTTCTGTGCCTGAAACGTGTCAAAATTGAAGCTTTTGAGTAAGCAAAACTCTGTAAAAATGGCAATTTTGGTCACTGTGAGGGTTTAAAAAGTGGTTATTCAACATGAGGCACGATCCAATTGACATTTTGAATCATTTTTGGTACAGTCCAAAAAATCAATTTTCGGATGAAAAACGATGACTCCGGACCTGTCGAACGATCCCAAAATGGTCTATAATGATGAAATTTTAACATTTAATCTTTTGACTCTAAATTACTGTTGGATGTGAATTAGGACTTTATCAACTAAAATAAGTGTGTTTAAAGTCATTTCTGTGCCTGAAACGGGTCAAAATGGAAGCTTTTGAGTAAGCAAAACTCTGTAAAAATGGCAATTTTGGTCACTGTGAGGGTTTAAAAAGTGGTTATTCAACATGAGGCATGATCCAATTGACATTTTGAATCATTTTTGGTACAGTCCAAAAAATCAATTTTCGGATGAAAAACGATGACTCCGGACCTGTCGAACGATCCCAAAATGGTCTATAATGATGAAATTTTAACATTTAATCTTTTGACTCTAAATGACTGTTGGATGTGAATTATGACTTTGTCAACTAGAATAAGTGTGTTTAAAGTCATTTCTGTGCCTGAAACGGGTCAAAATGGAAGCTTTTGAGTAAGCAAAACTCTGTAAAAATGGCAATGTTGGTCACTGTGAGGGTTTAAAAAGTGGTTATTCAACATGAGGCATGATCCAATTGACATTTTGAATCATTTTTGGTACAGTCCAAAAAATCAATTTTCGGATGAAAAACGATGACTCCGGACCTGTCGAACGATACCATGATGGTCAATATGGATGAAATTTCAACATTTAATCTTTTGACTCTAAATTACTGTTGGATGTGAATTATGACTTTGTCAACTAGAATAAGTTTGTTTAAAGTCATTTCTGTGCCTGAAACGGGTCAAAATGGAAGCTTTTGAGTAAGCAAAACTCTGTAAAAATGGCAATTTTGGTCATTGTGAGGGTTTAAAAAGTGGTTATTCAACATGAGGCATGATCCAATTGACATTTTGAATCATTTTTGGTACAGTCCAAAAAATCTATTTTCGGATGAAAAACGATGACTCCGGACCTGTCGAACGATCCCAAAATAGTCAATATGGATGAAATTTCAACATTTAATCTTTTGACTCTAAATTACTGTTGGATGTGAATTATGACTTTGTCAACTAGAATAAGTGTGTTTAAAGTCATTTCTGTGCCTGAAACGGGTCAAAATGGAAGCTTTTGAGTAAGCAAAACTCTGTAAAAATGGCAATTTTGGTCATTGTGAGGGTTTAAAAAGTGGTTATTCAACATGAGGCATGATCCAATTGACATTTTGAATCATTTTTGGTACAGTCCAAAAAATCAATTTTCGGATGAAAAACGATGACTCCGGACCTGTCGAACAATCCCAAAATGGTCTATAATGATGAAATTTCAACATTTAATCTTTTGACTCTAAATGACTGTTGGATGTGAATTATGACTTTGTCAACTAGAATAAGGGTGTTTAAAGTCATTTCTGTGCCTGAAACGGGTCAAAATGGAAGCTTTTGAGTAAGCAAAACTCTGTAAAAATGGCAATTTTGGTCACTGTGAGGGTTTAAAAAGTGGTTATTCAACATGAGGCATGATCCAATTGACATTTTGAATCATTTTTGGTACAGTCCAAAAAATCAATTTTCGGATGAAAAACGATGACTCCGGACCTGTCGAACGATCCCAAAATGGTCTATAATGATGAAATTTTAACATTTAATCTTTTGACTCTAAATTACTGTGGGATGTGAATTAGCACTTTGCCAACTAAAATAAGTGTGTTTAAAGTCATTTCTGTGCCTGAAACGGGTCAAAATTTAACCTTTTGAGTAAGCAAAACTCTGTAAAAATTGCAATTTTGGTCACTGTGAGGGTTTAAAAAGTGGTTATTCAACATGAGGCACGATCCAATTGACATTTTGAATCATTTTTGGTACAGTCCAAAAAATCAATTTTCGGATGAAAAACGATGACTCCGGACCTGTCGAACGATCCCAAAATGGTCTATAATGATGAAATTTCAACATTTAATCTTTTGACTCTAAATAACTGTTGGATGTGAATTATGACTTTGTCAACTAGAATAAGGGTGTTTAAAGTCATTTCTATGCCTGAAACGGGTCAAAATGGAAGCTTTTGAGTAAGCAAAACTCTGTAAAAATGGCAATTTTGGTCACTGTGAGGGTTTAAAAACTGGTTATTCAACATGAGGCATGATCCAATTGACATTTTGAATCATTTTTGGTACAGGCCAAAAAATCAATTTTCGGATGAAAAACGATGACTCCGGACCTGTCGAACGATCCCAAAATGGTCTATAATGATGAAATTTTAACATTTAATCTTTTGACTCTAAATTACTGTGGGATGTGAATTAGGACTTTGTCAACTAAAATAAGTGTGTTTAAAGTCATTTCTGTGCCTGAAACGGGTCAAAATTGAAGCTTTTGAGTAAGCAAAACTCTGTAAAAATTGCAATTTTGGTCACTGTGAGGGTTTAAAAAGTGGGTATTGAACATGAGGCATGATCCAATTGACATTTTGAATCATTTTTGGTACAGTCCAAAAAATCAATTTTCGGATGAAAAAACGATGACTCCGGACCTGTCGAACGATCCCAAAAAGGTCTATAATGATGACATTTTAACATTTAATCTTTTGACTCTAAATTACTGTTGGATGTGAATTAGGACTTTGTCAACTAAAATAAGTGTGTTTAAAGTCATTTCTGTGCCTGAAACGGGTCAAAATTGAAGCTTTTGAGTAAGCAAAACTCTGTAAAAATGGCAATTTTGGTCACTGTGAGGGTTTAAAAAGTGGTTATTCAACATGAGGCATGATCCAATTGACATTTTGAATCATTTTTGGTACAGTCCAAAAAATCAATTTTCGGATGAAAAACGATGACTCCGGACCTGTCGAACGATCCCAAAAAGGTCTATAATGATGAAATTTCAACATTTAATCTTTTGACTCTAAATGACTGTTGGATGTGAATTATGACTTTGTCAACTAGAATAAGTGTGTTTAAAGTAATTTCTGTGCCTGAAACGGGTCAAAATGGAAGCTTTTGAGTAAGCAAAACTCTGTAAAAATGGCAATTTTGGTCACTGTGAGGGTTTAAAAACTGGTTATTCAACATGAGGCATGATCCAATTGACATTTTGAATCATTTTTGGTACAGTCCAAAAAATCAATTTTCGGATGAAAAACGATGACTCCGGACCTGTCAAACGATACCAAAATGGTCTATATAGATGAAATTTCAACATTTAATCTTTTGACTCTAAATTACTGTTGGATGTGAATTATGACTTTGTCAACTAGAATAAGTGTGTTTAAAGTCATTTCTGTGCCTGAAACGGGTCAAAATTGAAGCTTTTGAGTAAGCAAAACTCTGTAAAAATGGCAATTTTGGTCATTGTGAGGGTTTAAAAAGTGGTTATTCAACATGAGGCATGATCCAATTGACATTTTGAATCATTTTTGGTACAGTCCAAAAAATCAATTTTCGGATGAAAAACGATGACTCCGGACCTGTTGAACGATCCCAAAATGGTCTATAAGGATGAAATTTCAACATTTAATCTTTTGACTCTAAATGACTGTTGGATGTGAATTATGACTTTGTCAACTAGAATAAGGGTGTTTAAAGTCATTTCTGTGCCTGAAACGGGTCAAAATGGAAGCTTTTGAGTAAGCAAAACTCTGTAAAAATGGCAATTTTGGTCACTGTGAGGGTTTAAAAAGTGGTTATTCAACATGAGGCATGATCCAATTGACATTTTGAATCATTTTTGGTACAGTCCAAAAAATCAATTTTCGGATGAAAAACGATGACTCCGGACCTGTCGAACGATCATAAAATGGTCTATAATGATGAAATTTCAACATTTAATCTTTTGACTCTAAATTACTGTTGGATGTGAATTATGACTTTGTCAACTAGAATAAGTGTGTTTAAAGTCATTTCTGTGCCTGAAACGGGTCAAAATGGAAGCTTTTGAGTAAGCAAAACTCTGTAAAAATGGCAATTTTGGTCACTTTGAGGGTTTAAAAAGTGGTTATTCAACATGAGGCATGATCCAATTGACATTTTGAATCATTTTTGGTACAGTCCAAAAAATCAATTTTCGGATGAAAAACGATGACTCCGGACCTGTCGAACGATCCCAAAATGGTCTATAATGATGACATTTTAACATTTAATCTTTTGACTCTAAATTACTGTTGGATGTGAATTAGGACTTTGTCAACTAGAATAAGTGTGTTTAAAGTCATTTCTGTGCCTGAAACGGGTCAAAATTGAAGCTTTTGAGTAAGCAAAACTCTGTAAAAATGGCAATTTTGGTCATTGTGAGGGTTTAAAAAGTGGTTATTCAACATGAGGCATGATCCAATTGACATTTTGAATCATTTTTGGTACAGTCCAAAAAATCAATTTTCGGATGAAAAACGATGACTCCGGACCTGTCGAACGATCCCAAAATGGTCTATATAGATGAAATTTCAACATTTAATCTTTTGACTCTAAATTACTGTTGGATGTGAATTATGACTTTGTCAACTAGAATAAGTGTGTTTAAAGTCATTTCTGTGCCTGAAACGGGTCAAAATTGAAGCTTTTGAGTAAGCAAAACTCTGTAAAAATTGCAATTTTGGTCACTGTGAGGGTTTAAAAAGTGGGTATTCAACATGAGGCATGATCCAATTGACATTTTGAATCATTTTTGGTACAGTCCAAAAAATCAATTTTCGGATGAAAAAACGATGACTCCGGACCTGTCGAACGATCCCAAAAAGGTCTTTAATGATGACATTTTAACATTTAATCTTTTGACTCTAAATTACTGTTGGATGTGAATTAGGACTTTGTCAACTAAAATAAGTGTGTTTAAAGTCATTTCTGTGCCTGAAACGGGTCAAAATTGAAGCTTTTGAGTAAGCAAAACTCTGTAAAAATGGCAATTTTGGTCACTGTGAGGGTTTAAAAAGTGGTTATTCAACATGAGGCATGATCCAATTGACATTTTGAATCATTTTTGGTACAGTCCAAAAAATCAATTTTCGGATGAAAAACGATGACTCCGGACCTGTCGAACGATCCCAAAAAGGTCTATAATGATGAAATTTCAACATTTAATCTTTTGACTCTAAATGACTGTTGGATGTGAATTATGACTTTGTCAACTAAAATAAGTGTGTTTAAAGTCATTTCTGTGCCTGAAACGTGTCAAAATTGAAGCTTTTGAGTAAGCAAAACTCTGTAAAAATGGCAATTTTGGTCACTGTGAGGGTTTAAAAAGTGGTTATTCAACATGAGGCACGATCCAATTGACATTTTGAATCATTTTTGGTACAGTCCAAAAAATCAATTTTCGGATGAAAAACGATGACTCCGGACCTGTCGAACGATCCCAAAAAGGTCTATAATGATGACATTTTAACATTTAATCTTTTGACTCTAAATTACTGTTGGATGTGAATTAGGACTTTGTCAACTAAAATAAGTGTGTTTAAAGTCATTTCTGTGCCTGAAACGGGTCAAAATTGAAGCTTTTGAGTAAGCAAAACTCTGTAAAAATGGCAATTTTGGTCACTGTGAGGGTTTAAAAAGTGGTTATTCAACATGAGGCACGATCCAATTGACATTTTGAATCATTTTTGGTACAGTCCAAAAAATCAATTTTCGGATGAAAAACGATGACTCCGGACCTGTCGAACGATCCCAAAATGGTCTATAATGATGAAATTTTAACATTTAATCTTTTGACTCTAAATGACTGTTGGATGTGAATTATGACTTTGTCAACTAGAATAAGTGTGTTTAAAGTCATTTCTGTGCCTGAAACGGGTCAAAATGGAAGCTTTTGAGTAAGCAAAACTCTGTAAAAATGGCAATTTTGGTCACTGTGAGGGTTTAAAAACTGGTTATTCAACATGAGGCATGATCCAATTGACATTTTGAATCATTTTTGGTACAGTCCAAAAAATCTATTTCCGGATGAAAAACGATGACTCCGGACCTGTCAAACGATACCAAAATGGTCTATATAGATGAAATTTCAACATTTAATCTTTTGACTCTAAATTACTGTTGGATGTGAATTATGACTTTGTCAACTAGAATAAGTGTGTTTAAAGTCATTTCTGTGCCTGAAACGGGTCAAAATGGAAGCTTTTGAGTAAGCAAAACTCTGTAAAAATGGCAATTTTGGTCATTGTGAGGGTTTAAAAAGTGGTTATTCAACATGAGGCATGATCCAATTGACATTTTGAATCATTTTTGGTACAGTCCAAAAAATCAATTTTCGGATGAAAAACGATGACTCCGGACCTGTCGAACGATCCCAAAATGGTCTATAATGATGAAATTTCAACATTTAATCTTTTGACTCTAAATGACTGTTGGATGTGAATTATGACTTTGTCAACTAGAATAAGGGTGTTTAAAGTCATTTCTGTGCCTGAAACGGGTCAAAATGGAAGCTTTTGAGTAAGCAAAACTCTGTAAAAATGGCAATTTTGGTCACTGTGAGGGTTTAAAAAGTGGTTATTCAACATGAGGCATGATCCAATTGACATTTTGAATCATTTTTGGTACAGTCCAAAAAATCAATTTTCGGATGAAAAACGATGACTCCGGACCTGTCGAACGATCCCAAAATGGTCTATAATGATGACATTTTAACATTTAATCTTTTGACTCTAAATTACTGTTGGATGTGAATTAGGACTTTGTCAACTAAAATAAGTGTGTTTAAAGTCATTTCTGTGCCTGAAACGGGTCAAAATTGAAGCTTTTGAGTAAGCAAAACTCTGTAAAAATGGCAATTTTGGTCACTGTGAGGGTTTAAATAGTGGTTATTCAACATGAGGCATGATCCAATTGACATTTTGAATCATTTTTGGTACAGTCCAAAAAATTCAATTTTCGGATGAAAAAACGATGACTCCGGACCTGTCGAACGATCCCAAAAAGGTCTATAATGATGACATTTTAACATTTAATCTTTTGACTCTAAATGACTGTTGGATGTGAATTATGACTTTGTCAACTAAAATAAGTGTGTTTAAAGTCATTTCTGTGCCTGAAACGTGTCAAAATTGAAGCTTTTGAGTAAGCAAAACTCTGTAAAAATGGCAATTTTGGTCACTGTGAGGGTTTAAAAAGTGGTTATTCAACATGAGGCACGATCCAATTGACATTTTGAATCATTTTTGGTACAGTCCAAAAAATCAATTTTCGGATGAAAAACGATGACTCCGGACCTGTCGAACGATCCCAAAATGGTCTATAATGATGAAATTTCAACATTTAATCTTTTGACTCTAAATAACTGTTGGATGTGAATTATGACTTTGTCAACTAGAATAAGGGTGTTTAAAGTCATTTCTGTGCCTGAAACGGGTCAAAATGGAAGCTTTTGAGTAAGCAAAACTCTGTAAAAATGGCAATTTTGGTCACTGTGAGGGTTTAAATAGTGGTTATTCAACATGAGGCATGATCCAATTGACATTTTGAATCATTTTTGGTACAGTCCAAAAAATTCAATTTTCGGATGAAAAAACGATGACTCCGGACCTGTCGAACGATCCCAAAAAGGTCTATAATGATGACATTTTAACATTTAATCTTTTGACTCTAAATGACTGTTGGATGTGAATTATGACTTTGTCAACTAAAATAAGTGTGTTTAAAGTCATTTCTGTGCCTGAAACGTGTCAAAATTGAAGCTTTTGAGTAAGCAAAACTCTGTAAAAATGGCAATTTTGGTCACTGTGAGGGTTTAAAAAGTGGTTATTCAACATGAGGCACGATCCAATTGACATTTTGAATCATTTTTGGTACAGTCCAAAAAATCAATTTTCGGATGAAAAACGATGACTCCGGACCTGTCGAACGATCCCAAAATGGTCTATAATGATGAAATTTTAACATTTAATCTTTTGACTCTAAATTACTGTTGGATGTGAATTAGGACTTTATCAACTAAAATAAGTGTGTTTAAAGTCATTTCTGTGCCTGAAACGGGTCAAAATGGAAGCTTTTGAGTAAGCAAAACTCTGTAAAAATGGCAATTTTGGTCACTGTGAGGGTTTAAAAAGTGGTTATTCAACATGAGGCATGATCCAATTGACATTTTGAATCATTTTTGGTACAGTCCAAAAAATCAATTTTCGGATGAAAAACGATGACTCCGGACCTGTCGAACGATCCCAAAATGGTCTATAATGATGAAATTTTAACATTTAATCTTTTGACTCTAAATGACTGTTGGATGTGAATTATGACTTTGTCAACTAGAATAAGTGTGTTTAAAGTCATTTCTGTGCCTGAAACGGGTCAAAATGGAAGCTTTTGAGTAAGCAAAACTCTGTAAAAATGGCAATGTTGGTCACTGTGAGGGTTTAAAAAGTGGTTATTCAACATGAGGCATGATCCAATTGACATTTTGAATCATTTTTGGTACAGTCCAAAAAATCAATTTTCGGATGAAAAACGATGACTCCGGACCTGTTGAACGATCCCAAAATGGTCTATAATGATGAAATTCCAACATTTAATCTTTTGACTCTAAATTACTGTTGGATGTGAATTATGACTTTGTCAACTAGAATAAGTGTGTTTAAAGTCATTTCTGTGCCTGAAACGGGTCAAAATGGAAGCTTTTGAGTAAGCAAAACTCTGTAAAAATGGCAATTTTGGTCACTGTGAGGGTTTAAAAAGTGGTTATTCAACATGAGGCATGATCCAATTGACATTTTGAATCATTTTTGGTACAGTCCAAAAAATCAATTTTCGGATGAAAAACGATGACTCCGGACCTGTCGAACGATACCATGATGGTCAATATGGATGAAATTTCAACATTTAATCTTTTGACTCTAAATTACTGTTGGATGTGAATTATGACTTTGTCAACTAGAATAAGTTTGTTTAAAGTCATTTCTGTGCCTGAAACGGGTCAAAATGGAAGCTTTTGAGTAAGCAAAACTCTGTAAAAATGGCAATTTTGGTCATTGTGAGGGTTTAAAAAGTGGTTATTCAACATGAGGCATGATCCAATTGACATTTTGAATCATTTTTGGTACAGTCCAAAAAATCTATTTTCGGATGAAAAACGATGACTCCGGACCTGTCGAACGATCCCAAAATAGTCAATATGGATGAAATTTCAACATTTAATCTTTTGACTCTAAATTACTGTTGGATGTGAATTATGACTTTGTCAACTAGAATAAGTGTGTTTAAAGTCATTTCTGTGCCTGAAACGGGTCAAAATGGAAGCTTTTGAGTAAGCAAAACTCTGTAAAAATGGCAATTTTGGTCATTGTGAGGGTTTAAAAAGTGGTTATTCAACATGAGGCATGATCCAATTGACATTTTGAATCATTTTTGGTACAGTCCAAAAAATCAATTTTCGGATGAAAAACGATGACTCCGGACCTGTCGAACAATCCCAAAATGGTCTATAATGATGAAATTTCAACATTTAATCTTTTGACTCTAAATGACTGTTGGATGTGAATTATGACTTTGTCAACTAGAATAAGGGTGTTTAAAGTCATTTCTGTGCCTGAAACGGGTCAAAATGGAAGCTTTTGAGTAAGCAAAACTCTGTAAAAATGGCAATTTTGGTCACTGTGAGGGTTTAAAAAGTGGTTATTCAACATGAGGCATGATCCAATTGACATTTTGAATCATTTTTGGTACAGTCCAAAAAATCAATTTTCGGATGAAAAACGATGACTCCGGACCTGTCGAACGATCCCAAAATGGTCTATAATGATGAAATTTTAACATTTAATCTTTTGACTCTAAATTACTGTGGGATGTGAATTAGCACTTTGCCAACTAAAATAAGTGTGTTTAAAGTCATTTCTGTGCCTGAAACGGGTCAAAATTTAAGCTTTTGAGTAAGCAAAACTCTGTAAAAATTGCAATTTTGGTCACTGTGAGGGTTTAAAAAGTGGTTATTCAACATGAGGCACGATCCAATTGACATTTTGAATCATTTTTGGTACAGTCCAAAAAATCAATTTTCGGATGAAAAACGATGACTCCGGACCTGTCGAACGATCCCAAAATGGTCTATAATGATGAAATTTCAACATTTAATCTTTTGACTCTAAATAACTGTTGGATGTGAATTATGACTTTGTCAACTAGAATAAGGGTGTTTAAAGTCATTTCTATGCCTGAAACGGGTCAAAATGGAAGCTTTTGAGTAAGCAAAACTCTGTAAAAATGGCAATTTTGGTCACTGTGAGGGTTTAAAAACTGGTTATTCAACATGAGGCATGATCCAATTGACATTTTGAATCATTTTTGGTACAGGCCAAAAAATCAATTTTCGGATGAAAAACGATGACTCCGGACCTGTCGAACGATCCCAAAATGGTCTATAATGATGAAATTTTAACATTTAATCTTTTGACTCTAAATTACTGTGGGATGTGAATTAGGACTTTGTCAACTAAAATAAGTGTGTTTAAAGTCATTTCTGTGCCTGAAACGGGTCAAAATTGAAGCTTTTGAGTAAGCAAAACTCTGTAAAAATTGCAATTTTGGTCACTGTGAGGGTTTAAAAAGTGGGTATTCAACATGAGGCATGATCCAATTGACATTTTGAATCATTTTTGGTACAGTCCAAAAAATCAATTTTCGGATGAAAAAACGATGACTCCGGACCTGTCGAACGATCCCAAAAAGGTCTATAATGATGACATTTTAACATTTAATCTTTTGACTCTAAATTACTGTTGGATGTGAATTAGGACTTTGTCAACTAAAATAAGTGTGTTTAAAGTCATTTCTGTGCCTGAAACGGGTCAAAATTGAAGCTTTTGAGTAAGCAAAACTCTGTAAAAATGGCAATTTTGGTCACTGTGAGGGTTTAAAAAGTGGTTATTCAACATGAGGCATGATCCAATTGACATTTTGAATCATTTTTGGTACAGTCCAAAAAATCAATTTTCGGATGAAAAACGATGACTCCGGACCTGTCGAACGATCCCAAAAAGGTCTATAATGATGAAATTTCAACATTTAATCTTTTGACTCTAAATGACTGTTGGATGTGAATTATGACTTTGTCAACTAGAATAAGTGTGTTTAAAGTAATTTCTGTGCCTGAAACGGGTCAAAATGGAAGCTTTTGAGTAAGCAAAACTCTGTAAAAATGGCAATTTTGGTCACTGTGAGGGTTTAAAAACTGGTTATTCAACATGAGGCATGATCCAATTGACATTTTGAATCATTTTTGGTACAGTCCAAAAAATCAATTTTCGGATGAAAAACGATGACTCCGGACCTGTCAAACGATACCAAAATGGTCTATATAGATGAAATTTCAACATTTAATCTTTTGACTCTAAATTACTGTTGGATGTGAATTATGACTTTGTCAACTAGAATAAGTGTGTTTAAAGTCATTTCTGTGCCTGAAACGGGTCAAAATTGAAGCTTTTGAGTAAGCAAAACTCTGTAAAAATGGCAATTTTGGTCATTGTGAGGGTTTAAAAAGTGGTTATTCAACATGAGGCATGATCCAATTGACATTTTGAATCATTTTTGGTACAGTCCAAAAAATCAATTTTCGGATGAAAAACGATGACTCCGGACCTGTTGAACGATCCCAAAATGGTCTATAAGGATGAAATTTCAACATTTAATCTTTTGACTCTAAATGACTGTTGGATGTGAATTATGACTTTGTCAACTAGAATAAGGGTGTTTAAAGTCATTTCTGTGCCTGAAACGGGTCAAAATGGAAGCTTTTGAGTAAGCAAAACTCTGTAAAAATGGCAATTTTGGTCACTGTGAGGGTTTAAAAAGTGGTTATTCAACATGAGGCATGATCCAATTGACATTTTGAATCATTTTTGGTACAGTCCAAAAAATCAATTTTCGGATGAAAAACGATGACTCCGGACCTGTCGAACGATCATAAAATGGTCTATAATGATGAAATTTCAACATTTAATCTTTTGACTCTAAATTACTGTTGGATGTGAATTATGACTTTGTCAACTAGAATAAGTGTGTTTAAAGTCATTTCTGTGCCTGAAACGGGTCAAAATGGAAGCTTTTGAGTAAGCAAAACTCTGTAAAAATGGCAATTTTGGTCACTTTGAGGGTTTAAAAAGTGGTTATTCAACATGAGGCATGATCCAATTGACATTTTGAATCATTTTTGGTACAGTCCAAAAAATCAATTTTCGGATGAAAAACGATGACTCCGGACCTGTCGAACGATCCCAAAATGGTCTATAATGATGACATTTTAACATTTAATCTTTTGACTCTAAATTACTGTTGGATGTGAATTAGGACTTTGTCAACTAGAATAAGTGTGTTTAAAGTCATTTCTGTGCCTGAAACGGGTCAAAATTGAAGCTTTTGAGTAAGCAAAACTCTGTAAAAATGGCAATTTTGGTCATTGTGAGGGTTTAAAAAGTGGTTATTCAACATGAGGCATGATCCAATTGACATTTTGAATCATTTTTGGTACAGTCCAAAAAATCAATTTTCGGATGAAAAACGATGACTCCGGACCTGTCGAACGATCCCAAAATGGTCTATATAGATGAAATTTCAACATTTAATCTTTTGACTCTAAATTACTGTTGGATGTGAATTATGACTTTGTCAACTAGAATAAGTGTGTTTAAAGTCATTTCTGTGCCTGAAACGGGTCAAAATTGAAGCTTTTGAGTAAGCAAAACTCTGTAAAAATGGCAATTTTGGTCATTGTGAGGGTTTAAAAAGTGGTTATTCAACATGAGGCATGATCCAATTGACATTTTGAATCATTTTTGGTACAGTCCAAAAAATCAATTTTCGGATGAAAAACGATGACTCCGGACCTGTTGAACGATCCCAAAATGGTCTATAAGGATGAAATTTCAACATTTAATCTTTTGACTCTAAATGACTGTTGGATGTGAATTATGACTTTGTCAACTAGAATAAGGGTGTTTAAAGTCATTTCTGTGCCTGAAACGGGTCAAAATGGAAGCTTTTGAGTAAGCAAAACTCTGTAAAAATGGCAATTTTGGTCACTGTGAGGGTTTAAAAAGTGGTTATTCAACATGAGGCATGATCCAATTGACATTTTGAATCATTTTTGGTACAGTCCAAAAAATCAATTTTCGGATGAAAAACGATGACTCCGGACCTGTCGAACGATCCCAAAATGGTCTATAATGATGAAATTTTAACATTTAATCTTTTGACTCTAAATTACTGTGGGATGTGAATTAGGACTTTGTCAACTAAAATAAGTGTGTTTAAAGTCATTTCTGTGCCTGAAACGGGTCAAAATTGAAGCTTTTGAGTAAGCAAAACTCTGTAAAAATTGCAATTTTGGTCACTGTGAGGGTTTAAAAAGTGGGTATTCAACATGAGGCATGATCCAATTGACATTTTGAATCATTTTTGGTACAGTCCAAAAAATCAATTTTCGGATGAAAAACGATGACTCCGGACCTGTCGAACGATCATAAAATGGTCTATAATGATGAAATTTCAACATTTAATCTTTTGACTCTAAATTACTGTTGGATGTGAATTATGACTTTGTCAACTAGAATAAGTGTGTTTAAAGTCATTTCTGTGCCTGAAACGGGTCAAAATGGAAGCTTTTGAGTAAGCAAAACTCTGTAAAAATGGCAATTTTGGTCACTGTGAGGGTTTAAAAAGTGGTTATTCAACATGAGGCATGATCCAATTGACATTTTAAATCATTTTTGGTACAGTCCAAAAAATCAATTTTCGGATGAAAAACGATGACTCCGGACCTGTCGAACGATCCCAAAATGGTCTATAATGATGACATTTTAACATTTAATCTTTTGACTCTAAATTACTGTTGGATGTGAATTAGGACTTTGTCAACTAAAATAAGTGTGTTTAAAGTCATTTCTGTGCCTGAAACGGGTCAAAATTGAAGCTTTTGAGTAAGCAAAACTCTGTAAAAATGGCAATTTTGGTCACTGTGAGGGTTTAAATAGTGGTTATTCAACATGAGGCATGATCCAATTGACATTTTGAATCATTTTTGGTACAGTCCAAAAAATCAATTTTCGGATGAAAAAACGATGACTCCGGACCTGTCGAACGATCCCAAAAAGGTCTATAATGATGACATTTTAACATTTAATCTTTTGACTCTAAATTACTGTTGGATGTGAATTATGACTTTGTCAACTAAAATAAATGTGTTTAAAGTCATTTCTGTGCCTGAAACGTGTCAAAATTGAAGCTTTTCAGTAAGCAAAACTCTGTAAAAATGTCAATTTTGGTCACTGTGAGGGTTTAAAAAGTGGTTATTCAACATGAGGCACGATCCAATTGACATTTTGAATCATTTTTGGTACAGTCCAAAAAATCAATTTTCGGATGAAAAACGATGACTCCGGACCTGTCGAACGATCCCAAAATGGTCTATAATGATGAAATTTCAACATTTAATCTTTTGACTCTAAATAACTGTTGGATGTGAATTATGACTTTGTCAACTAGAATAAGGGTGTTTAAAGTCATTTCTGTGGCTGAAACGGGTCAAAATGGAAGCTTTTGAGTAAGCAAAACTCTGTAAAAATGGCAATTTTGGTCACTGTGAGGGTTTAAAAAGTGGTTATTCAACATGAGGCATGATCCAATTGACATTTTGAATCATTTTTGGTACAGGCCAAAAAATCAATTTTCGGATGAAAAACGATGACTCCGGACCTGTCAAACGATACCAAAATGGTCTATATAGATGAAATTTCAACATTTAATCTTTTGACTCTAAATTACTGTGGGATGTGAATTAGGACTTTGTCAACTAAAATAAGTGTGTTTAAAGTCATTTCTGTGCCTGAAACGGGTCAAAATTGAAGCTTTTGAGTAAGCAAAACTCTGTAAAAATTGCAATTTTGGTCACTGTGAGGGTTTAAAAAGTGGGTATTCAACATGAGGCATGATCCAATTGACATTTTGAATCATTTTTGGTACAGTCCAAAAAATCAATTTTCGGATGAAAAAACGATGACTCCGGACCTGTCGAACGATCCCAAAAAGGTCTTTAATGATGACATTTTAACATTTAATCTTTTGACTCTAAATTACTGTTGGATGTGAATTAGGACTTTGTCAACTAAAATAAGTGTGTTTAAAGTCATTTCTGTGCCTGAAACGGGTCAAAATTGAAGCTTTTGAGTAAGCAAAACTCTGTAAAAATGGCAATTTTGGTCACTGTGAGGGTTTAAAAAGTGGTTATTCAACATGAGGCATGATCCAATTGACATTTTGAATCATTTTTGGTACAGTCCAAAAAATCAATTTTCGGATGAAAAACGATGACTCCGGACCTGTCGAACGATCCCAAAAAGGGTTATAATGATGAAATTTCAACATTTAATCTTTTGACTCTAAATGACTGTTGGATGTGAATTATGACTTTGTCAACTAAAATAAGTGTGTTTAAAGTCATTTCTGTGCCTGAAACGTGTCAAAATTGAAGCTTTTGAGTAAGCAAAACTCTGTAAAAATGGCAATTTTGGTCACTGTGAGGGTTTAAAAAGTGGTTATTCAACATGAGGCACGATCCAATTGACATTTTGAATCATTTTTGGTACAGTTCAAAAAATCAATTTTCGGATGAAAAACGATGACTCCGGACCTGTCGAACGATCCCAAAAAGGTCTATAATGATGACATTTTAACATTTAATCTTTTGACTCTAAATTACTGTTGGATGTGAATTAGGACTTTGTCAACTAAAATAAGTGTGTTTAAAGTCATTTCTGTGCCTGAAACGGGTCAAAATTGAAGCTTTTGAGTAAGCAAAACTCTGTAAAAATGGCAATTTTGGTCACTGTGAGGGTTTAAAAAGTGGTTATTCAACATGAGGCACGATCCAATTGACATTTTGAATCATTTTTGGTACAGTCCAAAAAATCAATTTTCGGATGAAAAACGATGACTCCGGACCTGTCGAACGATCCCAAAATGGTCTATAATGATGAAATTTTAACATTTAATCTTTTGACTCTAAATGACTGTTGGATGTGAATTATGACTTTGTCAACTAGAATAAGTGTGTTTAAAGTCATTTCTGTGCCTGAAACGGGTCAAAATGGAAGCTTTTGAGTAAGCAAAACTCTGTAAAAATGGCAATTTTGGTCACTGTGAGGGTTTAAAAACTGGTTATTCAACATGAGGCATGATCCAATTGACATTTTGAATCATTTTTGGTACAGTCCAAAAAATCAATTTTCGGATGAAAAACGATGACTCCGGACCTGTCAAACGATACCAAAATGGTCTATATAGATGAAATTTCAACATTTAATCTTTTGACTCTAAATTACTGTTGGATGTGAATTATGACTTTGTCAACTAGAATAAGTGTGTTTAAAGTCATTTCTGTGCCTGAAACGGGTCAAAATGGAAGCTTTTGAGTAAGCAAAACTCTGTAAAAATGGCAATTTTGGTCATTGTGAGGGTTTAAAAAGTGGTTATTCAACATGAGGCATGATCCAATTGACATTTTGAATCATTTTTGGTACAGTCCAAAAAATCAATTTTCGGATGAAAAACGATGACTCCGGACCTGTCGAACGATCCCAAAATGGTCTATAATGATGAAATTTCAACATTTAATCTTTTGACTCTAAATGACTGTTGGATGTGAATTATGACTTTGTCAACTAGAATAAGGGTGTTTAAAGTCATTTCTGTGCCTGAAACGGGTCAAAATGGAAGCTTTTGAGTAAGCAAAACTCTGTAAAAATGGCAATTTTGGTCACTGTGAGGGTTTAAAAAGTGGTTATTCAACATGAGGCATGATCCAATTGACATTTTGAATCATTTTTGGTACAGTCCAAAAAATCAATTTTCGGATGAAAAACGATGACTCCGGACCTGTCGAACGATCCCAAAATGGTCTATAATGATGACATTTTAACATTTAATCTTTTGACTCTAAATTACTGTTGGATGTGAATTAGGACTTTGTCAACTAAAATAAGTGTGTTTAAAGTCATTTCTGTGCCTGAAACGGGTCAAAATTGAAGCTTTTGAGTAAGCAAAACTCTGTAAAAATGGCAATTTTGGTCACTGTGAGGGTTTAAATAGTGGTTATTCAACATGAGGCATGATCCAATTGACATTTTGAATCATTTTTGGTACAGTCCAAAAAATTCAATTTTCGGATGAAAAAACGATGACTCCGGACCTGTCGAACGATCCCAAAAAGGTCTATAATGATGACATTTTAACATTTAATCTTTTGACTCTAAATGACTGTTGGATGTGAATTATGACTTTGTCAACTAAAATAAGTGTGTTTAAAGTCATTTCTGTGCCTGAAACGTGTCAAAATTGAAGCTTTTGAGTAAGCAAAACTCTGTAAAAATGGCAATTTTGGTCACTGTGAGGGTTTAAAAAGTGGTTATTCAACATGAGGCACGATCCAATTGACATTTTGAATCATTTTTGGTACAGTCCAAAAAATCAATTTTCGGATGAAAAACGATGACTCCGGACCTGTCGAACGATCCCAAAATGGTCTATAATGATGAAATTTCAACATTTAATCTTTTGACTCTAAATAACTGTTGGATGTGAATTATGACTTTGTCAACTAGAATAAGGGTGTTTAAAGTCATTTCTGTGCCTGAAACGGGTCAAAATGGAAGCTTTTGAGTAAGCAAAACTCTGTAAAAATGGCAATTTTGGTCACTGTGAGGGTTTAAATAGTGGTTATTCAACATGAGGCATGATCCAATTGACATTTTGAATCATTTTTGGTACAGTCCAAAAAATTCAATTTTCGGATGAAAAAACGATGACTCCGGACCTGTCGAACGATCCCAAAAAGGTCTATAATGATGACATTTTAACATTTAATCTTTTGACTCTAAATGACTGTTGGATGTGAATTATGACTTTGTCAACTAAAATAAGTGTGTTTAAAGTCATTTCTGTGCCTGAAACGTGTCAAAATTGAAGCTTTTGAGTAAGCAAAACTCTGTAAAAATGGCAATTTTGGTCACTGTGAGGGTTTAAAAAGTGGTTATTCAACATGAGGCACGATCCAATTGACATTTTGAATCATTTTTGGTACAGTCCAAAAAATCAATTTTCGGATGAAAAACGATGACTCCGGACCTGTCGAACGATCCCAAAATGGTCTATAATGATGAAATTTTAACATTTAATCTTTTGACTCTAAATTACTGTTGGATGTGAATTAGGACTTTATCAACTAAAATAAGTGTGTTTAAAGTCATTTCTGTGCCTGAAACGGGTCAAAATGGAAGCTTTTGAGTAAGCAAAACTCTGTAAAAATGGCAATTTTGGTCACTGTGAGGGTTTAAAAAGTGGTTATTCAACATGAGGCATGATCCAATTGACATTTTGAATCATTTTTGGTACAGTCCAAAAAATCAATTTTCGGATGAAAAACGATGACTCCGGACCTGTCGAACGATCCCAAAATGGTCTATAATGATGAAATTTTAACATTTAATCTTTTGACTCTAAATGACTGTTGGATGTGAATTATGACTTTGTCAACTAGAATAAGTGTGTTTAAAGTCATTTCTGTGCCTGAAACGGGTCAAAATGGAAGCTTTTGAGTAAGCAAAACTCTGTAAAAATGGCAATGTTGGTCACTGTGAGGGTTTAAAAAGTGGTTATTCAACATGAGGCATGATCCAATTGACATTTTGAATCATTTTTGGTACAGTCCAAAAAATCAATTTTCGGATGAAAAACGATGACTCCGGACCTGTCGAACGATCCCAAAATGGTCTATAATGATGAAATTCCAACATTTAATCTTTTGACTCTAAATTACTGTTGGATGTGAATTATGACTTTGTCAACTAGAATAAGTGTGTTTAAAGTCATTTCTGTGCCTGAAACGGGTCAAAATGGAAGCTTTTGAGTAAGCAAAACTCTGTAAAAATGGCAATTTTGGTCACTGTGAGGGTTTAAAAAGTGGTTATTCAACATGAGGCATGATCCAATTGACATTTTGAATCATTTTTGGTACAGTCCAAAAAATCAATTTTCGGATGAAAAACGATGACTCCGGACCTGTCGAACGATACCATGATGGTCAATATGGATGAAATTTCAACATTTAATCTTTTGACTCTAAATTACTGTTGGATGTGAATTATGACTTTGTCAACTAGAATAAGTTTGTTTAAAGTCATTTCTGTGCCTGAAACGGGTCAAAATGGAAGCTTTTGAGTAAGCAAAACTCTGTAAAAATGGCAATTTTGGTCATTGTGAGGGTTTAAAAAGTGGTTATTCAACATGAGGCATGATCCAATTGACATTTTGAATCATTTTTGGTACAGTCCAAAAAATCTATTTTCGGATGAAAAACGATGACTCCGGACCTGTCGAACGATCCCAAAATAGTCAATATGGATGAAATTTCAACATTTAATCTTTTGACTCTAAATTACTGTTGGATGTGAATTATGACTTTGTCAACTAGAATAAGTGTGTTTAAAGTCATTTCTGTGCCTGAAACGGGTCAAAATGGAAGCTTTTGAGTAAGCAAAACTCTGTAAAAATGGCAATTTTGGTCATTGTGAGGGTTTAAAAAGTGGTTATTCAACATGAGGCATGATCCAATTGACATTTTGAATCATTTTTGGTACAGTCCAAAAAATCAATTTTCGGATGAAAAACGATGACTCCGGACCTGTCGAACAATCCCAAAATGGTCTATAATGATGAAATTTCAACATTTAATCTTTTGACTCTAAATGACTGTTGGATGTGAATTATGACTTTGTCAACTAGAATAAGGGTGTTTAAAGTCATTTCTGTGCCTGAAACGGGTCAAAATGGAAGCTTTTGAGTAAGCAAAACTCTGTAAAAATGGCAATTTTGGTCACTGTGAGGGTTTAAAAAGTGGTTATTCAACATGAGGCATGATCCAATTGACATTTTGAATCATTTTTGGTACAGTCCAAAAAATCAATTTTCGGATGAAAAACGATGACTCCGGACCTGTCGAACGATCCCAAAATGGTCTATAATGATGAAATTTTAACATTTAATCTTTTGACTCTAAATTACTGTGGGATGTGAATTAGCACTTTGCCAACTAAAATAAGTGTGTTTAAAGTCATTTCTGTGCCTGAAACGGGTCAAAATTTAAGCTTTTGAGTAAGCAAAACTCTGTAAAAATTGCAATTTTGGTCACTGTGAGGGTTTAAAAAGTGGTTATTCAACATGAGGCACGATCCAATTGACATTTTGAATCATTTTTGGTACAGTCCAAAAAATCAATTTTCGGATAAAAAACGATGACTCCGGACCTGTCGAACGATCCCAAAATGGTCTATAATGATGAAATTTCAACATTTAATCTTTTGACTCTAAATAACTGTTGGATGTGAATTATGACTTTGTCAACTAGAATAAGGGTGTTTAAAGTCATTTCTATGCCTGAAACGGGTCAAAATGGAAGCTTTTGAGTAAGCAAAACTCTGTAAAAATGGCAATTTTGGTCACTGTGAGGGTTTAAAAACTGGTTATTCAACATGAGGCATGATCCAATTGACATTTTGAATCATTTTTTGTACAGGCCAAAAAATCAATTTTCGGATGAAAAACGATGACTCCGGACCTGTCGAACGATCCCAAAATGGTCTATAATGATGAAATTTTAACATTTAATCTTTTGACTCTAAATTACTGTGGGATGTGAATTAGGACTTTGTCAACTAAAATAAGTGTGTTTAAAGTCATTTCTGTGCCTGAAACGGGTCAAAATTGAAGCTTTTGAGTAAGCAAAACTCTGTAAAAATTGCAATTTTGGTCACTGTGAGGGTTTAAAAAGTGGGTATTCAACATGAGGCATGATCCAATTGACATTTTGAATCATTTTTGGTACAGTCCAAAAAATCAATTTTCGGATGAAAAAACGATGACTCCGGACCTGTCGAACGATCCCAAAAAGGTCTATAATGATGACATTTTAACATTTAATCTTTTGACTCTAAATTACTGTTGGATGTGAATTAGGACTTTGTCAACTAAAATAAGTGTGTTTAAAGTCATTTCTGTGCCTGAAACGGGTCAAAATTGAAGCTTTTGAGTAAGCAAAACTCTGTAAAAATGGCAATTTTGGTCACTGTGAGGGTTTAAAAAGTGGTTATTCAACATGAGGCATGATCCAATTGACATTTTGAATCATTTTTGGTACAGTCCAAAAAATCAATTTTCGGATGAAAAACGATGACTCCGGACCTGTCGAACGATCCCAAAAAGGTCTATAATGATGAAATTTCAACATTTAATCTTTTGACTCTAAATGACTGTTGGATGTGAATTATGACTTTGTCAACTAGAATAAGTGTGTTTAAAGTAATTTCTGTGCCTGAAACGGGTCAAAATGGAAGCTTTTGAGTAAGCAAAACTCTGTGAAAATGGCAATTTTGGTCACTGTGAGGGTTTAAAAAGTGGTTATTCAACATGAGGCATGATCCAATTGACATTTTGAATCATTTTTGGTACAGTTCAAAAAATCAATTTTCGGATGAAAAACGATGACTCCGGACCTGTCGAACGAACCCAAAATGGTCTATAATGATGAAATTTTAACATTTAATCTTTTGACTCTAAATTACTGTTGGATGTGAATTAGGACTTTATCAACTAAAATAAGTGTGTTTAAAGTCATTTCTGTGCCTGAAACGGGTCAAAATGGAAGCTTTTGAGTAAGCAAAACTCTGTAAAAATGGCAATTTTGGTCACTGTGAGGGTTTAAAAAGTGGTTATTCAACATGAGGCATGATCCAATTGACATTTTGAATCATTTTTGGTACAGTCCAAAAAATCAATTTTCGGATGAAAAACGATGACTCCGGACCTGTCGAACGATCCCAAAATGGTCTATAATGATGAAATTTTAACATTTAATCTTTTGACTCTAAATGACTGTTGGATGTGAATTATGACTTTGTCAACTAGAATAAGTGTGTTTAAAGTCATTTCTGTGCCTGAAACGGGTCAAAATGGAAGCTTTTGAGTAAGCAAAACTCTGTAAAAATGGCAATGTTGGTCACTGTGAGGGTTTAAAAAGTGGTTATTCAACATGAGGCATGATCCAATTGACATTTTGAATCATTTTTGGTACAGTCCAAAAAATCAATTTTCGGATGAAAAACGATGACTCCGGACCTGTCGAACGATCCCAAAATGGTCTATAATGATGAAATTCCAACATTTAATCTTTTGACTCTAAATTACTGTTGGATGTGAATTATGACTTTGTCAACTAGAATAAGTTTGTTTAAAGTCATTTCTGTGCCTGAAACGGGTCAAAATGGAAGCTTTTGAGTAAGCAAAACTCTGTAAAAATGGCAATTTTGGTCATTGTGAGGGTTTAAAAAGTGGTTATTCAACATGAGGCATGATCCAATTGACATTTTGAATCATTTTTGGTACAGTCCAAAAAATCTATTTTTGGATGAAAAACGATGACTCCGGACCTGTCGAACGATCCCAAAATAGTCAATATGGATGAAATTTCAACATTTAATCTTTTGACTCTAAATTACTGTTGGATGTGAATTATGACTTTGTCAACTAGAATAAGTGTGTTTAAAGTCATTTCTGTGCCTGAAACGGGTCAAAATGGAAGCTTTTGAGTAAGCAAAACTCTGTAAAAATGGCAATTTTGGTCATTGTGAGGGTTTAAAAAGTGGTTATTCAACATGAGGCATGATCCAATTGACATTTTGAATCATTTTTGGTACAGTCCAAAAAATCAATTTTCGGATGAAAAACGATGACTCCGGACCTGTCGAACGATCCCAAAATGGTCTATAATGATGAAATTTCAACATTTAATCTTTTGACTCTAAATGACTGTTGGATGTGAATTATGACTTTGTCAACTAGAATAAGGGTGTTTAAAGTCATTTCTGTGCCTGAAACGGGTCAAAATGGAAGCTTTTGAGTAAGCAAAACTCTGTAAAAATGGCAATTTTGGTCACTGTGAGGGTTTAAAAAGTGGTTATTCAACATGAGGCATGATCCAATTGACATTTTGAATCATTTTTGGTACAGTCCAAAAAATCAATTTTCGGATGAAAAACGATGACTCCGGACCTGTCGAACGATCCCAAAATGGTCTATAATGATGAAATTTTAACATTTAATCTTTTGACTCTAAATTACTGTGGGATGTGAATTAGCACTTTGCCAACTAAAATAAGTGTGTTTAAAGTCATTTCTGTGCCTGAAACGGGTCAAAATTTAAGCTTTTGAGTAAGCAAAACTCTGTAAAAATTGCAATTTTGGTCACTGTGAGGGTTTAAAAAGTGGTTATTCAACATGAGGCACGATCCAATTGACATTTTGAATCATTTTTGGTACAGTCCAAAAAATCAATTTTCGGATAAAAAACGATGACTCCGGACCTGTCGAACGATCCCAAAATGGTCTATAATGATGAAATTTCAACATTTAATCTTTTGACTCTAAATAACTGTTGGATGTGAATTATGACTTTGTCAACTAGAATAAGGGTGTTTAAAGTCATTTCTATGCCTGAAACGGGTCAAAATGGAAGCTTTTGAGTAAGCAAAACTCTGTAAAAATGGCAATTTTGGTCACTGTGAGGGTTTAAAAACTGGTTATTCAACATGAGGCATGATCCAATTGACATTTTGAATCATTTTTTGTACAGGCCAAAAAATCAATTTTCGGATGAAAAACGATGACTCCGGACCTGTCGAACGATCCCAAAATGGTCTATAATGATGAAATTTTAACATTTAATCTTTTGACTCTAAATTACTGTGGGATGTGAATTAGGACTTTGTCAACTAAAATAAGTGTGTTTAAAGTCATTTCTGTGCCTGAAACGGGTCAAAATTGAAGCTTTTGAGTAAGCAAAACTCTGTAAAAATTGCAATTTTGGTCACTGTGAGGGTTTAAAAAGTGGGTATTCAACATGAGGCATGATCCAATTGACATTTTGAATCATTTTTGGTACAGTCCAAAAAATCAATTTTCGGATGAAAAAACGATGACTCCGGACCTGTCGAACGATCCCAAAAAGGTCTATAATGATGACATTTTAACATTTAATCTTTTGACTCTAAATTACTGTTGGATGTGAATTAGGACTTTGTCAACTAAAATAAGTGTGTTTAAAGTCATTTCTGTGCCTGAAACGGGTCAAAATTGAAGCTTTTGAGTAAGCAAAACTCTGTAAAAATGGCAATTTTGGTCACTGTGAGGGTTTAAAAAGTGGTTATTCAACATGAGGCATGATCCAATTGACATTTTGAATCATTTTTGGTACAGTCCAAAAAATCAATTTTCGGATGAAAAACGATGACTCCGGACCTGTCGAACGATCCCAAAAAGGTCTATAATGATGAAATTTCAACATTTAATCTTTTGACTCTAAATGACTGTTGGATGTGAATTATGACTTTGTCAACTAGAATAAGTGTGTTTAAAGTAATTTCTGTGCCTGAAACGGGTCAAAATGGAAGCTTTTGAGTAAGCAAAACTCTGTGAAAATGGCAATTTTGGTCACTGTGAGGGTTTAAAAAGTGGTTATTCAACATGAGGCATGATCCAATTGACATTTTGAATCATTTTTGGTACAGTTCAAAAAATCAATTTTCGGATGAAAAACGATGACTCCGGACCTGTCGAACGAACCCAAAATGGTCTATAATGATGAAATTTTAACATTTAATCTTTTGACTCTAAATTACTGTTGGATGTGAATTAGGACTTTATCAACTAAAATAAGTGTGTTTAAAGTCATTTCTGTGCCTGAAACGGGTCAAAATGGAAGCTTTTGAGTAAGCAAAACTCTGTAAAAATGGCAATTTTGGTCACTGTGAGGGTTTAAAAAGTGGTTATTCAACATGAGGCATGATCCAATTGACATTTTGAATCATTTTTGGTACAGTCCAAAAAATCAATTTTCGGATGAAAAACGATGACTCCGGACCTGTCGAACGATCCCAAAATGGTCTATAATGATGAAATTTTAACATTTAATCTTTTGACTCTAAATGACTGTTGGATGTGAATTATGACTTTGTCAACTAGAATAAGTGTGTTTAAAGTCATTTCTGTGCCTGAAACGGGTCAAAATGGAAGCTTTTGAGTAAGCAAAACTCTGTAAAAATGGCAATGTTGGTCACTGTGAGGGTTTAAAAAGTGGTTATTCAACATGAGGCATGATCCAATTGACATTTTGAATCATTTTTGGTACAGTCCAAAAAATCAATTTTCGGATGAAAAACGATGACTCCGGACCTGTCGAACGATCCCAAAATGGTCTATAATGATGAAATTCCAACATTTAATCTTTTGACTCTAAATTACTGTTGGATGTGAATTATGACTTTGTCAACTAGAATAAGTTTGTTTAAAGTCATTTCTGTGCCTGAAACGGGTCAAAATGGAAGCTTTTGAGTAAGCAAAACTCTGTAAAAATGGCAATTTTGGTCATTGTGAGGGTTTAAAAAGTGGTTATTCAACATGAGGCATGATCCAATTGACATTTTGAATCATTTTTGGTACAGTCCAAAAAATCTATTTTTGGATGAAAAACGATGACTCCGGACCTGTCGAACGATCCCAAAATAGTCAATATGGATGAAATTTCAACATTTAATCTTTTGACTCTAAATTACTGTTGGATGTGAATTATGACTTTGTCAACTAGAATAAGTGTGTTTAAAGTCATTTCTGTGCCTGAAACGGGTCAAAATGGAAGCTTTTGAGTAAGCAAAACTCTGTAAAAATGGCAATTTTGGTCATTGTGAGGGTTTAAAAAGTGGTTATTCAACATGAGGCATGATCCAATTGACATTTTGAATCATTTTTGGTACAGTCCAAAAAATCAATTTTCGGATGAAAAACGATGACTCCGGACCTGTCGAACGATCCCAAAATGGTCTATAATGATGAAATTTCAACATTTAATCTTTTGACTCTAAATGACTGTTGGATGTGAATTATGACTTTGTCAACTAGAATAAGGGTGTTTAAAGTCATTTCTGTGCCTGAAACGGGTCAAAATGGAAGCTTTTGAGTAAGCAAAACTCTGTAAAAATGGCAATTTTGGTCACTGTGAGGGTTTAAAAAGTGGTTATTCAACATGAGGCATGATCCAATTGACATTTTGAATCATTTTTGGTACAGTCCAAAAAATCAATTTTCGGATGAAAAACGATGACTCCGGACCTGTCGAACGATCCCAAAATGGTCTATAATGATGAAATTTTAACATTTAATCTTTTGACTCTAAATTACTGTGGGATGTGAATTAGCACTTTGTCAACTAAAATAAGTGTGTTTAAAGTCATTTCTGTGCCTGAAACGGGTCAAAATTTAAGCTTTTGAGTAAGCAAAACTCTGTAAAAATTGCAATTTTGGTCACTGTGAGGGTTTAAAAAGTGGGTATTCAACATGAGGCATGATCCAATTGACATTTTGAATCATTTTTGGTACAGTCCAAAAAATCAATTTTCGGATGAAAAACGATGACTCCGGACCTGTCGAACGATCATAAAATGGTCTATAATGATGACATTTCAACATTTAATCTTTTGACTCTAAATTACTGTTGGATGTGAATTATGACTTTGTTAACTAGAATAAGTGTGTTTAAAGTCATTTCTGTGCCTGAAACGGGTCAAAATGGAAGCTTTTGAGTAAGCAAAACTCTGTAAAAATGGCAATTTTGGTCACTGTGAGGGTTTAAAAAGTGGTTATTCAACATGAGGCATGATCCAATTGACATTTTGAATCATTTTTGGTACAGTCCAAAAAATCAATTTTCAGATGAAAAACGATGACTCCGGACCTGTCGAACGATCCCAAAATGGTCTATAATGATGACATTTTAACATTTAATCTTTTGACTCTAAATTACTGTTGGATGTGAATTAGGACTTTGTCAACTAAAATAAGTGTGTTTAAAGTCATTTCTGTGCCTGAAACGGGTCAAAATTGAAGCTTTTGAGTAAGCAAAACTCTGTAAAAATGGCAATTTTGGTCACTGTGAGGGTTTAAATAGTGGTTATTCAACATGAGGCATGATCCAATTGACATTTTGAATCATTTTTGGTACAGTCCAAAAAATCAATTTTCGGATGAAAAACGATGACTCCGGACCTGTCGAACGATCCCAAAAAGGTCTATAATGATGACATTTTAACATTTAATCTTTTGACTCTAAATGACTGTTGGATGTGAATTGTGACTTTGTCAACTAGAATAAGGGTGTTTAAAGTCATTTCTGTGCCTGAAACGGGTCAAAATGGAAGCTTTTGAGTAAGCAAAACTCTGTAAAAATGGCAATTTTGGTCACTGTGAGGGTTTAAAAAGTGGTTATTCAACATGAGGCATGATCCAATTGACATTTTGAATCATTTTTGGTACAGTCCAAAAAATCAATTTTCGGATGAAAAACGATGACTCCGGACCTGTCGAACGATCCCAAAATGGTCTATAATGATGAAATTTTAACATTTAAT
Organism: Lissotriton vulgaris; assembly: GCF_964263255.1. Lineage (NCBI taxonomy): Eukaryota > Metazoa > Chordata > Amphibia > Caudata > Salamandridae > Lissotriton > Lissotriton vulgaris. Next base: position 525,143 of record NW_028250047.1, read on the forward strand.
CTTTTGACTCTAAATTACTGTGGGATGTGAATTAGCACTTTGTCAACTAAAATAAGTGTGTTTAAAGTCATTTCTGTGCCTGAAACGGGTCAAAATTTAAGCTTTTGAGTAAGCAAAACTCTGTAAAAATTGCAATTTTGGTCACTGTGAGGGTTTAAAAAGTGGGTATTCAACATGAGGCATGATCCAATTGACATTTTGAATCATTTTTGGTACAGTCCAAAAAATCAATTTTCGGATGGAAAACGATGACTCCGGACCTGTCGAACGATCATAAAATGGTCTATAATGATGACATTTCAACATTTAATCTTTTGACTCTAAATTACTGTTGGATGTGAATTATGACTTTGTCAACTAGAATAAGTGTGTTTAAAGTCATTTCTGTGCCTGAAACGGGTCAAAATGGAAGCTTTTGAGTAAGCAAAACTCTGTAAAAATGGCAATTTTGGTCACTGTGAGGGTTTAAAAAGTGGTTATTCAACATGAGGTATGATCCAATTGACATTTTGAATCATTTTTGGTACAGTCCAAAAAATCAATTTTCAGATGAAAAACGATGACTCCGGACCTGTCGAACGATCCCAAAATGGTCTATAATGATGACATTTTAACATTTAATCTTTTGACTCTAAATGACTGTTGGATGTGAATTAGGACTTTGTCAACTAAAATAAGTGTGTTTAAAGTCATTTCTGTGCCTGAAACGTGTCAAAATTGAAGCTTTTGAGTAAGCAAAACTCTGTAAAAATGGCAATTTTGGTCACTGTGAGGGTTTAAAAAGTGGTTATTCAACATGAGGCACGATCCAATTGACATTTTGAATCATTTTTGGTACAGTCCAAAAAATCAATTTTCGGATGAAAAACGATGACTCCGGACCTGTCGAACGATCCCAAAATGGTCTATAATGATGAAATTTCAACATTTAATCTTTTGACTCTAAATGACTGTTGGATGTGAATTATGACTTTGTCAACTAGAATAAGGGTGTTTAAAGTCATTTCTGTGCCTGAAACGGGTCAAAATGGAAGCTTTTGAGTAAGCAAAACTCTGTAAAAATGGCAATTTTGGTCACTGTGAGGGTTTAAAAAGTGGTTATTCAACATGAGGCATGATCCAATTGACATTTTGAATCATTTTTGGTACAGTCCAAAAAATCAATTTTCGGATGAAAAACGATGACTCCGGACCTGTCGAACGATCCCAAAATGGTCTATAATGATGAAATTTTAACATTTAATCTTTTTACTCTAAATTACTGTGGGATGTGAATTAGGACTTTGTCAACTAAAATAAGTGTGTTTAAAGTCATTTCTGTGCCTGAAACGGGTCAAAATTGAAGCTTTTGAGTAAGCAAAACTCTGTAAAAATGGCAATTTTGGTCACTGTGAGGGTTTAAAAAGTGGTTATTCAACATGAGGCACGATCCAATTGACATTTTGAATCATTTTTGGTACAGTCCAAAAAATCAATTTTCGGATGAAAAACGATGACTCCGGACCTGTCGAACGATCCCAAAATGGTCTATAATGATGAAATTCCAACATTTAATCTTTTGACTCTAAATTACTGTTGGATGTGAATTATGACTTTGTCAACTAGAATAAGTGTGTTTAAAGTCATTTCTGTGCCTGAAACGGGTCAAAATGGAAGCTTTTGAGTAAGCAAAACTCTGTAAAAATGGCAATTTTGGTCACTGTGAGGGTTTAAAAACTGGTTATTCAACATGAGGCATGATCCAATTGACATTTTGAATCATTTTTGGTACAGTCCAAAAAATCAATTTTCGGATGAAAAACGATGACTCCGGACCTGTCGAACGATACCAAAATGGTCTATAATGATGAAATTTCAACATTTAATCTTTTGACTCTAAATTACTGTTGGATGTGAATTATGACTTTGTCAACTAGAATAAGTGTGTTTAAAGTCATTTCTGTGCCTGAAACGGGTCAAAATGGAAGCTTTTGAGTAAGCAAAACTCTGTAAAAATGGCAATTTTGGTCATTGTGAGGGTTTAAAAAGTGGTTATTCAACATGAGGCATGATCCAATTGACATTTTGAATCATTTTTGGTACAGTCCAAAAAATCAATTTTCGGATGAAAAACGATGACTCCGGACCTGTCGAACGATCCCAAAATGGTCTATAATGATGAAATTTCAACATTTAATCTTTTGACTCTAAATGACAGTTGGATGTGAATTATGACTTTGTCAACTAGAATAAGGGTGTTTAAAGTCATTTCTGTGCCTGAAACGGGTCAAAATGGAAGCTTTTGAGTAAGCAAAACTCTGTAAAAATGGCAATTTTGGTCACTGTGAGGGTTTAAAAAGTGGTTATTCAACATGAGGCATGATCCAATTGACATTTTGAATCATTTTTGGTACAGTCCAAAAAATCAATTTTCGGATGAAAAACGATGACTCCGGACCTGTCGAACGATCCCAAAATGGTCTATAATGATGAAATTTTAACATTTAATCTTTTGACTCTAAATTACTGTGGGATGTGAATTAGGACTTTGTCAACTAAAATAAGTGTGTTTAAAGTCATTTCTGTGCCTGAATCTGGTCAAAATTGAAGCTTTTGAGTAAGCAAAACTCTGTAAAAATTGCAATTTTGGTCACTGTGAGGGTTTAAAAAGTGGGTATTCAACATGAGGCATGATCCAATTGACATTTTGAATCATTTTTGGTACAGTCCAAAAAATCAATTTTCGGATGAAAAACGATGACTCCGGACCTGTCGAACGATCATAAAATGGTCTATAATGATGAAATTTCAACATTTAATCTTTTGACTCTAAATTACTGTTGGATGTGAATTATGACTTTGTCAACTAGAATAAGTGTGTTTAAAGTCATTTCTGTGCCTGAAACGGGTCAAAATGGAAGCTTTTGAGTAAGCAAAACTCTGTAAAAATGGCAATTTTGGTCACTGTGAGGGTTTAAATAGTGGTTATTCAACATGAGGCATGATCCAATTGACATTTTGAATCATTTTTGGTACAGTCCAAAAAATCAATTTTCGGATGAAAAAACGATGACTCCGGACCTGTCGAACGATCCCAAAAAGGTCTATAATGATGACATTTTAACATTTAATCTTTTGACTCTAAATTACTGTTGGATGTGAATTAGGACTTTGTCAACTAAAATAAGTGTGTTTAAAGTCATTTCTGTGCCTGAAACGGGTCAAAATTGAAGCTTTTGAGTAAGCAAAACTCTGTAAAAATGGCAATTTTGGTCACTGTGAGGGTTTAAAAAGTGGTTATTCAACATGAGGCATGATCCAATTGACATTTTGAATCATTTTTGGCACAGTCCAAAAAATCAATTTTCGGATGAAAAACGATGACTCCGGACCTGTCGAACGATCCCAAAAAGGTCTATAATGATGAAATTTCAACATTTAATCTTTTGACTCTAAATGACTGTTGGATGTGAATTATGACTTTGTCAACTAAAATAAGTGTGTTTAAAGTCATTTCTGTGCCTGAAACGTGTCAAAATTGAAGCTTTTGAGTAAGCAAAACTCTGTAAAAATGGCAATTTTGGTCACTGTGAGGGTTTAAAAAGTGGTTATTCAACATGAGGCACGATCCAATTGACATTTTGAATCATTTTTGGTACAGTCCAAAAAATCAATTTTCGGATGAAAAACGATGACTCCGGACCTGTCGAACGATCCCAAAAAGGTCTATAATGATGACATTTTAACATTTATTCTTATGACTCTAAATTACTGTTGGATGTGAATTAGGACTTTGTCAACTAAAATAAGTGTGTTTAAAGTCATTTCTGTGCCTGAAACGGGTCAAAATTGAAGCTTTTGAGTAAGCAAAACTCTGTAAAAATGGCAATTTTGGTCACTGTGAGGGTTTAAAAAGTGGTTATTCAACATGAGGCACGATCCAATTGACATTTTGAATAATTTTTGGTACAGTCCAAAAAATCAATTTTCGGATGAAAAACGATGACTCCGGACCTGTCGAACGATCCCAAAATGGTCTATAATGATGAAATTTTAACATTTAATCTTTTGACTCTAAATGACTGTTGGATGTGAATTATGACTTTGTCAACTAGAATAAGTGTGTTTAAAGTCATTTCTGTGCCTGAAACGGGTCAAAATGGAAGCTTTTGAGTAAGCAAAACTCTGTAAAAATGGCAATGTTGGTCACTGTGAGGGTTTAAAAAGTGGTTATTCAACATGAGGCATGATCCAATTGACATTTTGAATCATTTTTGGTACAGTCCAAAAAATCAATTTTCGGATGAAAAACGATGACTCCGGACCTGTCGAACGATCCCAAAATGGTCTATAATGATGAAATTCCAACATTTAATCTTTTGACTCTAAATTACTGTTGGATGTGAATTATGACTTTGTCAACAAGAATAAGTGTGTTTAAAGTCATTTCTGTGCCTGAAACCGGTCAAAATGGAAGCTTTTGAGTAAGCAAAACTCTGTAAAAATGGCAATTTTGGTCACTGTGAGGGTTTAAAAACTGGTTATTCAACATGAGGCATGATCCAATTGACATTTTGAATCATTTTTGGTACAGTCCAAAAAATCAATTTTCGGATGAAAAACGATGACTCCGGACCTGTCAAACGATACCAAAATGGTCTATATAGATGAAATTTCAACATTTAATCTTTTGACTCTAAATTACTGTTGGATGTGAATTATGACTTTGTCAACTAGAATAAGGGTGTTTAAAGTCATTTCTGTGCCTGAAACGGGTCAAAATGGAAGCTTTTGAGTAAGCAAAACTCTGTAAAAATGGCAATTTTGGTCACTGTGAGGGTTTAAAAAGTGGTTATTCAACATGAGGCATGATCCAATTGACATTTTGAATCATTTTTGGTACAGTCCAAAAAATCAATTTTCGGATGAAAAACGATGACTCCGGACCTGTCGAACGATCCCAAAATGGTCTATAATGATGAAATTTTAACATTTAATCTTTTGACTCTAAATTACTGTGGGATGTGAATTAGGACTTTGTCAACTAAAATAAGTGTGTTTAAAGTCATTTCTGTGCCTGAAACGGGTCAAAATTGAAGCTTTTGAGTAAGCAAAACTCTGTAAAAATTGCAATTTTGGTCACTGTGAGGGTTTAAAAAGTGGGTATTCAACATCAGGCATGATCCAATTGACATTTTGAATCATTTTTGGTACAGTCCAAAAAATCAATTTTCGGATGAAAAACGATGACTCCGGACCTGTCGAACGATCATAAAATGGTCTATAATGATGAAATTTCAACATTTAATCTTTTGACTCTAAATTACTGTTGGATGTGAATTATGACTTTGTCAACTAGAATAAGTGTGTTTAAAGTCATTTCTGTGCCTGAAACGGGTCAAAATGGAAGCTTTTGAGTAAGCAAAACTCTGTAAAAATGGCAATTTTGGTCACTGTGAGGGTTTAAAAAGTGGTTATTCAACATGAGGCATGATCCAATTGACATTTTGAATCATTTTTGGTACAGTCCAAAAAATCAATTTTCGGATGAAAAACGATGACTCCGGACCTGTCGAACGATCCCAAAATGGTCTATAATGATGACATTTTAACATTTAATCTTTTGACTCTAAATTACTGTTGGATGTGAATTAGGACTTTGTCAACTAAAATAAGTGTGTTTAAAGTCATTTCTGTGCCTGAAACGGGTCAAAATTGAAGCTTTTGAGTAAGCAAAACTCTGTAAAAATGGCAATTTTGGTCACTGTGAGGGTTTAAATAGTGGTTATTCAACATGAGGCACGATCCAATTGACATTTTGAATCATTTTTGGTACAGTCCAAAAAATCAATTTTCGGATGAAAAACGATGACTCCGGACCTGTCGAACGATCCCAAAATGGTCTATAATGATGAAATTTCAACATTTAATCTTTTGACTCTAAATAACTGTTGGATGTGAATTATGACTTTGTCAACTAGAATAAGGGTGTTTAAAGTCATTTCTGTGCCTGAAACGGGTCAAAATGGAAGCTTTTGAGTAAGCAAAACTCTGTAAAAATGGCAATTTTGGTCACTGTGAGGGTTTAAAAAGTGGTTATTCAACATGAGGCATGATCCAATTGACATTTTGAATCATTTTTGGTACAGGCCAAAAAATCAATTTTCGGATGAAAAACGATGACTCCGGACCTGTCGAACGATCCCAAAATGGTCTATAATGATGAAATTTTAACATTTAATCTTTTGACTCTAAATTACTGTGGGATGTGAATTAGGACTTTGTCAACTAAAATAAGTGTGTTTAAAGTCATTTCTGTGCCTGAAACGGGTCAAAATTGAAGCTTTTGAGTAAGCAAAACTCTGTAAAAATTGCAATTTTGGTCACTGTGAGGGTTTAAAAAGTGGGTATTCAACATGAGGCATGATCCAATTGACATTTTGAATCATTTTTGGTACAGTCCAAAAAATCAATTTTCGGATGAAAAAACGATGACTCCGGACCTGTCGAACGATCCCAAAAAGGTCTATAATGATGACATTTTAACATTTAATCTTTTGACTCTAAATTACTGTTGGATGTGAATTAGGACTTTGTCAACTAAAATAAGTGTGTTTAAAGTCATTTCTGTGCCTGAAACGGGTCAAAATTGAAGCTTTTGAGTAAGCAAAACTCTGTAAAAATGGCAATTTTGGTCACTGTGAGGGTTTAAAAAGTGGTTATTCAACATGAGGCATGATCCAATTGACATTTTGAATCATTTTTGGTACAGTCCAAAAAATCAATTTTCGGATGAAAAACGATGACTCCGGACCTGTCGAACGATCCCAAAAAGGTCTATAATGATGAAATTTCAACATTTAATCTTTTGACTCTAAATGACTGTTGGATGTGAATTATGACTTTGTCAACTAAAATAAGTGTCTTTAAAGTCATTTCAGTGCCTGAAACGTGTCAAAATTGAAGCTTTTGAGTAAGCAAAACTCTGTAAAAATGGCAATTTTGGTCACTGTGAGGGTTTAAAAAGTGGTTATTCAACATGAGGCACGATCCAATTGACATTTTGAATCATTTTTGGTACAGTCCAAAAAATCAATTTTCGGATGAAAAACGATGACTCCGGACCTGTCGAACGATCCCAAAAAGGTCTATAAGGATGACATTTTAACATTTAATCTTTTGACTCTAAATTACTGTTGGATGTGAATTAGGACGTTGTCAACTAAAATAAGTGTGTTTAAAGTCATTTCTGTGCCTGAAACGGGTCAAAATTGAAGCTTTTGAGTAAGCAAAACTCTGTAAAAATGGCAATTTTGGTCACTGTGAGGGTTTAAAAAGTGGTTATTCAACATGAGGCACGATCCAATTGACATTTTGAATCATTTTTGGTACAGTCCAAAAAATCAATTTTCGGATGAAAAACGATGACTCCGGACCTGTCGAACGATCCCAAAATGGTCTATAATGATGAAATTTTAACATTTAATCTTTTGACTCTAAATGACTGTTGGATGTGAATTATGACTTTGTCAACTAGAATAAGTGTGTTTAAAGTCATTTCTGTGCCTGAAACGGGTCAAAATGGAAGCTTTTGAGTAAGCAAAACTCTGTAAAAATGGCAATGTTGGTCACTGTGAGGGTTTAAAAAGTGGTTATTCAACATGAGGCATGATCCAATTGACATTTTGAATCATTTTTGGTACAGTCCAAAAAATCAATTTTCGGATGAAAAACGATGACTCCGGACCTGTCGAACGATCCCAAAATGGTCTATAATGATGAAATTCCAACATTTAATCTTTTGACTCTAAATTACTGTTGGATGTGAATTATGACTTTGTCAACAAGAATAAGTGTGTTTAAAGTCATTTCTGTGCCTGAAACGGGTCAAAATGGAAGCTTTTGAGTAAGCAAAACTCTGTAAAAATGGCAATTTTGGTCACTGCGAGGGTTTAAAAACTGGTTATTCAACATGAGGCATGATCCAATTGACATTTTGAATCATTTTTGGTACAGTCCAAAAAATCAATTTTCGGATGAAAAACGATGACTCCGGACCTGTCAAACGATACCAAAATGGTCTATATAGATGAAATTTCAACATTTAATCTTTTGACTCTAAATTACTGTTGGATGTGAATTATGACTTTGTCAACTAGAATAAGTGTGTTTAAAGTCATTTCTGTGCCTGAAACGTGTCAAAATTGAAGCTTTTGAGTAAGCAAAACTCTGTAAAAATGGCAATTTTGGTCACTGTGAGGGTTTAAAAAGTGGTTATTCAACATGAGGCACGATCCAATTGACATTTTGAATCATTTTTGGTACAGTCCAAAAAATCAATTTTCGGATGAAAAACGATGACTCCGGACCTGTCGAACGATCCCAAAATGGTCTATAATGATGAAATTTCAACATTTAATCTTTTGACTCTAAATGACTGTTGGATGTGAATTATGACTTTGTCAACTAGAATAAGGGTGTTTAAAGTCATTTCTGTGCCTGAAACGGGTCAAAATGGAAGCTTTTGAGTAAGCAAAACTCTGTAAAAATGGCAATTTTGGTCACTGTGAGGGTTTAAAAAGTGGTTATTCAACATGAGGCATGATCCAATTGACATTTTGAATCATTTTTGGTACAGTCCAAAAAATCAATTTTCGGATGAAAAACGATGACTCCGGACCTGTCGAACGATCCCAAAATGGTCTATAATGATGAAATTTTAACATTTAATCTTTTTACTCTAAATTACTGTGGGATGTGAATTAGGACTTTGTCAACTAAAATAAGTGTGTTTAAAGTCATTTCTGTGCCTGAAACGGGTCAAAATTGAAGCTTTTGAGTAAGCAAAACTCTGTAAAAATGGCAATTTTGGTCACTGTGAGGGTTTAAAAAGTGGTTATTCAACATGAGGCACGATCCAATTGACATTTTGAATCATTTTTGGTACAGTCCAAAAAATCAATTTTCGGATGAAAAACGATGACTCCGGACCTGTCGAACGATCCCAAAATGGTCTATAATGATGAAATTCCAACATTTAATCTTTTGACTCTAAATTACTGTTGGATGTGAATTATGACTTTGTCAACTAGAATAAGTGTGTTTAAAGTCATTTCTGTGCCTGAAACGGGTCAAAATGGAAGCTTTTGAGTAAGCAAAACTCTGTAAAAATGGCAATTTTGGTCACTGTGAGGGTTTAAAAACTGGTTATTCAACATGAGGCATGATCCAATTGACATTTTGAATCATTTTTGGTACAGTCCAAAAAATCAATTTTCGGATGAAAAACGATGACTCCGGACCTGTCGAACGATACCAAAATGGTCTATAATGATGAAATTTCAACATTTAATCTTTTGACTCTAAATTACTGTTGGATGTGAATTATGACTTTGTCAACTAGAATAAGTGTGTTTAAAGTCATTTCTGTGCCTGAAACGGGTCAAAATGGAAGCTTTTGAGTAAGCAAAACTCTGTAAAAATGGCAATTTTGGTCATTGTGAGGGTTTAAAAAGTGGTTATTCAACATGAGGCATGATCCAATTGACATTTTGAATCATTTTTGGTACAGTCCAAAAAATCAATTTTCGGATGAAAAACGATGACTCCGGACCTGTCGAACGATCCCAAAATGGTCTATAATGATGAAATTTCAACATTTAATCTTTTGACTCTAAATGACAGTTGGATGTGAATTATGACTTTGTCAACTAGAATAAGGGTGTTTAAAGTCATTTCTGTGCCTGAAACGGGTCAAAATGGAAGCTTTTGAGTAAGCAAAACTCTGTAAAAATGGCAATTTTGGTCACTGTGAGGGTTTAAAAAGTGGTTATTCAACATGAGGCATGATCCAATTGACATTTTGAATCATTTTTGGTACAGTCCAAAAAATCAATTTTCGGATGAAAAACGATGACTCCGGACCTGTCGAACGATACCATGATGGTCAATATGGATGAAATTTCAACATTTAATCTTTTGACTCTAAATTACTGTTGGATGTGAATTATGACTTTGTCAACTAGAATAAGTTTGTTTAAAGTCATTTCTGTGCCTGAAACGGGTCAAAATGGAAGCTTTTGAGTAAGCAAAACTCTGTAAAAATGGCAATTTTGGTCATTGTGAGGGTTTAAAAAGTGGTTATTCAACATGAGGCATGATCCAATTGACATTTTGAATCATTTTTGGTACAGTCCAAAAAATCTATTTTCGGATGAAAAACGATGACTCCGGACCTGTCGAACGATCCCAAAATAGTCAATATGGATGAAATTTCAACATTTAATCTTTTGACTCTAAATTACTGTTGGATGTGAATTATGACTTTGTCAACTAGAATAAGTGTGTTTAAAGTCATTTCTGTGCCTGAAACGGGTCAAAATGGAAGCTTTTGAGTAAGCAAAACTCTGTAAAAATGGCAATTTTGGTCATTGTGAGGGTTTAAAAAGTGGTTATTCAACATGAGGCATGATCCAATTGACATTTTGAATCATTTTTGGTACAGTCCAAAAAATCAATTTTCGGATGAAAAACGATGACTCCGGACCTGTCGAACAATCCCAAAATGGTCTATAATGATGAAATTTCAACATTTAATCTTTTGACTCTAAATGACTGTTGGATGTGAATTATGACTTTGTCAACTAGAATAAGGGTGTTTAAAGTCATTTCTGTGCCTGAAACGGGTCAAAATGGAAGCTTTTGAGTAAGCAAAACTCTGTAAAAATGGCAATTTTGGTCACTGTGAGGGTTTAAAAAGTGGTTATTCAACATGAGGCATGATCCAATTGACATTTTGAATCATTTTTGGTACAGTCCAAAAAATCAATTTTCGGATGAAAAACGATGACTCCGGACCTGTCGAACGATCCCAAAATGGTCTATAATGATGAAATTTTAACATTTAATCTTTTGACTCTAAATTACTGTGGGATGTGAATTAGCACTTTGCCAACTAAAATAAGTGTGTTTAAAGTCATTTCTGTGCCTGAAACGGGTCAAAATTTAAGCTTTTGAGTAAGCAAAACTCTGTAAAAATTGCAATTTTGGTCACTGTGAGGGTTTAAAAAGTGGTTATTCAACATGAGGCACGATCCAATTGACATTTTGAATCATTTTTGGTACAGTCCAAAAAATCAATTTTCGGATAAAAAACGATGACTCCGGACCTGTCGAACGATCCCAAAATGGTCTATAATGATGAAATTTCAACATTTAATCTTTTGACTCTAAATAACTGTTGGATGTGAATTATGACTTTGTCAACTAGAATAAGGGTGTTTAAAGTCATTTCTATGCCTGAAACGGGTCAAAATGGAAGCTTTTGAGTAAGCAAAACTCTGTAAAAATGGCAATTTTGGTCACTGTGAGGGTTTAAAAACTGGTTATTCAACATGAGGCATGATCCAATTGACATTTTGAATCATTTTTTGTACAGGCCAAAAAATCAATTTTCGGATGAAAAACGATGACTCCGGACCTGTCGAACGATCCCAAAATGGTCTATAATGATGAAATTTTAACATTTAATCTTTTGACTCTAAATTACTGTGGGATGTGAATTAGGACTTTGTCAACTAAAATAAGTGTGTTTAAAGTCATTTCTGTGCCTGAAACGGGTCAAAATTGAAGCTTTTGAGTAAGCAAAACTCTGTAAAAATTGCAATTTTGGTCACTGTGAGGGTTTAAAAAGTGGGTATTCAACATGAGGCATGATCCAATTGACATTTTGAATCATTTTTGGTACAGTCCAAAAAATCAATTTTCGGATGAAAAAACGATGACTCCGGACCTGTCGAACGATCCCAAAAAGGTCTATAATGATGACATTTTAACATTTAATCTTTTGACTCTAAATTACTGTTGGATGTGAATTAGGACTTTGTCAACTAAAATAAGTGTGTTTAAAGTCATTTCTGTGCCTGAAACGGGTCAAAATTGAAGCTTTTGAGTAAGCAAAACTCTGTAAAAATGGCAATTTTGGTCACTGTGAGGGTTTAAAAAGTGGTTATTTAACATGAGGCATGATCCAATTGACATTTTGAATCATTTTTGGTACAGTCCAAAAAATCAATTTTCGGATGAAAAACGATGACTCCGGACCTGTCGAACGATCCCAAAAAGGTCTATAATGATGAAATTTCAACATTTAATCTTTTGACTCTAAATGACTGTTGGATGTGAATTATGACTTTGTCAACTAGAATAAGTGTGTTTAAAGTAATTTCTGTGCCTGAAACGGGTCAAAATGGAAGCTTTTGAGTAAGCAAAACTCTGTGAAAATGGCAATTTTGGTCACTGTGAGGGTTTAAAAAGTGGTTATTCAACATGAGGCATGATCCAATTGACATTTTGAATCATTTTTGGTACAGTTCAAAAAATCAATTTTCGGATGAAAAACGATGACTCCGGACCTGTCGAACGAACCCAAAATGGTCTATAATGATGAAATTTTAACATTTAATCTTTTGACTCTAAATTACTGTTGGATGTGAATTAGGACTTTATCAACTAAAATAAGTGTGTTTAAAGTCATTTCTGTGCCTGAAACGGGTCAAAATGGAAGCTTTTGAGTAAGCAAAACTCTGTAAAAATGGCAATTTTGGTCACTGTGAGGGTTTAAAAAGTGGTTATTCAACATGAGGCATGATCCAATTGACATTTTGAATCATTTTTGGTACAGTCCAAAAAATCAATTTTCGGATGAAAAACGATGACTCCGGACCTGTCGAACGATCCCAAAATGGTCTATAATGATGAAATTTTAACATTTAATCTTTTGACTCTAAATGACTGTTGGATGTGAATTATGACTTTGTCAACTAGAATAAGTGTGTTTAAAGTCATTTCTGTGCCTGAAACGGGTCAAAATGGAAGCTTTTGAGTAAGCAAAACTCTGTAAAAATGGCAATGTTGGTCACTGTGAGGGTTTAAAAAGTGGTTATTCAACATGAGGCATGATCCAATTGACATTTTGAATCATTTTTGGTACAGTCCAAAAAATCAATTTTCGGATGAAAAACGATGACTCCGGACCTGTCGAACGATCCCAAAATGGTCTATAATGATGAAATTCCAACATTTAATCTTTTGACTCTAAATTACTGTTGGATGTGAATTATGACTTTGTCAACTAGAATAAGTTTGTTTAAAGTCATTTCTGTGCCTGAAACGGGTCAAAATGGAAGCTTTTGAGTAAGCAAAACTCTGTAAAAATGGCAATTTTGGTCATTGTGAGGGTTTAAAAAGTGGTTATTCAACATGAGGCATGATCCAATTGACATTTTGAATCATTTTTGGTACAGTCCAAAAAATCTATTTTTGGATGAAAAACGATGACTCCGGACCTGTCGAACGATCCCAAAATAGTCAATATGGATGAAATTTCAACATTTAATCTTTTGACTCTAAATTACTGTTGGATGTGAATTATGACTTTGTCAACTAGAATAAGTGTGTTTAAAGTCATTTCTGTGCCTGAAACGGGTCAAAATGGAAGCTTTTGAGTAAGCAAAACTCTGTAAAAATGGCAATTTTGGTCATTGTGAGGGTTTAAAAAGTGGTTATTCAACATGAGGCATGATCCAATTGACATTTTGAATCATTTTTGGTACAGTCCAAAAAATCAATTTTCGGATGAAAAACGATGACTCCGGACCTGTCGAACGATCCCAAAATGGTCTATAATGATGAAATTTCAACATTTAATCTTTTGACTCTAAATGACTGTTGGATGTGAATTATGACTTTGTCAACTAGAATAAGGGTGTTTAAAGTCATTTCTGTGCCTGAAACGGGTCAAAATGGAAGCTTTTGAGTAAGCAAAACTCTGTAAAAATGGCAATTTTGGTCACTGTGAGGGTTTAAAAAGTGGTTATTCAACATGAGGCATGATCCAATTGACATTTTGAATCATTTTTGGTACAGTCCAAAAAATCAATTTTCGGATGAAAAACGATGACTCCGGACCTGTCGAACGATCCCAAAATGGTCTATAATGATGAAATTTTAACATTTAATCTTTTGACTCTAAATTACTGTGGGATGTGAATTAGCACTTTGTCAACTAAAATAAGTGTGTTTAAAGTCATTTCTGTGCCTGAAACGGGTCAAAATTTAAGCTTTTGAGTAAGCAAAACTCTGTAAAAATTGCAATTTTGGTCACTGTGAGGGTTTAAAAAGTGGGTATTCAACATGAGGCATGATCCAATTGACATTTTGAATCATTTTTGGTACAGTCCAAAAAATCAATTTTCGGATGAAAAACGATGACTCCGGACCTGTCGAACGATCATAAAATGGTCTATAATGATGACATTTCAACATTTAATCTTTTGACTCTAAATTACTGTTGGATGTGAATTATGACTTTGTCAACTAGAATAAGTGTGTTTAAAGTCATTTCTGTGCCTGAAACGGGTCAAAATGGAAGCTTTTGAGTAAGCAAAACTCTGTAAAAATGGCAATTTTGGTCACTGTGAGGGTTTAAAAAGTGGTTATTCAACATGAGGCATGATCCAATTGACATTTTGAATCATTTTTGGTACAGTCCAAAAAATCAATTTTCAGATGAAAAACGATGACTCCGGACCTGTCGAACGATCCCAAAATGGTCTATAATGATGACATTTTAACATTTAATCTTTTGACTCTAAATTACTGTTGGATGTGAATTAGGACTTTGTCAACTAAAATAAGTGTGTTTAAAGTCATTTCTGTGCCTGAAACGGGTCAAAATTGAAGCTTTTGAGTAAGCAAAACTCTGTAAAAATGGCAATTTTGGTCACTGTGAGGGTTTAAATAGTGGTTATTCAACATGAGGCATGATCCAATTGACATTTTGAATCATTTTTGGTACAGTCCAAAAAATCAATTTTCGGATGAAAAACGATGACTCCGGACCTGTCGAACGATCCCAAAAAGGTCTATAATGATGACATTTTAACATTTAATCTTTTGACTCTAAATGACTGTTGGATGTGAATTGTGACTTTGTCAACTAGAATAAGGGTGTTTAAAGTCATTTCTGTGCCTGAAACGGGTCAAAATGGAAGCTTTTGAGTAAGCAAAACTCTGTAAAAATGGCAATTTTGGTCACTGTGAGGGTTTAAAAAGTGGTTATTCAACATGAGGCATGATCCAATTGACATTTTGAATCATTTTTGGTACAGTCCAAAAAATCAATTTTCGGATGAAAAACGATGACTCCGGACCTGTCGAACGATCCCAAAATGGTCTATAATGATGAAATTTTAACATTTAATCTTTTGACTCTAAATTACTGTGGGATGTGAATTAGCACTTTGTCAACTAAAATAAGTGTGTTTAAAGTCATTTCTGTGCCTGAAACGGGTCAAAATTTAAGCTTTTGAGTAAGCAAAACTCTGTAAAAATTGCAATTTTGGTCACTGTGAGGGTTTAAAAAGTGGGTATTCAACATGAGGCATGATCCAATTGACATTTTGAATCATTTTTGGTACAGTCCAAAAAATCAATTTTCGGATGGAAAACGATGACTCCGGACCTGTCGAACGATCATAAAATGGTCTATAATGATGACATTTCAACATTTAATCTTTTGACTCTAAATTACTGTTGGATGTGAATTATGACTTTGTCAACTAGAATAAGTGTGTTTAAAGTCATTTCTGTGCCTGAAACGGGTCAAAATGGAAGCTTTTGAGTAAGCAAAACTCTGTAAAAATGGCAATTTTGGTCACTGTGAGGGTTTAAAAAGTGGTTATTCAACATGAGGTATGATCCAATTGACATTTTGAATCATTTTTGGTACAGTCCAAAAAATCAATTTTCAGATGAAAAACGATGACTCCGGACCTGTCGAACGATCCCAAAATGGTCTATAATGATGACATTTTAACATTTAATCTTTTGACTCTAAATGACTGTTGGATGTGAATTAGGACTTTGTCAACTAAAATAAGTGTGTTTAAAGTCATTTCTGTGCCTGAAACGTGTCAAAATTGAAGCTTTTGAGTAAGCAAAACTCTGTAAAAATGGCAATTTTGGTCACTGTGAGGGTTTAAAAAGTGGTTATTCAACATGAGGCACGATCCAATTGACATTTTGAATCATTTTTGGTACAGTCCAAAAAATCAATTTTCGGATGAAAAACGATGACTCCGGACCTGTCGAACGATCCCAAAATGGTCTATAATGATGAAATTTCAACATTTAATCTTTTGACTCTAAATGACTGTTGGATGTGAATTATGACTTTGTCAACTAGAATAAGGGTGTTTAAAGTCATTTCTGTGCCTGAAACGGGTCAAAATGGAAGCTTTTGAGTAAGCAAAACTCTGTAAAAATGGCAATTTTGGTCACTGTGAGGGTTTAAAAAGTGGTTATTCAACATGAGGCATGATCCAATTGACATTTTGAATCATTTTTGGTACAGTCCAAAAAATCAATTTTCGGATGAAAAACGATGACTCCGGACCTGTCGAACGATCCCAAAATGGTCTATAATGATGAAATTTTAACATTTAATCTTTTTACTCTAAATTACTGTGGGATGTGAATTAGGACTTTGTCAACTAAAATAAGTGTGTTTAAAGTCATTTCTGTGCCTGAAACGGGTCAAAATTGAAGCTTTTGAGTAAGCAAAACTCTGTAAAAATGGCAATTTTGGTCACTGTGAGGGTTTAAAAAGTGGTTATTCAACATGAGGCACGATCCAATTGACATTTTGAATCATTTTTGGTACAGTCCAAAAAATCAATTTTCGGATGAAAAACGATGACTCCGGACCTGTCGAACGATCCCAAAATGGTCTATAATGATGAAATTCCAACATTTAATCTTTTGACTCTAAATTACTGTTGGATGTGAATTATGACTTTGTCAACTAGAATAAGTGTGTTTAAAGTCATTTCTGTGCCTGAAACGGGTCAAAATGGAAGCTTTTGAGTAAGCAAAACTCTGTAAAAATGGCAATTTTGGTCACTGTGAGGGTTTAAAAACTGGTTATTCAACATGAGGCATGATCCAATTGACATTTTGAATCATTTTTGGTACAGTCCAAAAAATCAATTTTCGGATGAAAAACGATGACTCCGGACCTGTCGAACGATACCAAAATGGTCTATAATGATGAAATTTCAACATTTAATCTTTTGACTCTAAATTACTGTTGGATGTGAATTATGACTTTGTCAACTAGAATAAGTGTGTTTAAAGTCATTTCTGTGCCTGAAACGGGTCAAAATGGAAGCTTTTGAGTAAGCAAAACTCTGTAAAAATGGCAATTTTGGTCATTGTGAGGGTTTAAAAAGTGGTTATTCAACATGAGGCATGATCCAATTGACATTTTGAATCATTTTTGGTACAGTCCAAAAAATCAATTTTCGGATGAAAAACGATGACTCCGGACCTGTCGAACGATCCCAAAATGGTCTATAATGATGAAATTTCAACATTTAATCTTTTGACTCTAAATGACAGTTGGATGTGAATTATGACTTTGTCAACTAGAATAAGGGTGTTTAAAGTCATTTCTGTGCCTGAAACGGGTCAAAATGGAAGCTTTTGAGTAAGCAAAACTCTGTAAAAATGGCAATTTTGGTCACTGTGAGGGTTTAAAAAGTGGTTATTCAACATGAGGCATGATCCAATTGACATTTTGAATCATTTTTGGTACAGTCCAAAAAATCAATTTTCGGATGAAAAACGATGACTCCGGACCTGTCGAACGATCCCAAAATGGTCTATAATGATGAAATTTTAACATTTAATCTTTTGACTCTAAATTACTGTGGGATGTGAATTAGGACTTTGTCAACTAAAATAAGTGTGTTTAAAGTCATTTCTGTGCCTGAATCTGGTCAAAATTGAAGCTTTTGAGTAAGCAAAACTCTGTAAAAATTGCAATTTTGGTCACTGTGAGGGTTTAAAAAGTGGGTATTCAACATGAGGCATGATCCAATTGACATTTTGAATCATTTTTGGTACAGTCCAAAAAATCAATTTTCGGATGAAAAACGATGACTCCGGACCTGTCGAACGATCATAAAATGGTCTATAATGATGAAATTTCAACATTTAATCTTTTGACTCTAAATTACTGTTGGATGTGAATTATGACTTTGTCAACTAGAATAAGTGTGTTTAAAGTCATTTCTGTGCCTGAAACGGGTCAAAATGGAAGCTTTTGAGTAAGCAAAACTCTGTAAAAATGGCAATTTTGGTCACTGTGAGGGTTTAAATAGTGGTTATTCAACATGAGGCATGATCCAATTGACATTTTGAATCATTTTTGGTACAGTCCAAAAAATCAATTTTCGGATGAAAAAACGATGACTCCGGACCTGTCGAACGATCCCAAAAAGGTCTATAATGATGACATTTTAACATTTAATCTTTTGACTCTAAATTACTGTTGGATGTGAATTAGGACTTTGTCAACTAAAATAAGTGTGTTTAAAGTCATTTCTGTGCCTGAAACGGGTCAAAATTGAAGCTTTTGAGTAAGCAAAACTCTGTAAAAATGGCAATTTTGGTCACTGTGAGGGTTTAAAAAGTGGTTATTCAACATGAGGCATGATCCAATTGACATTTTGAATCATTTTTGGCACAGTCCAAAAAATCAATTTTCGGATGAAAAACGATGACTCCGGACCTGTCGAACGATCCCAAAAAGGTCTATAATGATGAAATTTCAACATTTAATCTTTTGACTCTAAATGACTGTTGGATGTGAATTATGACTTTGTCAACTAAAATAAGTGTGTTTAAAGTCATTTCTGTGCCTGAAACGTGTCAAAATTGAAGCTTTTGAGTAAGCAAAACTCTGTAAAAATGGCAATTTTGGTCACTGTGAGGGTTTAAAAAGTGGTTATTCAACATGAGGCACGATCCAATTGACATTTTGAATCATTTTTGGTACAGTCCAAAAAATCAATTTTCGGATGAAAAACGATGACTCCGGACCTGTCGAACGATCCCAAAAAGGTCTATAATGATGACATTTTAACATTTATTCTTATGACTCTAAATTACTGTTGGATGTGAATTAGGACTTTGTCAACTAAAATAAGTGTGTTTAAAGTCATTTCTGTGCCTGAAACGGGTCAAAATTGAAGCTTTTGAGTAAGCAAAACTCTGTAAAAATGGCAATTTTGGTCACTGTGAGGGTTTAAAAAGTGGTTATTCAACATGAGGCACGATCCAATTGACATTTTGAATAATTTTTGGTACAGTCCAAAAAATCAATTTTCGGATGAAAAACGATGACTCCGGACCTGTCGAACGATCCCAAAATGGTCTATAATGATGAAATTTTAACATTTAATCTTTTGACTCTAAATGACTGTTGGATGTGAATTATGACTTTGTCAACTAGAATAAGTGTGTTTAAAGTCATTTCTGTGCCTGAAACGGGTCAAAATGGAAGCTTTTGAGTAAGCAAAACTCTGTAAAAATGGCAATGTTGGTCACTGTGAGGGTTTAAAAAGTGGTTATTCAACATGAGGCATGATCCAATTGACATTTTGAATCATTTTTGGTACAGTCCAAAAAATCAATTTTCGGATGAAAAACGATGACTCCGGACCTGTCGAACGATCCCAAAATGGTCTATAATGATGAAATTCCAACATTTAATCTTTTGACTCTAAATTACTGTTGGATGTGAATTATGACTTTGTCAACAAGAATAAGTGTGTTTAAAGTCATTTCTGTGCCTGAAACCGGTCAAAATGGAAGCTTTTGAGTAAGCAAAACTCTGTAAAAATGGCAATTTTGGTCACTGTGAGGGTTTAAAAACTGGTTATTCAACATGAGGCATGATCCAATTGACATTTTGAATCATTTTTGGTACAGTCCAAAAAATCAATTTTCGGATGAAAAACGATGACTCCGGACCTGTCAAACGATACCAAAATGGTCTATATAGATGAAATTTCAACATTTAATCTTTTGACTCTAAATTACTGTTGGATGTGAATTATGACTTTGTCAACTAGAATAAGGGTGTTTAAAGTCATTTCTGTGCCTGAAACGGGTCAAAATGGAAGCTTTTGAGTAAGCAAAACTCTGTAAAAATGGCAATTTTGGTCACTGTGAGGGTTTAAAAAGTGGTTATTCAACATGAGGCATGATCCAATTGA
The DNA here is from genome assembly GCF_964263255.1 of Lissotriton vulgaris. Classification (NCBI taxonomy): domain Eukaryota; kingdom Metazoa; phylum Chordata; class Amphibia; order Caudata; family Salamandridae; genus Lissotriton; species Lissotriton vulgaris. The sequence goes on from NW_028250047.1 coordinate 545,245, forward strand.
CATTTTGAATCATTTTTGGTACAGTCCAAAAAATCAATTTTCGGATGAAAAACGATGACTCCGGACCTGTCGAACGATCCCAAAATGGTCTATAATGATGAAATTTTAACATTTAATCTTTTGACTCTAAATTACTGTGGGATGTGAATTAGGACTTTGTCAACTAAAATAAGTGTGTTTAAAGTCATTTCTGTGCCTGAAACGGGTCAAAATTGAAGCTTTTGAGTAAGCAAAACTCTGTAAAAATTGCAATTTTGGTCACTGTGAGGGTTTAAAAAGTGGGTATTCAACATCAGGCATGATCCAATTGACATTTTGAATCATTTTTGGTACAGTCCAAAAAATCAATTTTCGGATGAAAAACGATGACTCCGGACCTGTCGAACGATCATAAAATGGTCTATAATGATGAAATTTCAACATTTAATCTTTTGACTCTAAATTACTGTTGGATGTGAATTATGACTTTGTCAACTAGAATAAGTGTGTTTAAAGTCATTTCTGTGCCTGAAACGGGTCAAAATGGAAGCTTTTGAGTAAGCAAAACTCTGTAAAAATGGCAATTTTGGTCACTGTGAGGGTTTAAAAAGTGGTTATTCAACATGAGGCATGATCCAATTGACATTTTGAATCATTTTTGGTACAGTCCAAAAAATCAATTTTCGGATGAAAAACGATGACTCCGGACCTGTCGAACGATCCCAAAATGGTCTATAATGATGACATTTTAACATTTAATCTTTTGACTCTAAATTACTGTTGGATGTGAATTAGGACTTTGTCAACTAAAATAAGTGTGTTTAAAGTCATTTCTGTGCCTGAAACGGGTCAAAATTGAAGCTTTTGAGTAAGCAAAACTCTGTAAAAATGGCAATTTTGGTCACTGTGAGGGTTTAAATAGTGGTTATTCAACATGAGGCACGATCCAATTGACATTTTGAATCATTTTTGGTACAGTCCAAAAAATCAATTTTCGGATGAAAAACGATGACTCCGGACCTGTCGAACGATCCCAAAATGGTCTATAATGATGAAATTTCAACATTTAATCTTTTGACTCTAAATAACTGTTGGATGTGAATTATGACTTTGTCAACTAGAATAAGGGTGTTTAAAGTCATTTCTGTGCCTAAAACGGGTCAAAATGGAAGCTTTTGAGTAAGCAAAACTCTGTAAAAATGGCAATTTTGGTCACTGTGAGGGTTTAAAAAGTGGTTATTCAACATGAGGCATGATCCAATTGACATTTTGAATCATTTTTGGTACAGGCCAAAAAATCAATTTTCGGATGAAAAACGATGACTCCGGACCTGTCGAACGATCCCAAAATGGTCTATAATGATGAAATTTTAACATTTAATCTTTTGACTCTAAATTACTGTGGGATGTGAATTAGGACTTTGTCAACTAAAATAAGTGTGTTTAAAGTCATTTCTGTGCCTGAAACGGGTCAAAATTGAAGCTTTTGAGTAAGCAAAACTCTGTAAAAATTGCAATTTTGGTCACTGTGAGGGTTTAAAAAGTGGGTATTCAACATGAGGCATGATCCAATTGACATTTTGAATCATTTTTGGTACAGTCCAAAAAATCAATTTTCGGATGAAAAAACGATGACTCCGGACCTGTCGAACGATCCCAAAAAGGTCTATAATGATGACATTTTAACATTTAATCTTTTGACTCTAAATTACTGTTGGATGTGAATTAGGACTTTGTCAACTAAAATAAGTGTGTTTAAAGTCATTTCTGTGCCTGAAACGGGTCAAAATTGAAGCTTTTGAGTAAGCAAAACTCTGTAAAAATGGCAATTTTGGTCACTGTGAGGGTTTAAAAAGTGGTTATTCAACATGAGGCATGATCCAATTGACATTTTGAATCATTTTTGGTACAGTCCAAAAAATCAATTTTCGGATGAAAAACGATGACTCCGGACCTGTCGAACGATCCCAAAAAGGTCTATAATGATGAAATTTCAACATTTAATCTTTTGACTCTAAATGACTGTTGGATGTGAATTATGACTTTGTCAACTAAAATAAGTGTCTTTAAAGTCATTTCAGTGCCTGAAACGTGTCAAAATTGAAGCTTTTGAGTAAGCAAAACTCTGTAAAAATGGCAATTTTGGTCACTGTGAGGGTTTAAAAAGTGGTTATTCAACATGAGGCACGATCCAATTGACATTTTGAATCATTTTTGGTACAGTCCAAAAAATCAATTTTCGGATGAAAAACGATGACTCCGGACCTGTCGAACGATCCCAAAAAGGTCTATAAGGATGACATTTTAACATTTAATCTTTTGACTCTAAATTACTGTTGGATGTGAATTAGGACGTTGTCAACTAAAATAAGTGTGTTTAAAGTCATTTCTGTGCCTGAAACGGGTCAAAATTGAAGCTTTTGAGTAAGCAAAACTCTGTAAAAATGGCAATTTTGGTCACTGTGAGGGTTTAAAAAGTGGTTATTCAACATGAGGCACGATCCAATTGACATTTTGAATCATTTTTGGTACAGTCCAAAAAATCAATTTTCGGATGAAAAACGATGACTCCGGACCTGTCGAACGATCCCAAAATGGTCTATAATGATGAAATTTTAACATTTAATCTTTTGACTCTAAATGACTGTTGGATGTGAATTATGACTTTGTCAACTAGAATAAGTGTGTTTAAAGTCATTTCTGTGCCTGAAACGGGTCAAAATGGAAGCTTTTGAGTAAGCAAAACTCTGTAAAAATGGCAATGTTGGTCACTGTGAGGGTTTAAAAAGTGGTTATTCAACATGAGGCATGATCCAATTGACATTTTGAATCATTTTTGGTACAGTCCAAAAAATCAATTTTCGGATGAAAAACGATGACTCCGGACCTGTCGAACGATCCCAAAATGGTCTATAATGATGAAATTCCAACATTTAATCTTTTGACTCTAAATTACTGTTGGATGTGAATTATGACTTTGTCAACAAGAATAAGTGTGTTTAAAGTCATTTCTGTGCCTGAAACGGGTCAAAATGGAAGCTTTTGAGTAAGCAAAACTCTGTAAAAATGGCAATTTTGGTCACTGCGAGGGTTTAAAAACTGGTTATTCAACATGAGGCATGATCCAATTGACATTTTGAATCATTTTTGGTACAGTCCAAAAAATCAATTTTCGGATGAAAAACGATGACTCCGGACCTGTCAAACGATACCAAAATGGTCTATATAGATGAAATTTCAACATTTAATCTTTTGACTCTAAATTACTGTTGGATGTGAATTATGACTTTGTCAACTAGAATAAGTGTGTTTAAAGTCATTTCTGTGCCTGAAACGTGTCAAAATTGAAGCTTTTGAGTAAGCAAAACTCTGTAAAAATGGCAATTTTGGTCACTGTGAGGGTTTAAAAAGTGGTTATTCAACATGAGGCACGATCCAATTGACATTTTGAATCATTTTTGGTACAGTCCAAAAAATCAATTTTCGGATGAAAAACGATGACTCCGGACCTGTCGAACGATCCCAAAATGGTCTATAATGATGAAATTTCAACATTTAATCTTTTGACTCTAAATGACTGTTGGATGTGAATTATGACTTTGTCAACTAGAATAAGGGTGTTTAAAGTCATTTCTGTGCCTGAAACGGGTCAAAATGGAAGCTTTTGAGTAAGCAAAACTCTGTAAAAATGGCAATTTTGGTCACTGTGAGGGTTTAAAAAGTGGTTATTCAACATGAGGCATGATCCAATTGACATTTTGAATCATTTTTGGTACAGTCCAAAAAATCAATTTTCGGATGAAAAACGATGACTCCGGACCTGTCGAACGATCCCAAAATGGTCTATAATGATGAAATTTTAACATTTAATCTTTTTACTCTAAATTACTGTGGGATGTGAATTAGGACTTTGTCAACTAAAATAAGTGTGTTTAAAGTCATTTCTGTGCCTGAAACGGGTCAAAATTGAAGCTTTTGAGTAAGCAAAAATCTGTAAAAATGGCAATTTTGGTCACTGTGAGGGTTTAAAAAGTGGTTATTCAACATGAGGCACGATCCAATTGACATTTTGAATCATTTTTGGTACAGTCCAAAAAATCAATTTTCGGATGAAAAACGATGACTCCGGACCTGTCGAACGATCCCAAAATGGTCTATAATGATGAAATTCCAACATTTAATCTTTTGACTCTAAATTACTGTTGGATGTGAATTATGACTTTGTCAACTAGAATAAGTGTGTTTAAAGTCATTTCTGTGCCTGAAACGGGTCAAAATGGAAGCTTTTGAGTAAGCAAAACTCTGTAAAAATGGCAATTTTGGTCACTGTGAGGGTTTAAAAACTGGTTATTCAACATGAGGCATGATCCAATTGACATTTTGAATCATTTTTGGTACAGTCCAAAAAATCAATTTTCGGATGAAAAACGATGACTCCGGACCTGTCGAACGATACCAAAATGGTCTATAATGATGAAATTTCAACATTTAATCTTTTGACTCTAAATTACTGTTGGATGTGAATTATGACTTTGTCAACTAGAATAAGTGTGTTTAAAGTCATTTCTGTGCCTGAAACGGGTCAAAATGGAAGCTTTTGAGTAAGCAAAACTCTGTAAAAATGGCAATTTTGGTCATTGTGAGGGTTTAAAAAGTGGTTATTCAACATGAGGCATGATCCAATTGACATTTTGAATCATTTTTGGTACAGTCCAAAAAATCAATTTTCGGATGAAAAACGATGACTCCGGACCTGTCGAACGATCCCAAAATGGTCTATAATGATGAAATTTCAACATTTAATCTTTTGACTCTAAATGACAGTTGGATGTGAATTATGACTTTGTCAACTAGAATAAGGGTGTTTAAAGTCATTTCTGTGCCTGAAACGGGTCAAAATGGAAGCTTTTGAGTAAGCAAAACTCTGTAAAAATGGCAATTTTGGTCACTGTGAGGGTTTAAAAAGTGGTTATTCAACATGAGGCATGATCCAATTGACATTTTGAATCATTTTTGGTACAGTCCAAAAAATCAATTTTCGGATGAAAAACGATGACTCCGGACCTGTCGAACGATCCCAAAATGGTCTATAATGATGAAATTTTAACATTTAATCTTTTGACTCTAAATTACTGTGGGATGTGAATTAGGACTTTGTCAACTAAAATAAGTGTGTTTAAAGTCATTTCTGTGCCTGAATCTGGTCAAAATTGAAGCTTTTGAGTAAGCAAAACTCTGTAAAAATTGCAATTTTGGTCACTGTGAGGGTTTAAAAAGTGGGTATTCAACATGAGGCATGATCCAATTGACATTTTGAATCATTTTTGGTACAGTCCAAAAAATCAATTTTCGGATGAAAAACGATGACTCCGGACCTGTCGAACGATCATAAAATGGTCTATAATGATGAAATTTCAACATTTAATCTTTTGACTCTAAATTACTGTTGGATGTGAATTATGACTTTGTCAACTAGAATAAGTGTGTTTAAAGTCATTTCTGTGCCTGAAACGGGTCAAAATGGAAGCTTTTGAGTAAGCAAAACTCTGTAAAAATGGCAATTTTGGTCACTGTGAGGGTTTAAATAGTGGTTATTCAACATGAGGCATGATCCAATTGACATTTTGAATCATTTTTGGTACAGTCCAAAAAATCAATTTTCGGATGAAAAAACGATGACTCCGGACCTGTCGAACGATCCCAAAAAGGTCTATAATGATGACATTTTAACATTTAATCTTTTGACTCTAAATTACTGTTGGATGTGAATTAGGACTTTGTCAACTAAAATAAGTGTGTTTAAAGTCATTTCTGTGCCTGAAACGGGTCAAAATTGAAGCTTTTGAGTAAGCAAAACTCTGTAAAAATGGCAATTTTGGTCACTGTGAGGGTTTAAAAAGTGGTTATTCAACATGAGGCATGATCCAATTGACATTTTGAATCATTTTTGGCACAGTCCAAAAAATCAATTTTCGGATGAAAAACGATGACTCCGGACCTGTCGAACGATCCCAAAAAGGTCTATAATGATGAAATTTCAACATTTAATCTTTTGACTCTAAATGACTGTTGGATGTGAATTATGACTTTGTCAACTAAAATAAGTGTGTTTAAAGTCATTTCTGTGCCTGAAACGTGTCAAAATTGAAGCTTTTGAGTAAGCAAAACTCTGTAAAAATGGCAATTTTGGTCACTGTGAGGGTTTAAAAAGTGGTTATTCAACATGAGGCACGATCCAATTGACATTTTGAATCATTTTTGGTACAGTCCAAAAAATCAATTTTCGGATGAAAAACGATGACTCCGGACCTGTCGAACGATCCCAAAAAGGTCTATAATGATGACATTTTAACATTTATTCTTATGACTCTAAATTACTGTTGGATGTGAATTAGGACTTTGTCAACTAAAATAAGTGTGTTTAAAGTCATTTCTGTGCCTGAAACGGGTCAAAATTGAAGCTTTTGAGTAAGCAAAACTCTGTAAAAATGGCAATTTTGGTCACTGTGAGGGTTTAAAAAGTGGTTATTCAACATGAGGCACGATCCAATTGACATTTTGAATAATTTTTGGTACAGTCCAAAAAATCAATTTTCGGATGAAAAACGATGACTCCGGACCTGTCGAACGATCCCAAAATGGTCTATAATGATGAAATTTTAACATTTAATCTTTTGACTCTAAATGACTGTTGGATGTGAATTATGACTTTGTCAACTAGAATAAGTGTGTTTAAAGTCATTTCTGTGCCTGAAACGGGTCAAAATGGAAGCTTTTGAGTAAGCAAAACTCTGTAAAAATGGCAATGTTGGTCACTGTGAGGGTTTAAAAAGTGGTTATTCAACATGAGGCATGATCCAATTGACATTTTGAATCATTTTTGGTACAGTCCAAAAAATCAATTTTCGGATGAAAAACGATGACTCCGGACCTGTCGAACGATCCCAAAATGGTCTATAATGATGAAATTCCAACATTTAATCTTTTGACTCTAAATTACTGTTGGATGTGAATTATGACTTTGTCAACAAGAATAAGTGTGTTTAAAGTCATTTCTGTGCCTGAAACCGGTCAAAATGGAAGCTTTTGAGTAAGCAAAACTCTGTAAAAATGGCAATTTTGGTCACTGTGAGGGTTTAAAAACTGGTTATTCAACATGAGGCATGATCCAATTGACATTTTGAATCATTTTTGGTACAGTCCAAAAAATCAATTTTCGGATGAAAAACGATGACTCCGGACCTGTCAAACGATACCAAAATGGTCTATATAGATGAAATTTCAACATTTAATCTTTTGACTCTAAATTACTGTTGGATGTGAATTATGACTTTGTCAACTAGAATAAGGGTGTTTAAAGTCATTTCTGTGCCTGAAACGGGTCAAAATGGAAGCTTTTGAGTAAGCAAAACTCTGTAAAAATGGCAATTTTGGTCACTGTGAGGGTTTAAAAAGTGGTTATTCAACATGAGGCATGATCCAATTGACATTTTGAATCATTTTTGGTACAGTCCAAAAAATCAATTTTCGGATGAAAAACGATGACTCCGGACCTGTCGAACGATCCCAAAATGGTCTATAATGATGAAATTTTAACATTTAATCTTTTGACTCTAAATTACTGTGGGATGTGAATTAGGACTTTGTCAACTAAAATAAGTGTGTTTAAAGTCATTTCTGTGCCTGAAACGGGTCAAAATTGAAGCTTTTGAGTAAGCAAAACTCTGTAAAAATTGCAATTTTGGTCACTGTGAGGGTTTAAAAAGTGGGTATTCAACATCAGGCATGATCCAATTGACATTTTGAATCATTTTTGGTACAGTCCAAAAAATCAATTTTCGGATGAAAAACGATGACTCCGGACCTGTCGAACGATCATAAAATGGTCTATAATGATGAAATTTCAACATTTAATCTTTTGACTCTAAATTACTGTTGGATGTGAATTATGACTTTGTCAACAAGAATAAGTGTGTTTAAAGTCATTTCTGTGCCTGAAACGGGTCAAAATGGAAGCTTTTGAGTAAGCAAAACTCTGTAAAAATGGCAATTTTGGTCACTGTGAGGGTTTAAAAAGTGGTTATTCAACATGAGGCATGATCCAATTGACATTTTGAATCATTTTTGGTACAGTCCAAAAAATCAATTTTCGGATGAAAAACGATGACTCCGGACCTGTCGAACGATCCCAAAATGGTCTATAATGATGACATTTTAACATTTAATCTTTTGACTCTAAATTACTGTTGGATGTGAATTAGGACTTTGTCAACTAAAATAAGTGTGTTTAAAGTCATTTCTGTGCCTGAAACGGGTCAAAATTGAAGCTTTTGAGTAAGCAAAACTCTGTAAAAATGGCAATTTTGGTCACTGTGAGGGTTTAAATAGTGGTTATTCAACATGAGGCACGATCCAATTGACATTTTGAATCATTTTTGGTACAGTCCAAAAAATCAATTTTCGGATGAAAAACGATGACTCCGGACCTGTCGAACGATCCCAAAATGGTCTATAATGATGAAATTTCAACATTTAATCTTTTGACTCTAAATAACTGTTGGATGTGAATTATGACTTTGTCAACTAGAATAAGGGTGTTTAAAGTCATTTCTGTGCCTGAAACGGGTCAAAATGGAAGCTTTTGAGTAAGCAAAACTCTGTAAAAATGGCAATTTTGGTCACTGTGAGGGTTTAAAAAGTGGTTATTCAACATGAGGCATGATCCAATTGACATTTTGAATCATTTTTGGTACAGGCCAAAAAATCAATTTTCGGATGAAAAACGATGACTCCGGACCTGTCGAACGATCCCAAAATGGTCTATAATGATGAAATTTTAACATTTAATCTTTTGACTCTAAATTACTGTGGGATGTGAATTAGGACTTTGTCAACTAAAATAAGTGTGTTTAAAGTCATTTCTGTGCCTGAAACGGGTCAAAATTGAAGCTTTTGAGTAAGCAAAACTCTGTAAAAATGGCAATTTTGGTCACTGTGAGGGTTTAAAAAGTGGTTATTCAACATGAGGCATGATCCAATTGACATTTTGAATCATTTTTGGTACAGTCCAAAAAATCAATTTTCGGATGAAAAACGATGACTCCGGACCTGTCGAACGATCCCAAAAAGGTCTATAATGATGAAATTTCAACATTTAATCTTTTGACTCTAAATGACTGTTGGATGTGAATTATGACTTTGTCAACTAAAATAAGTGTCTTTAAAGTCATTTCAGTGCCTGAAACGTGTCAAAATTGAAGCTTTTGAGTAAGCAAAACTCTGTAAAAATGGCAATTTTGGTCACTGTGAGGGTTTAAAAAGTGGTTATTCAACATGAGGCACGATCCAATTGACATTTTGAATCATTTTTGGTACAGTCCAAAAAATCAATTTTCGGATGAAAAACGATGACTCCGGACCTGTCGAACGATCCCAAAAAGGTCTATAAGGATGACATTTTAACATTTAATCTTTTGACTCTAAATTACTGTTGGATGTGAATTAGGACGTTGTCAACTAAAATAAGTGTGTTTAAAGTCATTTCTGTGCCTGAAACGGGTCAAAATTGAAGCTTTTGAGTAAGCAAAACTCTGTAAAAATGGCAATTTTGGTCACTGTGAGGGTTTAAAAAGTGGTTATTCAACATGAGGCACGATCCAATTGACATTTTGAATCATTTTTGGTACAGTCCAAAAAATCAATTTTCGGATGAAAAACGATGACTCCGGACCTGTCGAACGATCCCAAAATGGTCTATAATGATGAAATTTTAACATTTAATCTTTTGACTCTAAATGACTGTTGGATGTGAATTATGACTTTGTCAACTAGAATAAGTGTGTTTAAAGTCATTTCTGTGCCTGAAACGGGTCAAAATGGAAGCTTTTGAGTAAGCAAAACTCTGTAAAAATGGCAATGTTGGTCACTGTGAGGGTTTAAAAAGTGGTTATTCAACATGAGGCATGATCCAATTGACATTTTGAATCATTTTTGGTACAGTCCAAAAAATCAATTTTCGGATGAAAAACGATGACTCCGGACCTGTCGAACGATCCCAAAATGGTCTATAATGATGAAATTCCAACATTTAATCTTTTGACTCTAAATTACTGTTGGATGTGAATTATGACTTTGTCAACAAGAATAAGTGTGTTTAAAGTCATTTCTGTGCCTGAAACGGGTCAAAATGGAAGCTTTTGAGTAAGCAAAACTCTGTAAAAATGGCAATTTTGGTCACTGCGAGGGTTTAAAAACTGGTTATTCAACATGAGGCATGATCCAATTGACATTTTGAATCATTTTTGGTACAGTCCAAAAAATCAATTTTCGGATGAAAAACGATGACTCCGGACCTGTCAAACGATACCAAAATGGTCTATATAGATGAAATTTCAACATTTAATCTTTTGACTCTAAATTACTGTTGGATGTGAATTATGACTTTGTCAACTAGAATAAGTGTGTTTAAAGTCATTTCTGTGCCTGAAACGGGTCAAAATGGAAGCTTTTGAGTAAGCAAAACTCTGTAAAAATGGCAATTTTGGTCATTGTGAGGGTTTAAAAAGTGGTTATTCAACATGAGGCATGATCCAATTGACATTTTGAATCATTTTTGGTACAGTCCAAAAAATCAATTTTCGGATGAAAAACGATGACTCCGGACCTGTCGAACGATCCCAAAATGGTCTATAATGATGAAATTTCAACATTTAACCTTTTGACTCTAAATGACTGTTGGATGTGAATTATGACTTTGTCAACTAGAATAAGGGTGTTTAAAGTCATTTCTGTGCCTGAAACGGGTCAAAATGGAAGCTTTTGAGTAAGCAAAACTCTGTAAAAATGGCAATTTTGGTCACTGTGAGGGTTTAAAAAGTGGTTATTCAACATGAGGCATGATCCAATTGACATTTTGAATCATTTTTGGTACAGTCCAAAAAATCAATTTTCGGATGAAAAACGATGACTCCGGACCTGTCGAACGATCCCAAAATGGTCTATAATGATGACATTTTAACATTTAATCTTTTGACTCTAAATTACTGTTGGATGTGAATTAGGACTTTGTCAACTAAAATAAGTGTGTTTAAAGTCATTTCTGTGCCTGAAACGGGTCAAAATTGAAGCTTTTGAGTAAGCAAAACTCTGTAAAAATGGCAATTTTGGTCACTGTGAGGGTTTAAATAGTGGTTATTCAACATGAGGCATGATCCAATTGACATTTTGAATCATTTTTGGTACAGTCCAAAAAATCAATTTTCGGATGAAAAACGATGACTCCGGACCTGTCGAACGATCCCAAAAAGGTCTATAATGATGACATTTTAACATTTAATCTTTTGACTCTAAATGACTGTTGGATGTGAATTGTGACTTTGTCAACTAGAATAAGGGTGTTTAAAGTCATTTCTGTGCCTGAAACGGGTCAAAATGGAAGCTTTTGAGTAAGCAAAACTCTGTAAAAATGGCAATTTTGGTCACTGTGAGGGTTTAAAAAGTGGTTATTCAACATGAGGCATGATCCAATTGACATTTTGAATCATTTTTGGTACAGTCCAAAAAATCAATTTTCGGATGAAAAACGATGACTCCGGACCTGTCGAACGATCCCAAAATGGTCTATAATGATGAAATTTTAACATTTAATCTTTTGACTCTAAATTACTGTGGGATGTGAAATAGCACTTTGTCAACTAAAATAAGTGTGTTTAAAGTCATTTCTGTGCCTGAAACGGGTCAAAATTTAAGCTTTTGAGTAAGCAAAACTCTGTAAAAATTGCAATTTTGGTCACTGTGAGGGTTTAAAAAGTGGGTATTCAACATGAGGCATGATCCAATTGACATTTTGAATCATTTTTGGTACAGTCCAAAAAATCAATTTTCGGATGGAAAACGATGACTCCGGACCTGTCGAACGATCATAAAATGGTCTATAATGATGACATTTCAACATTTAATCTTTTGACTCTAAATTACTGTTGGATGTGAATTATGACTTTGTCAACTAGAATAAGTGTGTTTAAAGTCATTTCTGTGCCTGAAACGGGTCAAAATGGAAGCTTTTGAGTAAGCAAAACTCTGTAAAAATGGCAATTTTGGTCACTGTGAGGGTTTAAAAAGTGGTTATTCAACATGAGGTATGATCCAATTGACATTTTGAATCATTTTTGGTACAGTCCAAAAAATCAATTTTCAGATGAAAAACGATGACTCCGGACCTGTCGAACGATCCCAAAATGGTCTATAATGATGACATTTTAACATTTAATCTTTTGACTCTAAATGACTGTTGGATGTGAATTAGGACTTTGTCAACTAAAATAAGTGTGTTTAAAGTCATTTCTGTGCCTGAAACGTGTCAAAATTGAAGCTTTTGAGTAAGCAAAACTCTGTAAAAATGGCAATTTTGGTCACTGTGAGGGTTTAAAAAGTGGTTATTCAACATGAGGCACGATCCAATTGACATTTTGAATCATTTTTGGTACAGTCCAAAAAATCAATTTTCGGATGAAAAACGATGACTCCGGACCTGTCGAACGATCCCAAAATGGTCTATAATGATGAAATTTCAACATTTAATCTTTTGACTCTAAATGACTGTTGGATGTGAATTATGACTTTGTCAACTAGAATAAGGGTGTTTAAAGTCATTTCTGTGCCTGAAACGGGTCAAAATGGAAGCTTTTGAGTAAGCAAAACTCTGTAAAAATGGCAATTTTGGTCACTGTGAGGGTTTAAAAAGTGGTTATTCAACATGAGGCATGATCCAATTGACATTTTGAATCATTTTTGGTACAGTCCAAAAAATCAATTTTCGGATGAAAAACGATGACTCCGGACCTGTCGAACGATCCCAAAATGGTCTATAATGATGAAATTTTAACATTTAATCTTTTTACTCTAAATTACTGTGGGATGTGAATTAGGACTTTGTCAACTAAAATAAGTGTGTTTAAAGTCATTTCTGTGCCTGAAACGGGTCAAAATTGAAGCTTTTGAGTAAGCAAAACTCTGTAAAAATGGCAATTTTGGTCACTGTGAGGGTTTAAAAAGTGGTTATTCAACATGAGGCACGATCCAATTGACATTTTGAATCATTTTTGGTACAGTCCAAAAAATCAATTTTCGGATGAAAAACGATGACTCCGGACCTGTCGAACGATCCCAAAATGGTCTATAATGATGAAATTCCAACATTTAATCTTTTGACTCTAAATTACTGTTGGATGTGAATTATGACTTTGTCAACTAGAATAAGTGTGTTTAAAGTCATTTCTGTGCCTGAAACGGGTCAAAATGGAAGCTTTTGAGTAAGCAAAACTCTGTAAAAATGGCAATTTTGGTCACTGTGAGGGTTTAAAAACTGGTTATTCAACATGAGGCATGATCCAATTGACATTTTGAATCATTTTTGGTACAGTCCAAAAAATCAATTTTCGGATGAAAAACGATGACTCCGGACCTGTCGAACGATACCAAAATGGTCTATAATGATGAAATTTCAACATTTAATCGTTTGACTCTAAATTACTGTTGGATGTGAATTATGACTTTGTCAACTAGAATAAGTGTGTTTAAAGTCATTTCTGTGCCTGAAACGGGTCAAAATGGAAGCTTTTGAGTAAGCAAAACTCTGTAAAAATGGCAATTTTGGTCATTGTGAGGGTTTAAAAAGTGGTTATTCAACATGAGGCATGATCCAATTGACATTTTGAATCATTTTTGGTACAGTCCAAAAAATCAATTTTCGGATGAAAAACGATGACTCCGGACCTGTCGAACGATCCCAAAATGGTCTATAATGATGAAATTTCAACATTTAATCTTTTGACTCTAAATGACAGTTGGATGTGAATTATGACTTTGTCAACTAGAATAAGGGTGTTTAAAGTCATTTCTGTGCCTGAAACGGGTCGAAATGGAAGCTTTTGAGTAAGCAAAACTCTGTAAAAATGGCAATTTTGGTCACTGTGAGGGTTTAAAAAGTGGTTATTCAACATGAGACATGATCCAATTGACATTTTGAATCATTTTTGGTACAGTCCAAAAAATCAATTTTCGGATGAAAAACGATGACTCCGGACCTGTCGAACGATCCCAAAATGGTCTATAATGATGAAATTTTAACATTTAATCTTTTGACTCTAAATTACTGTGGGATGTGAATTAGGACTTTGTCAACTAAAATAAGTGTGTTTAAAGTCATTTCTGTGCCTGAATCTGGTCAAAATTGAAGCTTTTGAGTAAGCAAAACTCTGTAAAAATTGCAATTTTGGTCACTGTGAGGGTTTAAAAAGTGGGTATTCAACATGAGCATGATCCAATTGACATTTTGAATCATTTTTGGTACAGTCCAAAAAATCAATTTTCGGATGAAAAACGATGACTCCGGACCTGTCGAACGATCATAAAATGGTCTATAATGATGAAATTTCAACATTTAATCTTTTGACTCTAAATTACTGTTGGATGTGAATTATGACTTTGTCAACTAGAATAAGTGTGTTTAAAGTCATTTCTGTGCCTGAAACGGGTCAAAATGGAAGCTTTTGAGTAAGCAAAACTCTGTAAAAATGGCAATTTTGGTCACTGTGAGGGTTTAAATAGTGGTTATTCAACATGAGGCATGATCCAATTGACATTTTGAATCATTTTTGGTACAGTCCAAAAAATCAATTTTCGGATGAAAAAACGATGACTCCGGACCTGTCGAACGATCCCAAAAAGGTCTATAATGATGACATTTTAACATTTAATCTTTTGACTCTAAATTACTGTTGGATGTGAATTAGGACTTTGTCAACTAAAATAAGTGTGTTTAAAGTCATTTCTGTGCCTGAAACGGGTCAAAATTGAAGCTTTTGAGTAAGCAAAACTCTGTAAAAATGGCAATTTTGGTCACTGTGAGGGTTTAAAAAGTGGTTATTCAACATGAGGCACGATCCAATTGACATTTTGAATCATTTTTGGTACAGTCCAAAAAATCAATTTTCGGATGAAAAACGATGACTCCGGACCTGTCGAACGATCCCAAAAAGGTCTATAATGATGACATTTTAACATTTATTCTTTTGACTCTAAATTACTGTTGGATGTGAATTAGGACTTTGTCAACTAAAATAAGTGTGTTTAAAGTCATTTCTGTGCCTGAAACGGGTCAAAATTGAAGCTTTTGAGTAAGCAAAACTCTGTAAAAATGGCAATTTTGGTCACTGTGAGGGTTTAAAAAGTGGTTATTCAACATGAGGCACGATCCAATTGACATTTTGAATCATTTTTGGTACAGTCCAAAAAATCAATTTTCGGATGAAAAACGATGACTCCGGACCTGTCGAACGATCCCAAAATGGTCTATAATGATGAAATTTTAACATTTAATCTTTTGACTCTAAATGACTGTTGGATGTGAATTATGACTTTGTCAACTAGAATAAGTGTGTTTAAAGTCATTTCTGTGCCTGAAACGGGTCAAAATGGAAGCTTTTGAGTAAGCAAAACTCTGTAAAAATGGCAATGTTGGTCACTGTGAGGGTTTAAAAAGTGGTTATTCAACATGAGGCATGATCCAATTGACATTTTGAATCATTTTTGGTACAGTCCAAAAAATCAATTTTCGGATGAAAAACGATGACTCCGGACCTGTCGAACGATCCCAAAATGGTCTATAATGATGAAATTCCAACATTTAATCTTTTGACTCTAAATTACTGTTGGATGTGAATTATGACTTTGTCAACAAGAATAAGTGTGTTTAAAGTCATTTCTGTGCCTGAAACCGGTCAAAATGGAAGCTTTTGAGTAAGCAAAACTCTGTAAAAATGGCAATTTTGGTCACTGTGAGGGTTTAAAAACTGGTTATTCAACATGAGGCATGATCCAATTGACATTTTTAATCATTTTTGGTACAGTCCAAAAAATCAATTTTCGGATGAAAAACGATGACTCCGGACCTGTCAAACGATACCAAAATGGTCTATATAGATGAAATTTCAACATTTAATCTTTTGACTCTAAATTACTGTTGGATGTGAATTATGACTTTGTCAACTAGAATAAGTGTGTTTAAAGTCATTTCTGTGCCTGAAACGGGTCAAAATGGAAGCTTTTGAGTAAGCAAAACTCTGTAAAAATGGCAATTTTGGTCATTGTGAGGGTTTAAAAAGTGGTTATTCAACATGAGGCATGATCCAATTGACATTTTGAATCATTTTTGGTACAGTCCAAAAAATCAATTTTCGGATGAAAAACGATGACTCCGGACCTGTCGAACGATCCCAAAATGGTCTATAATGATGAAACTTCAACATTTAATCTTTTGACTCTAAATGACTGTTGGATGTGAATTATGACTTTGTCAACTAGAATAAGGGTGTTTAAAGTCATTTCTGTGCCTGAAACGGGTCAAAATGGAAGCTTTTGAGTAAGCAAAACTCTGTAAAAATGGCAATTTTGGTCACTGTGAGGGTTTAAAAAGTGGTTATTCAACATGAGGCATGATCCAATTGACATTTTGAATCATTTTTGGTACAGTCCAAAAAATCAATTTTCGGATGAAAAACGATGACTCCGGACCTGTCGAACGATCCCAAAATGGTCTATAATGATGAAATTTTAACATTTAATCTTTTGACTCTAAATTACTGGGGGATGTGAATTAGGACTTTGTCAACTAAAATAAGTGTGTTTAAAGTCATTTCTGTGCCTGAAACGGGTCAAAATTGAAGCTTTTGAGTAAGCAAAACTCTGTAAAAATTGCAATTTTGGTCACTGTGAGGGTTTAAAAAGTGGGTATTCAACATCAGGCATGATCCAATTGACATTTTGAATCATTTTTGGTACAGTCCAAAAAATCAATTTTCGGATGAAAAACGATGACTCCGGACCTGTCGAACGATCATAAAATGGTCTATAATGATGAAATTTCAACATTTAATCTTTTGACTCTAAATTACTGTTGGATGTGAATTATGACTTTGTCAACTAGAATAAGTGTGTTTAAAGTCATTTCTGTGCCTGAAACGGGTCAAAATGGAAGCTTTTGAGTAAGCAAAACTCTGTAAAAATGGCAATTTTGGTCACTGTGAGGGTTTAAAAAGTGGTTATTCAACATGAGGCATGATCCAATTGACATTTTGAATCATTTTTGGTACAGTCCAAAAAATCAATTTTCGGATGAAAAACGATGACTCCGGACCTGTCGAACGATCCCAAAATGGTCTATAATGATGACATTTTAACATTTAATCTTTTGACTCTAAATTACTGTTGGATGTGAATTAGGACTTTGTCAACTAAAATAAGTGTGTTTAAAGTCATTTCTGTGCCTGAAACGGGTCAAAATTGAAGCTTTTGAGTAAGCAAAACTCTGTAAAAATGGCAATTTTGGTCACTGTGAGGGTTTAAATAGTGGTTATTCAACATGAGGCATGATCCAATTGACATTTTGAATCATTTTTGGTACAGTCCAAAAAATCAATTTTCGGATGAAAAAACGATGACTCCGGACCTGTCGAACGATCCCAAAAAGGTCTATAATGATGACATTTTAACATTTAATCTTTTGACTCTAAATGACTGTTGGATGTGAATTATGACTTTGTCAACTAAAATAAGTGTGTTTAAAGTCATTTCTGTGCCTGAAACGTGTCAAAATTGAAGCTTTTGAGTAAGCAAAACTCTGTAAAAATGGCAATTTTGGTCACTGTGAGGGTTTAAAAAGTGGTTATTCAACATGAGGCACGATCCAATTGACATTTTGAATCATTTTTGGTACAGTCCAAAAAATCAATTTTCGGATGAAAAACGATGACTCCGGACCTGTCGAACGATCCCAAAATGGTCTATAATGATGAAATTTCAACATTTAATCTTTTGACTCTAAATAACTGTTGGATGTGAATTATGACTTTGTCAACTAGAATAAGGGTGTTTAAAGTCATTTCTGTGCCTGAAACGGGTCAAAATGGAAGCTTTTGAGTAAGCAAAACTCTGTAAAAATGGCAATTTTGGTCACTGTGAGGGTTTAAAAAGTGGTTATTCAACATGAGGCATGATCCAATTGACATTTTGAATCATTTTTGGTACAGGCCAAAAAATCAATTTTCGGATGAAAAACGATGACTCCGGACCTGTCGAACGATCCCAAAATGGTCTATAATGATGAAATTTTAACATTTAATCTTTTGACTCTAAATTACTGTGGGATGTGAATTAGGACTTTGTCAACTAAAATAAGTGTGTTTAAAGTCATTTCTGTGCCTGAAACGGGTCAAAATTGAAGCTTTTGAGTAAGCAAAACTCTGTAAAAATTGCAATTTTGGTCACTGTGAGGGTTTAAAAAGTGGGTATTCAACATGAGGCATGATCCAATTGACATTTTGAATCATTTTTGGTACAGTCCAAAAAATCAATTTTCGGATGAAAAAACGATGACTCCGGACCTGTCGAACGATCCCAAAAAGGTCTATAATGATGACATTTTAACATTTAATCTTTTGACTCTAAATTACTGTTGGATGTGAATTAGGACTTTGTCAACTAAAATAAGTGTGTTTAAAGTCATTTCTGTGCCTGAAACGGGTCAAAATTGAAGCTTTTGAGTAAGCAAAACTCTGTAAAAATGGCAATTTTGGTCACTGTGAGGGTTTAAAAAGTGGTTATTCAACATGAGGCATGATCCAATTGACATTTTGAATCATTTTTGGTACAGTCCAAAAAATCAATTTTCGGATGAAAAACGATGACTCCGGACCTGTCGAACGATCCCAAAAAGGTCTATAATGATGAAATTTCAACATTTAATCTTTTGACTCTAAATGACTGTTGGATGTGAATTATGACTTTGTCAACTAAAATAAGTGTGTTTAAAGTCATTTCAGTGCCTGAAACGTGTCAAAATTGAAGCTTTTGAGTAAGCAAAACTCTGTAAAAATGGCAATTTTGGTCACTGTGAGGGTTTAAAAAGTGGTTATTCAACATGAGGCACGATCCAATTGACATTTTGAATCATTTTTGGTACAGTCCAAAAAATCAATTTTCGGATGAAAAACGATGACTCCGGACCTGTCGAACGATCCCAAAAAGGTCTATAAGGATGACATTTTAACATTTAATCTTTTGACTCTAAATTACTGTTGGATGTGAATTAGGACGTTGTCAACTAAAATAAGTGTGTTTAAAGTCATTTCTGTGCCTGAAACGGGTCAAAATTGAAGCTTTTGAGTAAGCAAAACTCTGTAAAAATGGCAATTTTGGTCACTGTGAGGGTTTAAAAAGTGGTTATTCAACATGAGGCACGATCCAATTGACATTTTGAATCATTTTTGGTACAGTCCAAAAAATCAATTTTCGGATGAAAAACGATGACTCCGGACCTGTCGAACGATCCCAAAATGGTCTATAATGATGAAATTTTAACATTTAATCTTTTGACTCTAAATGACTGTTGGATGTGAATTATGACTTTGTCAACTAGAATAAGTGTGTTTAAAGTCATTTCTGTGCCTGAAACGGGTCAAAATGGAAGCTTTTGAGTAAGCAAAACTCTGTAAAAATGGCAATGTTGGTCACTGTGAGGGTTTAAAAAGTGGTTATTCAACATGAGGCATGATCCAATTGACATTTTGAATCATTTTTGGTACAGTCCAAAAAATCAATTTTCGGATGAAAAACGATGACTCCGGACCTGTCAAACGATACCAAAATGGTCTATATAGATGAAATTTCAACATTTAATCTTTTGACTCTAAATTACTGTTGGATGTGAATTATGACTTTGTCAACTAGAATAAGTGTGTTTAAAGTCATTTCTGTGCCTGAAACGGGTCAAAATGGAAGCTTTTGAGTAAGCAAAACTCTGTAAAAATGGCAATTTTGGTCATTGTGAGGGTTTAAAAAGTGGTTATTCAACATGAGGCATGATCCAATTGACATTTTGAATCATTTTTGGTACAGTCCAAAAAATCAATTTTCGGATGAAAAACGATGACTCCGGACCTGTCGAACGATCCCAAAATGGTCTATAATGATGAAATTTCAACATTTAACCTTTTGACTCTAAATGACTGTTGGATGTGAATTATGACTTTGTCAACTAGAATAAGGGTGTTTAAAGTCATTTCTGTGCCTGAAACGGGTCAAAATGGAAGCTTTTGAGTAAGCAAAACTCTGTAAAAATGGCAATTTTGGTCACTGTGAGGGTTTAAAAAGTGGTTATTCAACATGAGGCATGATCCAATTGACATTTTGAATCATTTTTGGTACAGTCCAAAAAATCAATTTTCGGATGAAAAACGATGACTCCGGACCTGTCGAACGATCCCAAAATGGTCTATAATGATGACATTTTAACATTTAATCTTTTGACTCTAAATTACTGTTGGATGTGAATTAGGACTTTGTCAACTAGAATAAGTGTGTTTAAAGTCATTTCTGTGCCTGAAACGGGTCAAAATGGAAGCTTTTGAGTAAGCAAAACTCTGTAAAAATGGCAATTTTGGTCATTGTGAGGGTTTAAAAAGTGGTTATTCAACATGAGGCATGATCCAATTGACATTTTGAATCATTTTTGGTACAGTCCAAAAAATCAATTTTCGGATGAAAAACGATGACTCCGGACCTGTCGAACGATCCCAAAATGGTCTATAATGATGAAACTTCAACATTTAATCTTTTGACTCTAAATGACTGTTGGATGTGAATTATGACTTTGTCAACTAGAATAAGGGTGTTTAAAGTCATTTCTGTGCCTGAAACGGGTCAAAATGGAAGCTTTTGAGTAAGCAAAACTCTGTAAAAATGGCAATTTTGGTCACTGTGAGGGTTTAAAAAGTGGTTATTCAACATGAGGCATGATCCAATTGACATTTTGAATCATTTTTGGTACAGTCCAAAAAATCAATTTTCGGATGAAAAACGATGACTCCGGACCTGTCGAACGATCCCAAAATGGTCTATAATGATGAAATTTTAACATTTAATCTTTTGACTCTAAATTACTGTGGGATGTGAATTAGGACTTTGTCAACTAAAATAAGTGTGTTTAAAGTCATTTCTGTGCCTGAAACGGGTCAAAATTGAAGCTTTTGAGTAAGCAAAACTCTGTAAAAATTGCAATTTTGGTCACTGTGAGGGTTTAAAAAGTGGTTATTCAACATCAGGCATGATCCAATTGACATTTTGAATCATTTTTGGTACAGTCCAAAAAATCAATTTTCGGATGAAAAACGATGACTCCGGACCTGTCGAACGATCATAAAATGGTCTATAATGATGAAATTTCAACATTTAATCTTTTGACTCTAAATTACTGTTGGATGTGAATTATGACTTTGTCAACTAGAATAAGTGTGTTTAAAGTCATTTCTGTGCCTGAAACGGGTCAAAATGGAAGCTTTTGAGTAAGCAAAACTCTGTAAAAATGGCAATTTTGGTCACTGTGAGGGTTTAAAAAGTGGTTATTCAACATGAGGCATGATCCAATTGACATTTTGAATCATTTTTGGTACAGTCCAAAAAATCAATTTTCGGATGAAAAACGATGACTCCGGACCTGTCGAACGATCCCAAAATGGTCTATAATGATGACATTTTAACATTTAATCTTTTGACTCTAAATTACTGTTGGATGTGAATTAGGACTTTGTCAACTAAAATAAGTGTGTTTAAAGTCATTTCTGTGCCTGAAACGGGTCAAAATTGAAGCTTTTGAGTAAGCAAAACTCTGTAAAAATGGCAATTTTGGTCACTGTGAGGGTTTAAATAGTGGTTATTCAACATGAGGCATGATCCAATTGACATTTTGAATCATTTTTGGTACAGTCCAAAAAATCAATTTTCGGATGAAAAAACGATGACTCCGGACCTGTCGAACGATCCCAAAAAGGTCTATAATGATGACATTTTAACATTTAATCTTTTGACTCTAAATGACTGTTGGATGTGAATTATGACTTTGTCAACTAAAATAAGTGTGTTTAAAGTCATTTCTGTGCCTGAAACGTGTCAAAATTGAAGCTTTTGAGTAAGCAAAACTCTGTAAAAATGGCAATTTTGGTCACTGTGAGGGTTTAAAAAGTGGTTATTCAACATGAGGCACGATCCAATTGACATTTTGAATCATTTTTGGTACAGTCCAAAAAATCAATTTTCGGATGAAAAACGATGACTCCGGACCTGTCGAACGATCCCAAAATGGTCTATAATGATGAAATTTCAACATTTAATCTTTTGACTCTAAATAACTGTTGGATGTGAATTATGACTTTGTCAACTAGAATAAGGGTGTTTAAAGTCATTTCTGTGCCTGAAACGGGTCAAAATGGAAGCTTTTGAGTAAGCAAAACTCTGTAAAAATGGCAATTTTGGTCACTGTGAGGGTTTAAAAAGTGGTTATTCAACATGAGGCATGATCCAATTGACATTTTGAATCATTTTTGGTACAGTCCAAAAAATCAATTTTCGGATGAAAAACGATGACTCCGGACCTGTCGAACGATCCCAAAAAGGTCTATAATGATGAAATTTCAACATTTAATCTTTTGACTCTAAATGACTGTTGGATGTGAATTATGACTTTGTCAACTAAAATAAGTGTGTTTAAAGTCATTTCAGTGCCTGAAACGTGTCAAAATTGAAGCTTTTGAGTAAGCAAAACTCTGTAAAAATGGCAATTTTGGTCACTGTGAGGGTTTAAAAAGTGGTTATTCAACATGAGGCACGATCCAATTGACATTTTGAATCATTTTTGGTACAGTCCAAAAAATCAATTTTCGGATGAAAAACGATGACTCCGGACCTGTCGAACGATCCCAAAAAGGTCTATAAGGATGACATTTTAACATTTAATCTTTTGACTCTAAATTACTGTTGGATGTGAATTAGGACGTTGTCAACTAAAATAAGTGTGTTTAAAGTCATTTCTGTGCCTGAAACGGGTCAAAATTGAAGCTTTTGAGTAAGCAAAACTCTGTAAAAATGGCAATTTTGGTCACTGTGAGGGTTTAAAAAGTGGTTATTCAACATGAGGCACGATCCAATTGACATTTTGAATCATTTTTGGTACAGTCCAAAAAATCAATTTTCGGATGAAAAACGATGACTCCGGACCTGTCGAACGATCCCAAAATGGTCTATAATGATGAAATTTTAACATTTAATCTTTTGACTCTAAATGACTGTTGGATGTGAATTATGACTTTGTCAACTAGAATAAGTGTGTTTAAAGTCATTTCTGTGCCTGAAACGGGTCAAAATGGAAGCTTTTGAGTAAGCAAAACTCTGTAAAAATGGCAATGTTGGTCACTGTGAGGGTTTAAAAAGTGGTTATTCAACATGAGGCATGATCCAATTGACATTTTGAATCATTTTTGGTACAGTCCAAAAAATCAATTTTCGGATGAAAAACGATGACTCCGGACCTGTCGAACGATCCCAAAATGGTCTATAATGATGAAATTCCAACATTTAATCTTTTGACTCTAAATTACTGTTGGATGTGAATTATGACTTTGTCAACAAGAATAAGTGTGTTTAAAGTCATTTCTGTGCCTGAAACGGGTCAAAATGGAAGCTTTTGAGTAAGCAAAACTCTGTAAAAATGGCAATTTTGGTCACTGCGAGGGTTTAAAAACTGGTTATTCAACATGAGGCATGATCCAATTGACATTTTGAATCATTTTTGGTACAGTCCAAAAAATCAATTTTCGGATGAAAAACGATGACTCCGGACCTGTCAAACGATACCAAAATGGTCTATATAGATGAAATTTCAACATTTAATCTTTTGACTCTAAATTACTGTTGGATGTGAATTATGACTTTGTCAACTAGAATAAGTGTGTTTAAAGTCATTTCTGTGCCTGAAACGGGTCAAAATGGAAGCTTTTGAGTAAGCAAAACTCTGTAAAAATGGCAATTTTGGTCATTGTGAGGGTTTAAAAAGTGGTTATTCAACATGAGGCATGATCCAATTGACATTTTGAATCATTTTTGGTACAGTCCAAAAAATCAATTTTCGGATGAAAAACGATGACTCCGGACCTGTCGAACGATCCCAAAATGGTCTATAATGATGACATTTTAACATTTAATCTTTTGACTCTAAATTACTGTTGGATGTGAATTAGGACTTTGTCAACTAAAATAAGTGTGTTTAAAGTCATTTCTGTGCCTGAAACGGGTCAAAATTGAAGCTTTTGAGTAAGCAAAACTCTGTAAAAATGGCAATTTTGGTCACTGTGAGGGTTTAAATAGTGGTTATTCAACATGAGGCATGATCCAATTGACATTTTGAATCATTTTTGGTACAGTCCAAAAAATCAATTTTCGGATTAAAAAACGATGACTCCGGACCTGTCGAACGATCCCAAAAAGGTCTATAATGATGACATTTTAACATTTAATCTTTTGACTCTAAATGACTGTTGGATGTGAATTATGACTTTGTCAACTAAAATAAGTGTGTTTAAAGTCATTTCTGTGCCTGAAACGTGTCAAAATTGAAGCTTTTGAGTAAGCAAAACTCTGTAAAAATGGCAATTTTGGTCACTGTGAGGGTTTAAAAAGTGGTTATTCAACATGAGGCACGATCCAATTGACATTTTGAATCATTTTTGGTACAGTCCAAAAAATCAATTTTCGGATGAAAAACGATGACTCCGGACCTGTCGAACGATCTCAAAATGGTCTATAATGATGAAATTTCAACATTTAATCTTTTGACTCTAAATAACTGTTGGATGTGAATTATGACTTTGTCAACTAGAATAAGGGTGTTTAAAGTCATTTCTGTGCCTGAAACGGGTCAAAATGGAAGCTTTTGAGTAAGCAAAACTCTGTAAAAATGGCAATTTTGGTCACTGTGAGGGTTTAAAAAGTGGTTATTCAACATGAGGCATGATCCAATTGACATTTTGAATCATTTTTGGTACAGGCCAAAAAATCAATTTTCGGATGAAAAAACGATGACTCCGGACCTGTCGAACGATCCCAAAAAGGTCTATAATGATGACATTTTAACATTTAATCTTTTGACTCTAAATTACTGTTGGATGTGAATTAGGACTTTGTCAACTAAAATAAGTGTGTTTAAAGTCATTTCTGTGCCTGAAACGGGTCAAAATTGAAGCTTTTGAGTAAGCAAAACTCTGTAAAAATGGCAATTTTGGTCACTGTGAGGGTTTAAATAGTGGTTATTCAACATGAGGCATGATCCAATTGACATTTTGAATCATTTTTGGTACAGTCCAAAAAATCAATTTTCGGATGAAAAAACGATGACTCCGGACCTGTCGAACGATCCCAAAAAGGTCTATAATGATGACATTTTAACATTTAATTTTTTGACTCTAAATGACTGTTGGATGTGAATTATGACTTTGTCAACTAAAATAAGTGTGTTTAAAGTCATTTCTGTGCCTGAAACGTGTCAAAATTGAAGCTTTTGAGTAAGCAAAACTCTGTAAAAATGGCAATTTTGGTCACTGTGAGGGTTTAAAAAGTGGTTATTCAACATGAGGCACGATCCAATTGACATTTTGAATCATTTTTGGTACAGTCCAAAAAATCAATTTTCGGATGAAAAACGATGACTCCGGACCTGTCGAACGATCCCAAAATGGTCTATAATGATGAAATTTCAACATTTAATCTTTTGACTCTAAATAACTGTTGGATGTGAATTATGACTTTGTCAACTAGAATAAGGGTGTTTAAAGTCATTTCTGTGCCTGAAACGGGTCAAAATGGAAGCTTTTGAGTAAGCAAAACTCTGTAAAAATGGCAATTTTGGTCACTGTGAGGGTTTAAAAAGTGGTTATTCAACATGAGGCATGATCCAATTGACATTTTGAATCATTTTTGGTACAGTCCAAAAAATCAATTTTCGGATGAAAAACGATGACTCCGGACCTGTCGAACGATCCCAAAAAGGTCTATAATGATGAAATTTCAACATTTAATCTTTTGACTCTAAATGACTGTTGGATGTGAATTATGACTTTGTCAACTAAAATAAGTGTGTTTAAAGTCATTTCAGTGCCTGAAACGTGTCAAAATTGAAGCTTTTGAGTAAGCAAAACTCTGTAAAAATGGCAATTTTGGTCACTGTGAGGGTTTAAAAAGTGGTTATTCAACATGAGGCACGATCCAATTGACATTTTGAATCATTTTTGGTACAGTCCAAAAAATCAATTTTCGGATGAAAAACGATGACTCCGGACCTGTCGAACGATCCCAAAAAGGTCTATAAGGATGACATTTTAACATTTAATCTTTTGACTCTAAATTACTGTTGGATGTGAATTAGGACGTTGTCAACTAAAATAAGTGTGTTTAAAGTCATTTCTGTGCCTGAAACGGGTCAAAATTGAAGCTTTTGAGTAAGCAAAACTCTGTAAAAATGGCAATTTTGGTCACTGTGAGGGTTTAAAAAGTGGTTATTCAACATGAGGCACGATCCAATTGACATTTTGAATCATTTTTGGTACAGTCCAAAAAATCAATTTTCGGATGAAAAACGATGACTCCGGACCTGTCGAACGATCCCAAAATGGTCTATAATGATGAAATTTTAACATTTAATCTTTTGACTCTAAATGACTGTTGGATGTGAATTATGACTTTGTCAACTAGAATAAGTGTGTTTAAAGTCATTTCTGTGCCTGAAACGGGTCAAAATGGAAGCTTTTGAGTAAGCAAAACTCTGTAAAAATGGCAATGTTGGTCACTGTGAGGGTTTAAAAAGTGGTTATTCAACATGAGGCATGATCCAATTGACATTTTGAATCATTTTTGGTACAGTCCAAAAAATCAATTTTCGGATGAAAAACGATGACTCCGGACCTGTCGAACGATCCCAAAATGGTCTATAATGATGAAATTCCAACATTTAATCTTTTGACTCTAAATTACTGTTGGATGTGAATTATGACTTTGTCAACAAGAATAAGTGTGTTTAAAGTCATTTCTGTGCCTGAAACGGGTCAAAATGGAAGCTTTTGAGTAAGCAAAACTCTGTAAAAATGGCAATTTTGGTCACTGCGAGGGTTTAAAAACTGGTTATTCAACATGAGGCATGATCCAATTGACATTTTGAATCATTTTTGGTACAGTCCAAAAAATCAATTTTCGGATGAAAAACGATGACTCCGGACCTGTCAAACGATACCAAAATGGTCTATATAGATGAAATTTCAACATTTAATCTTTTGACTCTAAATTACTGTTGGATGTGAATTATGACTTTGTCAACTAGAATAAGTGTGTTTAAAGTCATTTCTGTGCCTGAAACGGGTCAAAATGGAAGCTTTTGAGTAAGCAAAACTCTGTAAAAATGGCAATTTTGGTCATTGTGAGGGTTTAAAAAGTGGTTATTCAACATGAGGCATGATCCAATTGACATTTTGAATCATTTTTGGTACAGTCCAAAAAATCAATTTTCGGATGAAAAACGATGACTCCGGACCTGTCGAACGATCCCAAAATGGTCTATAATGATGACATTTTAACATTTAATCTTTTGACTCTAAATTACTGTTGGATGTGAATTAGGACTTTGTCAACTAAAATAAGTGTGTTTAAAGTCATTTCTGTGCCTGAAACGGGTCAAAATTGAAGCTTTTGAGTAAGCAAAACTCTGTAAAAATGGCAATTTTGGTCACTGTGAGGGTTTAAATAGTGGTTATTCAACATGAGGCATGATCCAATTGACATTTTGAATCATTTTTGGTACAGTCCAAAAAATCAATTTTCGGATGAAAAAACGATGACTCCGGACCTGTCGAACGATCCCAAAAAGGTCTATAATGATGACATTTTAACATTTAATCTTTTGACTCTAAATGACTGTTGGATGTGAATTATGACTTTGTCAACTAAAATAAGTGTGTTTAAAGTCATTTCTGTGCCTGAAACGTGTCAAAATTGAAGCTTTTGAGTAAGCAAAACTCTGTAAAAATGGCAATTTTGGTCACTGTGAGGGTTTAAAAAGTGGTTATTCAACATGAGGCATGATCCAATTGACATTTTGAATCATTTTTGGTACAGTCCAAAAAATCAATTTTCGGATGAAAAACGATGACTCCGGACCTGTCGAACGATCCCAAAAAGGTCTATAATGATAAAATTTCAACATTTAATCTTTTGACTCTAAATGACTGTTGGATGTGAATTATGACTTTGTCAACTAAAATAAGTGTGTTTAAAGTCATTTCTGTGCCTGAAACGTGTCAAAATTGAAGCTTTTGAGTAAGCAAAACTCTGTAAAAATGGCAATTTTGGTCACTGTGAGGGTTTAAAAAGTGGTTATTCAACATGAGGCACGATCCAATTGACATTTTGAATCATTTTTGGTACAGTCCAAAAAATCAATTTTCGGATGAAAAACGATGACTCCGGACCTGTCGAACGATCCCAAAAAGGTCTATAATGATGAAATTTCAACATTTAATCTTTTGACTCTAAATGACTGTTGGATGTGAATTATGACTTTGTCAACTAAAATAAGTGTGTTTAAAGTCATTTCAGTGCCTGAAACGTGTCAAAATTGAAGCTTTTGAGTAAGCAAAACTCTGTAAAAATGGCAATTTTGGTCACTGTGAGGGTTTAAAAAGTGGTTATTCAACATGAGGCACGATCCAATTGACATTTTGAATCATTTTTGGTACAGTCCAAAAAATCAATTTTCGGATGAAAAACGATGACTCCGGACCTGTCGAACGATCCCAAAAAGGTCTATAAGGATGACATTTTAACATTTAATCTTTTGACTCTAAATTACTGTTGGATGTGAATTAGGACGTTGTCAACTAAAATAAGTGTGTTTAAAGTCATTTCTGTGCCTGAAACGGGTCAAAATTGAAGCTTTTGAGTAAGCAAAACTCTGTAAAAATGGCAATTTTGGTCACTGTGAGGGTTTAAAAAGTGGTTATTCAACATGAGGCACGATCCAATTGACATTTTGAATCATTTTTGGTACAGTCCAAAAAATCAATTTTCGGATGAAAAACGATGACTCCGGACCTGTCGAACGATCCCAAAATGGTCTATAATGATGAAATTTTAACATTTAATCTTTTGACTCTAAATGACTGTTGGATGTGAATTATGACTTTGTCAACTAGAATAAGTGTGTTTAAAGTCATTTCTGTGCCTGAAACGGGTCAAAATGGAAGCTTTTGAGTAAGCAAAACTCTGTAAAAATGGCAATGTTGGTCACTGTGAGGGTTTAAAAAGTGGTTATTCAACATGAGGCATGATCCAATTGACATTTTGAATCATTTTTGGTACAGTCCAAAAAATCAATTTTCGGATGAAAAACGATGACTCCGGACCTGTCGAACGATCCCAAAATGGTCTATAATGATGAAATTCCAACATTTAATCTTTTGACTCTAAATTACTGTTGGATGTGAATTATGACTTTGTCAACAAGAATAAGTGTGTTTAAAGTCATTTCTGTGCCTGAAACGGGTCAAAATGGAAGCTTTTGAGTAAGCAAAACTCTGTAAAAATGGCAATTTTGGTCACTGCGAGGGTTTAAAAACTGGTTATTCAACATGAGGCATGATCCAATTGACATTTTGAATCATTTTTGGTACAGTCCAAAAAATCAATTTTCGGATGAAAAACGATGACTCCGGACCTGTCAAACGATACCAAAATGGTCTATATAGATGAAATTTCAACATTTAATCTTTTGACTCTAAATTACTGTTGGATGTGAATTATGACTTTGTCAACTAGAATAAGTGTGTTTAAAGTCATTTCTGTGCCTGAAACGGGTCAAAATGGAAGCTTTTGAGTAAGCAAAACTCTGTAAAAATGGCAATTTTGGTCATTGTGAGGGTTTAAAAAGTGGTTATTCAACATGAGGCATGATCCAATTGACATTTTGAATCATTTTTGGTACAGTCCAAAAAATCAATTTTCGGATGAAAAACGATGACTCCGGACCTGTCGAACGATCCCAAAATGGTCTATAATGATGACATTTTAACATTTAATCTTTTGACTCTAAATTACTGTTGGATGTGAATTAGGACTTTGTCAACTAAAATAAGTGTGTTTAAAGTCATTTCTGTGCCTGAAACGGGTCAAAATTGAAGCTTTTGAGTAAGCAAAACTCTGTAAAAATGGCAATTTTGGTCACTGTGAGGGTTTAAATAGTGGTTATTCAACATGAGGCATGATCCAATTGACATTTTGAATCATTTTTGGTACAGTCCAAAAAATCAATTTTCGGATGAAAAAACGATGACTCCGGACCTGTCGAACGATCCCAAAAAGGTCTATAATGATGACATTTTAACATTTAATCTTTTGACTCTAAATGACTGTTGGATGTGAATTATGACTTTGTCAACTAAAATAAGTGTGTTTAAAGTCATTTCTGTGCCTGAAACGTGTCAAAATTGAAGCTTTTGAGTAAGCAAAACTCTGTAAAAATGGCAATTTTGGTCACTGTGAGGGTTTAAAAAGTGGTTATTCAACATGAGGCACGATCCAATTGACATTTTGAATCATTTTTGGTACAGTCCAAAAAATCAATTTTCGGATGAAAAACGATGACTCCAGGCCTGTCGAACGATCCCAAAATGGTCTATAATGATGAAATTTCAACATTTAATCTTTTGACTCTAAATAACTGTTGGATGTGAATTATGACTTTGTCAACTAGAATAAGGGTGTTTAAAGTCATTTCTGTGCCTGAAACGGGTCAAAATGGAAGCTTTTGAGTAAGCAAAACTCTGTAAAAATGGCAATTTTGGTCACTGTGAGGGTTTAAAAAGTGGTTATTCAACATGAGGCATGATCCAATTGACATTTTGAATCATTTTTGGTACAGGCCAAAAAATCAATTTTCGGATGAAAAAACGATGACTCCGGACCTGTCGAACGATCCCAAAAAGGTCTATAATGATGACATTTTAACATTTAATCTTTTGACTCTAAATTACTGTTGGATGTGAATTAGGACTTTGTCAACTAAAATAAGTGTGTTTAAAGTCATTTCTGTGCCTGAAACGGGTCAAAATTGAAGCTTTTGAGTAAGCAAAAATCTGTAAAAATGGCAATTTTGGTCACTGTGAGGGTTTAAAAAGTGGTTATTCAACATGAGGCATGATCCAATTGACATTTTGAATCATTTTTGGTACAGTCCAAAAAATCAATTTTCGGATGAAAAACGATGACTCCGGACCTGTCGAACGATCCCAAAAAGGTCTATAATGATAAAATTTCAACATTTAATCTTTTGACTCTAAATGACTGTTGGATGTGAATTATGACTTTGTCAACTAAAATAAGTGTGTTTAAAGTCATTTCTGTGCCTGAAACGTGTCAAAATTGAAGCTTTTGAGTAAGCAAAACTCTGTAAAAATGGCAATTTTGGTCACTGTGAGGGTTTAAAAAGTGGTTATTCAACATGAGGCACGATCCAATTGACATTTTGAATCATTTTTGGTACAGTCCAAAAAATCAATTTTCGGATGAAAAACGATGACTCCGGACCTGTCGAACGATCCCAAAAAGGTCTATAATGATGACATTTTAACATTTAATCTTTTGACTCTAAATTACTGTTGGATGTGAATTAGGACTTTGTCAACTAAAATAAGTGTGTTTAAAGTCATTTCTGTGCCTGAAACGGGTCAAAATTGAAGCTTTTGAGTAAGCAAAACTCTGTAAAAATGGCAATTTTGGTCACTGTGAGGGTTTAAAAAGTGGTTATTCAACATGAGGCACGATCCAATTGACATTTTGAATCATTTTTGGTACAGTCCAAAAAATCAATTTTCGGATGAAAAACGATGACTCCGGACCTGTCGAACGATCCCAAAATGGTCTATAATGATGAAATTTTAACATTTAATCTTTTGACTCTAAATGACTGTTGGATGTGAATTATGACTTTGTCAACTAGAATAAGTGTGTTTAAAGTCATTTCTGTGCCTGAAACGGGTCAAAATGGAAGCTTTTGAGTAAGCAAAACTCTGTAAAAATGGCAATGTTGGTCACTGTGAGGGTTTAAAAAGTGGTTATTCAACATGAGGCATGATCCAATTGACATTTTGAATCATTTTTGGTACAGTCCAAAAAATCAATTTTCGGATGAAAAACGATGACTCCGGACCTGTCGAACGATCCCAAAATGGTCTATAATGATGAAATTCCAACATTTAATCTTTTGACTCTAAATTACTGTTGGATGTGAATTATGACTTTGTCAACAAGAATAAGTGTGTTTAAAGTCATTTCTGTGCCTGAAACGGGTCAAAATGGAAGCTTTTGAGTAAGCAAAACTCTGTAAAAATGGCAATTTTGGTCACTGTGAGGGTTTAAAAACTGGTTATTCAACATGAGGCATGATCCAATTGACATTTTGAATCATTTTTGGTACAGTCCAAAAAATCAATTTTCGGATGAAAAACGATGACTCCGGACCTGTCAAACGATACCAAAATGGTCTATATAGATGAAATTTCAACATTTAATCTTTTGACTCTAAATTACTGTTGGATGTGAATTATGACTTTGTCAACTAGAATAAGTGTGTTTAAAGTCATTTCTGTGCCTGAAACGGGTCAAAATGGAAGCTTTTGAGTAAGCAAAACTCTGTAAAAATGGCAATTTTGGTCATTGTGAGGGTTTAAAAAGTGGTTATTCAACATGAGGCATGATCCAATTGACATTTTGAATCATTTTTGGTACAGTCCAAAAAATCAATTTTCGGATGAAAAACGATGACTCCGGACCTGTCGAACGATCCCAAAATGGTCTATAATGATGAAATTTCAACATTTAATCTTTTGACTCTAAATGACTGTTGGATGTGAATTATGACTTTGTCAACTAGAATAAGGGTGTTTAAAGTCATTTCTGTGCCTGAAACGGGTCAAAATGGAAGCTTTTGAGTAAGCAAAACTCTGTAAAAATGGCAATTTTGGTCACTGTGAGGGTTTAAAAAGTGGTTATTCAACATGAGGCATGATCCAATTGACATTTTGAATCATTTTTGGTACAGTCCAAAAAATCAATTTTCGGATGAAAAACGATGACTCCGGACCTGTCGAACGATCCCAAAATGGTCTATAATGATGAAATTTTAACATTTAATCTTTTGACTCTAAATTACTGTGGGATGTGAATTAGGACTTTGTCAACTAAAATAAGTGTGTTTAAAGTCATTTCTGTGCCTGAAACGGGTCAAAATTGAAGCTTTTGAGTAAGCAAAACTCTGTAAAAATTGCAATTTTGGTCACTGTGAGGGTTTAAAAAGTGGGTATTCAACATGAGGCATGATCCAATTGACATTTTGAATCATTTTTGGTACAGTCCAAAAAATCAATTTTCGGATGAAAAACGATGACTCCGGACCTGTCGAACGATCATAAAATGGTCTATAATGATGAAATTTCAACATTTAATCTTTTGACTCTAAATTACTGTTGGATGTGAATTATGACTTTGTCAACTAGAATAAGTGTGTTTAAAGTCATTTCTGTGCCTGAAACGGGTCAAAATGGAAGCTTTTGAGTAAGCAAAACTCTGTAAAAATGGCAATTTTGGTCACTGTGAGGGTTTAAAAAGTGGTTATTCAACATGAGGCATGATCCAATTGACATTTTGAATCATTTTTGGTACAGTCCAAAAAATCAATTTTCGGATGAAAAACGATGACTCCGGACCTGTCGAACGATCCCAAAATGGTCTATAATGATGACATTTTAACATTTAATCT
The DNA here is from genome assembly GCF_964263255.1 of Lissotriton vulgaris. NCBI lineage: Eukaryota > Metazoa > Chordata > Amphibia > Caudata > Salamandridae > Lissotriton > Lissotriton vulgaris. The sequence continues at coordinate 578,963 of NW_028250047.1, forward strand.
TTTGACTCTAAATTACTGTTGGATGTGAATTAGGACTTTGTCAACTAAAATAAGTGTGTTTAAAGTCATTTCTGTGCCTGAAACGGGTCAAAATTGAAACTTTTGAGTAAGCAAAACTCTGTAAAAATGGCAATTTTGGTCACTGTGAGGGTTTAAATAGTGGTTATTCAACATGAGGCATGATCCAATTGACATTTTGAATCATTTTTGGTACAGTCCAAAAAATCAATTTTCGGATGAAAAAACGATGACTCCGGACCTGTCGAACGATCCCAAAAAGGTCTATAATGATGACATTTTAACATTTAATCTTTTGACTCTAAATGACTGTTGGATGTGAATTATGACTTTGTCAACTAAAATAAGTGTGTTTAAAGTCATTTCTGTGCCTGAAACGTGTCAAAATTGAAGCTTTTGAGTAAGCAAAACTCTGTAAAAATGGCAATTTTGGTCACTGTGAGGGTTTAAAAAGTGGTTATTCAACATGAGGCACGATCCAATTGACATTTTGAATCATTTTTGGTACAGTCCAAAAAATCAATTTTCGGATGAAAAACGATGACTCCGGACCTGTCGAACGATCCCAAAATGGTCTAAAATGATGAAATTTCAACATTTAATCTTTTGACTCTAAATAACTGTTGGATGTGAATTATGACTTTGTCAACTGGAATAAGGGTGTTTAAAGTCATTTCTGTGCCTGAAACGGGTCAAAATGGAAGCTTTTGAGTAAGCAAAACTCTGTAAAAATGGCAATTTTGGTCACTGTGAGGGTTTAAAAAGTGGTTATTCAACATGAGGCATGATCCATTTGACATTTTGAATCATTTTTGGTACAGTCCAAAAAATCAATTTTCGGATGAAAAACGATGACTCCGGACCTGTCGAACGATCCCAAAATGGTCTATAATGATGAAATTTTAACATTTAATCTTTTGACTCTAAATTACTGTGGGATGTGAATTAGGACTTTGTCAACTAAAATAAGTGTGTTTAAAGTCATTTCTGTGCCTGAAACGGGTCAAAATTGAAGCTTTTGAGTAAGCAAAACTCTGTAAAAATTGCAATTTTGGTCACTGTGAGGGTTTAAAAAGTGGGTATTCAACATGAGGCATGATCCAATTGACATTTTGAATCATTTTTGGTACAGTCCAAAAAATCAATTTTCGGATGAAAAAACAATGACTCCGGACCTGTCGAACGATCCCAAAAAGGTCTATAATGATGAAATTTCAACATTTAATCTTTTGACTCTAAATGACTGTTGGATGTGAATTATGACTTTGTCAACTAAAATAAGTGTGTTTAAAGTCATTTCTGTGCCTGAAACGTGTCAAAATTGAAGCTTTTGAGTAAGCAAAACTCTGTAAAAATGGCAATTTTGGTCACTGTGAGGGTTTAAAAAGTGGTTATTCAACATGAGGCATGATCCAATTGACATTTTGAATCATTTTTGGTACAGTCCAAAAAATCAATTTTCGGATGAAAAACGATGACTCCGGACCTGTCGAACGATCCCAAAATGGTCTATAATGATGACATTTTAACATTTAATCTTTTGACTCTAAATTACTGTTGGATGTGAATTAGGACTTTGTCAACTAAAATAAGTGTGTTTAAAGTCATTTCTGTGCCTGAAACGGGTCAAAATTGAAACTTTTGAGTAAGCAAAACTCTGTAAAAATGGCAATTTTGGTCACTGTGAGGGTTTAAATAGTGGTTATTCAACATGAGGCATGATCCAATTGACATTTTGAATCATTTTTGGTACAGTCCAAAAAATCAATTTTCGGATGAAAAAACGATGACTCCGGACCTGTCGAACGATCCCAAAAAGGTCTATAATGATGACATTTTAACATTTAATCTTTTGACTCTAAATGACTGTTGGATGTGAATTATGACTTTGTCAACTAAAATAAGTGTGTTTAAAGTCATTTCTGTGCCTGAAACGTGTCAAAATTGAAGCTTTTGAGTAAGCAAAACTCTGTAAAAATGGCAATTTTGGTCACTGTGAGGGTTTAAAAAGTGGTTATTCAACATGAGGCACGATCCAATTGACATTTTGAATCATTTTTGGTACAGTCCAAAAAATCAATTTTCGGATGAAAAACGATGACTCCGGACCTGTCGAACGATCCCAAAATGGTCTAAAATGATGAAATTTCAACATTTAATCTTTTGACTCTAAATAACTGTTGGATGTGAATTATGACTTTGTCAACTAGAATAAGGGTGTTTAAAGTCATTTCTGTGCCTGAAACGGGTCAAAATGGAAGCTTTTGAGTAAGCAAAACTCTGTAAAAATGGCAATTTTGGTCACTGTGAGGGTTTAAAAAGTGGTTATTCAACATGAGGCATGATCCATTTGACATTTTGAATCATTTTTGGTACAGTCCAAAAAATCAATTTTCGGATGAAAAACGATGACTCCGGACCTGTCGAACGATCCCAAAATGGTCTATAATGATGAAATTTTAACATTTAATCTTTTGACTCTAAATTACTGTGGGATGTGAATTAGGACTTTGTCAACTAAAATAAGTGTGTTTAAAGTCATTTCTGTGCCTGAAACGGGTCAAAATTGAAGCTTTTGAGTAAGCAAAACTCTGTAAAAATTGCAATTTTGGTCACTGTGAGGGTTTAAAAAGTGGGTATTCAACATGAGGCATGATCCAATTGACATTTTGAATCATTTTTGGTACAGTCCAAAAAATCAATTTTCGGATGAAAAAACGATGACTCCGGACCTGTCGAACGATCCCAAAAAGGTCTATAATGATGACATTTTAACATTTAATCTTTTGACTCTAAATGACTGTTGGATGTGAATTATGACTTTGTCAACTAAAATAAGTGTGTTTAAAGTCATTTCTGTGCCTGAAACGTGTCAAAATTGAAGCTTTTGAGTAAGCAAAACTCTGTAAAAATGGCAATTTTGGTCACTGTGAGGGTTTAAAAAGTGGTTATTCAACATGAGGCACGATCCAATTGACATTTTGAATCATTTTTGGTACAGTCCAAAAAATCAATTTTCGGATGAAAAACGATGACTCCGGACCTGTCGAACGATCCCAAAATGGTCTAAAATGATGAAATTTCAACATTTAATCTTTTGACTCTAAATAACTCTTGGATGTGAATTATGACTTTGTCAACTAGAATAAGTGTGTTTAAAGTCATTTCTGTGCCTGAAACGGGTCAAAATGGAAGCTTTTGAGTAAGCAAAACTCTGTAAAAATGGCAATTTTGGTCACTGTGAGGGTTTAAAAAGTGGTTATTCAACATGAGGCATGATCCAATTGACATTTTGAATCATTTTTGGTACAGTCCAAAAAATCAATTTTCGGATGAAAAACGATGACTCCGGACCTGTCGAACGATCCCAAAATGGTCTATAATGATGACATTTTAACATTTAATCTTTTGACTCTAAATTACTGTTGGATGTGAATTAGGACTTTGTCAACTAAAATAAGTGTGTTTAAAGTCATTTCTGTGCCTGAAACGGGTCAAAATTGAAACTTTTGAGTAAGCAAAACTCTGTAAAAATGGCAATTTTGGTCACTGTGAGGGTTTAAATAGTGGTTATTCAACATGAGGCATGATCCAATTGACATTTTGAATCATTTTTGGTACAGTCCAAAAAATCAATTTTCGGATGAAAAAACGATGACTCCGGACCTGTCGAACGATCCCAAAAAGGTCTATAATGATGACATTTTAACATTTAATCTTTTGACTCTAAATGACTGTTGGATGTGAATTATGACTTTGTCAACTAAAATAAGTGTGTTTAAAGTCATTTCTGTGCCTGAAACGTGTCAAAATTGAAGCTTTTGAGTAAGCAAAACTCTGTAAAAATGGCAATTTTGGTCACTGTGAGGGTTTAAAAAGTGGTTATTCAACATGAGGCACGATCCAATTGACATTTTGAATCATTTTTGGTACAGTCCAAAAAATCAATTTTCGGATGAAAAACGATGACTCCGGACCTGTCGAACGATCCCAAAATGGTCTAAAATGATGAAATTTCAACATTTAATCTTTTGACTCTAAATAACTGTTGGATGTGAATTATGACTTTGTCAACTAGAATAAGGGTGTTTAAAGTCATTTCTGTGCCTGAAACGGGTCAAAATGGAAGCTTTTGAGTAAGCAAAACTCTGTAAAAATGGCAATTTTGGTCACTGTGAGGGTTTAAAAAGTGGTTATTCAACATGAGGCATGATCCATTTGACATTTTGAATCATTTTTGGTACAGTCCAAAAAATCAATTTTCGGATGAAAAACGATGACTCCGGACCTGTCGAACGATCCCAAAATGGTCTATAATGATGAAATTTTAACATTTAATCTTTTGACTCTAAATTACTGTGGGATGTGAATTAGGACTTTGTCAACTAAAATAAGTGTGTTTAAAGTCATTTCTGTGCCTGAAACGGGTCAAAATTGAAGCTTTTGAGTAAGCAAAACTCTGTAAAAATTGCAATTTTGGTCACTGTGAGGGTTTAAAAAGTGGGTATTCAACATGAGGCATGATCCAATTGACATTTTGAATCATTTTTGGTACAGTCCAAAAAATCAATTTTCGGATGAAAAAACAATGACTCCGGACCTGTCGAACGATCCCAAAAAGGTCTATAATGATGAAATTTCAACATTTAATCTTTTGACTCTAAATGACTGTTGGATGTGAATTATGACTTTGTCAACTAGAATAAGGGTGTTTAAAGTCATTTCTGTGCCTGAAACGGGTCAAAATGGAAGCTTTTGAGTAAGCAAAACTCTGTAAAAATGGCAATTTTGGTCACTGTGAGGGTTTAAAAAGTGGTTATTCAACATGAGGCATGATCCAATTGACATTTTGAATCATTTTTGGTACAGTCCAAAAAATCAATTTTCGGATGAAAAACGATGACTCCGGACCTGTCGAACGATCCCAAAATGGTCTATAATGATGAAATTCCAACATTTAATCTTTTGACTCTAAATTACTGTTGGATGTGAATTATGACTTTGTCAACAAGAATAAGTGTGTTTAAAGTCATTTCTGTGCCTGAAACGGGTCAAAATGGAAGCTTTTGAGTAAGCAAAACTCTGTAAAAATGGCAATTTTGGTCACTGCGAGGGTTTAAAAACTGGTTATTCAACATGAGGCATGATCCAATTGACATTTTGAATCATTTTTGGTACAGTCCAAAAAATCAATTTTCGGATGAAAAACGATGACTCCGGACCTGTCAAACGATACCAAAATGGTCTATATAGATGAAATTTCAACATTTAATCTTTTGACTCTAAATTACTGTTGGATGTGAATTATGACTTTGTCAACTAGAATAAGTGTGTTTAAAGTCATTTCTGTGCCTGAAACGGGTCAAAATGGAAGCTTTTGAGTAAGCAAAACTCTGTAAAAATGGCAATTTTGGTCATTGTGAGGGTTTAAAAAGTGGTTATTCAACATGAGGCATGATCCAATTGACATTTTGAATCATTTTTGGTACAGTCCAAAAAATCAATTTTCGGATGAAAAACGATGACTCCGGACCTGTCGAACGATCCCAAAATGGTCTATAATGATGACATTTTAACATTTAATCTTTTGACTCTAAATTACTGTTGGATGTGAATTAGGACTTTGTCAACTAAAATAAGTGTGTTTAAAGTCATTTCTGTGCCTGAAACGGGTCAAAATTGAAGCTTTTGAGTAAGCAAAACTCTGTAAAAATGGCAATTTTGGTCACTGTGAGGGTTTAAATAGTGGTTATTCAACATGAGGCATGATCCAATTGACATTTTGAATCATTTTTGGTACAGTCCAAAAAATCAATTTTCGGATGAAAAAACGATGACTCCGGACCTGTCGAACGATCCCAAAAAGGTCTATAATGATGACATTTTAACATTTAATCTTTTGACTCTAAATGACTGTTGGATGTGAATTATGACTTTGTCAACTAGAATAAGTGTGTTTAAAGTCATTTCTGTGCCTGAAACGGGTCAAAATTGAAGCTTTTGAGTAAGCAAAACTCTGTAAAAATGGCAATTTTGGTCACTGTGAGGGTTTAAAAAGTGGTTATTCAACATGAGGCATGATCCAATTGACATTTTGAATCATTTTTGGTACAGTCCAAAAAATCAATTTTCGGATGAAAAAGGATGACTCCGGACCTGTCGAACGATCCCAAAATGGTCTATAATGATGACATTTTTACATTTAATCTTTTGACTCTAAATTACTGTTGGATGTGAATTAGGACTTTGTCAACTAAAATAAGTGTGTTTAAAGTCATTTCTGTGCCTGAAACTGGTCAAAATTGAAGCTTTTGAGTAAGCAAAACTCTGTAAAAATGGCAATTTTGGTCACTGTGAGGGTTTAAAAAGTGGTTATTCAACATGAGGCATGATCCAATTGACATTTTGAATCATTTTTGGTACAGTCCAAAAAATCAATTTTCGGATGAAAAACGATGACTCCGGACCTGTCGAACGATCCCAAAAAGGTCTATAATGATGAAATTTCAACATTTAATCTTTTGACTCTAAATGACTGTTGGATGTGAATTATGACTTTGTCAACTAAAATAAGTGTGTTTAAAGTCATTTCTGTGCCTGAAACGTGTCAAAATTGAAGCTTTTGAGTAAGCAAAACTCTGTAAAAATGGCAATTTTGGTCACTGTGAGGGTTTAAAAAGTGGTTATTCAACATGAGGCATGATCCAATTGACATTTTGAATCATTTTTGGTACAGTCCAAAAAATCAATTTTCGGATGAAAAACGATGACTCCGGACCTGTCGAACGATCCCAAAATGGTCTATAATGATGAAATTTCAACATTTAATCTTTTGACTCTAAATTACTGTTGGATGTGAATTATGACTTTGTCAACTAGAATAAGTGTGTTTAAAGTCATTTCTGTGCCTGAAACGGGTCAAAATGGAAGCTTTTGAGTAAGCAAAACTCTGTAAAAATGGCAATTTTGGTCACTGTGAGGGTTTAAAAAGTGGTTATTCAACATGAGGCATGATCCAATTGACATTTTGAATCATTTTTGGTACAGTCCAAAAAATCCATTTTCGGATGAAAAACGATGACTCCGGACCTGTCGAACGATCCCAAAATGGTCTATAATGATGAAATTCCAACATTTAATCTTTTGACTCTAAATTACTGTTGGATGTGAATTATGACTTTGTCAACTAGAATAAGTGTGTTTAAAGTCATTTCTGTGCCTGAAACGGGTCAAAATGGAAGCTTTTGAGTAAGCAAAACTCTGTAAAAATGGCAATTTTGGTCACTGTGAGGGTTTAAAAAGTGGTTATTCAACATGAGGCATGATCCAATTGACATTTTGAATCATTTTTGGTACAGTCCAAAAAATCAATTTTCGGATGAAAAACGATGACTCCGGACCTGTCGAACGATACCAAAATGGTCTATAATGATGAAATTTCAACATTTAATCTTTTGACTCTAAATTACTGTTGGATGTGAATTATGACTTTGTCAACTAGAATAAGTGTGTTTAAAGTCATTTCTGTGCCTGAAACGGGTCAAAATGGAAGCTTTTGAGTAAGCAAAACTCTGTAAAAATGGCAATTTTGGTCATTGTGAGGGTTTAAAAAGTGGTTATTCAACATGAGGCATGATCCAATTGACATTTTGAATCATTTTTGGTACAGTCCAAAAAATCTATTTTCGGATGAAAAACGATGACTCCGGACCTGTCGAACTATCCCAAAATAGTCAATATGGATGAAATTTCAACATTTAATCTTTTGACTCTAAATTACTGTTGGATGTGAATTATGACTTTGTCAACTAGAATAAGTGTGTTTAAAGTCATTTCTGTGCCTGAAACGGGTCAAAATGGAAGCTTTTGAGTAAGCAAAACTCTGTAAAAATGGCAATTTTGGTCATTGTGAGGGTTTAAAAAGTGGTTATTCAACATGAGGCATGATCCAATTGACATTTTGAATCATTTTTGGTACAGTCCAAAAAATCAATTTTCGGATGAAAAGCGATGACTCCGGACCTGTCGAACGATCCCAAAATGGTCTATAATGATGAAATTTCAACATTTAATCTTTTGACTCTAAATGACTGTTGGATGTGAATTATGACTTTGTCAACTAGAATAAGGGTGTTTAAAGTCATTTCTGTGCCTGAAACGGGTCAAAATGGAAGCTTTTGAGTAAGCAAAACTCTGTAAAAATGGCAATTTTGGTCACTGTGAAGGTTTAAAAAGTGGTTATTCAACATGAGGCATGATCCAATTGACATTTTGAATCATTTTTGGTACAGTGCAAAAAATCAATTTTCGGATGAAAAACGATGACTCCGGACCTGTCGAACGATCCCAAAATGGTCTATTATGATGAAATTTTAACATTTAATCTTTTGACTCTAAAATACTGTGGGATGTGAATTAGGACTTTGTCAACTAAAATAGGTGTGTTTAAAGTCATTGCTGTGCCTGAAACGGGTCAAAATTGAAGCTTTTGAGTAAGCAAAACTCTGTAAAAATTGCAATTTTGGTCACTGTGAGGGTTTAAAAAGTGGGTATTCAACATGAGGCATGATCCAATTGACATTTTGAATCATTTTTGGTACAGTCCAAAAAATCAATTTTCGGATGAAAAACGATGACTCCGGACCTGTCGAACGATCATAAAATGGTCTATAATGATGAAATTTCAACATTTAATCTTTTGACTCTAAATTACTGTTGGATGTGAATTATGACTTTGTCAACTAGAATAAGTGTGTTTAAAGTCATTTCTGTGCCTGAAACGGGTCAAAATGGAAGCTTTTGAGTAAGCAAAACTCTGTAAAAATGGCAATTTTGGTCACTGTGAGGGTTTAAAAAGTGGTTATTCAACATGAGGCATGATCCAATTGACATTTTGAATCATTTTTGGTACAGTCCAAAAAATCAATTTTCGGATGAAAAACGATGACTCCGGACCTGTCGAACGATCCCAAAATGGTCTATAATGATGACATTTTAACATTTAATCTTTTGACTCTAAATTACTGTTGGATGTGAATTAGGACTTTGTCAACTAAAATAAGTGTGTTTAAAGTCATTTCTGTGCCTGAAACGGGTCAAAATTGAAGCTTTTGAGTAAGCAAAACTCTGTAAAAATGGCAATTTTGGTCACTGTGAGGGTTTAAATAGTGGTTATTCAACATGAGGCATGATCCAATTGACATTTTGAATCATTTTTGGTACAGTCCCAAAAATCAATTTTCGGATGAAAAACGATGACTCCGGACCTGTCGAACGATCCCAAAATGGTCTATAATGATGAAATTTCAACATTTAATCTTTTGACTCTAAATGACTGTTGGATGTGAATTATGACTTTGTCAACTAAAATAAGTGTGTTTAAAGTCATTTCTGTGCCTGAAACGGGTCAAAAATGAAGCTTTTGAGTAAGCAAAACTCTGTAAAAATGGCAATTTTGGTCACTGTGAGGGTTTAAAAAGTGGTTATTCAACATGAGGCACGATCCAATTGACATTTTGAATCATTTTTGGTACAGTCCAAAAAATCAATTTTCGGATGAAAAACGATGACTCCGGACCTGTCGAACGATCCCAAAATGGTCAATCTGGATGAAATTTCAACATTTATTCTTTTGACTCTAAATGACTGTTGGATGTAAATTATGACTTTGTCAACTAGAATAAGTGTGTTTGAAGTCATTTCTGTGCCTGAAACGAGTCAAAATTGAAGCTTTTGAGTAAGCAAAACTCTGTAAAAATGGCAATTTTGGTCACTGTGAGGGTTTAAAAAGTGGTTATTCAACATGAGGCATGATCTAATTGACATTTTGAATCATTTTTGGTACAGTCCAAAAAATCAATTTTCGGATGAAAAACGATGACTCCGGACCTGTCGAACGATCCCAAAATGGTCTATAATGATAAATTTCAACATTTAATCTTTTGACTTTAAATGACTGTTGGATGTGAATTATGACTTTGTCAACTAGCATAAGTGTGTTTAAAGTCATTTCTGTGCCTGAAACGGGTCAAAATGGAAGCTTTTGAGTAAGCAAAACTCTGTAAAAATGGCAATTTTGGTCACTGTGAGGGTTTAAAAAGTGGTTATTCAACATGAGAAACGATCCAATTGACATTTTGAATCATTTTTGGTACAGTTCAAAAAATCAATTTTCGGATGAAAAACGATGACTCCGGACCTGTCGAACGATCCCAAAATGGTCTATAATGATGAAATTTCAACATTTAATCTTTTGACTCTAAATTACTGTTGGATGTGAATTATGACTTTGTCAACTAAAATAAGTGTGTTTAAAGTCATTTCTGTGCCTGAAACGGGTCAAAATTGAAGCTTTTGAGTAAGCAAAACTCTGTAAAAATTGCAATTTTGGTCACTGTGAGGGTTTAAAAAGTGGGTATTCAACATGAGGCATGATCCAATTGACATTTTGAATCATTTTTGGTACAGTCCAAAAAATCAATTTTCGGATGAAAAACGATGACTCCGGACCTGTCGAACGATCATAAAATGGTCTATAATGATGACATTTCAACATTTAATCTTTTGACTCTAAATTACTGTTGGATGTGAATTATGACTTTGTCAACTAGAATAAGTGTGTTTAAAGTCATTTCTGTGCCTGAAACGGGTCAAAATGGAAGCTTTTGAGTAAGCAAAACTCTGTAAAAATGACAATTTTGGTCACTGTGAGGGTTTAAAAAGTGGTTATTCAACATGAGGCATGATCCAATTGACATTTTGAATCATTTTTGGTACAGTCCAAAAAATCAATTTTCGGATGAAAAGCGATGACTCCGGACCTGTCGAACGATCCCAAAATGGTCTATAATGATGACATTTTAACATTTAATCTTTTGACTCTAAATTACTGTTGGATGTGAATTAGGACTTTGTCAACTAAAATAAGTGTGTTTAAAGTCATTTCTGTGCCTGAAACGGGTCAAAATTGAAGCTTTTGAGTAAGCAAAACTCTGTAAAAATGGCAATTTTGGTCACTGTGAGGGTTTAAAAAGTGGTTATTCAACATGAGGCATGATCCAATTGACATTTTGAATCATTTTTGGTACAGTCCAAAAAATCAATTTTCGGATGAAAAACGATGACTCCGGACCTGTCGAACGATCCCAAAAAGGTCTATAATGATGAAATTTCAACATTTAATCTTTTGATTTTAAATGACTGTTGGATGTGAATTATGACTTTGTCAACTAAAATAAGTGTGTTTAAAGTCATTTCTGTGCCTGAAACGTGTCAAAATTGAAGCTTTTGAGTAAGCAAAACTCTGTAAAAATGGCAATTTTGGTCACTGTGAGTGTTTAAAAAGTGGTTATTCAACATGAGGCACGATCCAATTGACATTTTGAATCATTTTTGGTACAGTCCAAAAAATCAATTTTCGGATGAAAAACGATGACTCCGGACCTGTCGAACGATCCCAAAATGGTCTATAATGATGAAATTTCAACATTTAATCTTTTGACTCTAAATTACTGTTGGATGTGAATTATGACTTTGTCAACTAGAATAAGTGTGTTTAAAGTCATTTCTGTGCCTGAAACGGGTCAAAATGGAAGCTTTTGAGTAAGCAAAACTCTGTAAAAATGGCAATTTTGGTCACTGTGAGGGTTTAAAAAGTGGTTATTCAACATGAGGCATGATCCAATTGACATTTTGAATCATTTTTGGTACAGTCCAAAAAATCAATTTTCGGATGAAAAACGATGACTCCGGACCTGTCGAACGATCCCAAAATGGTCTATAATGATGAAATTTTAACATTTAATCTTTTGACTCTAAAGGACTGTTGGATGTGAATTATGACTTTGTCAACTAGAATAAGTGTGTTTAAAGTCATTTCTGTGCCTGAAACGGGTCAAAATGGAAGCTTTTGAGTAAGCAAAACTCTGTAAAAATGGCAATGTTGGTCACTGTGAGGGTCTAAAAAGTGGTTATTCAACATGAGGCATGATCCAATTGACATTTTGAATCATTTTTGGTACAGTCCAAAAAATCAATTTTCGGATGAAAAACGATGACTCCGGACCTGTCGAACGATCCCAAAATGGTCTATAATGATGAAATTCCAACATTTAATCTTTTGACTCTAAATTACTGTTGGATGTGAATTATGACTTTGTCAACTAGAATAAGTGTGTTTAAAGTCATTTCTGTGCCTGAAACGGGTCAAAATGGAAGCTTTTGAGTAAGCAAAACTCTGTAAAAATGGCAATTTTGGTCACTGTGAGGGTTTAAAAAGTGGTTATTCAACATGAGGCATGATCCAATTGACATTTTGAATCATTTTTGGTACAGTCCAAAAAATCAATTTTCGGATGAAAAACGATGACTCCGGACCTGTCGAACGATCCCAAAATGGTCTATAATGATGAAATTTCAACATTTAATCTTTTGACTCTAAATTACTGTTGGATGTGAATTATGACTTTGTCAACTAGAATAAGTGTGTTTAAAGTCATTTCTGTGCCTGAAACGGGTCAAAATGGAAGCTTTTGAGTAAGCAAAACTCTGTAAAAATGGCAATTTTGGTCACTGTGAGGGTTTAAAAAGTGGTTATTCAACATGAGGCATGATCCAATTGACATTTTGAATCATTTTTGGTACAGTCCAAAAAATCAATTTTCGGATGAAAAACGATGACTCCGGACCTGTCGAACGATCCCAAAATGGTCTATAATGATGAAATTTTAACATTTAATCTTTTGACTCTAAATGACTGTTGGATGTGAATTATGACTTTGTCAACTAGAATAAGTGTGTTTAAAGTCATTTCTGTGCCTGAAACGGGTCAAAATGGAAGCTTTTGAGTAAGCAAAACTCTGTAAAAATGGCAATGTTGGTCACTGTGAGGGTCTAAAAAGTGGTTATTCAACATGAGGCATGATCCAATTGACATTTTGAATCATTTTTGGTACAGTCCAAAAAATCAATTTTCGGATGAAAAACGATGACTCCGGACCTGTCGAACGATCCCAAAATGGTCTATAATGATGAAATTCCAACATTTAATCTTTTGACTCTAAATTACTGTTGGATGTGAATTATGACTTTGTCAACTAGAATAAGTGTGTTTAAAGTCATTTCTGTGCCTGAAACGGGTCAAAATGGAAGCTTTTGAGTAAGCAAAACTCTGTAAAAATGGCAATTTTGGTCACTGTGAGGGTTTAAAAAGTGGTTATTCAACATGAGGCATGATCCAATTGACATTTTGAATCATTTTTGGTACAGTCCAAAAAATCAATTTTCGGATGAAAAACGATGACTCAGGACCTGTCGAACGATACCAAAATGGTCTATAATGATGAAATTTCAACATTTAATCTTTTGACTCTAAATTACTGTTGGATGTGAATTATGACTTTGTCAACTAGAATAAGTGTGTTTAAAGTCATTTCTGTGCCTGAAACGGGTCAAAATGGAAGCTTTTGAGTAAGCAAAACTCTGTAAAAATGGCAATTTTGGTCATTGTGAGGGTTTAAAAAGTGGTTATTCAACATGAGGCATGATCCAATTGACATTTTGAATCATTTTTGGTACAGTCCAAAAAATCTATTTTCGGATGAAAAACAATGACTCCGGACCTGTCGAACGATCCCAAAATAGTCAATATGGATGAAATTTCAACATTTAATCTTTTGACTCTAAATGACTGTTGGATGTGAATTATGACTTTGTCAACTAGAATAAGTGTGTTTAAAGTCGTTTCTGTGCCTGAAACGAGTCAAAATTGAAGCTTTTGAGTAAGCAAAACTCTGTAAAAATGGCAATTTTGGTCACTGTGAGGGTTTAAAAAGTGGTTATTCAACATGAGGCATGATCTAATTGACATTTTGAATCATTTTTGGTACAGTCCAAAAAATCAATTTTCGGATGAAAAACGATGACTCCGGACCTGTCGAACGATCCCAAAATGGTCTATAATGATAAATTTCAACATTTAATCTTTTGACTCTAAATGACTGTTGGATGTGAATTATGACTTTGTCAACTAGCATAAGGGTGTTTAAAGTCATTTCTGTGCCTGAAACGGGTCAAAATGGAAGCTTTTGAGTAAGCAAAACTCTGTAAAAATGGCAATTTTGGTCACTGTGAGGGTTTAAAAAGTGGTTATTCAACATGAGAAACGATCCAATTGACATTTTGAATCATTTTTGGTACAGTTCAAAAAATCAATTTTCGGATGAAAAACGATGACTCCGGACCTGTCGAACGATCCCAAAATGGTCTATAATGATGAAATTTCAACATTTAATCTTTTGACTCTAAATTACTGTTGGATGTGAATGATGACTTTGTCAACTAAAATAAGTGTGTTTAAAGTCATTTCTGTGCCTGAAACGGGTCAAAATTGAAGCTTTTGAGTAAGCAAAACTCTGTAAAAATTGCAATTTTGGTCACTGTGAGGGTTTAAAAAGTGGGTATTCAACATGAGGCATGATCCAATTGACATTTTGAATCATTTTTGGTACAGTCCAAAAAATCAATTTTCGGATGAAAAACGATGACTCCGGACCTGTCGAACGATCATAAAATGGTCTATAATGATGACATTTCAACATTTAATCTTTTGACTCTAAATTACTGTTGGATGTGAATTATGACTTTGTCAACTAGAATAAGTGTGTTTAAAGTCATTTCTGTGCCTGAAACGGGTCAAAATGGAAGCTTTTGAGTAAGCAAAACTCTGTAAAAATGACAATTTTGGTCACTGTGAGGGTTTAAAAAGTGGTTATTCAACATGAGGCATGATCCAATTGACATTTTGAATCATTTTTGGTACAGTCCAAAAAATCAATTTTCGGATGAAAAGCGATGACTCCGGACCTGTCGAACGATCCCAAAATGGTCTATAATGATGACATTTTAACATTTAATCTTTTGACTCTAAATTACTGTTGGATGTGAATTAGGACTTTGTCAACTAAAATAAGTGTGTTTAAAGTCATTTCTGTGCCTGAAACGGGTCAAAATTGAAGCTTTTGAGTAAGCAAAACTCTGTAAAAATGGCAATTTTGGTCACTGTGAGGGTTTAAAAAGTGGTTATTCAACATGAGGCATGATCCAATTGACATTTTGAATCATTTTTGGTACAGTCCAAAAAATCAATTTTCGGATGAAAAACGATGACTCCGGACCTGTCGAACGATCCCAAAAAGGTCTATAATGATGAAATTTCAACATTTAATCTTTTGATTTTAAATGACTGTTGGATGTGAATTATGACTTTGTCAACTAAAATAAGTGTGTTTAAAGTCATTTCTGTGCCTGAAACGTGTCAAAATTGAAGCTTTTGAGTAAGCAAAACTCTGTAAAAATGGCAATTTTGGTCACTGTGAGGGTTTAAAAAGTGGTTATTCAACATGAGGCACGATCCAATTGACATTTTGAATCATTTTTGGTACAGTCAAAAAAATCAATTTTCGGATGAAAAACGATGACTCCGGACCTGTCGAACGATCCCAAAATGGTCTATAATGATGAAATTCCAACATTTAATCTTTTGACTCTAAATTACTGTTGGATGTGAATTATGACTTTGTCAACTAGAATAAGTGTGTTTAAAGTCATTTCTGTGCCTGAAACGGGTCAAAATGGAAGCTTTTGAGTAAGCAAAACTCTGTAAAAATGGCAATTTTGGTCACTGTGAGGGTTTAAAAAGTGGTTATTCAACATGAGGCATGATCCAATTGACATTTTGAATCATTTTTGGTACAGTCCAAAAAATCAATTTTCGGATGAAAAACGATGACTCCGGACCTGTCGAACGATACCAAAATGGTCTATAATGATGAAATTTCAACATTTAATCTTTTGGAAAGGGGCGACCACTCGGTCCCCCCGAACGTATGGCGGAGTGCCTCGATCCCCCCGGGAAGCCATTTTTGGGCGGGAGGCGCGTCTCGGCTGGTATGCCCGAAGCGGCGTAGCCGGGGCGCGCTTTTTCCCGCCCTAGAGTGGGCTGGCCTAGACACCGACGTAGCCAGCCACGCCCTCGGGGCAGGCAGGGGCGGGTTTACGCCCGCCCTGAAGACGGATAAAAAGGGACGCAAGACCAGAAGACGTCCTCTTGTTCTTGTGCTCCGAAGCTGCACCTCCTCGCTACACGTGAGCTCGGGACAGAACGAAGAGCCAATTTTGAGCGTTTTTGATCTTTTTCTTTGTCTTCTAGATACTTCGTCGGAGAGATGCCCAAGAAAGGCGAAAAGAGAATGACGACCGATCAGATGGTTCGGGCCCTTTTTAAGGATATGTCCGACATAAAGAAGCGGCTGGCGGAGCGAGACGGGGAGGAGGGATCAGGCCAACCACCGGCTGGAGGGAGACCTAAGAGGCCGAGAAGGGTTCCAGCCGGGGGAGATGTCCCGGTTCCCTCTGCCCCGCTCGAGGCGCCGACCCCGTTACCGATGGAGGGGAATCCAATCCCCGTTGTCATCACCCCGACATCCAATGAGGATATGCCCCCCGAGCTGGCAGCACAGCTAGCAGCGTGGTTGGGCGATAGTACTGAGGGCGCCACGGCTGCCGAGGCACAGGCGCTGATAAAAAAGCTGCGTAAGGAAAAAGACGCAGCCAAGGTGACCGCACCGGTGGCGGTGATAGAAAAGCCACAAGTGGCGGAAGCAGCATCCGGTTCAGGTAAGCGGCCATTGCCGATCGCAAGGGATGAGTCAGCACCTTCTCGTAGAGAGAGATTGGGGCAGCATGTTCCTTTAGCAATAAAAGAAAAGATTTGGGCGGGGGAATATGTGAATATTTTCTCCTTGCTTGTCGATCATTATGAGGTGGAGCATGTCAAGAGTCAGAAGGACTTAATGCATCCGAGTGTTTGGCGCGCAAAAATGGCCGCCTTTAAGGTAAATGAGAATATTGGCAACTGGGGCAATGCGTGGGGTATTTTTACATCGATTTTGGGGGAACGTAGGCCCGAGTTGCTTCCTGAGTTTCCCATTTATCAATCACGAATTATGGGTTATTCGACAGCATATCAAGGTAACCATTGGTTCTGTTATGACAATCTGTTCAGGAAAGAAAAGGAACATAACAAGAGTTTGACTTGGGATTGTTACGATTCTGTGACATGGGATAAAATGAAAGAGTCAGGAATGTTAAAAATGCCGTTGGTTGGGAGCAATGTTGTCGATTACTCCCGCCAAAATGCGGGGACGCCCTTTCGGCCAGGTACGAGCACCGACGATTATTCGAGACCTGCCGGCAATACAGGGAAAAGGGGTTTCTGCTTCAATTTCAACAAAGGTAAATGTACTAGGCCTCCGGGATCGTGTAAATTCAAACACGAATGTAGTACTTGTGGGTCGTCCCATCCTGAGTCCTCGTGCAGAGCCAGAACGAGTGAGAATGGGGGTAAGGGAGGCGCCAAACAGGTCTAGGATAGTCCGAGGGGCGCCTTTACCAACCCCGATTGATACCTTGGCGATGATTCCCTGGCTCAGCGAATACCCGGATCGTACTTCTGCTGGGGTGCTGCGGAACGGTTTTTCATATGGTTTCCGCATCCCGGTAGGGGACTTTCGGGGTGTAGGGACGTGCAAGAACCAACTTTCCGTCTTGCAGCATACATCTGTAGTGCAAGATAAGATCCAGAAAGAGGTTAGCCGGGGACGGGTCGCCGGCCCGTTTAGTGTACCCCCGGTACCGTCTTTTGTCTGTTCTCCGTTAGGGGTGGTCCCCAAGAAGGACCCAGGTGAGTTTCGATTGATCCATAATCTGTCAGCTCCACATGGTCTTTCGGTGAACGATGCAATTAATCCAGAGGTTTGTTCAGTACGGTACGCATCATTTGATGAGGCAGTAGCCATCTTGAATCGCCTGGGGCCCGGGACGTTGATGGCGAAATCAGATATCGAGTCAGCGTTTCGGTTGCTCCCGGTACACCCAGACGACCAGCGTCTTCTGGGATTCAGGTTTCAGGGATCATTTTACATGGATAGGTGTATGCCAATGGGATGCTCTATATCGTGTGCTTATTTTGAGAAATTCAGTACTTTCCTGCAATGGGTGTTCACTAAGAAAACGGGTTTCCGAAATGTAATGCACTACCTTGATGACTTTCTGTTTCTTGGACCCGCCGGAAATCCCGAATGTGCCCAGGCCTTGGCTGAATTCTGTGTGTTGATGGGTCAATTTGGCGTGCCATTGGCACCAGGTAAAACTATGGGTCCCACGACTTGCCTCGAGTTTTTGGGGATCGAGTTGGACTCTGGTGAGGGTTGTTTCCGTCTACCAGCTAGCAAAGTGTCGAAATTCAGGGCAGCCCTGCAAGTATGTTTAAATGCATCTAAGGTTACACTGCATCAGTTGCAACAATTGGTGGGGAAGTTGAACTTTGCCTTGAGGGTGATCCCAATGGCCCGCCCCTTTTCCCGTTCAATTGCCCAAGCGATGGTTGGCCTAAAGGAAGGTCATCATCGCACGAGGTTATCGGCCGAGGTCCGCCAGGACATGCGTATTTGGTTAGCATTTTTGGCGGACTTCAATGGTCGAGTCGTCTGGAACAAGCCAGCCGTGTCCTCTGAAGAGCTTGGTCTATGGACAGATTCAGCGGGAAGCATAGGCTTTGGCGCCATCTTCGGCACAAAATGGTCGGCACAAAGGTGGCCCCCATGGTGGCATGAGGAGGGGCTGACGAGTAATATTGCTTTCCTTGAACTGTTTCCCATTCTGGTGGCCCTGAGAACCTGGCCCGAAGGGTTCAAAGATCATTCTGTCGTGTTCTGGTCTGACAATATGACCGTTGTAGAATGCATCAATAGTCAGGCAGCCCGTTGTAAACTGATTTTGAGGCTGCTCAAAGAAATTGTTTTACTGTGTATGCAACTGAACGTGATATTCAGAGCAAAACATGTCCCAGGGGTGATGAATCAGGCGGCTGATGCACTATCTCGTTTTCACATGCAGGCTTTCTCGGGTTTCCTTCCCTCAGCGGACCCAGAGCCGGCACCCTTCCCCGAAGCTCTCTGGTCTCTCGGTGCCCCGAACTTCGTCACCTCGTGGGAGAGAGTCTAGCACCCAGGACGAGGAAGGCATATGAAGGGGCGTTTCGGGCCTATTTAGCCTTTTTGGGGACTGAGAGAGGGGGACTTTGGGGTCAGGAAGAGTGGGTAGTACATTTTCTGATGTCCTTACGTAGGGCTGGGAAGTCGGTGGCTACGGCCCAAAGGCATCGTGCCGCCATTTCCTTTGTTGCCAGGGCCCATAACATCCAGGACCCGACAGCGTCTTTTGTAGTACAGAAGGCGCTGCGTGGGTGGCAACACCTGGAGGGTCGCAGAGTTGATGAGAGACGACCGATAGGTCTGGATAGGTTGTCCCAGTTGCTGGCCACACTCCCTACCACATGCTCGTCTCCTTTCGAGACGTGTTTGTTCCGGACTGCATTTACGCTGGCATTTCACGGGGCTATGAGGATAAGTGAGCTGGTTGCAAGGAACAAACAGGATGTGGTGGGGGGTTTGTGCCGGGAACACGTTCAGATCAGGGGTGATGCGATGATTGTCTCCTTTCTCAGGTCCAAGACCGACCAAGATGGGAGGGGGGACTGCACGATCATTCGCAGGATCCCCGGGTCCTCCATGTGTCCGGTACAGTGTTTAGAAGATTACCTAGCACGAAGGGTGGCATCATGGGGGGGGACATTGTTGAGGCATGCAGACGCCACCCCACTGACGAGGTTTCAGTTTCAGCGGGTGCTCGCAATGGCCATTGCCGCAGCGGGCTTGGACCCGGGCGAATTCGGGACCCATTCCTTTCGAATAGGGGCTGCCACTGAAGCTACAGCCAGGGGTCTTAATGTAGAACAAGTGAAACGAGTGGGGCGATGGTCCTCCAATTGTTATAAGAGATATGTGCGATTGCACATGTTGTGAAGCTGTAATAATGTACTCACGCTTCTTGTCTTTTGTTTGTTTTCAGTTGCGCAAGCCTACGAGGCAGGGCGGACTATGCAGTCGACCCAACACCAGGCCAGCGGTCAGACATCACCGGCTGTGAGACAGGAGGTGTGGGTCGTGGGCCACTCATACGTGAGACGTGCCGCAGACGTATTCGAAGCAGGTGACATGATTCACGTACCTGGGGAATACGGGTACAGAGTGTCCTTCTACGGGAGAGGCGGTCTCTGTATTGACCAGTTTCAAAC
This sequence comes from Lissotriton vulgaris, assembly GCF_964263255.1. Taxonomy (NCBI): domain Eukaryota; kingdom Metazoa; phylum Chordata; class Amphibia; order Caudata; family Salamandridae; genus Lissotriton; species Lissotriton vulgaris. The sequence goes on from NW_028250047.1 coordinate 599,175, forward strand.
ATTCTTCGAGGGTTTATTAGGGCGGACGAGGTCACCGCCGTCTATAGTCATAGTTCATTTAGGGGGCAATGATTTGGTCACCACCGGTAGACGACTTCTCCTAGAGGCAATGCTTTCCACGGTAAGTTGGTTAGCGAGGAAAGTTCCGGGGTGCATAATTGCGTGGTCTCATATGATCCCACGTAAAGTGTGGCGGGGGGCTATCTCGATTCCTGCTTTGAATCATTCTGTTCGGAAGCTTAATAACAAAGTGAGTAGGTTGTTCCGTTCCAAGACATTGCATTCTATCTCGCATAGTTGTATTAACGATGACAGTATGTATTTGGGGGACGGTGTGCATTTGTCGAGGGTGGGAAATGAGTTACTCATAGGAGACTTCTTGGCTTGGTTGAAAAAGTTAAAACATGACCTTTAGGTAGGAGTTTTGTGGGGGGTCCGGATAGCCGGTCAACTATCCGGACCTGTGGCGGTAAGGTCATGATCGGTGAGCACTAATTAGAAGATCCCTATGAGTGGGCGTCACCCAACACGGATGGGAGCGCTCGGGAGAGGTGGCCATTGGCCCCTCAATGGGGAGGCGGTCCCGTCTAAGGATGGGTCGCCGGAAGTAAAGGAAAGGCGGTCAAGGCCCCTTCCTTTGTAGGAGGGGTTACAGCCCCCTCCTGGTGAATTTCCCGGGGCCAGTGTCATCTGCGACGGCAGATGCTGTAAGTTGTGTGGGGTGGGGGGAGGTCCACGATACCTTCTAGATACCTCACACGTGTCTTCGAACGACCTTTAAATGGCGTCGAGTCTTAAGTGCCCCCGTCAAGTCAAGGGAAATTGTTAGTAGTTGCACTTGAGGTAAGCCTCTGTGCCGTCGCCCCTCCCAAGTGGGAGGGGTAAGTCTGGTTAGGGATCTTGACACCGGTTATGACCTTGCCGTTGGCCGTTAAACGTTAGGATGTACAATTTCAGTATTTCTAGAGAATGTTTTGTAGGATGCTAGTTCGGCTAGGAGAACCTCTGTATTAGAGAATATGTTAAGGTTAGCCAAACATCGCAATGTGGTAATGAAATTGTACATAACATGAAACGTTTAATGTTTTAATTTTGTTTTAATAAATACGGCCGGGAGGGTCACTCCCTCCCACTTCCAAAAACTTCAAGAACTGTTTCCGGTTTCCCTCCTTTTGGGGATTGTGTTGAGAGGGGGTGGCGGGTATCTCAGCCATATGACTCTAAATTACTGTTGGATGTGAATTATGACTTTGTCAACTAGAATAAGTGTGTTTAAAGTCATTTCTGTGCCTGAAACGGGTCAAAATGGAAGCTTTTGAGTAAGTAAAACTCTGTAAAAATGGCAATTTTGGTCATTGTGAGGGTTTAAAAAGTGGTTATTCAACATGAGGCATGATCCAATTGACATTTTGAATCATTTTTGGTACAGTCCAAAAAATCTATTTTCGGATGAAAAACGATGACTCCGGACCTGTCGAACGATCCCAAAATGGTCTATTATGATGAAATTTTAACATTTAATCTTTTGACTCTAAATTACTGTGGGATGTGAATTAGGACTTTGTCAACTAAAATAGGTGTGTTTAAAGTCATTTCCGTGCCTGAAACGGGTCAAAATTGAAGCTTTTGAGTAAGCAAAACTCTGTAAAAATTGCAATTTTGGTCACTGTGAGGGTTTAAAAAGTGGGTATTCAACATGAGGCATGATCCAATTGACATTTTGAATCATTTTTGGTACAGTCCAAAAAATCAATTTTCGGATGAAAAACGATGACTCCGGACCTGTCGAACGATCATAAAATGGTCTATAATGATGAAATTTCAACATTTAATCTTTTGACTCTAAATTACTGTTGGATGTGAATTATGACTTTGTCAACTAGAATAAGTGTGTTTAAAGTCATTTCTGTGCCTGAAACGGGTCAAAATGGAAGCTTTTGAGTAAGCAAAACTCTGTAAAAATGGCAATTTTGGTCACTGTGAGGGTTTAAAAAGTGGTTATTCAACATGAGGCATGATCCAATTGACATTTTGAATCATTTTTGGTACAGTCCAAAAAATCAATTTTCGGATGAAAAACGATGACTCCGGACCTGTCGAACGATCCCAAAATGGTCTATAATGATGACATTTTAACATTTAATCTTTTGACTCTAAATTACTGTTGGATGTGAATTAGGACTTTGTCAACTAAAATAAGTGTGTTTAAAGTCATTTCTGTGCCTGAAACGGGTCAAAATTGAAGCTTTTGAGTAAGCAAAACTCTGTAAAAATGGCAATTTTGGTCACTGTGAGGGTTTAAATAGTGGTTATTCAACATGAGGCATGATCCAATTGACATTTTGAATCATTTTTGGTACAGTCCCAAAAATCAATTTTCGGATGAAAAACGATGACTCCGGACCTGTCGAACGATCCCAAAATGGTCTATAATGATGAAATTTCAACATTTAATCTTTTGACTCTAAATGACTGTTGGATGTGAATTATGACTTTGTCAACTAAAATAAGTGTGTTTAAAGTCATTTCTGTGCCTGAAACGGGTCAAAATTGAAGCTTTTGAGTAAGCAAAACTCTGTAAAAATGGCAATTTTGGTCACTGTGAGGGTTTAAAAAGTGGTTATTCAACATGAGGCACGATCCAATTGACATTTTGAATCATTTTTGGTACAGTCCAAAAAATCAATTTTCGGATGAAAAACGATGACTCCGGACCTGTCGAACGATCCCAAAATGGTCAATCTGGATGAAATTTCAACATTTAATCTTTTGACTCTAAATGACTGTTGGATGTAAATTATGACTTTGTCAACTAGAATAAGTGTGTTTAAAGTCATTTCTGTGCCTGAAATGGGTCAAAATTGAAGCTTTTGAGTAAGCAAAACTCTGTAAAAATGGCAATTTTGGTCACTGTGAGGGTTTAAAAAGTGGTTATTCAACATGAGGCATGATCTAATTGACATTTTGAATCATTTTTGGTACAGTCCAAAAAATCAATTTTCGGATGAAAAACGATGACTCCGGACCTGTCGAACGATCCCAAAATGGTCTATAATGATAAATTTCAACATTTAATCTTTTGACTCTAAATGACTGTTGGATGTGAATTATGACTTTGTCAACTAGCATAAGTGTGTTTAAAGTCATTTCTGTGCCTGAAACGGGTCAAAATGGAAGCTTTTGAGTAAGCAAAACTCTGTAAAAATGGCAATTTTGGTCACTGTGAGGGTTTAAAAAGTGGTTATTCAACATGAGAAACGATCCAATTGACATTTTGAATCATTTTTGGTATAGTTCAAAAAATCAATTTTCGGATGAAAAACGATGACTCCGGACCTGTCGAACGATCCCAAAATGGTCAATCTGGATGAAATTTCAACATTTAATCTTTTGACTCTAAATGACTGTTGGATGTAAATTATGACTTTGTCAACTAGAATAAGTGTGTTTAAAGTCATTTCTGTGCCTGAAACGGGTCAAAATTGAAGCTTTTGAGTAAGCAAAACTCTGTAAAAATGGCAATTTTGGTCACTGTGAGGGTTTAAAAAGTGGTTATTCAACATGAGGCATGATCTAATTGACATTTTGAATCATTTTTGGTACAGTCCAAAAAATCAATTTTCGGATGAAAAACGATGACTCCGGACCTGTCGAACGATCCCAAAATGGTCTATAATGATAAATTTCAACATTTAATCTTTTGACTCTAAATGACTGTTGGATGTGAATTATGACTTTGTCAACTAGCATAAGTGTGTTTAAAGTCATTTCTGTGCCTGAAACGGGTCAAAATGGAAGCTTTTGAGTAAGCAAAACTCTGTAAAAATGGCAATTTTGGTCACTGTGAGGGTTTAAAAAGTGGTTATTCAACATGAGAAACGATCCAATTGACATTTTGAATCATTTTTGGTAAGGTTCAAAAAATCAATTTTCGGATGAAAAACGATGACTCCGGACCTGTCGAACGATCCCAAAATGGTCTATAATGATGAAATTTCAACATTTAATCTTTTGACTCTAAATGACTGTTGGATGTGAATTATGACTTTGTCAACTAGCATAAGTGTGTTTAAAGTCATTTCTGTGCCTGAAACGGGTCAAAATGGAAGCTTTTGAGTAAGCAAAACTCTGTAAAAATGGCAATTTTGGTCACTGTGAGGGTTTAAAAAGTGGTTATTCAACATGAGAAACGATCCAATTGACATTTTGAATCATTTTTGGTAAGGTTCAAAAAATCAATTTTCGGATGAAAAACGATGACTCCGGACCTGTCGAACGATCCCAAAATGGTCTATAATGATGAAATTTCAACATTTAATCTTTTGACTCTAAATTACTGTTGGATGTGAATTATGACTTTGTCAACTAAAATAAGTGTGTTTAAAGTCATTTCTGTGCCTGAAACGGGTCAAAATTGAAGCTTTTGAGTAAGCAAAACTCTGTAAAAATGGCAATTTTGGTCACTGTGAGGGTTTAAAAAGTGGTTATTCAACATGAGAAACGATCCAATTGACATTTTGAATCATTTTTGGTATAGTTCAAAAAATCAATTTTCGGATGAAAAACGATGACTCCGGACCTGTCGAACGATCCCAAAATGGTCAATCTGGATGAAATTTCAACATTTAATCTTTTGACTCTAAATGACTGTTGGATGTAAATTATGACTTTGTCAACTAGAATAAGTGTGTTTAAAGTCATTTCTGTGCCTGAAACGGGTCAAAATTGAAGCTTTTGAGTAAGCAAAACTCTGTAAAAATTGCAATTTTGGTCACTGTGAGGGTTTAAAAAGTGGTTATTCAACATGAGGCATGATCGAATTGACATTTTGAATCATTTTTGGTACAGTCCAAAAAATCAATTTTCGGATGAAAAACGATGACTCCGGACCTGTCGAACGATCCCAAAATGGTCTATAATGATAAATTTCAACATTTAATCTTTTGACTCTAAATGACTGTTGGATGTGAATTATGACTTTGTCAACTAGCATAAGTGTGTTTAAAGTCATTTCTGTGCCTGAAACGGGTCAAAATGGAAGCTTTTGAGTAAGCAAAACTCTGTAAAAATGGCAATTTTGGTCACTGTGAGGGTTTAAAAAGTGGTTATTCAACATGAGAAACGATCCAATTGACATTTTGAATCATTTTTGGTAAGGTTCAAAAAATCAATTTTCGGATGAAAAACGATGACTCCGGACCTGTCGAACGATCCCAAAATGGTCTATAATGATGAAATTTCAACATTTAATCTTTTGACTCTAAATTACTGTTGGGTGTGAATTATGACTTTGTCAACTAAAATAAGTGTGTTTAAAGTCATTTCTGTGCCTGAAACGGGTCAAAATTGAAGCTTTTGAGTAAGCAAAACTCAGTAAAAATTGCAATTTTGGTCACTGTGAGGGTTTAAAAAGTGGTTATTCAACATGAGGCATGATCCAATTGACATTTTGAATCATTTTTGGTACAGTCCAAAAAATCAATTTTCGGATGAAAAACGATGACTCCGGACCTGTCGAACGATCCCAAAATGGTCTATAATGATGAAATTATAACATTTAATCTTTTGACTCTAAATTACTGTGGGATGTGAATTAGGACTTTGTCAACTAAAATAAGTGTGTTTAAAGTCATGTCTGTGCCTGAAACGGGTCAAAATTGAAGCTTTTGAGTAAGCAAAACTCTGTAAAAATTGCAATTTTGGTCACTATGAGGGTTTAAAAAGTGGTTATTCAACATGAGGCATGATCCAATTGACATTTTGAATCATTTTTGGTACAGTCCAAAAAATCAATATTCGGATGAAAAACGATGACTCCGGACCTGTCGAACGATCCCAAAATGGTCTATAATGATGACATTTTAACATTTAATCTTTTGACTCTAAATTACTGTTGGATGTGAATTAGGACTTTGTCAACTAAAATAAGTGTGTTTAAAGTCATTTCTGTGCCTGAAACGGGTCAAAATTGAAGCTTTTGAGTAAGCAAAACTCTGTAAAAATGGCAATTTTGGTCACTGTGAGGGTTTAAATAGTGGTTATTCAACATGAGGCATGATCCAATTGACAATTTGAATCATTTTTGGTACAGTCCAAAAAAATCAATTTTCGGATGAAAAACGATGACTCCGGACCTGTCGAACGATCCCAAAAAGGTCTATAATGATGACATTTTAACATTTAATCTTTTGACTCTAAATTACTGTTGGATGTGAATTAGGACTTTGTCAACTAAAATAAGTGTGTTTAAAGTCATTTCTGTGCCTGAAACGGGTCAAAATTGAAGCTTTTGAGTAAGCAAAACTCTGTAAAAATGGCAATTTTGGTCACTGTGAGGGTTTAAAAAGTGGTTATTCAACATGAGGCATGATCCAATTGACATTTTGAATCATTTTTGGTACAGTCCAAAAAATCAATTTTCGGATGAAAAACGATGACTCCGGACCTGTCGAACGATCCCAAAATGGTCTATAATGATGAAATTTTAACATTTAATCTTTTGACTCTAAATGACTGTTGGATGTGAATTATGACTTTGTCAACTAGAATAAGTGTGTTTAAAGTCATTTCTGTGCCTGAAACGGGTCAAAATGGAAGCTTTTGAGTAAGCAAAACTCTGTAAAAATGGCAATGTTGGTCACTGTGAGGGTTTAAAAAGTGGTTATTCAACATGAGGCATGATCCAATTGACATTTTGAGTCATTTTTGGTACAGTCCAAAAAATCAATTTTCGGATGAAAAACGATGACTCCGGACCTGTCGAACAATCCCAAAATGGTCTATAATGATGAAATTCCAACATTTAATCTTTTGACTCTAAATTACTGTTGGATGTGAATTATGACTTTGTCAACTAGAATAAGTGTGTTTAAAGTCATTTCTGTGCCTGAAACGGGTCAAAATGGAAGCTTTTGAGTAAGCATAACTCTGTAAAAATGGCAATTTTGGTCACTGTGAGGGTTTAAAAACTGGTTATTCAACATGAGGCATGATCCAATTGACATTTTGAATCATTTTTGGTACAGTCCAAAAAATCAATTTTCGGATGAAAAACGATGACTCCGGACCTGTCGAACGATACCAAAATGGTCTATAATGATGAAATTTCAACATTTAATCTTTTGACTCTAAATTACTGTTGGATGTGAATTATGACTTTGTCAACTAGAATAAGTGTGTTTAAAGTCATTTCTGTGCCTGAAACGGGTCAAAATGGAAGCTTTTGAGTAAGCAAAACTCTGTAAAAATGGCAATTTTGGTCATTGTGAGGGTTTAAAAAGTGGTTATTCAACATGAGGCATGATCCAATTGACATTTTGAATCATTTTTGGTACAGTCCAAAAAATCAATTTTCGGATGAAAAACGATGACTACGGACCTGTCGAACGATCCCAAAATGGTCTATAATGATGAAATTTTAACATTTAATCTTTTGACTCTAAATTACTGTGGGATGTGAATTAGGACTTTGTCAACTAAAATAAGTGTGTTTAAAGTCATTTCTGTGCCTGAAACGGGTCAAAATTGAAGCTTTTGAGTAAGCAAAACTCTGTAAAAATTGCAATTTTGGTCACTGTGAGGGTTTAAAAAGTGGGTATTCAACATGAGGCATGATCCAATTGACATTTTGAATCATTTTTGGTACAGTCCAAAAAATCTATTTTCGGATGAAAAACGATGACTCCGGACCTGTCGAACGATCCCAAAATAGTCAATATGGATGAAATTTCAACATTTAATCTTTTGACTCTAAATGACTGTTGGATGTGAATTATGACTTTGTCAACTAGAATAAGTGTGTTTAAAGTCATTTCTGTGCCTGAAACGAGTCAAAATTGAAGCTTTTGAGTAAGCAAAACTCTGTAAAAATGGCAATTTTGGTCACTGTGAGGGTTTAAAAAGTGGTTATTCAACATGAGGCATGATCTAATTGACATTTTGAATCATTTTTGGTACAGTCCAAAAAATCAATTTTCGGATGAAAAACGATGACTCCGGACCTGTCGAACGATCCCAAAATGGTCTATAATGATAAATTTCAACATTTAATCTTTTGACTCTAAATGACTGTTGGATGTGAATTATGACTTTGTCAACTAGCATAAGTGTGTTTAAAGTCATTTCTGTGCCTGAAACGGGTCAAAATGGAAGCTTTTGAGTAAGCAAAACTCTGTAAAAATGGCAATTTTGGTCACTGTGAGGGTTTAAAAAGTGGTTATTCAACATGAGAAACGATCCAATTGACATTTTGAATCATTTTTGGTACAGTTCAAAAAATCAATTTTCGGATGAAAAACGATGACTCCGGACCTGTCGAACGATCCCAAAATGGTCTATAATGATGAAATTTCAACATTTAATCTTTTGACTCTAAATTACTGTTGGATGTGAATTATGACTTTGTCAACTAAAATAAGTGTGTTTAAAGTCATTTCTGTGCCTGAAACGGGTCAAAATTGAAGCTTTTGAGTAAGCAAAACTCTGTAAAAATTGCAATTTTGGTCACTGTGAGGGTTTAAAAAGTGGGTATTCAACATGAGGCATGATCCAATTGACATTTTGAATCATTTTTGGTACAGTCCAAAAAATCAATTTTCGGATGAAAAACGATGACTCCGGACCTGTCGATCGATCATAAAATGGTCTATAATGATGACATTTCAACATTTAATCTTTTGACTCTAAATTACTGTTGGATGTGAATTATGACTTTGTCAACTAGAATAAGTGTGTTTAAAGTCATTTCTGTGCCTGAAACGGGTCAAAATAGAAGCTTTTGAGTAAGCAAAACTCTGTAAAAATGACAATTTTGGTCACTGTGAGGGTTTAAAAAGTGGTTATTCAACATGAGGCATGATCCAATTGACATTTTGAATCATTTTTGGTACAATCCAAAAAATCAATTTTCGGATGAAAAGCGATGACTCCGGACCTGTCGAACGATCCCAAAATGGTCTATAATGATGACATTTTAACATTTAATCTTTTGACTCTAAATTACTGTTGGATGTGAATTAGGACTTTGTCAACTAAAATAAGTGTGTTTAAAGTCATTTCTGTGCCTGAAACGGGTCAAAATTGAAGCTTTTGAGTAAGCAAAACTCTGTAAAAATGGCAATTTTGGTCACTGTGAGGGTTTAAAAAGTGGTTATTCAACATGAGGCATGATCCAATTGACATTTTGAATCATTTTTGGTACAGTCCAAAAAATCAATTTTCGGATGAAAAACGATGACTCCGGACCTGTCGAACGATCCCAAAAAGGTCTATAATGATGAAATTTCAACATTTAATCTTTTGATTTTAAATGACTGTTGGATGTGAATTATGACTTTGTCAACTAAAATAAGTGTGTTTAAAGTCATTTCTGTGCCTGAAACGTGTCAAAATTGAAGCTTTTGAGTAAGCAAAACTCTGTAAAAATGGCAATTTTGGTCACTGTGAGGGTTTAAAAAGTGGTTATTCAACATGAGGCACGATCCAATTGACATTTTGAATCATTTTTGGTACAGTCCAAAAAATCAATTTTCGGATGAAAAACGATGACTCCGGACCTGTCGAACGATCCCAAAATGGTCTATAATGATGAAATTTCAACATTTAATCTTTTGACTCTAAATTACTGTTGGATGTGAATTATGACTTTGTCAACTAGAATAAGTGTGTTTAAAGTCATTTCTGTGCCTGAAACGGGTCAAAATGGAAGCTTTTGAGTTAGCAAAACTCTGTAAAAATGGCAATTTTGGTCACTGTGAGGGTTTAAAAAGTGGTTATTCAACATGAGGCATGATCCAATTGACATTTTGAATCATTTTTGGTACAGTCCAAAAAATCAATTTTCGGATGAAAAACGATGACTCCGGACCTGTCGAACGATCCCAAAATGGTCTATAATGATGAAATTTTAACATTTAATCTTTTGACTCTAAATGACTGTTGGATGTGAATTATGACTTTGTCAACTAGAATAAGTGTGTTTAAAGTCATTTCTGTGCCTGAAACGGGTCAAAATGGAAGCTTTTGAGTAAGCAAAACTCTGTAAAAATGGCAATGTTGGTCACTGTGAGGGTCTAAAAAGTGGTTATTCAACATGAGGCATGATCCAATTGACATTTTGAATCATTTTTGGTACAGTCCAAAAAATCAATTTTCGGATGAAAAACGATGACTCCGGACCTGTCGAACGATCCCAAAATGGTCTATAATGATGAAATTCCAACATTTAATCTTTTGACTCTAAATTACTGTTGGATGTGAATTATGACTTTGTCAACTAGAATAAGTGTGTTTAAAGTCATTTCTGTGCCTGAAACGGGTCAAAATGGAAGCTTTTGAGTAAGCAAAACTCTGTAAAAATGGCAATTTTGGTCACTGTGAGGGTTTAAAAAGTGGTTATTCAACATGAGGCATGATCCAATTGACATTTTGAATCATTTTTGGTACAGTCCAAAAAATCAATTTTCGGATGAAAAACGATGACTCCGGACCTGTCGAACGATACCAAAATGGTCTATAATGATGAAATTTCAACATTTAATCTTTTGACTCTAAATTACTGTTGGATGTGAATTATGACTTTGTCAACTAGAATAAGTGTGTTTAAAGTCATTTCTGTGCCTGAAACGGGTCAAAATGGAAGCTTTTGAGTAAGCAAAACTCTGTAAAAATGGCAATTTTGGTCATTGTGAGGGTTTAAAAAGTGGTTATTCAACATGAGGCATGATCCAATTGACATTTTGAATCATTTTTGGTACAGTCCAAAAAATCTATTTTCGGATGAAAAACGATGACTCCGGACCTGTCGAACGATCCCAAAATAGTCAATATGGATGAAATTTCAACATTTAATCTTTTGACTCTAAATTACTGTTGGATGTGAATTATGACTTTGTCAACTAGAATAAGTGTGTTTAAAGTCATTTCTGTGCCTGAAACGGGTCAAAATGGAAGCTTTTGAGTAAGCAAAACTCTGTAAAAATGGCAATTTTGGTCATTGTGAGGGTTTAAAAAGTGGTTATTCAACATGAGGCATGATCCAATTGACATTTTGAATCATTTTTGGTACAGTGCAAAAAATCAATTTTCGGATGAAAAACGATGACTCCGGACCTGTCGAACGATCCCAAAATGGTCTATTATGATGAAATTTTAACATTTAATCTTTTGACTCTAAATTACTGTGGGATGTGAATTAGGACTTTGTCAATTAAAATAGGTGTGTTTAAAGTCATTTCCGTGCCTGAAACGGGTCAAAATTGAAGCTTTTGAGTAAGCAAAACTCTGTAAAAATTGCAATTTTGGTCACTGTGAGGGTTTAAAAAGTGGGTATTCAACATGAGGCATGATCCAATTGACATTTTGAATCATTTTTGGTACAGTCCAAAAAATCAATTTTCGGATGAAAAACGATGACTCCGGACCTGTCGAACGATCCCAAAATGGTCTATAATGATGACATTTTAACATTTAATCTTTTGACTCTAAATTACTGTTGGATGTGAATTAGGACTTTGTCAACTAAAATAAGTGTGTTTAAAGTCATTTCTGTGCCTGAAACGGGTCAAAATTGAAGCTTTTGAGTAAGCAAAACTCTGTAAAAATGGCAATTTTGGTCACTGTGAGGGTTTAAATAGTGGTTATTCAACATGAGGCATGATCCAATTGACATTTTGAATCATTTTTGGTACAGTCCCAAAAATCAATTTTCGGATGAAAAACGATGACTCCGGACCTGTCGAACGATCCCAAAATGGTCTATAATGATGAAATTTCAACATTTAATCTTTTGACTCTAAATGACTGTTGGATGTGAATTATGACTTTGTCAACTAAAATAAGTGTGTTTAAAGTCATTTCTGTGCCTGAAACGGGTCAAAATTGAAGCTTTTGAGTAAGCAAAACTCTGTAAAAATGGCAATTTTGGTCACTGTGAGGGTTTAAAAAGTGGTTATTCAACATGAGGCACGATCCAATTGACATTTTGAATCATTTTTGGTACAGTCCAAAAAATCAATTTTCGGATGAAAAACGATGACTCCGGACCTGTCGAACGATCCCAAAATGGTCAATCTGGATGAAATTTCAACATTTAATCTTTTGACTCTAAATGACTGTTGGATGTAAATTATGACTTTGTCAACTAGAATAAGTGTGTTTAAAGTCATTTCTGTGCCTGAAATGGGTCAAAATTGAAGCTTTTGAGTAAGCAAAACTCTGTAAAAATGGCAATTTTGGTCACTGTGAGGGTTTAAAAAGTGGTTATTCAACATGAGGCATGATCTAATTGACATTTTGAATCATTTTTGGTACAGTCCAAAAAATCAATTTTCGGATGAAAAACGATGACTCCGGACCTGTCGAACGATCCCAAAATGGTCTATAATGATAAATTTCAACATTTAATCTTTTGACTCTAAATGACTGTTGGATGTGAATTATGACTTTATCAACTAGCATAAGTGTGTTTAAAGTCATTTCTGTGCCTGAAACGGGTCAAAATGGAAGCTTTTGAGTAAGCAAAACTCTGTAAAAATGGCAATTTTGGTCACTGTGAGGGTTTAAAAAGTGGTTATTCAACATGAGAAACGATCCAATTGACATTTTGAATCATTTTTGGTATAGTTCAAAAAATCAATTTTCGGATGAAAAACGATGACTCCGGACCTGTCGAACGATCCCAAAATGGTCAATCTGGATGAAATTTCAACATTTAATCTTTTGACTCTAAATGACTGTTGGATGTAAATTATGACTTTGTCAACTAGAATAAGTGTGTTTAAAGTCATTTCTGTGCCTGAAACGGGTCAAAATTGAAGCTTTTGAGTAAGCAAAACTCTGTAAAAATGGCAATTTTGGTCACTGTGAGGGTTTAAAAAGTGGTTATTCAACATGAGGCATGATCTAATTGACATTTTGAATCATTTTTGGTACAGTCCAAAAAATCAATTTTTGGATGAAAAACGATGACTCCGGACCTGTCGAACGATCCCAAAATGGTCTATAATGATAAATTTCAACATTTAATCTTTTGACTCTAAATGACTGTTGGATGTGAATTATGACTTTGTCAACTAGCATAAGTGTGTTTAAAGTCATTTCTGTGCCTGAAACGGGTCAAAATGGAAGCTTTTGAGTAAGCAAAACTCTGTAAAAATGGCAATTTTGGTCACTGTGAGGGTTTAAAAAGTGGTTATTCAACATGAGAAACGATCCAATTGACATTTTGAATCATTTTTGGTAAGGTTCAAAAAATCAATTTTCGGATGAAAAACGATGACTCCGGACCTGTCGAACGATCCCAAAATGGTCTATAATGATGAAATTTCAACATTTAATCTTTTGACTCTAAATGACTGTTGGATGTGAATTATGACTTTGTCAACTAGCATAAGTGTGTTTAAAGTCATTTCTGTGCCTGAAACGGGTCAAAATGGAAGCTTTTGAGTAAGCAAAACTCTGTAAAAATGGCAATTTTGGTCACTGTGAGGGTTTAAAAAGTGGTTATTCAACATGAGGCATGATCTAATTGACATTTTGAATCATTTTTGGTACAGTCCAAAAAATCAATTTTCGGATGAAAAACGATGACTCCGGACCTGTCGAACGATCCCAAAATGGTCTATAATGATGAAATTTCAACATTTAATCTTTTGACTCTAAATTACTGTTGGATGTGAATTATGACTTTGTCAACTAGAATAAGTGTGTTTAAAGTCATTTCTGTGCCTGAAACGGGTCAAAATGGAAGCTTTTGAGTAAGCAAAACTCTGTAAAAATGGCAATTTTGGTCACTGTGAGGGTTTAAAAAGTGGTTATTCAACATGAGGCATGATCCAATTGACATTTTGAATCATTTTTGGTACAGTCCAAAAAATCAATTTTCGGATGAAAAACGATGACTCTGGACCTGTCGAACGATCCCAAAATGGTCTATAATGATGACATTTTAACATTTAATCTTTTGACTCTAAATTACTGTTGGATGTGAATTAGGACTTTGTCAACTAAAATAAGTGTGTTTAAAGTCATTTCTGTGCCTGAAACGGGTCAAAATTGAAGCTTTTGAGTAAGCAAAAACTCTGTAAAAATGGCAATTTTGGTCACTGTGAGGGTTTAAATAGTGGTTATTCAACATGAGGCATGATCCAATTGACATTTTGAATCATTTTTGGTACAGTCCCAAAAATCAATTTTCGGATGAAAAACGATGACTCCGGACCTGTCGAACGATCCCAAAATGGTCTATAATGATAAATTTCAACATTTAATCTTTTGACTCTAAATGACTGTTGGATGTGAATTATGACTTTGTCAACTAGCATAAGTGTGTTTAAAGTCATTTCTGTGCCTGAAACGGGTCAAAATGGAAGCTTTTGAGTAAGCAAAACTCTGTAAAAATGGCAATTTTGGTCACTGTGAGGGTTTAAAAAGTGGTTATTCAACATGAGAAACGATCCAATTGACATTTTGAATCATTTTTGGTATAGTTCAAAAAATCAATTTTCGGATGAAAAACGATGACTCCGGACCTGTCGAACGATCCCAAAATGGTCAATCTGGATGAAATTTCAACATTTAATCTTTTGACTCTAAATGACTGTTGGATGTAAATTATGACTTTGTCAACTAGAATAAGTGTGTTTAAAGTCATTTCTGTGCCTGAAACGGGTCAAAATTGAAGCTTTTGAGTAAGCAAAACTCTGTAAAAATGGCAATTTTGGTCACTGTGAGGGTTTAAAAAGTGGTTATTCAACATGAGGCATGATCTAATTGACATTTTGAATCATTTTTGGTACAGTCCAAAAAATCAATTTTCGGATGAAAAACGATGACTCCGGACCTGTCGAACGATCCCAAAATGGTCTATAATGATAAATTTCAACATTTAATCTTTTGACTCTAAATGACTGTTGGATGTGAATTATGACTTTGTCAACTAGCATAAGTGTGTTTAAAGTCATTTCTGTGCCTGAAACGGGTCAAAATGGAAGCTTTTGAGTAAGCAAAACTCTGTAAAAATGGCAATTTTGGTCACTGTGAGGGTTTAAAAAGTGGTTATTCAACATGAGAAACGTTCCAATTGACATTTTGAATCATTTTTGGTAAGGTTCAAAAAATCAATTTTCGGATGAAAAACGATGACTCCGGACCTGTCGAACGATCCCAAAATGGTCTATAATGATGAAATTTCAACATTTAATCTTTTGACTCTAAATGACTGTTGGATGTGAATTATGACTTTGTCAACTAGCATAAGTGTGTTTAAAGTCATTTCTGTGCCTGAAACGGGTCAAAATGGAAGCTTTTGAGTAAGCAAAACTCTGTAAAAATGGCAATTTTGGTCACTGTGAGGGTTTAAAAAGTGGTTATTCAACATGAGAAACGATCCAATTGACATTTTGAATCATTTTTGGTAAGGTTCAAAAAATCAATTTTCGGATGAAAAACGATGACTCCGGACCTGTCGAACGATCCCAAAATGGTCTATAATGATGAAATTTCAACATTTAATCTTTTGACTCTAAATTACTGTTGGATGTGAATTATGACTTTGTCAACTAAAATAAGTGTGTTTAAAGTCATTTCTGTGCCTGAAACGGGTCAAAATTGAAGCTTTTGAGTAAGCAAAACTCTGTAAAAATGGCAATTTTGGTCACTGTGAGGGTTTAAAAAGTGGTTATTCAACATGAGAAACGATCCAATTGACATTTTGAATCATTTTTGGTATAGTTCAAAAAATCAATTTTCGGATGAAAAACGATGACTCCGGACCTGTCGAACGATCCCAAAATGGTCAATCTGGATGAAATTTCAACATTTAATCTTTTGACTCTAAATGACTGTTGGATGTAAATTATGACTTTGTCAACTAGAATAAGTGTGTTTAAAGTCATTTCTGTGCCTGAAACGGGTCAAAATTGAAGCTTTTGAGTAAGCAAAACTCTGTAAAAATGGCAATTTTGGTCACTGTGAGGGTTTAAAAAGTGGTTATTCAACATGAGGCATGATCTAATTGACATTTTGAATCATTTTTGGTACAGTCCAAAAAATAAATTTCGGATGAAAAACGATGACTCCGGACCTGTCGAACGATCCCAAAATGGTCTATAATGATAAATTTCAACATTTAATCTTTTGACTCTAAATGACTGTTGGATGTGAATTATGACTTTGTCAACTAGCATAAGTATGTTTAAAGTCATTTCTGTGCCTGAAACGGGTCAAAATGGAAGCTTTTGAGTAAGCAAAACTCTGTAAAAATGGCAATTTTGGTCACTGTGAGGGTTTAAAAAGTGGTTATTCAACATGAGAAACGATCCAATTGACATTTTGAATCATTTTTGGTAAGGTTCAAAAAATCAATTTTCGGATGAAAAACGATGACTCCGGACCTGTCGAACGATCCCAAAATGGTCTATAATGATGAAATTTCAACATTTAATCTTTTGACTCTAAATTACTGTTGGATGTGAATTATGACTTTGTCAACTAAAATAAGTGTGTTTAAAGTCATTTCTGTGCCTGAAACGGGTCAAAATTGAAGCTTTTGAGTAAGCAAAACTCTGTAAAAATTGCAATTTTGGTCACTGTGAGGGTTTAAAAAGTGGGTATTCAACATGAGGCATGATCCAATTGACATTTTGAATCATTTTTGGTACAGTCCAAAAAATCAATTTTCGGATGAAAAACGATGACTCCGGACCTGTCGAACGATCATAAAATGGTCTATAATGATGACATTTCAACATTTAATCTTTTGACTCTAAATTACTGTTGGATGTGAATTATGACTTTGTCAACTAGAATAAGTGTGTTTAAAGTCATTTCTGTGCCTGAAACGGGTCAAAATGGAAGCTTTTGAGTAAGCAAAACTCTGTAAAAATGACAATTTTGGTCACTGTGAGGGTTTAAAAAGTGGTTATTCAACATGAGGCATGATCCAATTGACATTTTGAATCATTTTTGGTACAGTCCAAAAAATCAATTTTCGGATGAAAAACGATGACTCCGGACCTGTCGAACGATCCCAAAATGGTCTATAATGATGACATTTTAACATTTAATCTTTTGACTCTAAATTACTGTTGGATGTGAATTAGGACTTTGTCAACTAAAATAAGTGTGTTTAAAGTCATTTCTGTGCCTGAAACGGGTCAAAATTGAAGCTTTTGAGTAAGCAAAACTCTGTAAAAATGGCAATTTTGGTCACTGTGAGGGTTTAAATAGTGGTTATTCAACATGAGGCATGATCCAATTGACATTTTGAATCATTTTTGGTACAGTCCAAAAAATCAATTTTCGGATGAAAAACGATGACTCCGGACCTGTCGAACGATCCCAAAAAGGTCTATAATGATGACATTTTAACATTTAATCTTTTGACTCTAAATTACTGTTGGATGTGAATTAGGACTTTGTCAACTAAAATAAGTGTGTTTAAAGTCATTTCTGTGCCTGAAACGGGTCAAAATTGAAGCTTTTGAGTAAGCAAAATTCTGTAAAAATGGCAATTTTGGTCACTGTGAGGGTTTAAAAAGTGGTTATTCAACATGAGGCATGATCCAATTGACATTTTGAATCATTTTTGGTACAGTCCAAAAAATCAATTTTCGGATGAAAAACGATGACTCCGGACCTGTCGAACGATCCCAAAAAGGTCTATAATGATGAAATTTCAACATTTAATCTTTTGACTCTAAATGACTGTTGGATGTGAATTATGACTTTGTCAACTAAAATAAGTGTGTTTAAAGTCATTTCTGTGCCTGAAACGTGTCAAAATTGAAGCTTTTGAGTAAGCAAAACTCTGTAAAAATGGCAATTTTGGTCACTGTGAGGGTTTAAAAAGTGGTTATTCAACATGAGGCACGATCCAATTGACATTTTGAATCATTTTTGGTACAGTCCAAAAAATCAATTTTCGGATGAAAAACGATGACTCCGGACCTGTCAAACGATACCAAAATGGTCTATATAGATGAAATTTCAACATTTAATCTTTTGACTCTAAATTACTGTTGGATGTGAATTATGACTTTGTCAACTAGAATAAGTGTGTTTAAAGTCATTTCTGTGCCTGAAACGGGTCAAAATGGAAGCTTTTGAGTAAGCAAAACTCTGTAAAAATGGCAATTTTGGTCACTGTGAGGGTTTAAAAAGTGGTTATTCAACATGAGGCATGATCCAATTGACATTTTGAATCATTTTTGGTACAGTCCAAAAAATCAATTTTCGGATGAAAAACGATGACTCCGGACCTGTCGAACGATCCCAAAATGGTCTATAATGATGAAATTTTAACATTTAATCTTTTGACTCTAAATTACTGTGGGATGTGAATTAGGACTTTGTCAACTAAAATAAGTGTGTTTAAAGTCATTTCTGTGCCTGAAACGGGTCAAAATTGAAGCTTTTGAGTAAGCAAAACTCTGTAAAAATTGCAATTTTGGTCACTGTGAGGGTTTAAAAAGTGGTTATTCAACATGAGGCATGATCCAATTGACATTTTGAATCATTTTTGGTACAGTCCAAAAAATCAATATTCGGATGAAAAACGATGACTCCGGACCTGTCGAACGATCCCAAAATGGTCTATAATGATGACATTTTAACATTTAATCTTTTGACTCTAAATTACTGTTGGATGTGAATTAGGACTTTGTCAACTAAAATAAGTGTGTTTAAAGTCATTTCTGTGCCTGAAACGGGTCAAAATTGAAGCTTTTGAGTAAGCAAAACTCTGTAAAAATGGCAATTTTGGTCACTGTGAGGGTTTAAATAGTGGTTATTCAACATGAGGCATGATCCAATTGACATTTTGAATCATTTTTGGTACAGTCCAAAAAATCAATTTTCGGATGAAAAACGATGACTCCGGACCTGTCGAACGATCCCAAAATGGTCTATAATGATGAAATTTTAACATTTAATCTTTTGACTCTAAATGACTGTTGGATGTGAATTATGACTTTGTCAACTAGAATAAGTGTGTTTAAAGTCATTTCTGTGCCTGAAACGGGTCAAAATGGAAGCTTTTGAGTAAGCAAAACTCTGTAAAAATGGCAATGTTGGTCACTGTGAGGGTTTAAAAAGTGGTTATTCAACATGAGGCATGATCCAATTGACATTTTGAATCATTTTTGGTACAGTCCAAAAAATCAATTTTCGGATGAAAAACGATGACTCCGGACCTGTCGAACGATCCCAAAATGGTCTATAATGATGAAATTCCAACATTTAATCTTTTGACTCTAAATTACTGTTGGATGTGAATTATGACTTTGTCAACTAGAATAAGTGTGTTTAAAGTCATTTCTGTGCCTGAAACGGGTCAAAATGGAAGCTTTTGAGTAAGCATAACTCTGTAAAAATGGCAATTTTGGTCACTGTGAGGGTTTAAAAACTGGTTATTCAACATGAGGCATGATCCAATTGACATTTTGAATCATTTTTGGTACAGTCCAAAAAATCAATTTTCGGATGAAAAACGATGACTCCGGACCTGTCGAACGATACCAAAATGGTCTATAATGATGAAATTTCAACATTTAATCTTTTGACTCTAAATTACTGTTGGATGTGAATTATGACTTTGTCAACTAGAATAAGTGTGTTTAAAGTCATTTCTGTGCCTGAAACGGGTCAAAATGGAAGCTTTTGAGTAAGCAAAACTCTGTAAAAATGGCAATTTTGGTCATTGTGAGGGTTTAAAAAGTGGTTATTCAACATGAGGCATGATCCAATTGACATTTTGAATCATTTTTGGTACAGTCCAAAAAATCAATTTTCGGATGAAAAACGATGACTCCGGACCTGTCGAACGATCCCAAAATGGTCTATAATGATGAAATTTTAACATTTAATCTTTTGACTCTAAATTACTGTGGGATGTGAATTAGGACTTTGTCAACTAAAAAAAGTGTGTTTAAAGTCATTTCTGTGCCTGAAACGGGTCAAAATTGAAGCTTTTGAGTAAGCAAAACTCTGTAAAAATTGCAATTTTGGTCACTGTGAGGGTTTAAAAAGTGGGTATTCAACATGAGGCATGATCCAATTGACATTTTGAATCATTTTTGGTACAGTCCAAAAAATCAATATTCGGATGAAAAACGATGACTCCGGACCTGTCGAACGATCCCAAAATGGTCTATAATGATGACATTTTAACATTTAATCTTTTGACTCTAAATTACTGTTGGATGTGAATTAGGACTTTGTCAACTAAAATAAGTGTGTTTAAAGTCATTTCTGTGCCTGAAACGGGTCAAAATTGAAGCTTTTGAGTAAGCAAAACTCTGTAAAAATGGCAATTTTGGTCACTGTGAGGGTTTAAATAGTGGTTATTCAACATGAGGCATGATCCAATTGACATTTTGAATCATTTTTGGTACAGTCCAAAAAAATCAATTTTCGGATGAAAAACGATGACTCCGGACCTGTCGAACGATCCCAAAAAGGTCTATAATGATGACATTTTAACATTTAATCTTTTGACTCTAAATTACTGTTGGATGTGAATTAGGACTTTGTCAATTAAAATAAGTGTGTTTAAAGTCATTTCTGTGCCTGAAACGGGTCAAAATTGAAGCTTTTGAGTAAGCAAAACTCTGTAAAAATGGCAATTTTGGTCACTGTGAGGGTTTAAAAAGTGGTTATTCAACATGAGGCATGATCCAATTGACATTTTGAATCATTTTTGGTACAGTCCAAAAAATCAATTTTCGGATGAAAAACGATGACTCCGGACCTGTCGAACGATCCCAAAATGGTCTATAATGATGAAATTTTAACATTTAATCTTTTGACTCTAAATGACTGTTGGATGTGAATTATGACTTTGTAAACTAGAATAAGTGTGTTTAAAGTCATTTCTGTGCCTGAAACGGGTCAAAATGGAAGCTTTTGAGTAAGCAAAACTCTGTAAAAATGGCAATGTTGGTCACTGTGAGGGTTTAAAAAGTGGTTATTCAACATGAGGCATGATCCAATTGACATTTTGAATCATTTTTGGTACAGTCCAAAAAATCAATTTTCGGATGAAAAACGATGACTCCGGACCTGTCGAACGATCCCAAAATGGTCTATAATGATGAAATTCCAACATTTAATCTTTTGACTCTAAATTACTGTTGGATGTGAATTATGACTTTGTCAACTAGAATAAGTGTGTTTAAAGTCATTTCTGTGCCTGAAACGGGTCAAAATGGAAGCTTTTGAGTAAGCATAACTCTGTAAAAATGGCAATTTTGGTCACTGTGAGGGTTTAAAAACTGGTTATTCAACATGAGGCATGATCCAATTGACATTTTGAATCATTTTTGGTACAGTCCAAAAAATCAATTTTCGGATGAAAAACGATGACTCCGGACCTGTCGAACGATACCAAAATGGTCTATAATGATGAAATTTCAACATTTAATCTTTTGACTCTAAATTACTGTTGGATGTGAATTAGGACTTTGTCAACTAGAATAAGTGTGTTTAAAGTCATTTCTGTGCCTGAAACGGGTCAAAATGGAAGCTTTTGAGTAAGCAAAACTCTGTAAAAATGGCAATTTTGGTCATTGTGAGGGTTTAAAAAGTGGGTATTCAACATGAGGCATGATCCAATTGACATTTTGAATCATTTTTGGTACAGTCCAAAAAATCAATTTTCGGATGAAAAACGATGACTCCGGACCTGTCGAACGATCATAAAATGGTCTATAATGATGAAATTTCAACATTTAATCTTTTGACTCTAAATTACTGTTGGATGTGAATTATGACTTTGTCAACTAGAATAAGTGTGTTTAAAGTCATTTCTGTGCCTGAAACGGGTCAAAATGGAAGCTTTTGAGTAAGCAAAACTCTGTAAAAATGGCAATTTTGGTCACTGTGAGGGTTTAAAAAGTGGTTATTCAACATGAGGCATGATCCAATTGACATTTTGAATCATTTTTGGTACAGTCCAAAAAATCAATTTTCGGATGAAAAACGATGACTCCGGACCTGTCGAACGATCCCAAAATGGTCTATAATGATGACATTTTAACATTTAATCTTTTGACTCTAAATTACTGTTGGATGTGAATTAGGACTTTGTCAACTAAAATAAGTGCGTTTAAAGTCATTTCTGTGCCTGAAACGGGTCAAAATTGAAGCTTTTGAGTAAGCAAAACTCTGTAAAAATGGCAATTTTGGTCACTGTGAGGGTTTAAATAGTGGTTATTCAACATGAGGCATGATCCAATTGACATTTTGAATCATTTTTGGTACAGTCCAAAAAATCAATTTTCGGATGAAAAACGATGACTCCGGACCTGTCGAACGATCCCAAAAAGGTCTATAATGATGACATTTTAACATTTAATCTTTTGACTCTAAATTACTGTTGGATGTGAATTAGGACTTTTTCAACTAGAATAAGTGTGTTTAAAGTCATTTCTGTGCCTGAAACGGGTCAAAATTGAAGCTTTTGAGTAAGCAAAACTCTGTAAAAATGGCAATTTTGGTCACTGTGAGGGTTTAAAAAGTGGTTATTCAACATGAGGCATGATCCAATTGACATTTTGAATCATTTTTGGTACAGTCCAAAAAATCAATTTTCGGATGAAAAACGATGACTCCGGACCTGTCGAACGATCCCAAAAAGGTCTATAATGATGAAATTTCAACATTTAATCTTTTGACTCTAAATTACTGTTGGATGTGAATTAGGACTTTGTCAACTAAAATAAGTGTGTTTAAAGTCATTTCTGTGCCTGAAACGGGTCAAAATTGAAGCTTTTGAGTAAGCAAAACTCTGTAAAAATGGCAATTTTGGTCATTGTGAGGGTTTAAATAGTGGTTATTCAACATGAGGCATGATCCAATTGACATTTTGAATCATTTTTGGTACAGTCCAAAAAATCAATTTTCGGATGAAAAACGATGACTCCGGACCTGTCGAACGATCCCAAAAAGGTCTATAATGATGACATTTTAACATTTAATCTTTTGACTCTAAATTACTGTTGGATGTGAATTAGGACTTTGTCAACTAAAATAAGTGTGTTTAAAGTCATTTCTTTGCCTGAAACGGGTCAAAATTGAAGCTTTTGAGTAAGCAAAACTCTGTAAAAATGGCAATTTTGGTCACTGTGAGGGTTTAAAAAGTGGTTATTCAACATGAGGCATGATCCAATAACATTTTGAATCATTTTTGGTACAGTCCAAAAAATCAATTTTCGGATGAAAAACCATGACTCCGGACCTGTCGAACGATCCCAAAAAGGTCTATAATGATGAAATTTCAACATTTAATCTTTTGACTCTAAATGACTGTTGGATGTGAATTATGACTTTGTCAACTAAAATAAGTGTGTTTAAAGTCATTTCTGTGCCTGAAACGTGTCAAAATTGAAGCTTTTGAGTAAGCAAAACTCTGTAAAAATGGCAATTTTGGTCACTGTGAGGGTTTAAAAAGTGGTTATTCAATATGAGGCACGATCCAATTGACATTTTGAATCATTTTTGGTACAGTCCAAAAAATCAATTTTCGGATGAAAAACGATGACTCCGGACCTGTCGAACGATCCCAAAATGGTCTATAATGATGAAATTTCAACATTTAATCTTTTGACTCTAAATTACTGTTGGATGTGAATTATGACTTTGTCAACTAGAATAAGTGTGTTTAAAGTCATTTCTGTGCCTGAAACGGGTCAAAATGGAAGCTTTTGAGTAAGCAAAACTCTGTAAAAATGGCAATTTTGGTCACTGTGAGGGTTTAAAAAGTGGTTATTCAACATGAGGCATGATCCAATTGACATTTTGAATCATTTTTGGTACAGTCCAAAAAATCAATTTTCGGATGAAAAACGATGACTCCGGACCTGTCGAACGATCCCAAAATGGTCTATAATGATGAAATTTTAACATTTAATCTTTTGACTCTAAATGACTGTTGGATGTGAATTATGACTTTGTCAACTAGAATAAGTGTGTTTAAAGTCATTTCTGTGCCTGAAACGGGTCAAAATGGAAGCTTTTGAGTAAGCAAAACTCTGTAAAAATGGCAATGTTGGTCACTGTGAGGGTCTAAAAAGTGGTTATTCAACATGAGGCATGATCCAATTGACATTTTGAATCATTTTTGGTACAGTCCAAAAAATCAATTTTCGGATGAAAAACGATGACTCCGGACCTGTCGAACGATCCCAAAATGGTCTTTAATGATGAAATTCCAACATTTAATCTTTTGACTCTAAATTACTGTTGGATGTGAATTATGACTTTGTCAACTAGAATAAGTGTGTTTAAAGTCATTTCTGTGCCTGAAACGGGTCAAAATGGAAGCTTTTGAGTAAGCAAAACTCTGTAAAAATGGCAATTTTGGTCACTGTGAGGGTTTAAAAAGTGGTTATTCAACATGAGGCATAATCCAATTGACATTTTGAATCATTTTTGGTACAGTCCAAAAAATCAATTTTCGGATGAAAAACGATGACTCCGGACCTGTCGAACGATCCCAAAATGGTCTATAATGATGAAATTTCAACATTTAATCTTTTGACTCTAAATGACTGTTGGATGTGAATTATGACTTTGTCAACTAGAATAAGGGTGTTTAAAGTCATTTCTGTGCCTGAAACGGGTCAAAATGGAAGCTTTTGAGTAAGCAAAACTCTGTAAAAATGGCAATTTTGGTCACTGTGAGGGTTTAAAAAGTGGTTATTCAACATGAGGCATGATCCAATTGACATTTTGAATCATTTTTGGTACAGTCCAAAAAATCAATTTTCGGATGAAAAACGATGACTCCGGACCTGTCGAACGATCCCAAAATGGTCTATAATGATGACATTTTAACATTTAATCTTTTGACTCTAAATTACTGTTGGATGTGAATTAGGACTTTGTCAACTAAAATAAGTGTGTTTAAAGTCATTTCTGTGCCTGAAACGGGTCAAAATTGAAGCTTTTGAGTAAGCAAAACTCTGTAAAAATGGCAATTTTGGTCACTGTGAGGGTTTAAATAGTGGTTATTCAACATGAGGCATGATCCAATTGACATTTTGAATCATTTTTGGTACAGTCCCAAAAATCAATTTTCGGATGAAAAACGATGACTCCGGACCTGTCGAACGATCCCAAAATGGTCTATAATGATGAAATTTCAACATTTAATCTTTTGACTCTAAATGACTGTTGGATGTGAATTATGACTTTGTCAACTAAAATAAGTGTGTTTAAAGTCATTTCTGTGCCTGAAACGGGTCAAAATTGAAGCTTTTGAGTAAGCAAAACTCTGTAAAAATGGCAATTTTGGTCACTGTGAGGGTTTAAAAAGTGGTTATTCAACATGAGGCACGATCCAATTGACATTTTGAATCATTTTTGGTACAGTCCAAAAAATCAATTTTCGGATGAAAAACGATGACTCCGGACCTGTCGAACGATCCCAAAATGGTCAATCTGGATGAAATTTCAACATTTATTCTTTTGACTCTAAATGACTGTTGGATGTAAATTATGACTTTGTCAACTAGAATAAGTGTGTTTAAAGTCATTTCTGTGCCTGAAACGGGTCAAAATGGAAGCTTTTGAGTAAGCAAAACTCTGTAAAAATGGCAATTTTGGTCACTGTGAGGGTTTAAAAAGTGGTTATTCAACATGAGAAACGATCCAATTGACATTTTGAATCATTTTTGGTACAGTCCAAAAAATCAATTTTCGGATGAAAAACGATGACTCCGGACCTGTCGAACGATCCCAAAATGGTCTATAATGATGAAATTTCAACATTTAATCTTTTGACTCTAAATGACTGTTGGATGTGAATTATGACTTTGTCAACTAGCATAAGTGTGTTTAAAGTCATTTCTGTGCCTGAAACGGGTCAAAATGGAAGCTTTTGAGTAAGCAAAACTCTGTAAAAATGGCAATTTTGGTCACTGTGAGGGTTTAAAAAGTGGTTATTCAACATGAGAAACGATCCAATTGACATTTTGAATCATTTTTGGTACAGTCCAAAAAATCAATTTTCGGATGAAAAACGATGACTCCGGACCTGTCGAACGATCCCAAAATGGTCTATAATGATGAAATTTCAACATTTAATCTTTTGACTCTAAATTACTGTTGGATGTGAATTATGACTTTGTCAACTAGAATAAGTGTGTTTAAAGTCATTTCTGTGCCTGAAACGGGTCAAAATGGAAGCTTTTGAGTAAGCAAAACTCTGTAAAAATGGCAATTTTGGTCACTGTGAGGGTTTAAAAAGTGGTTATTCAACATGAGGCATGATCCAATTGACATTTTGAATCATTTTTGGTACAGTCCAAAAAATCAATTTTCGGATGAAAAACGATGACTCCGGACCTGTCGAACGATCCCAAAATGGTCTATAATGATGAAATTTTAACATTTAATCTTTTGACTCTAAATGACTGTTGGATGTGAATTATGACTTTGTCAACTAGAATAAGTGTGTTTAAAGTCATTTCTGTGCCTGAAACGGGTCAAAATGGAAGCTTTTGAGTAAGCAAAACTCTGTAAAAATGGCAATGTTGGTCACTGTGAGGGTTTAAAAAGTGGTTATTCAACATGAGGCATGATCCAATTGACATTTTGAATCATTTTTGGTACAGTCCAAAAAATCAATTTTCGGATGAAAAACGATGACTCCGGACCTGTCGAACGATACCAAAATGGTCTATAATGATGAAATTTCAACATTTAATCTTTTGACTCTAAATGACTGTTGGATGTGAATTATGACTTTGTCAACTAGAATAAGGGTGTTTAAAGTCATTTCTGTGCCTGAAACGGGTCAAAATGGAAGCTTTTGAGTAAGCAAAACTCTGTAAAAATTGCAATTTTGGTCACTGTGAGGGTTTAAAAAGTGGTTATTCAACATGAGGCATGATCCAATTGACATTTTGAATCATTTTTGGTACAGTCCAAAAAATCAATTTTCGGATGAAAAACGATGACTCCGGACCTGTCGAACGATCCCAAAATGGTCTATAATGATGAAATTTTAACATTTAATCTTTTGACTCTAAATTACTGTGGGATGTGAATTAGGACTTTGTCAACTAAAATAAGTGTGTTTAAAGTCATTTCTGTGCCTGAAACGGGTCAAAATTGAAGCTTTTGAGTAAGCAAAACTCTGTAAAAATTGCAATTTTGGTCACTGTGACGGTTTAAAAAGTGGGTATTCAACATGAGGCATGATCCAATTGACATTTTGAATCATTTTTGGTACAGTCCAAAAAATCAATATTCGGATGAAAAACGATGACTCCGGACCTGTCGAACGATCATAAAATGGTCTATAATGATGAAATTTCAACATTTAATCTTTTGACTCTAAATTACTGTTGGATGTGAATTATGACTTTGTCAACTAGAATAAGTGTGTTTAAAGTCATTTCTGTGCCTGAAACGGGTCAAAATGGAAGCTTTTGAGTAAGCAAAACTCTGTAAAAATGGCAATTTTGGTCACTGTGAGGGTTTAAAAAGTGGTTATTCAACATGAGGCATGATCCAATTGACATTTTGAATCATTTTTGGTACAGTCCAAAAAATCAATTTTCGGATGAAAAACGATGACTCCGGACCTGTCGAACGATCCCAAAATGTTCTATAATGATGACATTTTAACATTTAATCTTTTGACTCTAAATTACTGTTGGATGTGAATTAGGACTTTGTCAACTAAAATAAGTGTGTTTAAAGTCATTTCTGTGCCTGAAACGGGTCAAAATTGAAGCTTTTGAGTAAGCAAAACTCTGTAAAAATTGCAATTTTGGTCACTGTGAGGGTTTAAAAAGTGGTTATTCAACATGAGGCATGATCCAATTGACATTTTGAATCATTTTTGGTACAGTCCAAAAAATCAATATTCGGATGAAAAACGATGACTCCGGACCTGTCGAACGATCCCAAAATGGTCTATAATGATGACATTTTAACATTTAATCTTTTGACTCTAAATTACTGTTGGATGTGAATTAGGACTTTGTCAACTAAAATAAGTGTGTTTAAAGTCATTTCTGTGCCTGAAACAGGTCAAAATTGAAGCTTTTGAGTAAGCAAAACTCTGTAAAAATGGCAATTTTGGTCACTGTGAGGGTTTAAATAGTGGTTATTCAACATGAGGCATGATCCAATTGACATTTTGAATCATTTTTGGTACAGTCCAAAAAATCAATTTTCGGATGAAAAACGATGACTCCGGACCTGTCGAACGATCCCAAAATGGTCTATAATGATGAAATTTTAACATTTAATCTTTTGACTCTAAATGACTGTTGGATGTGAATTATGACTTTGTCAACTAGAATAAGTGTGTTTAAAGTCATTTCTGTGCCTGAAACGGGTCAAAATGGAAGCTTTTGAGTAAGCAAAACTCTGTAAAAATGGCAATGTTGGTCACTGTGAGGGTTTAAAAAGTGGTTATTCAACATGAGGCATGATCCAATTGACATTTTGAATCATTTTTGGTACAGTCCAAAAAATCAATTTTCGGATGAAAAACGATGACTCCGGACCTGTCGAACGATCCCAAAATGGTCTATAATGATGAAATTCCAACATTTAATCTTTTGACTCTAAATTACTGTTGGATGTGAATTATGACTTTGTCAACTAGAATAAGTGTGTTTAAAGTCATTTCTGTGCCTGAAACGGGTCAAAATGGAAGCTTTTGAGTAAGCATAACTCTGTAAAAATGGCAATTTTGGTCACTGTGAGGGTTTAAAAACTGGTTATTCAACATGAGGCATGATCCAATTGACATTTTGAATCATTTTTGGTACAGTCCAAAAAATCAATTTTCGGATGAAAAACGATGACTCCGGACCTGTCGAACGATACCAAAATGGTCTATAATGATGAAATTTCAACATTTAATCTTTTGACTCTAAATTACTGTTGGATGTGAATTATGACTTTGTCAACTAGAATAAGTGTGTTTAAAGTCATTTCTGTGCCTGAAACGGGTCAAAATGGAAGCTTTTGAGTAAGCAAAACTCTGTAAAAATGGCAATTTTGGTCATTGTGAGGGTTTAAAAAGTGGTTATTCAACATGAGGCATGATCCAATTGACATTTTGAATCATTTTTGGTACAGTCCAAAAAATCAATTTTCGGATGAAAAACGATGACTCCGGACCTGTCGAACGATCCCAAAATGGTCTATAATGATGAAATTTTAACATTTAATCTTTTGACTCTAAATTACTGTGGGATGTGAATTAGGACTTTGTCAACTAAAATAAGTGTGTTTAAAGTCATTTCTGTGCCTGAAACGGGTCAAAATTGAAGCTTTTGAGTAAGCAAAACTCTGTAAAAATTGCAATTTTGGTCACTGTGAGGGTTTAAAAAGTGGGTATTCAACATGAGGCATGATCCAATTGACATTTTGAATCATTTTTGGTACAGTCCAAAAAATCAATATTCGGATGAAAAACGATGACTCCGGACCTGTCGAACGATCCCAAAATGGTCTATAATGATGACATTTTAACATTTAATCTTTTGACTCTAAATTACTGTTGGATGTGAATTAGGACTTTGTCAACTAAAATAAGTGTGTTTAAAGTCATTTCTGTGCCTGAAACGGGTCAAAATTGAAGCTTTTGAGTAAGCAAAACTCTGTAAAAATGGCAATTTTGGTCACTGTGAGGGTTTAAATAGTGGTTATTCAACATGAGGCATGATCCAATTGACATTTTGAATCATTTTTGGTACAGTCCAAAAAAATCAATTTTCGGATGAAAAACGATGACTCCGGACCTGTCGAACGATCCCAAAAAGGTCTATAATGATGACATTTTAACATTTAATCTTTTGACTCTAAATTACTGTTGGATGTGAATTAGGACTTTGTCAATTAAAATAAGTGTGTTTAAAGTCATTTCTGTGCCTGAAACGGGTCAAAATTGAAGCTTTTGAGTAAGCAAAACTCTGTAAAAATGGCAATTTTGGTCACTGTGAGGGTTTAAAAAGTGGTTATTCAACATGAGGCATGATCCAATTGACATTTTGAATCATTTTTGGTACAGTCCAAAAAATCAATTTTCGGATGAAAAACGATGACTCCGGACCTGTCGAACGATCCCAAAATGGTCTATAATGATGAAATTTTAACATTTAATCTTTTGACTCTAAATGACTGTTGGATGTGAATTATGACTTTGTAAACTAGAATAAGTGTGTTTAAAGTCATTTCTGTGCCTGAAACGGGTCAAAATGGAAGCTTTTGAGTAAGCAAAACTCTGTAAAAATGGCAATGTTGGTCACTGTGAGGGTTTAAAAAGTGGTTATTCAACATGAGGCATGATCCAATTGACATTTTGAATCATTTTTGGTACAGTCCAAAAAATCAATTTTCGGATGAAAAACGATGACTCCGGACCTGTCGAACGATCCCAAAATGGTCTATAATGATGAAATTCCAACATTTAATCTTTTGACTCTAAATTACTGTTGGATGTGAATTATGACTTTGTCAACTAGAATAAGTGTGTTTAAAGTCATTTCTGTGCCTGAAACGGGTCAAAATGGAAGCTTTTGAGTAAGCATAACTCTGTAAAAATGGCAATTTTGGTCACTGTGAGGGTTTAAAAACTGGTTATTCAACATGAGGCATGATCCAATTGACATTTTGAATCATTTTTGGTACAGTCCAAAAAATCAATTTTCGGATGAAAAACGATGACTCCGGACCTGTCGAGCGATACCAAAATGGTCTATAATGATGAAATTTCAACATTTAATCTTTTGACTCTAAATTACTGTTGGATGTGAATTAGGACTTTGTCAACTAGAATAAGTGTGTTTAAAGTCATTTCTGTGCCTGAAACGGGTCAAAATGGAAGCTTTTGAGTAAGCAAAACTCTGTAAAAATGGCAATTTTGGTCATTGTGAGGGTTTAAAAAGTGGTTATTCAACATGAGGCATGATCCAATTGACATTTTGAATCATTTTTGGTACAGTCCAAAAAATCAATTTTCGGATGAAAAACGATGACTCCGGACCTGTCGAACGATCCCAAAATGGTCTATAATGATGAAATTTTAACATTTAATCTTTTGACTCTAAATTACTGTGGGATGTGAATTAGGACTTTGTCAACTAAAATAAGTGTGTTTAAAGTCATTTCTGTGCCTGAAACGGGTCAAAATTGAAGCTTTTGAGTAAGCAAAACTCTGTAAAAATTGCAATTTTGGTCACTGTGAGGGTTTAAAAAGTGGGTATTCAACATGAGGCATGATCCAATTGACATTTTGAATCATTTTTGGTACAGTCCAAAAAATCAATTTTCGGATGAAAAACGATGACTCCGGACCTGTCGAACGATCATAAAATGGTCTATAATGATGAAATTTCAACATTTAATCTTTTGACTCTAAATTACTGTTGGATGTGAATTATGACTTTGTCAACTAGAATAAGTGTGTTTAAAGTCATTTCTGTGCCTGAAACGGGTCAAAATGGAAGCTTTTGAGTAAGCAAAACTCTGTAAAAATGGCAATTTTGGTCACTGTGAGGGTTTAAAAAGTGGTTATTCAACATGAGGCATGATCCAATTGACATTTTGAATCATTTTTGGTACAGTCCAAAAAATCAATTTTCGGATGAAAAACGATGACTCCGGACCTGTCGAACGATCCCAAAATGGTCTATAATGATGACATTTTAACATTTAATCTTTTGACTCTAAATTACTGTTGGATGTGAATTAGGACTTTGTCAACTAAAATAAGTGCGTTTAAAGTCATTTCTGTGCCTGAAACGGGTCAAAATTGAAGCTTTTGAGTAAGCAAAACTCTGTAAAAATGGCAATTTTGGTCACTGTGAGGGTTTAAATAGTGGTTATTCAACATGAGGCATGATCCAATTGACATTTTGAATCATTTTTGGTACAGTCCAAAAAATCAATTTTCGGATGAAAAACGATGACTCCGGACCTGTCGAACGATCCCAAAAAGGTCTATAATGATGACATTTTAACATTTAATCTTTTGACTCTAAATTACTGTTGGATGTGAATTAGGACTTTTTCAACTAGAATAAGTGTGTTTAAAGTCATTTCTGTGCCTGAAACGGGTCAAAATTGAAGCTTTTGAGTAAGCAAAACTCTGTAAAAATGGCAATTTTGGTCACTGTGAGGGTTTAAAAAGTGGTTATTCAACATGAGGCATGATCCAATTGACATTTTGAATCATTTTTGGTACAGTCCAAAAAATCAATTTTCGGATGAAAAACGATGACTCCGGACCTGTCGAACGATCCCAAAAAGGTCTATAATGATGAAATTTCAACATTTAATCTTTTGACTCTAAATTACTGTTGGATGTGAATTAGGACTTTGTCAACTAAAATAAGTGTGTTTAAAGTCATTTCTGTGCCTGAAACGGGTCAAAATTGAAGCTTTTGAGTAAGCAAAACTCTGTAAAAATGGCAATTTTGGTCATTGTGAGGGTTTAAATAGTGGTTATTCAACATGAGGCATGATCCAATTGACATTTTGAATCATTTTTGGTACAGTCCAAAAAATCAATTTTCGGATGAAAAACGATGACTCCGGACCTGTCGAACGATCCCAAAAAGGTCTATAATGATGACATTTTAACATTTAATCTTTTGACTCTAAATTACTGTTGGATGTGAATTAGGACTTTGTCAACTAAAATAAGTGTGTTTAAAGTCATTTCTTTGCCTGAAACGGGTCAAAATTGAAGCTTTTGAGTAAGCAAAACTCTGTAAAAATGGCAATTTTGGTCACTGTGAGGGTTTAAAAAGTGGTTATTCAACATGAGGCATGATCCAATAACATTTTGAATCATTTTTGGTACAGTCCAAAAAATCAATTTTCGGATGAAAAACCATGACTCCGGACCTGTCGAACGATCCCAAAAAGGTCTATAATGATGAAATTTCAACATTTAATCTTTTGACTCTAAATGACTGTTGGATGTGAATTATGACTTTGTCAACTAAAATAAGTGTGTTTAAAGTCATTTCTGTGCCTGAAACGTGTCAAAATTGAAGCTTTTGAGTAAGCAAAACTCTGTAAAAATGGCAATTTTGGTCACTGTGAGGGTTTAAAAAGTGGTTATTCAATATGAGGCACGATCCAATTGACATTTTGAATCATTTTTGGTACAGTCCAAAAAATCAATTTTCGGATGAAAAACGATGACTCCGGACCTGTCGAACGATCCCAAAATGGTCTATAATGATGAAATTTCAACATTTAATCTTTTGACTCTAAATTACTGTTGGATGTGAATTATGACTTTGTCAACTAGAATAAGTGTGTTTAAAGTCATTTCTGTGCCTGAAACGGGTCAAAATGGAAGCTTTTGAGTAAGCAAAACTCTGTAAAAATGGCAATTTTGGTCACTGTGAGGGTTTAAAAAGTGGTTATTCAACATGAGGCATGATCCAATTGACATTTTGAATCATTTTTGGTACAGTCCAAAAAATCAATTTTCGGATGAAAAACGATGACTCCGGACCTGTCGAACGATCCCAAAATGGTCTATAATGATGAAATTTTAACATTTAATCTTTTGACTCTAAATGACTGTTGGATGTGAATTATGACTTTGTCAACTAGAATAAGTGTGTTTAAAGTCATTTCTGTGCCTGAAACGGGTCAAAATGGAAGCTTTTGAGTAAGCAAAACTCTGTAAAAATGGCAATGTTGGTCACTGTGAGGGTCTAAAAAGTGGTTATTCAACATGAGGCATGATCCAATTGACATTTTGAATCATTTTTGGTACAGTCCAAAAAATCAATTTTCGGATGAAAAACGATGACTCCGGACCTGTCGAACGATCCCAAAATGGTCTTTAATGATGAAATTCCAACATTTAATCTTTTGACTCTAAATTACTGTTGGATGTGAATTATGACTTTGTCAACTAGAATAAGTGTGTTTAAAGTCATTTCTGTGCCTGAAACGGGTCAAAATGGAAGCTTTTGAGTAAGCAAAACTCTGTAAAAATGGCAATTTTGGTCACTGTGAGGGTTTAAAAAGTGGTTATTCAACATGAGGCATAATCCAATTGACATTTTGAATCATTTTTGGTACAGTCCAAAAAATCAATTTTCGGATGAAA
This sequence comes from Lissotriton vulgaris, assembly GCF_964263255.1. Taxonomy (NCBI): domain Eukaryota; kingdom Metazoa; phylum Chordata; class Amphibia; order Caudata; family Salamandridae; genus Lissotriton; species Lissotriton vulgaris. The sequence continues at coordinate 633,277 of NW_028250047.1, forward strand.
AACGATGACTCCGGACCTGTCGAACGATACCAAAATGGTCTATAATGATGAAATTTCAACATTTAATCTTTTGACTCTAAATTACTGTTGGATGTGAATTATGACTTTGTCAACTAGAATAAGTGTGTTTAAAGTAATTTCTGTGCCTGAAACGGGTCAAAATGGAAGCTTTTGAGTAAGCAAAACTCTGTAAAAATGGCAATGTTGGTCATTGTGAGGGTTTAAAAAGTGGTTATTCAACATGAGGCATGATCCAATTGACATTTTGAATCATTTTTGGTACAGTCCAAAAAATCAATTTTCGGATGAAAAACGATGACTCCGGACCTGTCGAACGATCCCAAAATGGTCTATAATGATGAAATTTCAACATTTAATCTTTTGACTCTAAATGACTGTTGGATGTGAATTATGACTTTGTCAACTAGAATAAGGGTGTTTAAAGTCATTTCTGTGCCTGAAACGGGTCAAAATGGAAGCTTTTGAGTAAGCAAAACTCTGTAAAAATGGCAATTTTGGTCACTGTGAGGGTTTAAAAAGTGGTTATTCAACATGAGGCATGATCCAATTGACATTTTGAATCATTTTTGGTACAGTCCAAAAAATCAATTTTCGGATGAAAAACGATGACTCCGGACCTGTCGAACGATCCCAAAATGGTCTATAATGATGACATTTTAACATTTAATCTTTTGACTCTAAATTACTGTTGGATGTGAATTAGGACTTTGTCAACTAAAATAAGTGTGTTTAAAGTCATTTCTGTGCCTGAAACGGGTCAAAATTGAAGCTTTTGAGTAAGCAAAACTCTGTAAAAATGGCAATTTTGGTCACTGTGAGGGTTTAAATAGTGGTTATTCAACATGAGGCATGATCCAATTGACATTTTGAATCATTTTTGGTACAGTCCCAAAAATCAATTTTCGGATGAAAAACGATGACTCCGGACCTGTCGAACGATCCCAAAATGGTCTATAATGATGAAATTTCAACATTTAATCTTTTGACTCTAAATGACTGTTGGATGTGAATTATGACTTTGTCAACTAAAATAAGTGTGTTTAAAGTCATTTCTGTGCCTGAAACGGGTCAAAATTGAAGCTTTTGAGTAAGCAAAACTCTGTAAAAATGGCAATTTTGGTCACTGTGAGGGTTTAAAAAGTGGTTATTCAACATGAGGCACGATCCAATTGACATTTTGAATCATTTTTGGTACAGTCCAAAAAATCAATTTTCGGATGAAAAACGATGACTCCGGACCTGTCGAACGATCCCAAAATGGTCAATCTGGATGAAATTTCAACATTTATTCTTTTGACTCTAAATGACTGTTGGATGTAAATTATGACTTTGTCAACTAGAATAAGTGTGTTTAAAGTCATTTCTGTGCCTGAAACGGGTCAAAATTGAAGCTTTTGAGTAAGCAAAACTCTGTATAATTGGCAATTTTGGTCACTGTGAGGGTTTAAAAAGTGGTTATTCAACATGAGGCATGATCTAATTGACATTTTGAATCATTTTTGGTACAGTCCAAAAAATAAATTTTCGGATGAAAAACGATGACTCCGGACCTGTCGAACGATCCCAAAATGGTCTATAATGATGAAATTTCAACATTTAATCTTTTGACTCTAAATGACTGTTGGATGTGAATTATGACTTTGTCAACTAGCATAAGTGTGTTTAAAGTCATTTCTGTGCCTGAAACGGGTCAAAATGGAAGCTTTTGAGTAAGCAAAACTCTGTAAAAATGGCAATTTTGGTCACTGTGAGGGTTTAAAAAGTGGTTATTCAACATGAGAAACGATCCAATTGACATTTTGAATCATTTTTGGTACAGTCCAAAAAATCAATTTTCGGATGAAAAACGATGACTCCGGACCTGTCGAACGATCCCAAAATGGTCTATAATGATGAAATTTCAACATTTAATCTTTTGACTCTAAATTACTGTTGGATGTGAATTATGACTTTGTCAACTAGAATAAGTGTGTTTAAAGTCATTTCTGTGCCTGAAACGGGTCAAAATGGAAGCTTTTGAGTAAGCAAAACTCTGTAAAAATGGCAATTTTGGTCACTGTGAGGGTTTAAAAAGTGGTTATTCAACATGAGGCATGATCCAATTGACATTTTGAATCATTTTTGGTACAGTCCAAAAAATCAATTTTCGGATGAAAAACGATGACTCCGGACCTGTCGAACGATCCCAAAATGGTCTATAATGATGAAATTTTAACATTTAATCTTTTGACTCTAAATGACTGTTGGATGTGAATTATGACTTTGTCAACTAGAATAAGTGTGTTTAAAGTCATTTCTGTGCCTGAAACGGGTCAAAATGGAAGCTTTTGAGTAAGCAAAACTCTGTAAAAATGGCAATGTTGGTCACTGTGAGGGTTTAAAAAGTGGTTATTCAACATGAGGCATGATCCAATTGACATTTTGAATCATTTTTGGTACAGTCCAAAAAATCAATTTTCGGATGAAAAACGATGACTCCGGACCTGTCGAACGATACCAAAATGGTCTATAATGATGAAATTTCAACATTTAATCTTTTGACTCTAAATGACTGTTGGATGTGAATTATGACTTTGTCAACTAGAATAAGGGTGTTTAAAGTCATTTCTGTGCCTGAAACGGGTCAAAATGGAAGCTTTTGAGTAAGCAAAACTCTGTAAAAATTGCAATTTTGGTCACTGTGAGGGTTTAAAAAGTGGTTATTCAACATGAGGCATGATCCAATTGACATTTTGAATCATTTTTGGTACAGTCCAAAAAATCAATTTTCGGATGAAAAACGATGACTCCGGACCTGTCGAACGATCCCAAAATGGTCTATAATGATGAAATTTTAACATTTAATCTTTTGACTCTAAATTACTGTGGGATGTGAATTAGGACTTTGTCAACTAAAATAAGTGTGTTTAAAGTCATTTCTGTGCCTGAAACGGGTCAAAATTGAAGCTTTTGAGTAAGCAAAACTCTGTAAAAATTGCAATTTTGGTCACTGTGAGGGTTTAAAAAGTGGGTATTCAACATGAGGCATGATCCAATTGACATTTTGAATCATTTTTGGTACAGTCCAAAAAATCAATATTCGGATGAAAAACGATGACTCCGGACCTGTCGAACGATCATAAAATGGTCTATAATGATGAAATTTCAACATTTAATCTTTTGACTCTAAATTACTGTTGGATGTGAATTATGACTTTGTCAACTAGAATAAGTGTGTTTAAAGTCATTTCTGTGCCTGAAACGGGTCAAAATGGAAGCTTTTGAGTAAGCAAAACTCTGTAAAAATGGCAATTTTGGTCACTGTGAGGGTTTAAAAAGTGGTTATTCAACATGAGGCATGATCCAATTGACATTTTGAATCATTTTTGGTACAGTCCAAAAAATCAATTTTCGGATGAAAAACGATGACTCCGGACCTGTCGAACGATCCCAAAATGTTCTATAATGATGACATTTTAACATTTAATCTTTTGACTCTAAATTACTGTTGGATGTGAATTAGGACTTTGTCAACTAAAATAAGTGTGTTTAAAGTCATTTCTGTGCCTGAAACGGGTCAAAATTGAAGCTTTTGAGTAAGCAAAACTCTGTAAAAATTGCAATTTTGGTCACTGTGAGGGTTTAAATAGTGGTTATTCAACATGAGGCATGATCCAATTGACATTTTGAATCATTTTTGGTACAGTCCAAAAAATTAATTTTCGGATGAAAAACGATGACTCCGGACCTGTCGAACGATCCCAAAAAGGTCTATAATGATGACATTTTAACATTTAATCTTTTGACTCTAAATTACTGTTGGATGTGAATTAGGACTTTGTCAACTAAAATAAGTGTGTTTAAAGTCATTTCTGTGCCTGAAACGGGTCAAAATTGAAGCTTTTGAGTAAGCAAAACTCTGTAAAAATGGCAATTTTGGTCACTGTGAGGGTTTAAAAAGTGGTTATTCAACATGAGGCATGATCCAATTGACATTTTGAATCATTTTTGGTACAGTCCAAAAAATCAATTTTCGGATGAAAAACGATGACTCCGGACCTGTCGAACGATCCCAAAATGGTCTATAATGATGAAATTCCAACATTTAATCTTTTGACTCTAAATTACTGTTGGATGTGAATTATGACTTTGTCAACTAGAATAAGTGTGTTTAAAGTCATTTCTGTGCCTGAAACGGGTCAAAATGGAAGCTTTTGAGTAAGCAAAACTCTGTAAAAATGGCAATTTTGGTCACTGTGAGGGTTTAAAAAGTGGTTATTCAACATGAGGCATGATCCAATTGACATTTTGAATCATTTTTGGTACAGTCCAAAAAATCAATTTTCGGATGAAAAACGATGACTCCGGACCTGTCGAACGATACCAAAATGGTCTATAATGATGAAATTTCAACATTTAATCTTTTGACTCTAAATTACTGTTGGATGTGAATTATGACTTTGTCAACTAGAATAAGTGTGTTTAAAGTAATTTCTGTGCCTGAAACGGGTCAAAATGGAAGCTTTTGAGTAAGCAAAACTCTGTAAAAATGGCAATTTTGGTCATTGTGAGTTTAAAAAGTGGTTATTCAACATGAGGCATGATCCAATTGACATTTTGAATCATTTTTGGTACAGTCCAAAAAATCAATTTTCGGATGAAAAACGATGACTCCGGACCTGTCGAACGATCCCAAAATGGTCTATAATGATGACATTTTAACATTTAATCTTTTGACTCTAAATTACTGTTGGATGTGAATTTGGACTTTGTCAACTAAAATAAGTGTGTTTAAAGTCATTTCTGTGCCTGAAACGGGTCAAAATTGAAGCTTTTGAGTAAGCAAAACTCTGTAAAAATGGCAATTTTGGTCACTGTGAGGGTTTAAAAAGTGGTTATTCAACATGAGGCACGATCCAATTGACATTTTGAATCATTTTTGGTACAGTCCAAAAAAATCAGTTTTCGGATGAAAAACGATGACTCCGGACCTGTCGAACGATCCCAAAATGGTCTATAATGATGAAATTTCAACATTTAATCTTTTGACTCTAAATTACTGTTGGATGTGAATTATGACTTTGTCAACTAGAATAAGTGTGTTTAAAGTCATTTCTGTGCCTGAAACGGGTCAAAATGGAAGCTTTTGAGTAAGCAAAACTCTGTAAAAATGGCAATTTTGGTCACTGTGAGGGTTTAAAAAGTGGTTATTCAACATGAGGCATGATCCAATTGACATTTTGAATCATTTTTGGTACAGTCCCAAAAATCAATTTTTGGATGAAAAACGATGACTCCGGACCTGTCGAACGATCCCAAAATGGTCTATAATGATGAAATTTCAACATTTAATCTTTTGACTCTAAATGACTGTTGGATGTGAATTATGACTTTGTCAACTAAAATAAGTGTGTTTAAAGTCATTTCTGTGCCTGAAACGGGTCAAAATTGAAGCTTTTGAGTAAGCAAAACTCTGTAAAAATGGCAATTTTGGTCACTGTGAGGGTTTAAAAAGTGGTTATTCAACATGAGGCACGATCCAATTGACATTTTGAATCATTTTTGGTACAGTCCAAAAAATCAATTTTCGGATGAAAAACGATGACTCCGGACCTGTCGAACGATCCCAAAATGGTCAATATGGATGAAATTTCAACATTTAATCTTTTGACTCTAAATGACTTTTGGATGTAAATTATGACTTTGTCAACTAGAATAAGTGTGTTTAAAGTCATTTCTGTGCCTGAAACGGGTCAAAATTGAAGCTTTTGAGTAAGCAAAACTCTGTAAAAATGGCAATGTTGGTCACTGTGAGGGTTTAAAAAGTGGTTATTCAACATGAGGCACGATCCAATTGACATTTTGAATCATTTTTGGTACAGTCCAAAAAATCAATTTTCGGATGAAAAACAATGACTCCGGACCTGTCGAACGATCCCAAAATGGTCAATCTGGATGAAATTTCAACATTTATTCTTTTGACTCTAAATGACTGTTGGATGTAAATTATGACTTTGTCAACTAGAATAAGTGTGTTTAAAGTCATTTCTGTGCCTGAAACGGGTCAAAATTGAAGCTTTTGAGTAAGCAAAACTCTGTAAAAATGGCAATTTTGGTCACTGTGAGGGTTTAAAAAGTGGTTATTCAACATGAGGCATGATCTAATTGACATTTTGAATCATTTTTGGTACAGTCCAAAAAATAAATTTTCGGATGAAAAACGATGACTCCGGACCTGTCGAACGATCCCAAAATGGTCTATAATGATGAAATTTCAACATTTAATCTTTTGACTCTAAATGACTGTTGGATGTGAATTATGACTTTGTCAACTAGCATAAGTGTGTTTAAAGTCATTTCTGTGCCTGAAGGGTCAAAATGGAAGCTTTTGAGTAAGCAAAACTCTGTAAAAATGGCAATTTTGGTCACTGTGAGGGTTTAAAAAGTGGTTATTCAACATGAGAAACGATCCAATTGACATTTTGAATCATTTTTGGTACAGTCCAAAAAATCAATTTTCAGATGAAAAACGATGACTCCGGACCTGTCGAACGATCCCAAAATGGTCTATAATGATGAAATTTCAACATTTAATCTTTTGACTCTAAATTACTGTTGGATGTGAATTATGACTTTGTCAACTAGAATAAGTGTGTTTAAAGTCATTTCTGTGCCTGAAACGGGTCAAAATGGAAGCTTTTGAGTAAGCAAAACTCTGTAAAAATGGCAATTTTGGTCACTGTGAGGGTTTAAAAAGTGGTTATTCAACATGAGGCATGATCCAATTGACATTTTGAATCATTTTTGGTACAGTCCAAAAAATCAATTTTCGGATGAAAAACGATGACTCCGGACCTGTCGAACGATCCCAAAATGGTCTATAATGATGAAATTTTAACATTTAATCTTTTGACTCTAAATGACTGTTGGATGTGAATTATGACTTTTTCAACTAGAATAAGTGTGTTTAAAGTCATTTCTGTGCCTGAAACGGGTCAAAATGGAAGCTTTTGAGTAAGCAAAACTCTGTAAAAATGGCAATGTTGGTCACTGTGAGGGTTTAAAAAGTGGTTATTCAACATGAGGCATGATCCAATTGACATTTTGAATCATTTTTGGTACAGTCCAAAAAATCAATTTTCGGATGAAAAACGATGACTCCGGACCTGTCGAACGATACCAAAATGGTCTATAATGATGAAATTTCAACATTTAATCTTTTGACTCTAAATTACTGTTGGATGTGAATTATGACTTTGTCAACTAGAATAAGTGTGTTTAAAATCATTTCTGTTCCTGAAACGGGTCAAAATGGAAGCTTTTGAGTAAGCAAAACTCTGTAAAAATGGCAATTTTGGTCACTGTGAGGGTTTAAAAAGTGGTTATTCAACATGAGGCATGATCCAATTGACATTTTGAATCATTTTTGGTACAGTCCAAAAAATCAATTTTCAGATGAAAAACGATGACTCCGGACCTGTCGAACGATCCCAAAATAGTCAATATGGATGAAATTTCAACATTTAATCTTTTGACTCTAAATTACTGTTGGATGTGAATTATGACTTTGTCAACTAGAATAAGTGTGTTTAAAGTCATTTCTGTGCCTGAAACGGGTCAAAATGGAAGTTTTTGAGTAAGCAAAACTGTAAAAATGGCAATTTTGGTCATTGTGAGGGTTTAAAAAGTGGTTATTCAACATGAGGCATGATCCAATTGACATTTTGAATCATTTTTGGTACAGTCCAAAAAATCTATTTTCGGATGAAAAACGATGACTCCGGACCTGTCGAACGATCCCAAAATAGTCAATATGGATGAAATTTCAACATTTAATCTTTTGACTCTAAATTACTGTTGGATGTGAATTATGACTTTGTCAACTAGAATAAGTGTGTTTAAAGTCATTTCTGTGCCTGAAACGGGTCAAAATGGAAGCTTTTGAGTAAGCAAAACTCTGTAAAAATGGCAATTTTGGTCATTGTGAGGGTTTAAAAAGTGGTTATTCAACATGAGGCATGATCCAATTGACATTTTGAATCATTTTTGGTACAGTCCAAAAAATCAATTTTCGGATGAAAAACGATGACTCCGGACCTGTCGAACGATCCCAAAATGGTCTATAATGATGAAATGTCAACATTTAATCTTTTGACTCTAAATGACTGTTGGATGTGAATTATGACTTTGTCAACTAGAATAAGGGTGTTTAAAGTCATTTCTGTGCCTGAAACGGGTCAAAATGAAGCTTTTGAGTAAGCAAAACTCTGTAAAAATTGCAATTTTGGTCACTGTGAGGGTTTAAAAAGTGGGTATTCAACATGAGGCATGATCCAATTGACATTTTGAATCATTTTTGGTACAGTCCAAAAAATCAATTCTCGGATGAAAAACGATGACTCCGGACCTGTCGAACGATCATAAAATGGTCTATAATGATGAAATTTCAACATTTAATCTTTTGACTCTAAATTACTGTTGGATGTGAATAATGACTTTGTCAACTAGAATAAGTGTGTTTAAAGTCATTTCTGTGCCTGAAACGGGACAAAATTGAAGCTTTTGAGTAAGCAAAACTCTGTAAAAATGGCAATTTTGGTCACTGTGAGGGTTTAAAAAGTGGTTATTCAACATGAGGCATGATCCAATTGACATTTTGAATCATTTTTGGTAGAGTCCAAAAAATCAATTTTCGGATGAAAAACGATGACTCCGGACCTGTCGAACGATCCCAAAATGGTCTGTAATGATGACATTTTAACATTTAATCTTTTGACTCTAAATTACTGTTGGATGTGAATTAGGACTTTGTCAACTAAAATAAGTGTGTTTAAAGTCATTTCTGTGCCTGAAACGGGGCAAAATTGAAGCTTTTGAGTAAGCAAAACTCTGTAAAAATGGCAATTTTGGTCACTGTGAAGGTTTAAATAGTGGTTATTCAACATGAGGCATGATCCAATTGACATTTTGAATCATTTTTGGTACAGTCCAAAAAATCAATTTTCAGATGAAAAACGATGACTCCGGACCTGTCGAACGATCCCAAAATAGTCAATATGGATGAAATTTCAACATTTAATCTTTTGACTCTAAATTACTGTTGGATGTGAATTATGACTTTGTCAACTAGAATAAGTGTGTTTAAAGTCATTTCTGTGCCTGAAACGGGTCAAAATGGAAGTTTTTGAGTAAGCAAAACTCTGTAAAAATGGCAATTTTGGTCATTGTGAGGGTTTAAAAAGTGGGTATTCAACATGAGGCATGATCCAATTGACATTTTGAATCATTTTTGGTACAGTCCAAAAAATCTATTTTCGGATGAAAAACGATGACTCCGGACCTGTCGAACGATCCCAAAATAGTCAATATGGATGAAATTTCAACATTTAATCTTTTGACTCTAAATTACTGTTGGATGTGAATTATGACTTTGTCAACTAGAATAAGTGTGTTTAAAGTCATTTCTGTGCCTGAAACGGGTCAAAATGGAAGCTTTTGAGTAAGCAAAACTCTGTAAAAATGGCAATTTTGGTCATTGTGAGGGTTTAAAAAGTGGTTATTCAACATGAGGCATGATCCAATTGACATTTTGAATCATTTTTGGTACAGTCCAAAAAATCAATTTTCGGATGAAAAACGATGACTCCGGACCTGTCGAACGATCCCAAAATGGTCTGTAATGATGACATTTTAACATTTAATCTTTTGACTCTAAATTACTGTTGGATGTGAATTAGGACTTTGTCAACTAAAATAAGTGTGTTTAAAGTCATTTCTGTGCCTGAAACGGGGCAAAATTGAAGCTTTTGAGTAAGCAAAACTCTGTAAAAATGGCAATTTTGGTCACTGTGAAGGTTTAAATAGTGGTTATTCAACATGAGGCATGATCCAATTGACATTTTGAATCATTTTTGGTACAGTCCCAAAAATCAATTTTTGGATGAAAAACGATGACTCCGGACCTGTCGAACGATCCCAAAATGGTCTTTAATGATGAAATTTCAACATTTAATCTTTTGACTCTAAATGACTGTTGGATGTGAATTACGACTTTGTCAACTAGAATAAGTGTGTTTAAAGTCATTTCTGTGCCTGAAACGGGTCAAAATGGAAGCTTTTGAGTAAGCAAAACTCTGTAAAAATGGCAATTTTGGTCATTGTGAGGGTTTAAAAAGTGGTTATTCAACATGAGGCATGATCCAATTGACATTTTGAATCATTTTTGGTACAGTCCAAAAAATCTATTTTCGGATGAAAAACGATGACTCCGGACCTGTCGAACGATCCCAAAATAGTCAATATGGATGAAATTTCAACATTTAATCTTTTGACTCTAAATTACTGTTGGATATGAATTATGACTTTGTCAACTAGAATAAGTGTGTTTAAAGTCATTTCTGTGCCTGAAACGGGTCAAAATGGAAGCTTTTGAGTAAGCAAAACTCTGTAAAAATGGCAATTTTGGTCATTGTGAGGGTTTAAAAAGTGGTTATTCAACATGAGGCATGATCCAATTGACATTTTGAATCATTTTTGGTACAGTCCAAAAAATCAATTTTCGGATGAAAAACGATGACTCCGGACCTGTCGAACGATCCCAAAATGGTCTATAATGATGAAATGTCAACATTTAATCTTTTGACTCTAAATGACTGTTGGATGTGAATTATGACTTTGTCAACTAGAATAAGGGTGTTTAAAGTCATTTCTGTGCCTGAAACGGGTCAAAATGGAAGCTTTTGAGTAAGCAAAACTCTGTAAAAATGGCAACTTTGGTCACTGTGAGGGTTTAAAAAGTGGTTATTCAACATGAGGCATGATCCAATTGACATTTTGAATCATTTTTGGTACAGTCCAAAAAATCAATTTTCGGATGAAAAACGATGACTCCGGACCTGTCGAACGATCCCAAAATGGTCTATAATGATGAAATTTTAACATTTAATCTTTTGACTCTAAATTACTGTGGGATGTGAATTAGGAGTTTGTCAACTAAAATAAGTGTGTTTAAAGTCATTTCTGTGCCTGAAACGGGTCAAAATTGAAGCTTTTGAGTAAGCAAAACTCTGTAAAAATTGCAATTTTGGTCACTGTGAGGGTTTAAAAAGTGGGTATTCAACATGAGGCATGATCCAATTGACATTTTGAATCATTTTTGGTACAGTCCAAAAAATCAATTCTCGGATGAAAAACGATGACTCCGGACCTGTCGAACGATCATAAAATGGTCTATAATGATGAAATTTCAACATTTAATCTTTTGACTCTAAATTACTGTTGGATGTGAATTATGACTTTGTCAACTAGAATAAGTGTGTTTAAAGTCATTTCTGTGCCTGAAACGGGACAAAATGGAAGCTTTTGAGTAAGCAAAACTCTGTAAAAATGGCAATTTTGGTCACTGTGAGGGTTTAAAAAGTGGTTATTCAACATGAGGCATGATCCAATTGACATTTTGAATCATTTTTGGTACAGTCCAAAAAATCAATTTTCGGATGAAAAACGATGACTCCGGACCTGTCGAACGATCCCAAAATGGTCTGTAATGATGACATTTTAACATTTAATCTTTTGACTCTAAATTACTGTTGGATGTGAATTAGGACTTTGTCAACTAAAATAAGTGTGTTTAAAGTCATTTCTGTGCCTGAAACGGGGCAAAATTGAAGCTTTTGAGTAAGCAAAACTCTGTAAAAATGGCAATTTTGGTCACTGTGAAGGTTTAAATAGTGGTTATTCAACATGAGGCATGATCCAATTGACATTTTGAATCATTTTTGGTACAGTCCCAAAAATCAATTTTCGGATGAAAAACGATGACTCCGGACCTGTCGAACGATCCCAAAATGGTCTATAATGATGACATTTTAACATTTAATCTTTTGACTCTAAATTACTGTTGGATGTGAATTTGGACTTTGTCAACTAAAATAAGTGTGTTTAAAGTCATTTCTGTGCCTGAAACGGGTCAAAATTGAAGCTTTTGAGTAAGCAAAACTCTGTAAAAATGGCAATTTTGGTCACTGTGAGGGTTTAAAAAGTGGTTATTCAACATGAGGCACGATCCAATTGACATTTTGAATCATTTTTGGTACAGTCCAAAAAAATCAGTTTTCGGATGAAAAACGATGACTCCGGACCTGTCGAACGATCCCAAAATGGTCTATAATGATGAAATTTCAACATTTAATCTTTTGACTCTAAATTACTGTTGGATGTGAATTATGACTTTGTCAACTAGAATAAGTGTGTTTAAAGTCATTTCTGTGCCTGAAACGGGTCAAAATGGAAGCTTTTGAGTAAGCAAAACTCTGTAAAAATGGCAATTTTGGTCACTGTGAGGGTTTAAAAAGTGGTTATTCAACATGAGGCATGATCCAATTGACATTTTGAATCATTTTTGGTACAGTCCCAAAAATCAATTTTTGGATGAAAAACGATGACTCCGGACCTGTCGAACGATCCCAAAATGGTCTATAATGATGAAATTTCAACATTTAATCTTTTGACTCTAAATGACTGTTGGATGTGAATTATGACTTTGTCAACTAAAATAAGTGTGTTTAAAGTCATTTCTGTGCCTGAAACGGGTCAAAATTGAAGCTTTTGAGTAAGCAAAACTCTGTAAAAATGGCAATTTTGGTCACTGTGAGGGTTTAAAAAGTGGTTATTCAACATGAGGCACGATCCAATTGACATTTTGAATCATTTTTGGTACAGTCCAAAAAATCAATTTTCGGATGAAAAACGATGACTCCGGACCTGTCGAACGATCCCAAAATGGTCAATATGGATGAAATTTCAACATTTAATCTTTTGACTCTAAATGACTTTTGGATGTAAATTATGACTTTGTCAACTAGAATAAGTGTGTTTAAAGTCATTTCTGTGCCTGAAACGGGTCAAAATTGAAGCTTTTGAGTAAGCAAAACTCTGTAAAAATGGCAATGTTGGTCACTGTGAGGGTTTAAAAAGTGGTTATTCAACATGAGGCATGATCCAATTGACATTTTGAATCATTTTTGGTACAGTCCAAAAAATCAATTTTCGGATGAAAAACGATGACTCCGGACCTGTCGAACGATACCAAAATGGTCTATAATGATGAAATTTCAACATTTAATCTTTTGACTCTAAATGACTGTTGGATGTGAATTATGACTTTGTCAACTAAAATAAGTGTGTTTAAAGTCATTTCTGTGCCTGAAACGGGTCAAAATTGAAGCTTTTGAGTAAGCAAAACTCTGTAAAAATGGCAATTTTGGTCACTGTGAGGGTTTAAAAAGTGGTTATTCAACATGAGGCACGATCCAATTGACATTTTGAATCATTTTTGGTACAGTCCAAAAAATCAATTTTCGGATGAAAAACAATGACTCCGGACCTGTCGAACGATCCCAAAATGGTCAATCTGGATGAAATTTCAACATTTATTCTTTTGACTCTAAATGACTGTTGGATGTAAATTATGACTTTGTCAACTAGAATAAGTGTGTTTAAAGTCATTTCTGTGCCTGAAACGGGTCAAAATTGAAGCTTTTGAGTAAGCAAAACTCTGTAAAAATGGCAATTTTGGTCACTGTGAGGGTTTAAAAAGTGGTTATTCAACATGAGGCATGATCTAATTGACATTTTGAATCATTTTTGGTACAGTCCAAAAAATAAATTTTCGGATGAAAAACGATGACTCCGGACCTGTCGAACGATCCCAAAATGGTCTATAATGATGAAATTTCAACATTTAATCTTTTGACTCTAAATGACTGTTGGATGTGAATTATGACTTTGTCAACTAGCATAAGTGTGTTTAAAGTCATTTCTGTGCCTGAAGGGTCAAAATGGAAGCTTTTGAGTAAGCAAAACTCTGTAAAAATGGCAATTTTGGTCACTGTGAGGGTTTAAAAAGTGGTTATTCAACATGAGAAACGATCCAATTGACATTTTGAATCATTTTTGGTACAGTCCAAAAAATCAATTTTCAGATGAAAAACGATGACTCCGGACCTGTCGAACGATCCCAAAATGGTCTATAATGATGAAATTTCAACATTTAATCTTTTGACTCTAAATTACTGTTGGATGTGAATTATGACTTTGTCAACTAGAATAAGTGTGTTTAAAGTCATTTCTGTGCCTGAAACGGGTCAAAATGGAAGCTTTTGAGTAAGCAAAACTCTGTAAAAATGGCAATTTTGGTCACTGTGAGGGTTTAAAAAGTGGTTATTCAACATGAGGCATGATCCAATTGACATTTTGAATCATTTTTGGTACAGTCCAAAAAATCAATTTTCGGATGAAAAACGATGACTCCGGACCTGTCGAACGATCCCAAAATGGTCTATAATGATGAAATTTTAACATTTAATCTTTTGACTCTAAATGACTGTTGGATGTGAATTATGACTTTTTCAACTAGAATAAGTGTGTTTAAAGTCATTTCTGTGCCTGAAACGGGTCAAAATGGAAGCTTTTGAGTAAGCAAAACTCTGTAAAAATGGCAATGTTGGTCACTGTGAGGGTTTAAAAAGTGGTTATTCAACATGAGGCATGATCCAATTGACATTTTGAATCATTTTTGGTACAGTCCAAAAAATCAATTTTCGGATGAAAAACGATGACTCCGGACCTGTCGAACGATACCAAAATGGTCTATAATGATGAAATTTCAACATTTAATCTTTTGACTCTAAATTACTGTTGGATGTGAATTATGACTTTGTCAACTAGAATAAGTGTGTTTAAAATCATTTCTGTGCCTGAAACGGGTCAAAATGGAAGCTTTTGAGTAAGCAAAACTCTGTAAAAATGGCAATTTTGGTCACTGTGAGGGTTTAAAAAGTGGTTATTCAACATGAGGCATGATCCAATTGACATTTTGAATCATTTTTGGTACAGTCCAAAAAATCAATTTTCAGATGAAAAACGATGACTCCGGACCTGTCGAACGATCCCAAAATAGTCAATATGGATGAAATTTCAACATTTAATCTTTTGACTCTAAATTACTGTTGGATGTGAATTATGACTTTGTCAACTAGAATAAGTGTGTTTAAAGTCATTTCTGTGCCTGAAACGGGTCAAAATGGAAGTTTTTGAGTAAGCAAAACTGTAAAAATGGCAATTTTGGTCATTGTGAGGGTTTAAAAAGTGGTTATTCAACATGAGGCATGATCCAATTGACATTTTGAATCATTTTTGGTACAGTCCAAAAAATCTATTTTCGGATGAAAAACGATGACTCCGGACCTGTCGAACGATCCCAAAATAGTCAATATGGATGAAATTTCAACATTTAATCTTTTGACTCTAAATTACTGTTGGATGTGAATTATGACTTTGTCAACTAGAATAAGTGTGTTTAAAGTCATTTCTGTGCCTGAAACGGGTCAAAATGGAAGCTTTTGAGTAAGCAAAACTCTGTAAAAATGGCAATTTTGGTCATTGTGAGGGTTTAAAAAGTGGTTATTCAACATGAGGCATGATCCAATTGACATTTTGAATCATTTTTGGTACAGTCCAAAAAATCAATTTTCGGATGAAAAACGATGACTCCGGACCTGTCGAACGATCCCAAAATGGTCTATAATGATGAAATGTCAACATTTAATCTTTTGACTCTAAATGACTGTTGGATGTGAATTATGACTTTGTCAACTAGAATAAGGGTGTTTAAAGTCATTTCTGTGCCTGAAACGGGTCAAAATGAAGCTTTTGAGTAAGCAAAACTCTGTAAAAATTGCAATTTTGGTCACTGTGAGGGTTTAAAAAGTGGGTATTCAACATGAGGCATGATCCAATTGACATTTTGAATCATTTTTGGTACAGTCCAAAAAATCAATTCTCGGATGAAAAACGATGACTCCGGACCTGTCGAACGATCATAAAATGGTCTATAATGATGAAATTTCAACATTTAATCTTTTGACTCTAAATTACTGTTGGATGTGAATAATGACTTTGTCAACTAGAATAAGTGTGTTTAAAGTCATTTCTGTGCCTGAAACGGGACAAAATTGAAGCTTTTGAGTAAGCAAAACTCTGTAAAAATGGCAATTTTGGTCACTGTGAGGGTTTAAAAAGTGGTTATTCAACATGAGGCATGATCCAATTGACATTTTGAATCATTTTTGGTAGAGTCCAAAAAATCAATTTTCGGATGAAAAACGATGACTCCGGACCTGTCGAACGATCCCAAAATGGTCTGTAATGATGACATTTTAACATTTAATCTTTTGACTCTAAATTACTGTTGGATGTGAATTAGGACTTTGTCAACTAAAATAAGTGTGTTTAAAGTCATTTCTGTGCCTGAAACGGGGCAAAATTGAAGCTTTTGAGTAAGCAAAACTCTGTAAAAATGGCAATTTTGGTCACTGTGAAGGTTTAAATAGTGGTTATTCAACATGAGGCATGATCCAATTGACATTTTGAATCATTTTTGGTACAGTCCAAAAAATCAATTTTCAGATGAAAAACGATGACTCCGGACCTGTCGAACGATCCCAAAATAGTCAATATGGATGAAATTTCAACATTTAATCTTTTGACTCTAAATTACTGTTGGATGTGAATTATGACTTTGTCAACTAGAATAAGTGTGTTTAAAGTCATTTCTGTGCCTGAAACGGGTCAAAATGGAAGTTTTTGAGTAAGCAAAACTCTGTAAAAATGGCAATTTTGGTCATTGTGAGGGTTTAAAAAGTGGGTATTCAACATGAGGCATGATCCAATTGACATTTTGAATCATTTTTGGTACAGTCCAAAAAATCTATTTTCGGATGAAAAACGATGACTCCGGACCTGTCGAACGATCCCAAAATAGTCAATATGGATGAAATTTCAACATTTAATCTTTTGACTCTAAATTACTGTTGGATGTGAATTATGACTTTGTCAACTAGAATAAGTGTGTTTAAAGTCATTTCTGTGCCTGAAACGGGTCAAAATGGAAGCTTTTGAGTAAGCAAAACTCTGTAAAAATGGCAATTTTGGTCATTGTGAGGGTTTAAAAAGTGGTTATTCAACATGAGGCATGATCCAATTGACATTTTGAATCATTTTTGGTACAGTCCAAAAAATCAATTTTCGGATGAAAAACGATGACTCCGGACCTGTCGAACGATCCCAAAATGGTCTGTAATGATGACATTTTAACATTTAATCTTTTGACTCTAAATTACTGTTGGATGTGAATTAGGACTTTGTCAACTAAAATAAGTGTGTTTAAAGTCATTTCTGTGCCTGAAACGGGGCAAAATTGAAGCTTTTGAGTAAGCAAAACTCTGTAAAAATGGCAATTTTGGTCACTGTGAAGGTTTAAATAGTGGTTATTCAACATGAGGCATGATCCAATTGACATTTTGAATCATTTTTGGTACAGTCCCAAAAATCAATTTTTGGATGAAAAACGATGACTCCGGACCTGTCGAACGATCCCAAAATGGTCTTTAATGATGAAATTTCAACATTTAATCTTTTGACTCTAAATGACTGTTGGATGTGAATTACGACTTTGTCAACTAGAATAAGTGTGTTTAAAGTCATTTCTGTGCCTGAAACGGGTCAAAATGGAAGCTTTTGAGTAAGCAAAACTCTGTAAAAATGGCAATTTTGGTCATTGTGAGGGTTTAAAAAGTGGTTATTCAACATGAGGCATGATCCAATTGACATTTTGAATCATTTTTGGTACAGTCCAAAAAATCTATTTTCGGATGAAAAACGATGACTCCGGACCTGTCGAACGATCCCAAAATAGTCAATATGGATGAAATTTCAACATTTAATCTTTTGACTCTAAATTACTGTTGGATATGAATTATGACTTTGTCAACTAGAATAAGTGTGTTTAAAGTCATTTCTGTGCCTGAAACGGGTCAAAATGGAAGCTTTTGAGTAAGCAAAACTCTGTAAAAATGGCAATTTTGGTCATTGTGAGGGTTTAAAAAGTGGTTATTCAACATGAGGCATGATCCAATTGACATTTTGAATCATTTTTGGTACAGTCCAAAAAATCAATTTTCGGATGAAAAACGATGACTCCGGACCTGTCGAACGATCCCAAAATGGTCTATAATGATGAAATGTCAACATTTAATCTTTTGACTCTAAATGACTGTTGGATGTGAATTATGACTTTGTCAACTAGAATAAGGGTGTTTAAAGTCATTTCTGTGCCTGAAACGGGTCAAAATGAAAGCTTTTGAGTAAGCAAAACTCTGTAAAAATGGCAACTTTGGTCACTGTGAGGGTTTAAAAAGTGGTTATTCAACATGAGGCATGATCCAATTGACATTTTGAATCATTTTTGGTACAGTCCAAAAAATCAATTTTCGGATGAAAAACGATGACTCCGGACCTGTCGAACGATCCCAAAATGGTCTATAATGATGAAATTTTAACATTTAATCTTTTGACTCTAAATTACTGTGGGATGTGAATTAGGAGTTTGTCAACTAAAATAAGTGTGTTTAAAGTCATTTCTGTGCCTGAAACGGGTCAAAATTGAAGCTTTTGAGTAAGCAAAACTCTGTAAAAATTGCAATTTTGGTCACTGTGAGGGTTTAAAAAGTGGGTATTCAACATGAGGCATGATCCAATTGACATTTTGAATCATTTTTGGTACAGTCCAAAAAATCAATTCTCGGATGAAAAACGATGACTCCGGACCTGTCGAACGATCATAAAATGGTCTATAATGATGAAATTTCAACATTTAATCTTTTGACTCTAAATTACTGTTGGATGTGAATTATGACTTTGTCAACTAGAATAAGTGTGTTTAAAGTCATTTCTGTGCCTGAAACGGGACAAAATGGAAGCTTTTGAGTAAGCAAAACTCTGTAAAAATGGCAATTTTGGTCACTGTGAGGGTTTAAAAAGTGGTTATTCAACATGAGGCATGATCCAATTGACATTTTGAATCATTTTTGGTACAGTCCAAAAAATCAATTTTCGGATGAAAAACGATGACTCCGGACCTGTCGAACGATCCCAAAATGGTCTGTAATGATGACATTTTAACATTTAATCTTTTGACTCTAAATTACTGTTGGATGTGAATTAGGACTTTGTCAACTAAAATAAGTGTGTTTAAAGTCATTTCTGTGCCTGAAACGGGGCAAAATTGAAGCTTTTGAGTAAGCAAAACTCTGTAAAAATGGCAATTTTGGTCACTGTGAAGGTTTAAATAGTGGTTATTCAACATGAGGCATGATCCAATTGACATTTTGAATCATTTTTGGTACAGTCCCAAAAATCAATTTTTGGATGAAAAACGATGACTCCGGACCTGTCGAACGATCCCAAAATGGTCTTTAATGATGAAATTTCAACATTTAATCTTTTGACTCTAAATGACTGTTGGATGTGAATTACGACTTTGTCAACTAGAATAAGTGTGTTTAAAGTCATTTCTGTGCCTGAAACGGGTCAAAATGGAAGCTTTTGAGTAAGCAAAACTCTGTAAAAATGGCAATTTTGGTCATTGTGAGGGTTTAAAAAGTGGTTATTCAACATGAGGCATGATCCAATTGACATTTTGAATCATTTTTGGTACAGTCCAAAAAATCTATTTTCGGATGAAAAACGATGACTCCGGACCTGTCGAACGATCCCAAAATAGTCAATATGGATGAAATTTCAACATTTAATCTTTTGACTCTAAATTACTGTTGGATGTGAATTATGACTTTGTCAACTAGAATAAGTGTGTTTAAAGTCATTTCTGTGCCTGAAACGGGTCAAAATGGAAGCTTTTGAGTAAGCAAAACTCTGTAAAAATGGCAATTTTGGTCATTGTGAGGGTTTAAAAAGTGGTTATTCAACATGAGGCATGATCCAATTGACATTTTGAATCATTTTTGGTACAGTCCAAAAAATCAATTTTCGGATGAAAAACGATGACTCCGGACCTGTCGAACGATCCCAAAATGGTCTATAATGATGAAATTTCAACATTTAATCTTTTGACTCTAAATGACTGTTGGATGTGAATTATGACTTTGTCAACTAGAATAAGGGTGTTTAAAGTCATTTCTGTGCCTGAAACGGGTCAAAATGGAAGCTTTTGAGTAAGCAAAACTCTGTAAAAATGGCAATTTTGGTCACTGTGAGGGTTTAAAAAGTGGTTATTCAACATGAGGCATGATCCAATTGACATTTTGAATCATTTTTGGTACAGTCCAAAAAATCAATTTTCGGATGAAAAACGATGACTCCGGACCTGTCGAACGATCCCAAAATGGTCTATAATGATGACATTTTAACATTTAATCTTTTGACTCTAAATTACTGTTGGATGTGAATTTGGACTTTGTCAACTAAAATAAGTGTGTTTAAAGTCATTTCTGTGCCTGAAACGGGTCAAAATTGAAGCTTTTGAGTAAGCAAAACTCTGTAAAAATGGCAATTTTGGTCACTGTGAGGGTTTAAATAGTGGTTATTCAACATGAGGCATGATCCAATTGACATTTTGAATCATTTTTGGTACAGTCCCAAAAATCAATTTTCGGATGAAAAACGATGACTCCGGACCTGTCGAACGATCCCAAAATGGTCTATAATGATGAAATTTCAACATTTAATCTTTTGACTCTAAATGACAGTTGGATGTGAATTATGACTTTGTCAACTAAAATAAGTGTGTTTAAAGTCATTTCTGTGCCTGAAACGGGTCAAAATTGAAGCTTTTGAGTAAGCAAAACTCTGTAAAAATGGCAATTTTGGTCACTGTGAGGGTTTAAAAAGTGGTTATTCAACATGAGGCACGATCCAATTGACATTTTGAATCATTTTTGGTACAGTCCAAAAAAATCAGTTTTCGGATGAAAAACGATGACTCCGGACCTGTCGAACGATCCCAAAATGGTCTATAATGATGAAATTTCAACATTTAATCTTTTGACTCTAAATTACTGTTGGATGTGAATTATGACTTTGTCAACTAGAATAAGTGTGTTTAAAGTCATTTCTGTGCCTGAAACGGGTCAAAATGGAAGCTTTTGAGTAAGCAAAACTCTGTAAAAATGGCAATTTTGGTCACTGTGAGGGTTTAAAAAGTGGTTATTCAACATGAGGCATGATCCAATTGACATTTTGAATCATTTTTGGTACAGTCCCAAAAATCAATTTTTGGATGAAAAACGATGACTCCGGACCTGTCGAACGATCCCAAAATGGTCTATAATGATGAAATTTCAACATTTAATCTTTTGACTCTAAATGACTGTTGGATGTGAATTATGACTTTGTCAACTAAAATAAGTGTGTTTAAAGTCATTTCTGTGCCTGAAACGGGTCAAAATTGAAGCTTTTGAGTAAGCAAAACTCTGTAAAAATGGCAATTTTGGTCACTGTGAGGGTTTAAAAAGTGGTTATTCAACATGAGGCACGATCCAATTGACATTTTGAATCATTTTTGGTACAGTCCAAAAAATCAATTTTCGGATGAAAAACGATGACTCCGGACCTGTCGAACGATCCCAAAATGGTCAATATGGATGAAATTTCAACATTTAATCTTTTGACTCTAAATGACTTTTGGATGTAAATTATGACTTTGTCAACTAGAATAAGTGTGTTTAAAGTCATTTCTGTGCCTGAAACGGGTCAAAATTGAAGCTTTTGAGTAAGCAAAACTCTGTAAAAATGGCAATGTTGGTCACTGTGAGGGTTTAAAAAGTGGTTATTCAACATGAGGCATGATCCAATTGACATTTTGAATCATTTTTGGTACAGTCCAAAAAATCAATTTTCGGATGAAAAACGATGACTCCGGACCTGTCGAACGATACCAAAATGGTCTATAATGATGAAATTTCAACATTTAATCTTTTGACTCTGAATGACTGTTGGATGTGAATTATGACTTTGTCAACTAAAATAAGTGTGTTTAAAGTCATTTCTGTGCCTGAAACGGGTCAAAATTGAAGCTTTTGAGTAAGCAAAACTCTGTAAAAATGGCAATTTTGGTCACTGTGAGGGTTTAAAAAGTGGTTATTCAACATGAGGCACGATCCAATTGACATTTTGAATCATTTTTGGTACAGTCCAAAAAATCAATTTTCGGATGAAAAACAATGACTCCGGACCTGTCGAACGATCCCAAAATGGTCAATCTGGATGAAATTTCAACATTTATTCTTTTGACTCTAAATGACTGTTGGATGTAAATTATGACTTTGTCAACTAGAATAAGTGTGTTTAAAGTCATTTCTGTGCCTGAAACGGGTCAAAATTGAAGCTTTTGAGTAAGCAAAACTCTGTAAAAATGGCAATTTTGGTCACTGTGAGGGTTTAAAAAGTGGTTATTCAACATGAGGCATGATCTAATTGACATTTTGAATCATTTTTGGTACAGTCCAAAAAATAAATTTTCGGATGAAAAACGATGACTCCGGACCTGTCGAACGATCCCAAAATGGTCTATAATGATGAAATTTCAACATTTAATCTTTTGACTCTAAATGACTGTTGGATGTGAATTATGACTTTGTCAACTAGCATAAGTGTGTTTAAAGTCATTTCTGTGCCTGAAACGGGTCAAAATGGAAGCTTTTGAGTAAGCAAAACTCTGTAAAAATGGCAATTTTGGTCACTGTGAGGGTTTAAAAAGTGGTTATTCAACATGAGAAACGATCCAATTGACATTTTGAATCATTTTTGGTACAGTCCAAAAAATCAATTTTCAGATGAAAAACGATGACTCCGGACCTGTCGAACGATCCCAAAATGGTCTATAATGATGAAATTTCAACATTTAATCTTTTGACTCTAAATTACTGTTGGATGTGAATTATGACTTTGTCAACTAGAATAAGTGTGTTTAAAGTCATTTCTGTGCCTGAAACGGGTCAAAATGGAAGCTTTTGAGTAAGCAAAACTCTGTAAAAATGGCAATTTTGGTCACTGTGAGGGTTTAAAAAGTGGTTATTCAACATGAGGCATGATCCAATTGACATTTTGAATCATTTTTGGTACAGTCCAAAAAATCAATTTTCGGATGAAAAACGATGACTCCGGACCTGTCGAACGATCCCAAA
Source organism: Lissotriton vulgaris (assembly GCF_964263255.1). Taxonomy (NCBI): domain Eukaryota; kingdom Metazoa; phylum Chordata; class Amphibia; order Caudata; family Salamandridae; genus Lissotriton; species Lissotriton vulgaris. The sequence goes on from NW_028250047.1 coordinate 656,316, forward strand.
ATGGTCTATAATGATGAAATTTTAACATTTAATCTTTTGACTCTAAATGACTGTTGGATGTGAATTATGACTTTTTCAACTAGAATAAGTGTGTTTAAAGTCATTTCTGTGCCTGAAACGGGTCAAAATGGAAGCTTTTGAGTAAGCAAAACTCTGTAAAAATGGCAATGTTGGTCACTGTGAGGGTTTAAAAAGTGGTTATTCAACATGAGGCATGATCCAATTGACATTTTGAATCATTTTTGGTACAGTCCAAAAAATCAATTTTCGGATGAAAAACGATGACTCCGGACCTGTCGAACGATACCAAAATGGTCTATAATGATGAAATTTCAACATTTAATCTTTTGACTCTAAATTACTGTTGGATGTGAATTATGACTTTGTCAACTAGAATAAGTGTGTTTAAAATCATTTCTGTGCCTGAAACGGGTCAAAATGGAAGCTTTTGAGTAAGCAAAACTCTGTAAAAATGGCAATTTTGGTCACTGTGAGGGTTTAAAAAGTGGTTATTCAACATGAGGCATGATCCAATTGACATTTTGAATCATTTTTGGTACAGTCCAAAAAATCAATTTTCAGATGAAAAACGATGACTCCGGACCTGTCGAACGATCCCAAAATAGTCAATATGGATGAAATTTCAACATTTAATCTTTTGACTCTAAATTACTGTTGGATGTGAATTATGACTTTGTCAACTAGAATAAGTGTGTTTAAAGTCATTTCTGTGCCTGAAACGGGTCAAAATGGAAGTTTTTGAGTAAGCAAAACTGTAAAAATGGCAATTTTGGTCATTGTGAGGGTTTAAAAAGTGGTTATTCAACATGAGGCATGATCCAATTGACATTTTGAATCATTTTTGGTACAGTCCAAAAAATCTATTTTCGGATGAAAAACGATGACTCCGGACCTGTCGAACGATCCCAAAATAGTCAATATGGATGAAATTTCAACATTTAATCTTTTGACTCTAAATTACTGTTGGATGTGAATTATGACTTTGTCAACTAGAATAAGTGTGTTTAAAGTCATTTCTGTGCCTGAAACGGGTCAAAATGGAAGCTTTTGAGTAAGCAAAACTCTGTAAAAATGGCAATTTTGGTCATTGTGAGGGTTTAAAAAGTGGTTATTCAACATGAGGCATGATCCAATTGACATTTTGAATCATTTTTGGTACAGTCCAAAAAATCAATTTTCGGATGAAAAACGATGACTCCGGACCTGTCGAACGATCCCAAAATGGTCTATAATGATGAAATGTCAACATTTAATCTTTTGACTCTAAATGACTGTTGGATGTGAATTATGACTTTGTCAACTAGAATAAGGGTGTTTAAAGTCATTTCTGTGCCTGAAACGGGTCAAAATGAAGCTTTTGAGTAAGCAAAACTCTGTAAAAATTGCAATTTTGGTCACTGTGAGGGTTTAAAAAGTGGGTATTCAACATGAGGCATGATCCAATTGACATTTTGAATCATTTTTGGTACAGTCCAAAAAATCAATTCTCGGATGAAAAACGATGACTCCGGACCTGTCGAACGATCATAAAATGGTCTATAATGATGAAATTTCAACATTTAATCTTTTGACTCTAAATTACTGTTGGATGTGAATAATGACTTTGTCAACTAGAATAAGTGTGTTTAAAGTCATTTCTGTGCCTGAAACGGGACAAAATTGAAGCTTTTGAGTAAGCAAAACTCTGTAAAAATGGCAATTTTGGTCACTGTGAGGGTTTAAAAAGTGGTTATTCAACATGAGGCATGATCCAATTGACATTTTGAATCATTTTTGGTAGAGTCCAAAAAATCAATTTTCGGATGAAAAACGATGACTCCGGACCTGTCGAACGATCCCAAAATGGTCTGTAATGATGACATTTTAACATTTAATCTTTTGACTCTAAATTACTGTTGGATGTGAATTAGGACTTTGTCAACTAAAATAAGTGTGTTTAAAGTCATTTCTGTGCCTGAAACGGGGCAAAATTGAAGCTTTTGAGTAAGCAAAACTCTGTAAAAATGGCAATTTTGGTCACTGTGAAGGTTTAAATAGTGGTTATTCAACATGAGGCATGATCCAATTGACATTTTGAATCATTTTTGGTACAGTCCCAAAAATCAATTTTTGGATGAAAAACGATGACTCCGGACCTGTCGAACGATCCCAAAATGGTCTATAATGATGAAATTTCAACATTTAATCTTTTGACTCTAAATGACTGTCTGATGTGAATTATGACTTTGTCAACTAGAATAAGGGTGTTTAAAGTCATTTCTGTGCCTGAAACGGGTCAAAATGGAAGCTTTTGAGTAAGCAAAACTCTGTAAAAATGGCAATTTTGGTCACTGTGAGGGTTTAAAAAGTGGTTATTCAACATGAGGCATGATCCAATTGACATTTTGAATCATTTTTGGTACAGTCCAAAAAATCAATTTTCAGATGAAAAACGATGACTCCGGACCTGTCGAACGATCCCAAAATAGTCAATATGGATGAAATTTCAACATTTAATCTTTTGACTCTAAATTACTGTTGGATGTGAATTATGACTTTGTCAACTAGAATAAGTGTGTTTAAAGTCATTTCTGTGCCTGAAACGGGTCAAAATGGAAGTTTTTGAGTAAGCAAAACTCTGTAAAAATGGCAATTTTGGTCATTGTGAGGGTTTAAAAAGTGGGTATTCAACATGAGGCATGATCCAATTGACATTTTGAATCATTTTTGGTACAGTCCAAAAAATCTATTTTCGGATGAAAAACGATGACTCCGGACCTGTCGAACGATCCCAAAATAGTCAATATGGATGAAATTTCAACATTTAATCTTTTGACTCTAAATTACTGTTGGATGTGAATTATGACTTTGTCAACTAGAATAAGTGTGTTTAAAGTCATTTCTGTGCCTGAAACGGGTCAAAATGGAAGCTTTTGAGTAAGCAAAACTCTGTAAAAATGGCAATTTTGGTCATTGTGAGGGTTTAAAAAGTGGTTATTCAACATGAGGCATGATCCAATTGACATTTTGAATCATTTTTGGTACAGTCCAAAAAATCAATTTTCGGATGAAAAACGATGACTCCGGACCTGTCGAACGATCCCAAAATGGTCTGTAATGATGACATTTTAACATTTAATCTTTTGACTCTAAATTACTGTTGGATGTGAATTAGGACTTTGTCAACTAAAATAAGTGTGTTTAAAGTCATTTCTGTGCCTGAAACGGGGCAAAATTGAAGCTTTTGAGTAAGCAAAACTCTGTAAAAATGGCAATTTTGGTCACTGTGAAGGTTTAAATAGTGGTTATTCAACATGAGGCATGATCCAATTGACATTTTGAATCATTTTTGGTACAGTCCCAAAAATCAATTTTTGGATGAAAAACGATGACTCCGGACCTGTCGAACGATCCCAAAATGGTCTTTAATGATGAAATTTCAACATTTAATCTTTTGACTCTAAATGACTGTTGGATGTGAATTACGACTTTGTCAACTAGAATAAGTGTGTTTAAAGTCATTTCTGTGCCTGAAACGGGTCAAAATGGAAGCTTTTGAGTAAGCAAAACTCTGTAAAAATGGCAATTTTGGTCATTGTGAGGGTTTAAAAAGTGGTTATTCAACATGAGGCATGATCCAATTGACATTTTGAATCATTTTTGGTACAGTCCAAAAAATCTATTTTCGGATGAAAAACGATGACTCCGGACCTGTCGAACGATCCCAAAATAGTCAATATGGATGAAATTTCAACATTTAATCTTTTGACTCTAAATTACTGTTGGATATGAATTATGACTTTGTCAACTAGAATAAGTGTGTTTAAAGTCATTTCTGTGCCTGAAACGGGTCAAAATGGAAGCTTTTGAGTAAGCAAAACTCTGTAAAAATGGCAATTTTGGTCATTGTGAGGGTTTAAAAAGTGGTTATTCAACATGAGGCATGATCCAATTGACATTTTGAATCATTTTTGGTACAGTCCAAAAAATCAATTTTCGGATGAAAAACGATGACTCCGGACCTGTCGAACGATCCCAAAATGGTCTATAATGATGAAATGTCAACATTTAATCTTTTGACTCTAAATGACTGTTGGATGTGAATTATGACTTTGTCAACTAGAATAAGGGTGTTTAAAGTCATTTCTGTGCCTGAAACGGGTCAAAATGGAAGCTTTTGAGTAAGCAAAACTCTGTAAAAATGGCAACTTTGGTCACTGTGAGGGTTTAAAAAGTGGTTATTCAACATGAGGCATGATCCAATTGACATTTTGAATCATTTTTGGTACAGTCCAAAAAATCAATTTTCGGATGAAAAACGATGACTCCGGACCTGTCGAACGATCCCAAAATGGTCTATAATGATGAAATTTTAACATTTAATCTTTTGACTCTAAATTACTGTGGGATGTGAATTAGGAGTTTGTCAACTAAAATAAGTGTGTTTAAAGTCATTTCTGTGCCTGAAACGGGTCAAAATTGAAGCTTTTGAGTAAGCAAAACTCTGTAAAAATTGCAATTTTGGTCACTGTGAGGGTTTAAAAAGTGGGTATTCAACATGAGGCATGATCCAATTGACATTTTGAATCATTTTTGGTACAGTCCAAAAAATCAATTCTCGGATGAAAAACGATGACTCCGGACCTGTCGAACGATCATAAAATGGTCTATAATGATGAAATTTCAACATTTAATCTTTTGACTCTAAATTACTGTTGGATGTGAATTATGACTTTGTCAACTAGAATAAGTGTGTTTAAAGTCATTTCTGTGCCTGAAACGGGACAAAATGGAAGCTTTTGAGTAAGCAAAACTCTGTAAAAATGGCAATTTTGGTCACTGTGAGGGTTTAAAAAGTGGTTATTCAACATGAGGCATGATCCAATTGACATTTTGAATCATTTTTGGTACAGTCCAAAAAATCAATTTTCGGATGAAAAACGATGACTCCGGACCTGTCGAACGATCCCAAAATGGTCTGTAATGATGACATTTTAACATTTAATCTTTTGACTCTAAATTACTGTTGGATGTGAATTAGGACTTTGTCAACTAAAATAAGTGTGTTTAAAGTCATTTCTGTGCCTGAAACGGGGCAAAATTGAAGCTTTTGAGTAAGCAAAACTCTGTAAAAATGGCAATTTTGGTCACTGTGAAGGTTTAAATAGTGGTTATTCAACATGAGGCATGATCCAATTGACATTTTGAATCATTTTTGGTACAGTCCCAAAAATCAATTTTTGGATGAAAAACGATGACTCCGGACCTGTCGAACGATCCCAAAATGGTCTTTAATGATGAAATTTCAACATTTAATCTTTTGACTCTAAATGACTGTTGGATGTGAATTACGACTTTGTCAACTAGAATAAGTGTGTTTAAAGTCATTTCTGTGCCTGAAACGGGTCAAAATGGAAGCTTTTGAGTAAGCAAAACTCTGTAAAAATGGCAATTTTGGTCATTGTGAGGGTTTAAAAAGTGGTTATTCAACATGAGGCATGATCCAATTGACATTTTGAATCATTTTTGGTACAGTCCAAAAAATCTATTTTCGGATGAAAAACGATGACTCCGGACCTGTCGAACGATCCCAAAATAGTCAATATGGATGAAATTTCAACATTTAATCTTTTGACTCTAAATTACTGTTGGATGTGAATTATGACTTTGTCAACTAGAATAAGTGTGTTTAAAGTCATTTCTGTGCCTGAAACGGGTCAAAATGGAAGCTTTTGAGTAAGCAAAACTCTGTAAAAATTGGCAATTTTGGTCATTGTGAGGGTTTAAAAAGTGGTTATTCAACATGAGGCATGATCCAATTGACATTTTGAATCATTTTTGGTACAGTCCAAAAAATCAATTTTCGGATGAAAAACGATGACTCCGGACCTGTCGAACGATCCCAAAATGGTCTTTAATGATGAAATTTCAACATTTAATCTTTTGACTCTAAATGACTGTTGGATGTGAATTACGACTTTGTCAACTAGAATAAGTGTGTTTAAAGTCATTTCTGTGCCTGAAACGGGTCAAAATGGAAGCTTTTGAGTAAGCAAAACTCTGTAAAAATGGCAATTTTGGTCATTGTGAGGGTTTAAAAAGTGGTTATTCAACATGAGGCATGATCCAATTGACATTTTGAATCATTTTTGGTACAGTCCAAAAAATCAATTTTCGGATGAAAAACGATGACTCCGGACCTGTCGAACGATCCCAAAATGGTCTATAATGATGAAATGTCAACATTTAATCTTTTGACTCTAAATGACTGTTGGATGTGAATTATGACTTTGTCAACTAGAATAAGGGTGTTTAAAGTCATTTCTGTGCCTGAAACGGGTCAAAATGGAAGCTTTTGAGTAAGCAAAACTCTGTAAAAATGGCAACTTTGGTCACTGTGAGGGTTTAAAAAGTGGTTATTCAACATGAGGCATGATCCAATTGACATTTTGAATCATTTTTGGTACAGTCCAAAAAATCAATTTTCGGATGAAAAACGATGACTCCGGACCTGTCGAACGATCCCAAAATGGTCTATAATGATGAAATTTTAACATTTAATCTTTTGACTCTAAATTACTGTGGGATGTGAATTAGGAGTTTGTCAACTAAAATAAGTGTGTTTAAAGTCATTTCTGTGCCTGAAACGGGTCAAAATTGAAGCTTTTGAGTAAGCAAAACTCTGTAAAAATTGCAATTTTGGTCACTGTGAGGGTTTAAAAAGTGGGTATTCAACATGAGGCATGATCCAATTGACATTTTGAATCATTTTTGGTACAGTCCAAAAAATAAATTCTCGGATGAAAAACGATGACTCCGGACCTGTCGAACGATCATAAAATGGTCTATAATGATGAAATTTCAACATTTAATCTTTTGACTCTAAATTACTGTTGGATGTGAATTATGACTTTGTCAACTAGAATAAGTGTGTTTAAAGTCATTTCTGTGCCTGAAACGGGACAAAATGGAAGCTTTTGAGTAAGCAAAACTCTGTAAAAATGGCAATTTTGGTCACTGTGAGGGTTTAAAAAGTGGTTATTCAACATGAGGCATGATCCAATTGACATTTTGAATCATTTTTGGTACAGTCCAAAAAATCAATTTTCGGATGAAAAACGATGACTCCGGACCTGTCGAACGATCCCAAAATGGTCTGTAATGATGACATTTTAACATTTAATCTTTTGACTCTAAATTACTGTTGGATGTGAATTAGGACTTTGTCAACTAAAATAAGTGTGTTTAAAGTCATTTCTGTGCCTGAAACGGGGCAAAATTGAAGCTTTTGAGTAAGCAAAACTCTGTAAAAATGGCAATTTTGGTCACTGTGAAGGTTTAAATAGTGGTTATTCAACATGAGGCATGATCCAATTGACATTTTGAATCATTTTTGGTACAGTCCCAAAAATCAATTTTTGGATGAAAAACGATGACTCCGGACCTGTCGAACGATCCCAAAATGGTCTTTAATGATGAAATTTCAACATTTAATCTTTTGACTCTAAATGACTGTTGGATGTGAATTACGACTTTGTCAACTAGAATAAGTGTGTTTAAAGTCATTTCTGTGCCTGAAACGGGTCAAAATGGAAGCTTTTGAGTAAGCAAAACTCTGTAAAAATGGCAATTTTGGTCATTGTGAGGGTTTAAAAAGTGGTTATTCAACATGAGGCATGATCCAATTGACATTTTGAATCATTTTTGGTACAGTCCAAAAAATCTATTTTCGGATGAAAAACGATGACTCCGGACCTGTCGAACGATCCCAAAATAGTCAATATGGATGAAATTTCAACATTTAATCTTTTGACTCTAAATTACTGTTGGATGTGAATTATGACTTTGTCAACTAGAATAAGTGTGTTTAAAGTCATTTCTGTGCCTGAAACGGGTCAAAATGGAAGCTTTTGAGTAAGCAAAACTCTGTAAAAATGGCAATTTTGGTCATTGTGAGGGTTTAAAAAGTGGTTATTCAACATGAGGCATGATCCAATTGACATTTTGAATCATTTTTGGTACAGTCCAAAAAATCAATTTTCGGATGAAAAACGATGACTCCGGACCTGTCGAACGATCCCAAAATGGTCTTTAATGATGAAATTTCAACATTTAATCTTTTGACTCTAAATGACTGTTGGATGTGAATTACGACTTTGTCAACTAGAATAAGTGTGTTTAAAGTCATTTCTGTGCCTGAAACGGGTCAAAATGGAAGCTTTTGAGTAAGCAAAACTCTGTAAAAATGGCAATTTTGGTCATTGTGAGGGTTTAAAAAGTGGTTATTCAACATGAGGCATGATCCAATTGACATTTTGAATCATTTTTGGTACAGTCCAAAAAATCTATTTTCGGATGAAAAACGATGACTCCGGACCTGTCGAACGATCCCAAAATAGTCAATATGGATGAAATTTCAACATTTAATCTTTTGACTCTAAATTACTGTTGGATATGAATTATGACTTTGTCAACTAGAATAAGTGTGTTTAAAGTCATTTCTGTGCCTGAAACGGGTCAAAATGGAAGCTTTTGAGTAAGCAAAACTCTGTAAAAATGGCAATTTTGGTCATTGTGAGGGTTTAAAAAGTGGTTATTCAACATGAGGCATGATCCAATTGACATTTTGAATCATTTTTGGTACAGTCCAAAAAATCAATTTTCGGATGAAAAACGATGACTCCGGACCTGTCGAACGATCCCAAAATGGTCTATAATGATGAAATGTCAACATTTAATCTTTTGACTCTAAATGACTGTTGGATGTGAATTATGACTTTGTCAACTAGAATAAGGGTGTTTAAAGTCATTTCTGTGCCTGAAACGGGTCAAAATGGAAGCTTTTGAGTAAGCAAAACTCTGTAAAAATGGCAACTTTGGTCACTGTGAGGGTTTAAAAAGTGGTTATTCAACATGAGGCATGATCCAATTGACATTTTGAATCATTTTTGGTACAGTCCAAAAAATCAATTTTCGGATGAAAAACGATGACTCCGGACCTGTCGAACGATCCCAAAATGGTCTATAATGATGAAATTTTAACATTTAATCTTTTGACTCTAAATTACTGTGGGATGTGAATTAGGAGTTTGTCAACTAAAATAAGTGTGTTTAAAGTCATTTCTGTGCCTGAAACGGGTCAAAATTGAAGCTTTTGAGTAAGCAAAACTCTGTAAAAATTGCAATTTTGGTCACTGTGAGGGTTTAAAAAGTGGGTATTCAACATGAGGCATGATCCAATTGACATTTTGAATCATTTTTGGTACAGTCCAAAAAATCAATTCTCGGATGAAAAACGATGACTCCGGACCTGTCGAACGATCATAAAATGGTCTATAATGATGAAATTTCAACATTTAATCTTTTGACTCTAAATTACTGTTGGATGTGAATTATGACTTTGTCAACTAGAATAAGTGTGTTTAAAGTCATTTCTGTGCCTGAAACGGGACAAAATGGAAGCTTTTGAGTAAGCAAAACTCTGTAAAAATGGCAATTTTGGTCACTGTGAGGGTTTAAAAAGTGGTTATTCAACATGAGGCATGATCCAATTGACATTTTGAATCATTTTTGGTACAGTCCAAAAAATCAATTTTCGGATGAAAAACGATGACTCCGGACCTGTCGAACGATCCCAAAATGGTCTGTAATGATGACATTTTAACATTTAATCTTTTGACTCTAAATTACTGTTGGATGTGAATTAGGACTTTGTCAACTAAAATAAGTGTGTTTAAAGTCATTTCTGTGCCTGAAACGGGGCAAAATTGAAGCTTTTGAGTAAGCAAAACTCTGTAAAAATGGCAATTTTGGTCACTGTGAAGGTTTAAATAGTGGTTATTCAACATGAGGCATGATCCAATTGACATTTTGAATCATTTTTGGTACAGTCCCAAAAATCAATTTTTGGATGAAAAACGATGACTCCGGACCTGTCGAACGATCCCAAAATGGTCTTTAATGATGAAATTTCAACATTTAATCTTTTGACTCTAAATGACTGTTGGATGTGAATTACGACTTTGTCAACTAGAATAAGTGTGTTTAAAGTCATTTCTGTGCCTGAAACGGGTCAAAATGGAAGCTTTTGAGTAAGCAAAACTCTGTAAAAATGGCAATTTTGGTCATTGTGAGGGTTTAAAAAGTGGTTATTCAACATGAGGCATGATCCAATTGACATTTTGAATCATTTTTGGTACAGTCCAAAAAATCTATTTTCGGATGAAAAACGATGACTCCGGACCTGTCGAACGATCCCAAAATAGTCAATATGGATGAAATTTCAACATTTAATCTTTTGACTCTAAATTACTGTTGGATGTGAATTATGACTTTGTCAACTAGAATAAGTGTGTTTAAAGTCATTTCTGTGCCTGAAACGGGTCAAAATGGAAGCTTTTGAGTAAGCAAAACTCTGTAAAAATGGCAATTTTGGTCATTGTGAGGGTTTAAAAAGTGGTTATTCAACATGAGGCATGATCCAATTGACATTTTGAATCATTTTTGGTACAGTCCAAAAAATCAATTTTCGGATGAAAAACGATGACTCCGGACCTGTCGAACGATCCCAAAATGGTCTATAATGATGAAATGTCAACATTTAATCTTTTGACTCTAAATGACTGTTGGATGTGAATTATGACTTTGTCAACTAGAATAAGGGTGTTTAAAGTCATTTCTGTGCCTGAAACGGGTCAAAATGGAAGCTTTTGAGTAAGCAAAACTCTGTAAAAATGGCAACTTTGGTCACTGTGAGGGTTTAAAAAGTAGTTATTCAACATGAGGCATGATCCAATTGACATTTTGAATCATTTTTGGTACAGTCCAAAAAATCAATTTTCGGATGAAAAACGATGACTCCGGACCTGTCGAACGATCCCAAAATGGTCTATAATGATGAAATTTTAACATTTAATCTTTTGACTCTAAATTACTGTGGGATGTGAATTAGGAGTTTGTCAACTAAAATAAGTGTGTTTAAAGTCATTTCTGTGCCTGAAACGGGTCAAAATTGAAGCTTTTGAGTAAGCAAAACTCTGTAAAAATTGCAATTTTGGTCACTGTGAGGGTTTAAAAAGTGGGTATTCAACATGAGGCATGATCCAATTGACATTTTGAATCATTTTTGGTACAGTCCAAAAAATCAATTCTCGGATGAAAAACGATGACTCCGGACCTGTCGAACGATCATAAAATGGTCTATAATGATGAAATTTCAACATTTAATCTTTTGACTCTAAATTACTGTTGGATGTGAATTATGACTTTGTCAACTAGAATAAGTGTGTTTAAAGTCATTTCTGTGCCTGAAACGGGACAAAATGGAAGCTTTTGAGTAAGCAAAACTCTGTAAAAATGGCAATTTTGGTCACTGTGAGGGTTTAAAAAGTGGTTATTCAACATGAGGCATGATCCAATTGACATTTTGAATCATTTTTGGTACAGTCCAAAAAATCAATTTTCGGATGAAAAACGATGACTCCGGACCTGTCGAACGATCCCAAAATGGTCTGTAATGATGACATTTTAACATTTAATCTTTTGACTCTAAATTACTGTTGGATGTGAATTAGGACTTTGTCAACTAAAATAAGTGTGTTTAAAGTCATTTCTGTGCCTGAAACGGGGCAAAATTGAAGCTTTTGAGTAAGCAAAACTCTGTAAAAATGGCAATTTTGGTCACTGTGAAGGTTTAAATAGTGGTTATTCAACATGAGGCATGATCCAATTGACATTTTGAATCATTTTTGGTACAGTCCCAAAAATCAATTTTTGGATGAAAAACGATGACTCCGGACCTGTCGAACGATCCCAAAATGGTCTATAATGATGAAATTTCAACATTTAATCTTTTGACTCTAAATGACTGTTGGATGTGAATTATGACTTTGTCAACTAAAATAAGTGTGTTTAAAGTCATTTCTGTGCCTGAAACGGGTCAAAATTGAAGCTTTTGAGTAAGCAAAACTCTGTAAAAATGGCAATTTTGGTCACTGTGAGGGTTTAAAAAGTGGTTATTCAACATGAGGCACGATCCAATTGACATTTTGAATCATTTTTGGTACAGTCCAAAAAATCAATTTTCGGATGAAAAACGATGACTCCGGACCTGTCGAACGATCCCAAAATGGTCTATAATGATGAAATTTCAACATTTAATCTTTTGACTCTAAATGACTGTTGGATGTGAATTATGACTTTGTCAACTAGCATAAGTGTGTTTAAAGTCATTTCTTTGCCTGAAACGGGTCAAAATGGAAGCTTTTGAGTAAGCAAAACTCTGTAAAAATGGCAATTTTGGTCACTGTGAGGGTTTAAAAAGTGGTTATTCAACATGAGGCATGATCTAATTGACATTTTGAATCATTTTTGGTACAGTCCAAAAAATCAATTTTCGGATGAAAAACGATGACTCCGGACCTGTCGAACGATCCCAAAATAGTCAATATGGATGAAATTTCAACATTTAATCTTTTGACTCTAAATTACTGTTGGATGTGAATTATGACTTTGTCAACTAGAATAAGTGTGTTTAAAGTCATTTCTGTGCCTGAAACGGGTCAAAATGGAAGCTTTTGAGTAAGCAAAACTCTGTAAAAATGGCAATTTTGGTCACTGTGAGGGTTTAAAAAGTGGTTATTCAACATGAGGCATGATCCAATTGACATTTTGAATCATTTTTGGTACAGTGCAAAAAATCAATTTTCGGATGAAAAACGATGACTCCGGACCTGTCGAACGATCCCAAAAAGGTCTATAATGATGAAATTTTAACATTTAATCTTTTGACTCTAAATTACTGTGGGATGTGAATTAGGACTTTGTCAACTAAAATAAGTGTGTTTAAAGTCATTTCTGTGCCTGAAACGGGTCAAAATTGAAGCTTTTGAGTAAGCAAAACTCTGTAAAAATTGCAATTTTGGTCACTGTGAGGGTTTAAAAAGTGGGTATTCAACATGAGGCATGATCCAATTGACATTTTGAATCATTTTTGGTACAGTCCAAAAAATCAATTTTCGGATGAAAAACGATGACTCCGGACCTGTCGAACGATCATAAAATGGTCTATAATGATGAAATTTCAACATTTAATCTTTTGACTCTAAATTACTGTTGGATGTGAATTATGACTTTGTCAACTAGAATAAGTGTGTTTAAAGTCATTTCTGTGCCTGAAACGGGTCAAAATGGAAGCTTTTGAGTAAGCAAAACTCTGTAAAAATGGCAATTTTGGTCACTGTGAGGGTTTAAAAAGTGGTTATTCAACATGAGGCATGATCCAATTGACATTTTGAATCATTTTTGGTACAGTCCAAAAAATCAATTTTCGGATGAAAAACGATGACTCCGGACCTGTCGAACGATCCCAAAATGGACTATAATGATGACATTTTAACATTTAATCTTTTGACTCTAAATTACTGTTGGATGTGAATTAGGACTTTGTCAACTAAAATAAGTGTGTTTAAAGTCATTTCTGTGCCTGAAACGGGTCAAAATTGAAGCTTTTGAGTAAGCAAAACTCTGTAAAAATGGCAATTTTGGTCACTGTGAGGGTTTAAATAGTGGTTATTCAACATGAGGCATGATCCAATTGACATTTTGAATCATTTTTGGTACAGTCCCAAAAATCAATTTTCGGATGAAAAACGATGACTCCGGACCTGTCGAACGATCCCAAAATGGTCTATAATGATGAAATTTCAACATTTAATCTTTTGACTCTAAATGACTGTTGGATGTGAATTATGACTTTGTCAACTAAAATAAGTGTGTTTAAAGTCATTTCTGTGCCTGAAACGGGTCAAAATTGAAGCTTTTGAGTAAGCAAAACTCTGTAAAAATTGCAATTTTGGTCACTGTGAGGGTTTAAAAAGTGGTTATTCAACATGAGGCACGATCCAATTGACATTTTGAATCATTTTTGGTACAGTCCAAAAAATCAATTTTCGGATGAAAAACGATGACTCCGGACCTGTCGAACGATCCCAAAATGGTCTATCTGGATGAAATTTCAACATTTAATCTTTTGACTCTAAATGACTGTTGGATGTAAATTATGACTTTGTCAACTAGAATAAGTGTGTTTAAAGTCATTTCTGTGCCTGAAACGGGTCAAAATTGAAGCTTTTGAGTAAGCAAAACTCTGTAAAAATGGCAATTTTGGTCACTGTGAGGGTTTAAAAAGTGGTTATTCAACATGAGGCATGATCTAATTGACATTTTGAATCATTTTTGGTACAGTCCAAAAAATCAATTTTCGGATGAAAAACGATGACTCCGGACCTGTCGAACGATCCCAAAATGGTCTATAATGATGAAATTTCAACATTTAATCTTTTGACTCTAAATGACTGTTGGATGTGAATTATGACTTTGTCAACTAGCATAAGTGTGTTTAACGTCATTTCTGTGCCTGAAACAGGTCAAAATGGAAGCTTTTGAGTAAGCAAAACTCTGTAAAAATGGCAATTTTGGTCACTGTGAGGGTTTAAAAAGTGGTTATTCAACATGAGGCACGATCCAATTGACATTTTGAATCATTTTTGGTACAGTCCAAAAAATCAATTTTCGGATGAAAAACGATGACTCCGGACCTGTCGAACGATCCCAAAATGGTCTATAATGATGAAATTTCAACATTTAATCTTTTGACTCTAAATTACTGTTGGATGTGAATTATGACTTTGTCAACTAGAATAAGTGTGTTTAAAGTCATTTCTGTGCCTGAAACGGGTCAAAATGGAAGCTTTTGAGTAAGCAAAACTCTGTAAAAATGGCAATTTTGGTCACTGTGAGGGTTTAAAAAGTGGTTATTCAACATGAGGCATGATCCAATTGACATTTTGAATCATTTTTGGTACAGTCCAAAAAATCAATTTTCGGATGAAAAACGATGACACCGGACCTGTCGAACGATCCCAAAATGGTCTATAATGATGAAATTTTAACATTTAATCTTTTGACTCTAAATGACTGTTGGATGTGAATTATGACTTTGTCAACTAGAATAAGTGTGTTTAAAGTCATTTCTGTGCCTGAAACGGGTCAAAATGGAAGCTTTTGAGTAAGCAAAACTCTGTAAAAATGGCAATGTTGGTCACTGTGAGGGTTTAAAAAGTGGTTATTCAACATGAGGCATGATCCAATTGACATTTTGAATCATTTTTGGTACAGTCCAAAAAATCAATTTTCGGATGAAAAACGATGATTCCGGACCTGTCGAACGATCCCAAAAAGGTCTATAATGATGACATTTTAACATTTAATCTTTTGACTCTAAATTACTGTTGGATGTGAATTATGACTTTGTCAACTAGAATAAGTGTGTTTAAAGTCATTTCTGTGCCTGAAACGGGTCAAAATTGAAGCTTTTGAGCAAGCAAAACTCTGTAAAAATGGCAATTTTGGTCACTGTGAGGGTTTAAATAGTGGTTATTCAACATGAGGCATGATCCAATTGACATTTTGAATCATTTTTGGTACAGTCCAAAAAATCAATTTTCGGATGAAAAACGATGACTCCGGACCTGTCGAACGATCCCAAAAAGGTCTATAATGATGAAATTTTAACATTTAATCTTTTGACTCTAAATTACTGTGGGATGTGAATTAGGACTTTGTCAACTAAAATAAGTGTGTTTAAAGTCATTTCTGTGCCTGAAACGGGTCAAAATTGAAGCTTTTGAGTAAGCAAAACTCTGTAAAAATTGCAATTTTGGTCACTGTGAGGGTTTAAAAAGTGGGTATTCAACATGAGGCATGATCCAATTGACATTTTGAATCATTTTTGGTACAGTCCAAAAAATCAATTTTCGGATGAAAAACGATGACTCCGGACCTGTCGAACGATCATAAAATGGTCTATAATGAT
The DNA here is from genome assembly GCF_964263255.1 of Lissotriton vulgaris. NCBI lineage: Eukaryota > Metazoa > Chordata > Amphibia > Caudata > Salamandridae > Lissotriton > Lissotriton vulgaris. The sequence continues at coordinate 672,190 of NW_028250047.1, forward strand.
GAAATTTCAACATTTAATCTTTTGACTCTAAATTACTGTTGGATGTGAATTATGACTTTGTCAACTAGAATAAGTGTGTTTAAAGTCATTTCTGTGCCTGAAACGGGTCAAAATGGAAGCTTTTGAGTAAGCAAAACTCTGTAAAAATGGCAATTTTGGTCACTGTGAGGGTTTAAAAAGTGGTTATTCAACATGAGGCATGATCCAATTGACATTTTGAATCATTTTTGGTACAGTCCAAAAAATCAATTTTCGGATGAAAAACGATGACTCCGGACCTGTCGAACGATCCCAAAATGGTCTATAATGATGACATTTTAACATTTAATCTTTTGACTCTAAATTACTGTTGGATGTGAATTAGGACTTTGTCAACTAAAATAAGTGTGTTTAAAGTCATTTCTGTGCCTGAAACGGGTCAAAATTGAAGCTTTTGAGTAAGCAAAACTCTGTAAAAATGGCAATTTTGGTCACTGTGAGGGTTTAAATAGTGGTTATTCAACATGAGGCATGATCCAATTGACATTTTGAATCATTTTTGGTACAGTCCCAAAAATCAATTTTCGGATGAAAAACGATGACTCCGGACCTGTCGAACGATCCCAAAATGGTCTATAATGATGAAATTTCAACATTTAATCTTTTGACTCTAAATGACTGTTGGATGTGAATTATGACTTTGTCAACTAAAATAAGTGTGTTTAAAGTCATTTCTGTGCCTGAAACGGGTCAAAATTGAAGCTTTTGAGTAAGCAAAACTCTGTAAAAATTGCAATTTTGGTCACTGTGAGGGTTTAAAAAGTGGTTATTCAACATGAGGCACGATCCAATTGACATTTTGAATCATTTTTGGTACAGTCCAAAAAATCAATTTTCGGATGAAAAACGATGACTCCGGACCTGTCGAACGATCCCAAAATGGTCTATCTGGATGAAATTTCAACATTTAATCTTTTGACTCTAAATGACTGTTGGATGTAAATTATGACTTTGTCAACTAGAATAAGTGTGTTTAAAGTCATTTCTGTGCCTGAAACGGGTCAAAATTGAAGCTTTTGAGTAAGCAAAACTCTGTAAAAATGGCAATTTTGGTCACTGTGAGGGTTTAAAAAGTGGTTATTCAACATGAGGCATGATCTAATTGACATTTTGAATCATTTTTGGTACAGTCCAAAAAATCAATTTTCGGATGAAAAACGATGACTCCGGACCTGTCGAACGATCCCAAAATGGTCTATAATGATGAAATTTCAACATTTAATCTTTTGACTCTAAATGACTGTTGGATGTGAATTATGACTTTGTCAACTAGCATAAGTGTGTTTAACGTCATTTCTGTGCCTGAAACAGGTCAAAATGGAAGCTTTTGAGTAAGCAAAACTCTGTAAAAATGGCAATTTTGGTCACTGTGAGGGTTTAAAAAGTGGTTATTCAACATGAGGCACGATCCAATTGACATTTTGAATCATTTTTGGTACAGTCCAAAAAATCAATTTTCGGATGAAAAACGATGACTCCGGACCTGTCGAACGATCCCAAAATGGTCTATAATGATGAAATTTCAACATTTAATCTTTTGACTCTAAATTACTGTTGGATGTGAATTATGACTTTGTCAACTAGAATAAGTGTGTTTAAAGTCATTTCTGTGCCTGAAACGGGTCAAAATGGAAGCTTTTGAGTAAGCAAAACTCTGTAAAAATGGCAATTTTGGTCACTGTGAGGGTTTAAAAAGTGGTTATTCAACATGAGGCATGATCCAATTGACATTTTGAATCATTTTTGGTACAGTCCAAAAAATCAATTTTCGGATGAAAAACGATGACACCGGACCTGTCGAACGATCCCAAAAAGGTCTATAATGATGACATTTTAACATTTAATCTTTTGACTCTAAATTACTGTTGGATGTGAATTAGGACTTTGTCAACTGAAATAAGTGTGTTTAAAGTCATTTCTGTGCCTGAAACGGGTCAAAATTGAAGCTTTTGAGTAAGCAAAACTCTGTAAAAATGGCAATTTTGGTCACTGTGAGGGTTTAAAAAGTGGTTATTCAACATGAGGCATGATCCAATTGACATTTTGAATCATTTTTGGTACAGTCCAAAAAATCAATTTTCGGATGAAAAACGATGACTCCGGACCTGTCGAACGATCCCAAAAAGGTCTATAATGATGAAATTTCAACATTTAATCTTTTGATTCTAAATGACTGTTGGATGTGAATTATGACTTTGTCAACTAAAATAAGTGTGTTTAAAGTCATTTCTGTGCCTGAAACGTGTCAAAATTGAAGCTTTTGAGTAAGCAAAACTCTGTAAAAATGGCAATTTTGGTCACTGTGAGGGTTTAAAAAGTGGTTATTCAACATGAGGCACGATCCAATTGACATTTTGAATCATTTTTGGTACAGTCCAAAAAATCAATTTTCGGATGAAAAACGATGACTCCGGACCTGTCGAACGATCCCAAAATGGTCTATAATGATGAAATTTCAACATTTAATCTTTTGACTCTAAATGACTGTTGGATGTAAATTATGACTTTGTCAACTAGAATAAGTGTGTTTAAAGTCATTTCTGTGCCTGAAACGGGTCAAAATTGAAGCTTTTGAGTAAGCAAAACTCTGTAAAAATGGCAAGTTTGGTCACTGTGAGGGTTTAAAAAGTGGTTATTCAACATGAGGCATGATCTAATTGACATTTTGAATCATTTTTGGTACAGTCCAAAAAATCAATTTTCGGATGAAAAACGATGACTCCGGACCTGTCGAACGATCCCAAAATGGTCTATAATGATGAAATTTCAACA